>NC_089286.1:8982368-9623618 GCF_963678975.1 Dysidea avara | reverse complement strand
GCATGAACTGTTTGCAGCTATAAAAACACCAGCACCAACTACCATCATCATCATTCAAGTATAGTGATTATACAGTATAACACTTGCTTTACTGCAACTGTGCTTCAATAATGTTTGGATACTGCTTGTCTGTTCTGCTGTTGGTGGTAGCTGTGAACTCTGCCATATTAGGAAAGGATGATCCTTTGTTGGGAATAGCACAAGAGTATGCAGGAAAGTCATGTGCTCACATCTACAACAACAACTTTGCTAGCCGCAACAAGTCTGGACTTTATTGGGTTAAATTGACTACCAATGAGATTGTTCAGGTACAAACAATTGAATGTGGTACATACATGAGCCGATTAATCAGTGTGTAGACCATAGCTATATAATAGAATATGTATACTATTGGACATTCATCTATATTCAATTTGTGTATAATTTTTCCAGCCATGTAGCATGCCAGTTTAATTGGTTTGGTGTAAATATTGTTACAGGCTCACTGTGAAATGGGACTTTCAACTGGTTCATCAAAAACCGTTGCATGGACGAAGATTGCTGATGTTGATGGATACAGTTTTTGAGCCAACAACCATACCACGTTCAGCCAAACGAGTGTGTAAGGGTAATGGTGAGATTGCTGGATGCTACTCAGCACATTTTCGTATCAGAGGTCAAAATTTTAATGAGGTTTATGGCAAAGTGCTTGGCTATCAGAAAGGACGCACTACAGCTTTCAATGCATACTACTCTAAGAAACATGATATAGATGATACATAATTATGTTGACGGAGTGTCTATAACATATGGCTATCCTCGCCAATACCTCTTTACCTATGCATTGAGTCAAGTAGATGTATATCTACGGTTTACAGGTGCCCATATAACTGTCCTTGTTCTTCCACTCCTGGACAGGCACAACCAGCTTTGGTTAGAGATCATTACTACTGTGAGGCAGGTGCAACTAGTGCTCCATCAACTACCACATATTATACCAATAACAAATTATGGGATGGCCAAGATTGTCCTGTTGGAAATAGCTGTTGTGCTCAGCCAGAAATGCCATACTTGTACAGGCATCTTCCTATCGCAACTAATGGAACTGTTGACTCTATTGAAGTCAGAATTTACCAGGACACCTCTTTTGCTACTGCAGCTACTCTTGTCAGATCTTCATTGGCTCTGATTTATAAATAAACATGATTTGTGAAATGCTGCTACTGGTTTTTGGACACTGATTTATGAACATTAGTTATTTTAATATAAACATTTTATTCAGGCCTTTTCATTAGTGTAATATGCATACATTTAATTTGTTGTAATACACTGTATTACTGAAGTACCAATTCTCATAATCCTGCAGGAAGAAAAGCTGCATTTCAGGTATTCGGAAATACCCAGTAAAGGTACAGAAATTCCATATTTCTATACATTTCCAGTGTTCATGAAATTTGCACATTTCCTTGACATTTCCTGAAGTAGTATAGGGCGCAATTTCCATGACATTTCCGAATAGCAGGATTGATGGTATTTCTACACATTTCCTAATTCAGGATAGATGAAATTTACTGACATGTCTGAAACACAGGAAAGATCAAATTTCCATAAATTTCTTGACATTTCCTGCATTCAGGATAGGCATTGTCAAAATGCAAATTTCCTGTCTAGGAAATGTCAGTAAATGTCATGGGTGAACACATTTCCTAAGCACGGTATGGATGGTGGACAGTATGGTACCAACATGCATTATCCTCTCCACCAGTTCAGGACACATAACATTTTATGACATTTCCTAAATGGCAAGAAACAGACAGCATTAGTACATTATAATTAGCTAGCTTACCTACTTTAATAAAGTTTGCGAAATGTATAAGAAACCTATATTACCAAGGTATTATTTCATTGTGGTTTTGGGATATCACATTTTCTGTTAATGTAGGAATTGTCCAGTAAATATGATATTTCTTGAAATTTACATGACGTGTCCTTGGCCTCTATAATGTACTGTATGTATTGCATTTCCAAATACACAGGTTACACAGAGACCTTATCCTAATCTGTAAAGTGATACAGTAGTCAAGTATGACAGCAGTTGACGTGACAATCTCGGACTAAAATGTCACTACATGATATGTATCCTTGACTTAGGAATCTCATGTAGATTTGAAATTTCTGAATAGTACAGGAAATCTCACTGCATGCCATGTGTCCTTGATAAGGAAATCTCATGTTCTGAAATGTCACTGCATTCCATGTGTCCTTGACTTAGGAAATCTCATGTAAATGTCAAATTTCTGAATAGTGTAGGAAATGTCACTGCATGCCATGTGTCCTTGACTTAGGAAATCTCATGTAAATGTCAAATTTCTGAATAGTGTAGGAAATGTCACTGCATGCCATGTGTCCTCGACTTAGGAAATCTCATGTAAATGTCTAATTTCTGAATACATGCAGGAAATCTAACAACATGTCAACTTTTTGGCAGAGGAAATGTCCAGACACATGAAATTTCCAATGTTTTAGGAAATGTCACAACATGTGACATTTAAGGTATACAGGTTTACCTACTCGAGAAAAGCTGCCCAAAACAGGGCTAATTTTGGGTATCAGAAATGTATACACCCACTCAGTGATAGCTAGTAAATAGATGAATACTTGGTGCAAATTTTGTTTGCACAGCTGTAGGCACTGGGAAGTTATTACACAATGATTAAAATCGCCATATCTCCTAATGAAGCTTTGTGCGTCGAAGCCTGGTTTTGTCAAATTCAGTCACATATATAATATCTACCTGCTTTTATTGGTTGCAAATAATCAGTATTGACAAATGTGAAAATATGCATATATTATACAGATGGTAGGATCTACAGTGTTAAATTGAAGTTGTTGTGAACTGCATGCACACACACACACAGATAGCTATACACAAAAAGCTGCTAGATTTACAGCATGAAAAAGTCTTCATAGTCTTAATTGAGTTCCTGTACTTAACACTGTATCATGTATCCAACTACCTCATACAAAGTGATTTTCTCTGTTTCCATTGTAGATTTTGTAATAATAATCCATACAGCATATATCATATCAGTATTCAAACAGAATACTGTGTTAGTGTATATGTTGCTAAGCATGAACTGTTTGAGAAATTAAGGGCCCAGGGCAAAGAGTTAAAGTGAGGCCCCAGGTGCAAGGAGGTTTCCATTCTGGACCATAACTTCACCCAAGCTGTAAGTCAAAGACCAAAAAGTAAATTTAAAAAAAAGGTCATTGTACATGCTGACAATGACAATAGCTACCCCTCACCAACCATATTTCCTTATTTATAAGCTTGTTACACTGCTCCTCTGAAGAATACTGTGACTGTTCTATTAGAGTATCTTTGCATCATCATTTTCATTTAAATACCACTGTAGCTGTATATGTGTGGATGTGGGTACATTATATGCTCAGGCATCACAGCCGATAAACCTCCAGTAGCCTCTTGCTCTGCCAGTAGATTTTGCCAGCCAACTTCAATACTGTGAACACTAACAGTTAGCTACTAATAACGCATGGTATCAGCTAAAGTTTTGTTTATATGTAATTTATCTTGTCAGCATAAAGCTACATTGCAAGTTTCACTACAGTGCCCCCCAGAAGCTAAAGCTTTTTACAGGACTAAAAATTAAGGCCATTCCTGTAACTAGTAATGCTACCTGATAATATATAATGAAGGGGAGAGGGACAGTATAGTTACAGTGTAATAGGAAACTTACATTGATTTCTTAGAAGTGGATGAAGGGTGAACAAGGGTAGTCAGATGTATTTTAATAGAACAGTCAAAACTACACTCTATAAATATCATCTTTGATGTTAAAGAAGAACATAAATATAAATTATTAAAGAATGATTTAGTACATAAACTTTTAATTAGGTTGTGATCAGATTTTGGAAAATGTCACATTTTACAACTCAAATATTTATGATTAAAATAAGGCATTCTAAACTTCTAATCAGCTTTACAGTGATTAGAATCACTTATCAGTACCTTGAATTACAACAAATCCTGTAAAATCAATTATCAGATGCATAAGTGCTTTAGTGGTGATGCAGGATTTCTATGTATTTCAAGCCTGATATTAAGACTGAAATACGGTCACATTTATTCATTGATTGGAAGATCACTACAATACCTGGAAATATGTATAAACCATAAAATAATTATTAAGACTTAAAGGGAAACATATATATTTTAAATAGTTTATAAATCCATGAAAATGTGAATGTACTAAAATTTTAAAGCATTTTAATGCTCAAAATCTGTCAGCAGCTGGAGGCTGCATCCCCAGACTCCTACATAACTCAACTACCACTGAAATCTAGAATCTGCTGGATATATATATATATATATATGCCCCAGTAAACCTACTCAATTAAATATAGGCAGGTAGATTATGTGGTCTGCATTATCCCTGCATGTGGAAAACCATAGTCCAATGGTTTAGATTAATAGAATTATGTAGTTCAGTTCAGTTTATAAGACTGTGAGACTTCACACGATAAACAAAACAAAACACAGATATAAGCCTGCACTCAAGGCATAAATGTTTTGACACTTGGTACGTAATACATAATGATGGAGATCAAGGCAGCATATATGGCTATAGGTATAGTGGTATGATTATGAGCAAACAACAGGATTAAATGCCTGCTGGTACCCTCTGAAGCTATGCTGTGAAGATAAATCATTTTTTATGATGCATGTAGGTAGTTACACACATGATATGGTGTTGTGGTAAACCATGCACAGGAAGATAAGGATTAGTGAAATTTTGTACATAGCTCTTTGTGTTTATACATGCACAGGTACATGGATGCAAGGCTAGCTCTGCAAATAGTTTGCTAAATATTTGTGTGTGCTGTTGATGACTCTTGTATATCTTTTGTATATGCAGTTAAATTAAAGATCAGGAAAAAAGGCCGTGGTCTTAAAAACACCATGGTTGTACAATTGTGGATTGATCAATTACAATATCACTATCTAAATTACTAAAATCTTCACAATCTGTGATATGGATTGCACCAGACTGGATGGAGAAATTGTTTTTAGTCATTTCCAAGTGGCTGTAGTAGTGAATAACAACAAATACATCATTGATAATAAAATATTCCTGTTTCAAAAGCAAGTTTTGTTTTCCAATGTTGGTACCAGCTGGTATATACAGAGATAATGCAGACCACATAGTCAGTATAATATCTACCCACCTTATTGGTTTCAGGAACTGGCAAATAATCACTACAAATGTGAAAGAATGCATATGTTATACAGATGGTAGGATCTACAGTGTTAACCTGAAGTTGTTATATAACTGCACACACACACACACACACACACACACACACACACACACACACACACACACACACACACACACACACACACACACACACACACACACACACACACACACACACACACACACACACACACACACACACACACACACACACACACACACACACACACACACACACACACACACACACACACACACACACACACACACACACACACACACACACACACACACACACACACACACACACACACACACACACAGAGCTGCTTTGTAAGTTTTTTTGCATCTGAATCTAAATGATTTTTTTTGCAGTGTTACTGTATTAAACTGTATCAGATGTGGCTTAAAACATGGTATAGAGATAAACAACCCTTCTGAAGGTGCTTAGGCATCTCATCTGTATATTTCTATGGAAGAGTAATTATTATATAGTCAGTGGATGGTACCTTAGATTTAGCCGCTGTTATTTTCAATGCAGTTAAAAGCTATCAATAGCTTAAATGGAAATATTCTGTATGTTAATGTAAGTGTTGTACTGTTCACTTGCAGGTTTTTACTGCCTGCCTGTGAACAGTACATCACATAACATTCCTATTCATTAACCACATGGTTAAGTTGTTAATCATTTAACATCATTGGGTCATGCAAGAATCTTGTCTCATAAAACACACGAATGGTGTTGTGTGTGTAGGTGTTGCTTAAAGTATGTAGATCCATTTTGGAAAACAGGAACTTTACTTTAGTATACATTTACATTTGATGTTTTGGAGCTATTCTTCACGTAATTTGTAGTTTATCACTGATCCAATGGATCATTCCAAGTGATCATGATATGAATAGCAAAGTTCCTGTTTTCCAAAATAGGTCTACATACTTTAAGCAGCTCCTACATACATAAACCACTCATGTGTTTTAATTCTTTCCAACCCAATGATGTTAAAATGATCAACAACTTTACCATATCATACAGTATGACAGTACTGTATATTAGGGACGAAGAAGGTATGGGTATGGCCCATGATAAAATATCATGCAAAAACCTACCTCGATTTTCCCTCATGACATGACAGTATTGGTTGGGTAAAATCGAGCCTTCAGATGGACTTGAAATGTTTTCATCAAGTTGCTACAGAATTATAAGCATAATTTAATTTAATGCAGAATTTTCTACTGACTACCTGCCCGATGTGTTCAGTCAAGCGTAGCGGAAAAGTGGCTACAGCTACTTCTTTCACAGGAATGCTTCAAATTCACTTGTAGACGAGATGTCATCTACCACCAGATAATGGACTGATTGTGGAATGGTATGCAGAAAGTGTATGTATGAAAGTAGACTGGTCAAAGATTGAAAAAAGGTCCTTAGTCACAGGACTGGTCAAAATGAAATTTCAATGTATCAAGACTTTTACCGCAATTGCAGATCTACCTACAGTGTGAGACACCCCCTTGATATGTGAGATGGTCATGAATTTACAAAAAGAGTTCACAAACAAGTATAAGAAAGTATTAGGAATTTTAAACTAGAGTAGGGACAATGTAGTACCGCTGCAATAAAAGTACTAAAACAAGCTGGATCAGAGTAGTATGTAATGTCCAGATACTGTACAACAATATGAAGTGAATATCCCTACTGTGCATTTTGATTGTAGAATCTCCGTAGCACAGTAGGGATGAGCTCTTATCCCTACTGTGCCTATTGGTTGGGATAAGCTCTTATCCCTACTGTCCCTATCCCTACTGTGCCTATTGGTTGGGTACAGTAGGGATGAGCTCTTATCCTTACTGTCCCTATTGGTTGGGTAAAATCGAGCACAGGCTCGATTTTACCCAACCAATACTGTCATGTCATGAGGAAAAATCGAGGTAGGTTTTTGCATGATATTTTATCATGGGCCATACCCACACCTTCTTCGTCCCTAATATACAGTACTGTCATACTGTATGATATGGTAAAGTTGTTGATCATTTTAACATCATTGGGTTGGAAAGAATCCTACCTCATAAAACACATGAGTGGTTTATGTATGTAGGAGCTGCGTAAAGTATGTAGACCTATTTTGGAAAACAGGAACTTTGCTATACTTCAAGTGGCGTAAAATCAATATATACCCAAACTGGGAAAAAATGATATGATTCATCTTCCTTTAATTTGTCAAATCTTGACAACTGCTTTTAAAGTGGGTCTTTCTATCCTGTCCTATTGTATGGATATGAATGCATATAATGTATGTATCTACTATCACTATTTTGTAATGATCATTTCACATGTGACATCACATTCTACATACATAAAATTTGCTTGCACAAGTAATTATTTTGTCATTTAGGCTAATCAATTACAATTACCTTTATGGTAAATTATATTAATACAGACATGAATGTCATTAGAAACATCTACATAGTAAGATCAATTATGTTGTAAGAATTAAAAATTACTTCAATGTACACAGAAACCCATCAGTACTATTCCTTGTAGTGCTTATAAGTTCGTACTATACACTGTGAGGATGCATGTGATTCAAGACAAATTCTATCAGGGCTGATAAGCATAAGCAAGCCTGCTTCAGTGCTCCACTTAACATTTCTTTGAGCACCTGTGCTGCAATCAATCCTAGCACGCAATCAGTGAACACTTAGTTAATAAAATTAATGTGATGAAATTGTGTACAAGTTTGAGTCCACATGTTGTAAGCTTTGACCATTGAGGTAGCTAAATGTTGACTACAAGATAGCAACCATTCCTGTGGCTCAAATCTGTAATCATGCATAAGATATGCTGAGCCATATAAATACGAGCACTGTGACCCTAATACACAGCATCTCTGTGATAACAATGTTCAAATACTGCTTTGCTGTTTTACTGTTGGTGACAGCTGCAAACTCTGCCATACTGGGAAAGGATGATCCTTTGCTGGGAATAGCACAAGAGTATGCAGGAAAGTCATGTGCTCACATCTATGACAACAACCTTGCTACCCGCAACAAGTCTGGACTTTATTGGGTGAAACTGACTACCAACGAGATTGTTCAGGTGAAAACAATTGAAAATAGTACATACAAATTAAGTTACAAATGAGCAAGTTAATCTGTGTGTAGACCATAGCTATATAATAGAATATGTATACTATTAGACATGCATGTATCTATTCAATTATTTGTGTGTATAGTCTTTGCCAGCCATATGGCATGCCTGTTTAATTGTTTTGATGTAAATGCTGTTGCAGGTTCACTGTGAAATGGGCCTTTCAGCTGGCTTAAAGACTATTGCATGGGCAAAGATTGCTGATATTGATGGATACAGTTGCCCTAGTGGATGGGAACCAACCACCATACCACGTTCAGCCAAACGAGTGTGCAAGGGTAATGGTGAGATTGCTGGATGTTACTCGGCACATTTTCGTGTGAATGGTCACAATTTTAATGAGGTTTATGGCAAAGTGCTTGGCTATCAGAAAGGAACAACTACAGGTTTCAATGCATACTACTCTAAGAAACATGATATAGATGATACATATGTTGATGGAGTGTCTATAACATATGACTATCCTCGCCAACACCTCTGGACCTATGCAAGCGGATACTCAGCTGGAACATACAATTACAGATCCTACAATTGCCCTTGTTCCTCCTCCTCTGGACAGACCCCACCGGCTTTTGTTAGAGATGATTACTACTGTGAGGCAGGTTGTCCTGGTGCCCCATCAACTACTACATATTACACTGATAACATGTTATGGGATGGCAAAGATTGTCCTGTTGGAAATAGCTGCTGTGCTCAACCAGAAATGCCATACTTTTATAGGCGTCTTCCTATAGCAACTAATGGAACTGTTGGGGCTATTGAAGTCAGAATTTGCCAGGACACTTCTTTTGCTACTGCAGCTGCTCTTGTAAGCGAGATGCAGATCTTCATCGGCTATGATGCATAATCAGACATGATTCTGGCCTTGGATTTATCATGAACACTTAGATTTAGTTTTTGTATAAACATTTTATTCAGGCTTTTTCATTAGTGTAGTATGCCAACATCTGTTACCTTTGTTGTAATACACTGTATTACTCACACTGTAGTAGAATTCTCACAATCCTTAAGTCCAATTGGAAACAATAATCTTGATTTTGCTCATTGGTAGAGCACCTATGAACATCATGCTCCTACCTTTGGAGAAAAAGGGAATCCGACAAACACTTTTATCAACTTTCCAGTACTGGGGTAATATATACCTTGTCAAAGCCTGGAAAAGGTTTGATCAACATAATGTAATACTCTGTCCTTGGATTCAAACCTCAGACATTATCATACAACACGATACTACTGTATAGTAGGGGTTGGTAAGAAATCATATGGTTTCGTGGATTTTCACACCTTAAAAATGGACTTGCAATAAATTATTTTTACCCGAAAAAACCACCTGGAATACATTAGTACTGCTGTAATGATGTACCTTGAATATTTTGATGTATAGTGAGTTAGTGAGTTTTAAAAAGTTTGAATTTCACCTGGATTTTGCCTGCCCTACCTGCCTGCCCTGCCTGCCGTAAGACCCAGTAGTGCTAAGTGTATGGCTCCAGAAATTTCAGACAGCCAAGGTAATGACGTACGATTTGCAAATCTGTTGTTTCGATTATGTTTTGTCCACTGTACCATGTAGTTCGCTTCATCATTCATTGGCCCGAAAGATAATTGATTGTAGCGGCATGTGTTACTGCCTTAAGACGTGATTATTGCACATGATTTTAATGAAGGTGCCCTCATAAGACGGGTATGAACGAACGTAGTAGTCAAGGAGTCACTATCTCTAGTTGTTTCATGGTCTTACCAGTTTAGTTTTTGGCAAGGTAGTCATGCCTTTGAATAGAACGAAGGAAAAAGCTACAACCAAAAGCACTATGCGGAAAAAAAAGAGAAGATAGCTGAGAAAAAAGAAGGAAAATCAAGGCACTATACAGCCACTACAGCATGCAGGTTTTGCTAATTAAATACATAGATAGTATACAGAAACTTAGTGCCCTATACTATCTATGTTAATAAGTACAGATCGATTATACTCTAATACAACAGACAGCCAATGAAATACTCTAATAGAACAGTCATCAAATAAACTGCTGATTTCTGTCTTGAAACACTCTCAGATGCAATTTCAGAGTGGCTATTATTTGAATTTTGTCCCAGATGGGGGTAATTCAGACCCCTAAAAAGCATGCATGCTTAGTTTTGCATACAGCTTTAGTAGTAACCCTATTTAGTGGTAACCTGGTAACTTGACTCTAGCCATTACTTTGCCTGACCAGCCCTGCAAAATATCAAGAAGAGTTAGGAGGCCATGAACTCAATTCTAGTGTTAAAATTTAGTGAAAGGATGTGATTGTGTACAATATAGCTAGCTAGCTAGCTACACATAAAAAGTTAACAAACTAGTTATTAAAAAAATAAAACAAGTATCAATACAATACACATGCTATAAAAAGAAAGGAAACAAGTCAAACAAGATTAGATGACTACTTGCTATACATTTTAATATCTCCTTTTGGCTAGCATCTTGAAGTGATACTAGCTATATCAAAGTAGGGATTAAAATGTGTCTCATTTTAGCAAGTAGTCATCTAATCTTGTTTGACTTGTTTCCTTATTATTGTTGCGTGGATCATTCTCATTTCAGCTGTAAGCTTGTTTCCTTACTTTTTATAGCATGTGTATTGTATTGATCCCTACTTTCCTTTTAATTTTTTTTAATAACTATATTGTGTATATATATATATGTAGTAGTTGTAACATGGGCACGAGTGCGTATATTTCAGGCAAATCACAAGTGTCCATGTTACACCTAATATATTCCACTTGGGTGACTCACCTGCAAGTGTGGGAAACTGCAGGAATGCTTTGTGAATGTATTTATATATGGGACCATGTGAATTTCGATTGTGGATAATGTCGTAAAACAAAACGACAAGGCGCTGCTGAAAGGCTGAACGTAAGTGTACCTACACGAGCATGCAGATTGCTTCGATTGTGGATACGCTTAAAATTAAACACAGGAAGCCCAAATTCGAGTTGAGCAGCTCATAATGAAGCTTAAGTGCACTATAAAGTACTTACTATACTAGCCATTAATAAACTAAAGCAGTGAATATCTTTACAGCACTATAATGGCCTAGTCAATTAAGCACCACGCCCAGTCACTACGGCGTGTAACATCATGCCAGGTATTAAAACAGTAGTATAAAGACAATTCAAGTGCACTAAAGTACTTACTTTACTAGCCACGAATAAACTTAACTGAGTTGTAAATATGCAGTGTTGGAAGTAACGCATTACAAACGTAACGCGTTACATAATATTATTACTTTTGTGGTAACTAAGTAATATAACGAAATACGTTATAAAAACAGGTAATATAACTCAAGTTACTTTACTTACAAATGTAACACGTTACCTAAGTAACACTGTTACTGTAACGAATCTAATATTACATAATATTATTACTACAAGTAATGAAGTTACTAATCTCGTTAGTGATCCACTGAGTAACACCTAGTCACAATGAAGTAATGAAGCCTACGCCTTTGAACTGCCCACGCAGAGTGATACATATATATATATATATATTAGGGCCCAAACGAACTTGGATTGTCAGGGTTCGAACATTCATCAACTAAAGTTCACGAATCTTTCGAACTTTTAAATGGAGCTGATTCCTGTTTAGAAATTATAAATCACAGCATATTAAAAGTTAAGTGCATGTCTCACAAGTTTGCAACACACACATGGAGTTGTACTGACTCAACAGTTTTACTGAGAAAACTTGAAATCGAATACCACAAGTAAAAATGTTTGTGATTACTAGGTTTTAAATACATTTTACTACTGCTACACAGTTGAGACAAGTGACTGGCACCACATAAAAACCTTAAAACCTCATAGAGGCATGGCCTGTGACCGCCACTAAACCATCAACACCTAACTTAATTAAATGCCAAATACCATATGTCTAGCTTCCCCCACATTATTATGGAACACAGCAAGATGAATAGCTTAACTGTATCACTATCTAATTAGTGGCTATAGTTCGAACTGTTCAACCTTCAAATTCACCTAAGTTCGTTTATATAAACATATATATAGCATAGGATTGAGCCTTAGCTACCACTTTCACATTTACTCTGGTGCCCCTGATGTATCAACAACATACAATAGCAGTAGTTAATGCCAAAGGTGTAGCTATGGATGAGCATTTGCCCTACTATCACAGTTCCTTCCTGGCCATCATCAAGTCCTGTCAAACCATCACACAAAAAACTGTAGCAGTGCACAAACAATTCTTGACAGCTTATGCTATGTTAAAGTACACACGTACTGCATTGTAGAAGAACAAGTACCACCAGTCTGACAATTATTTATGTGATCTATTTAGGGGAAATCTCTAGGAAAGTCCTTGTAACACCCCAAGTGGATACACGTGATATGCGGTATGAATGTTAAAATGGCAGTCCATGTCTTGAGAGAGAAGTATGAATAATAAACATTTGTCACAATGATTATTGTAACTGGATTTCAAGTGGAGTGGTGAAGTATACTTTAATGCAAAACTAAAATGCCGTACACCGCTTGAAGTAGTTGATGGAAAGAGTCTAGAATACTCGAGAATACTGATGTACTCGTCGTGGAGGTTAACAAAACGAGGAGTGAAGAAAGATGAAATTAGTATGTAAAGTGCCACATCGCCACACACCGATTAGCCGTGTTTATGCAATTGGTTTTAAGACGTGTGGAGTGCAAATTCCGTCCATCTCATGGCGGGATTGTCAACCAGGTGTACAGACCAAATAACTCTGTTGTCACTTGCCACTTGCATCATCAGAAGTCCTGGAACTGCAGGTGGAAGAAGTAAGTATATGTGTAATGTTTGTACAAAATAGTACTCATTCACACTGCATACTGGTCTAAACAACTGAATTTATGTACAGCAAAACATTTCTAATCAGGTCACTGTGTAATAAGGTCACCAGCCAACTTGTAAATCCCCAAATGTGTCATTTGTGTAAAAATGACATAGGTTTTAGGTAAATTGTATTTAATGCCTGCCTGTTGGTTTCTACAGGTAATCTAGTCAACTAGCAGTTGGATGTGATCATGGTACACTTGTATAACTTGGGAACTAAGATTAGGCCCTGGCCTATTATGTTCCAAATTTTTCCTATTATACTTTTGAGCAGTGCTCAAAAATCAAGCCTATTATGCTCAAAAATTATCCTTTCAAAATCAACATTATGCTCAAGAACTGACTATTTTATTAGAGTACATCAGTGTTCTCTGACTGCTGTATTAAAGTAAGTGACTTCTCTATTAGAGTATCTCGATCTTATTTCTGTAAAGTGTGAATAACCAACCAAGAAACGGTTAATTAAGTTATATTACGTGTTTTTTAAATATGAAATTCAGTAATAATACATATTTTGTGGTGATCATTTGCTTTCTTTCAAGCACATGCATTGCACATTTTTAAAATACCGTCTCTATTATGCTAGCATTATGCTTGATGCTATTTTTTACCTATTATACTTTAAATTATGCCAGCATAATCGGCCGGGGCCTAACCAAGATCAAAGAGCACCATGAATTTCAGGTCTGTTTACATACAGTGTGTGTCCTTTTTATAGTTTTCAATTGTCAACTGTACATGGACTGTAGTGACATCAAGAATTTCCAAGTCAGTCTATATAGGAATATAGTTGTTTAATATCTCTGAATTTCCAGGATCAGGCATAGCGTTGTGAAGGGTAATACCCTGGTCAGTTTACATACTGTGCTTATAGTTTCCAGTAGACATATTGTATTTAATGCCCCATTCAGGAACTCACATTAAACAGTGTGTGAATTTCAAGTGAGTTTATATGCAGAGGAATCAAGACACTATGGCCCAAGAAGCCAGCGCGCAATACCGTGAGTATATTGACAGGAAGAAAGAAAACGTGATTTTCGCACCCCCGTAGCTCTGTGCTACCTTTATGAAACAAGACGATTTTTACTGTGGACATGCCCACCAACTTCAGTATTCTATATACCACATTTGAGCAATATCACTTCAAGTGTTTCCAAGATATGCGACTTCAAAAATGGGTTTAGTTTCTTTGTTTTCTTTTCATTTTTCTTCCTCTTTTTGCACACTTACAAAAACTGCCATAAAATGTGAATTCCATATCCGATTGCCTTGAAATTTGGCACACAGAAAGGGGGTATAAAGGTGCATCTTAGCACCAAGTTTGGCTGAAATACGATTAGCAGTCAAGGAGTTGTTAGCAATAATTCATGAAAAATAACACCAATATGTTGTCATGCCTACAGGGTAAACCGCCCTTGGGAAGAAGCTGAAAATTGGTGCGTGAATAGGTTAACTATTGAACCTCAAACCTTTTGTGGTTTGAAAGAAATTGAGCTAAAAACCACCAAGATACAACGAAAAAGCCAACAGTGTGTACCAATTATGCAATCGAGATTAGCTAATAAAAAAACAACTACTTGCCACGCCTACCAAAACAACCGCTTGGAGTAATTCTTTGAAAATTGCTGTACAGATGGAGTAATCATCTTAGAAAGGCTCTTCAATGATGTAGAAGAATCAGGCTTAACGCCACAGAGTTATAACACAAAATCCAACTTGGTGTAGCAAGTGCGAGATCAAGATACTCTAATAGAGCAGTCATCCAAGCCTCATTACAACAATGTGTATTACCTATAGACTGGAAAGAGGCAAATGTCGTACCATGGTTTAAAATGGTGACAGATCCAGTGCTAGTAACTACAGACCTGTGTCATTAACTTGTATTTGCTCAAAACTATTAGAGCACATTGTTTATTCACATATTTATGCTTATCTTAGTAAATAATATTTTGTGTGATCAACAACATGGCTTCCGCCAAGGGCAATCATGTGAAACTTAGTTATTGCTAACAGTAAATGATTTTGCTGAGAACTTAAACAAAAATGAGCAGACTGACATTGTTTTTTTTGACTTCTCTAAGGCATTTGACAAAGTATCCCACCAGCATTTGTTCCACAATTTCATCAAAATCTCCTAATTGTATACTATGCTGTATAGGTAGTAACACTGTCAAAACAGCCTTCTGAGATGGTCTAGCTGCTAACAAATTCTGTTGCTATCATTATTATAGTGTCCAGCACTGAAGGAATATCCAGCACTGAAGGTCTGGTATCAACTTGTGCTGCAGCCTTTGAGTTACCTAACCTGGTAAACAAGAATTGTATACTTCTGGCTAAGTTGATGTTATTGAGAATAAATATTTGACAATTTATATAACGTCATTTTGCATTCATTCTTGTAAAAAAATTAATTTTCATCTCCACCGTGCAGTTTGGCAATCTAATACGTTTTTATAAGCATAGGATACCTTCATTTCTAGGCGATATCAAGATTGACTGGTAGAAATACTAACCAGCTAACAATGGGGCTCAGTGGATAGTTACATACGTAGATCAGGTTTCATCTACGTAAAATGCACTTTGTTTTGAAAGAGCTCACGTGCATGATATTTGATCTGTTGGGGTAATTACAAATAGGGACGTGTCTATCATGCCGGAATAATTTTGGGAATAATAGGTAGTGGAAAGAATTGGGAAATATTCCGGAATAATTTTGATGAATTCTAGGAATAATTAGTGCAAAATTATAAGTTTCTATTGTAGTGTAATGCAAAAATCTGTTGGATAAAACACTGAACAGTGCAAGCATAAAAACGGTTGAAAAGATCGAGATACTCTAATAGAGCATTCACTTATACTCTAATAGAGCAGTCAACTTCGAGTTCATAATTCTTATTATAGCAGTCACTTATGTAAAACTTTAACTAATATTCTTGCTTTTGCATAATTCCAGGAATAATTAGTTTAGGAATAAAAGGTAAATTTGAAAAGAATTGCTAGAAAGAATAATTGGAAGATTAAAAAGCATAATAGACTCCTGCCTAATTACAAAGTAGAGTACATAACTGCCACTTAAATGAGGTAAAATTTTGACATAATGATCAAGCACTTTTGACATGTAAAATTTTGACAAAATGCTTTTTCAATACTGTATTGAATAATACACAAATTGCAAAATTTTGAGAGGAATTTTTTTTTGACGAATTGTGATGCAAGTTGCCGAATTTATCAAAATTTTCTCCATTAAACTTTTGTGGTATTATAGTCTTGAAGTTTACATGAGTGTTACCTAAATATCCACTAAGCCCCATTGTTTGCTAATGTTGTACTGACATTATAAATAGATTTGTGTGAAGCAAAGCAATGCATAATGCATGTCTTACCTCATCTGGTTTCACTCTGAAGTAGCTATTTCACACAATAGTGTATTATTAAATGACCCGTCATGTCCATTAAAGTAGATAGGCACTGAATAAAATGGTGAAACAGCAGATCTAGGATTTATTTCTGAAAAACATAATGTTGCAATTTATAACTGTTTCAGTCATCTATAGAATAAAAATTACATATGTACGGGAATCTTAATGCACTATAACTGTTGACCTTCCTACAACCATATTTGCATATGGGAAGGTGGCCCATTCTGACTGTTTTACCATTTAGCTGAATGCTCTATTAGAATTTCAATCTGTATAGATCACTATCCTGCTACTCATAAAGAAGAAGGACTAAAGTCCTGTCCTTTGAAGTTGAAGTGGATCTTCAGCCCATCTATAAGTTTTACACAGTACAGTAGTACTGTATATATTAGGGATCATGGAGGTGAGGGTTTTTCTGGCCAAAAATATTACCCACAAACCAGACCTTCCTGGCACCTTGACAGTATTGGTATGGTATAACCAAGCCCAAAAGTACCTTCTAGAATGACCCTAAATACTTCCAGTAGATTTCTACAAACCTAATTTTTTTATTCCAATGACTGACTGACTGTTTGACTGACTGACTTACTAATAATGTCTTAACTCGATAATGGCTAAGGCTACGGGCTTGATTATTTTTTACTGTTCGGTGTCACTTTAGCCTGACAGATCCCCTTTGGTATACCCAGTACATATTTTCAGACGAAAAAACTCAGACGCCATTCATTCTTTTGATGCAGTATGAGTGGGTTCACCAGTCATAATAACGTTTCAAAAAAGTAATGTTATCTGACGTATGTCACAATGTTAATCTGCAGCCTCTAAATGATGAAACTTTTCAATTTAAAACTGCCAACACTCAGGATGGTGCACGATTAGACATTTTCATGAACGGCTTTTGGGGCAGCCGTTATGAAAAATATTTTATCGACATCAGGAGTCTTCAACCCACTTGCCCCATCCAACAGTGGATCCAGCATTCAATCTTGCTATAGAAAACACGAGTCTGCTAAAAAGAGAACTTATAAGTCACGCATCCGCAAAGTGGAGCACAATACTTTCACATTTTTAGTGTTCTCTGCAACTGGAGGAATGGGTCATGAAGCTACCATATTGTACAAGAGACTAACTATCCTGTTGTCTGAGAAATGGAAGGAACCTTATGCTTCAGTATTGGGTTGGGTCAGATGCTGACCATCTTTTGCTTACTTCGATCAGCCATACAATGTATCAGAGGAGACCAGTCTTCACAAGGCCTCTGCATAAAGTGTGCTCCAGTTGACCTGATCCAAGCAGAGACTCAGTTTTCAAAGTAATTGTGTATGTTTGTGTTTGTAACCTTTTAAGAAAAGAATTTTCCATTTCAAAAAAAAACAAAAAAAAAAACTAAAACAAATATAATGAATTTTAAGTTCAATTAGGGATCATAGAAATAAAAAGTAGGTAACAAGGTTGCCTACACCTGCAGATATAGCTACTAGTGGACATTTAATCCCTAATTCAGTCAAGGGTATAGATTGAATTAGGGATTAAATGTTCATTAGCAAATCTGCAGGTATAGGCAACCTCCCTTGTTTCCCTGCTTTTCTATGATCCCTAATCTATCTTTAATTCATAATTTTTCCTTATACTTGTTATTATTAGAGCTTTACAGTGACCACTGGCAGTATTAAGTGGCAGCTTCCAAGCCTGACACAACATATTAAAACAAACTATTGGGATTTGTCAAGTCAAAATCACAACAATGTCAAAATCAAAATTACAACCAATAACCATTTCATTGGCAACACTATACATTACCAGTGTCCTTTGTTTGTTTTCTGTTCTTACATCACAAAATGGACTGATCATATTCTGATTCTTTACCATTGATACTCCGGTTCTTTACCATCGAATACTAACAAGATGGACAACTGACTGGATGATGGAATTCACCGTCTCCAAATGTAAAATTTTACAGATAACAACACACCATAACAAGAGTACTTTCACATACAAAATGTCCGACATTCCACTGGCTACAGTATTAGAACACAACTACCTTGGAATCCGTCTCCACCACAAACTATCATGGGATCTCTCACATCAATTACATCTGTAACAAGGCAAATCGACTCCTTGGGTTCTTAAAAAGAAATCTCCACAATGCATCATCAGAAATCAAAGAACACGTCTACAAACAATTGCTCTTACCATCATTAGAATACTGCTCAGCCATCTGGGACCCCTATCATCACACTAGTATTAGTAAACTAGAAATGATTCAACACCGTGCCGCTCGTTTCATTATGAACAAACCCTGGCACAGATCTAACCAAAACCATGACAGCATCACAGACATGTTAACCAGTCTTGAATGGCCTACACTTCAAAACAAAAGAACAATTGCTAGACTCACCTTCCTATTCAAGATTGTCAGGAACTTACTAGTAATACCTGATCATTGCTTACCATCACCAACTCCAGTGTCCTACACCCGTGCCCAACATCCCCTCAAGCTAACTCAATTGCAAACAAGAGTTGATGTATACAAATACTCCTTCCTCCCTCGAACAATTATTCAATGGAACTCCCTTCAAATTCCTAACATCGACACAATAGATCTCGAAACATTTAAGAACGCTGTAAGTAATATAATATGTGATTGTAATGCTCATTAACGTGTTGCCCCTAGTGGGCTTTTGTTATTATTATTATTATTAGTGCTTTACAGTGACCAGCACTGAAGGTCTGACAGCAACATGTGCTGCAGCCTTAGGATTACCTAACCTACAAGGACTTAGACCTAGTGACTTGACTTACTGACTGAATAAGGTGTAACAGAAAAGGGACCGAAGTAAGGAAAAAAATCCCTCCAACCCCAGGATTCGAACTGCAGGTCACCCAATGTCTAGTCGGGGCCACACTCAGTCTTCCTCCAGGAGGGAGGGATTTTCTTCCTTAGACCTAAAGTATTTATTATTAGCACTTTACAGTGACCAGCACTGAGGGTCTGACAGCAACATGTGCTGCAGCCTTAGGATTACCTTACTAATTAACGACAATAATAATAAGCAAGCTGATCTAATACAGGGAAGGCTTTCTACTAACAAGGCAGGTATGGTCAAGCCCTATACTATGATAAACAAACTATACAGATGTACTACAGCAATGTTGACTGCACCAGCAATTTCACGTATTTTAATAAAAATCTTGTGTAATAAACATTAAAACAGGTGT
The DNA here is from genome assembly GCF_963678975.1 of Dysidea avara. Lineage (NCBI taxonomy): Eukaryota > Metazoa > Porifera > Demospongiae > Dictyoceratida > Dysideidae > Dysidea > Dysidea avara. The sequence continues at coordinate 9,603,719 of NC_089286.1, read as the reverse complement.
CAAATTATTCAGTATTATGGTATATTTGACAAAAGTTTTGATACGTCAGCAACTTGTATAGAAGCATGCTTTAGTTTGTACCTTAGTTGCAGGAATAGTACAACAAAGATGAATTTTTATCGATTTTGACAACTAGTTAGACGTGAGGTACCCTTACAAGATTGTCTTTACTGAGCCTGTGTTATTAGTGTACACTGAACATGCAAGGATAGGAAATACGGAATAATGGGACATATTTAGTGCTGATGTGGAATGGTGGATGGGAGCATGATTAAAATAAATAAAAGGTATAGAGAATCTATGATAGAAGGCACAGGTGTTAAGCTGGCTGTATACAATCACTGGACTGGAATGGAATAGTGGTGGATTGGACTCAGATCTTTTCCCTTCTTTGCCAAATAGATTAGGAAAATGATTATCAGTATGCTAGTCTCATGCAGTTAGACTACTCCCCTGCACATAAAGAAACACGCACACACACACATCTGCTTTACTGCCTGTCCCGGCCCCAACACCCCATGAGACACGTCCATCCACCTATGGCCAGGGGACGCTGAGTAACCCAATTACAAGCCTTTTTGTTTAGGCTAGGTAGACCCCATGGAGGATGGATGGGCCACGGACAATAGCATCGAAGCTAAGCAACACATATGAAGTGTATGCATAGTATAAACCCTGTCATTGGCTTGCGAGGCCAGCTCTAGGGCACTGCGCCTGGTCTCCACCACAGGGTCAGGGGTGCTATCATTAGCCACACCACCAAAGGGTGGTGTGTTACCAGGCCTATCATGTGGCAGTTGATAGCATGTCCCCCCCCCCCCCCCCCACACACACACACACATTCACTGCCTGACCCAGGATCCTCTTCATCCCAGCCCCCACCACCCATGAGACATATCACACCCACCTGGCCAAGGGACGCTGAGTAATCTAGAATTGCAAGCCTTGAGTTCTGACCAGGTGGGCCTCATGGTGGGAGAATGGGCTACGGACAATAGCAGGGACCTGACCATCTTGATGCAAGTGGTATATGCAGTCCATGAAATGTATGCATAGTAAGGTCCTGTTGCTGGGTTCCAAAGTCAACAACTCTAAGGCACCCTGGTTTCTCCACCACATGGTCAGGGACAGCACACACACACGTGCACACACTCTGATCCTGCCCTTGCGGGTTACATGTTCCTCTAATGGAGGAACGAAAACTCTTAACGTGGATTGCACAATCTTCTGTGAACAGCAAGGCCTCCAGCACTCTTGAGCCAATGTTGACATTGGTCTCATTGCACTGCTCCATGTTGCAGATGCACTGGTTTCTCTCTCTGTGGAAGGCATTTGTGTCTTTAAGTACACACACCCACGCACACACACAAAAGAAAGGTGTACTGTGATCATGCAACATACGGTGTATTTCCCAGCTTCAACTATGGAATAGTAAGACAGTTAACTCTTAATTAAGCTGACTCATATCAAACAATTAAGCGACTTTAAAAAAAATTTTTTTCGTTTACAAGATACACGCGTCTACACTGGAAGCAGGTTTTCAAGACTCTGTCATGGAGCGTCAGATAACTTTTAAACCTTTCCCCGGTTCTAGCAGGAATGGCCAAGATGACATCTACTTTCACGTAAAACGCAACAGCTTAATACGGCCTTTTTCATGGTACAAAGTAGGGGGTTTAACATTAGGCCACTCCAAGTCATACCTTAGTTTCTGGTCACTCCCAAGCCTACAAATGGATGCGGGCGGGCGGATGATCAGGACTTCAGGACTATAGACTCTACTGTGACAATATACTGTATAGTATTATTATTTGCTCAATTTAGCAAATTCATGTAGATTTTGTTTTTAGTCAAACTTAACCAACAACATAAGTAGTTGTGCTTCGGCAAAAAATGCACTAGGAAAGTTGTTGATGGATCATGGCTAGCTATACACTGATGTATAGCATTTAAGTATATTTATTTATTTATTTATTTAGAATATACTATAGGAAATGTTTTGCTCATGTAGCTACTTATGCTTTCCAAGTGAAATAAATGTCTATTAGCTATGTCAGGAAAATATTACTATATGACTTATATAGCTAAGTTGTTCAAATGATCATGATCCAAAATGAAATTTAACTTCTATTTTCACATCAGAAATTCTTCATTCAGATGTGAAGTCGTAGCCCACTAGCTATGTGTTTCCAGCCTTCTATTCAGTAACCTTGAGAAAGTAACTGTCAAAGTTTTGAGTCATTGAGTGCTCCAGACTGGTGTTTTTTAGTGATCATCTGGGAATGTTTAAACTATAAGGGTTTCTACTTGCCAATCTAATTTTAGTTATGGAAAAGTTTAAGTTTAAGCTCACCAAATGTTGCCGGCTTTCCATACCCCTGCAGTGTTCAGTGATAAGGAATTTGAAGTTACTAGACTAATCATTAGAGGACTACATTTGAATTATAAAGTTAAAGCTATGACCCATCTGCATGGGCTAGTAGTTAATGCTACTGAAATTACTTGGTTACAGAAGCATTAGTAACAGTTATAATCTGAACAGCTATATAATCAAGGACAAAACTAGCTATAGTTAGAAACATTTTATTAGTGTGGCATATATACCTAATATTAGAGTTAAGAGTAGTGTGACTGCTCTGTTGGAATCCCTGACTGCTCTATTAGAGTATCTCGATCTTTTACAGTAAAAAATAAGTGTCTTGCTGGGTCACATGCACTTAAGCACCTGTAATATTAATAATAGTCCTCATAAACTAGGGTTCCAGGTTTACCATGCGGGCGGGTGACCAGAAACTAAGGTTTGACTTGGTGTGGCCTTACACATAAAACCATTGGCAATGAAAGTATTGGCTCACCCCAACAATCCAGGCGCGAACTTTTTAGCGAATCCCGGCGATACAAGTCTAGATCACTCCTTGCTTGAATACTTCAGCTAGTTATACCGTTCGTGACGAACGTTATACATGATACAAATAATTTTATAAAAATCACCATCTCAATCCAATAGTCGCATACCCCGGCTGAGCACTAATTATTAGTGAAGCGCGCGCTATATTGCGTGGGCGAGTTGCAATGGAGAAGCATTCCTTTCGTGAATGTTTAATTCATCAACTTTTCAATGGTCAATAGCCATTGTACATCATGCTAATAACACGTTAAACTATTTTGATCACATGATCCAACTTTGTAAATGTAATCAAATAAATATTAATTTTAAAAAAATGGTCAATATAAAACTTTCAAGTTAGCTGTTTGCAGATCTCCAGAATGTAAACCTGTGGAAAAAACGGTCACATTTTAATTGGTGAATTTTAAAAAATCTTTATCACGCACACACACACACACACACACACACACACACACACACACACACACACACACACACACACACACACACACACACACACACTCACTCACTCACTCACACTACACTACACTACACTACACTACACTACATATTCACATAAAAATAAAACACTACAAGGTATGGTAAGGGTTGTTTACATTAGTTAATTTTGTGGTCCACCACATATAGCAACAAGGGAAATGTGTATCTGTGATCAAGAATTTAATTTAGATTCTAATATGGTCAGACTACCTTTGTCAACTAGAGATGAACTGACTTTTGGTAAAAAGCGAGGGGTGGCCAATGCCTTGGGACTCTTGTACACTATGTGAGAAATCCAATCAGAAATACACAAATATTTTAGAAACCAAATCCTAAATCCAAAATCACGTAAAAATAATGGAGAAAGTGAGTTTAACAAAGTAGACAATGATCGATCACGAATAGCTAAAACAAGATGTAGATCAACAACTGTACAGGTAGTTACTAGTTAGCAATCTCACTAAATTCTTTTAAAATACATAAAGATTGGGACTCTCGTACACACCATTTGGGTGCTTTGCGTGGGCGTTGGCAACCCCTTGAAAAAACAAAAACAAAAAGACTATACAGAAGATGAGCCCTGTACAACTACATGGGTTTCTTTGTACAAAGCATACACTCACCTTATTTGCACAGTGCCCAATCGTCATCATGGACGCTTCCACCTCCCACCGTGCACTAAAGTAATAGAAACATCATTAAAATAATAATATAAGCATTAATATTATTATAACATAACACAGCAGCTCAATATTACAGCATGATAAACAAACCAAAGTATTTATACAGAAAACTACGCCCTAGACATTTAATCGTCTTTGAGAAAGGCCATTTTAACGAAGGCGCAAATTGTGCGTGGGCGGGCAATTCATTATATTCTGTTCGCCGTTTATAACTATCACTGGCAAACTAATGTATATACAATATCAAAGAACGTATATATTTAAACAGTTGCATGATACTTATAGACTGTTTTTTCACTGTCAACCACTTCTTGTGCGTGGGCGACCCACCACCCCTCCCCTCCGCACCCTCCCACCCATCCACCCCCTATATGATATATGTGCTATACAGGTGAGCATATAAAAGTTGCTAAAATTAACAGGTTTCTATAGAATCAGTTTAAAAAATATATATATTCTAATTGAACAAACGGCACATTTTCATACTATAGCTGAATGACATTAAAATATATGTTCTGATATGTCAATGACTATAACTTGTATTTAGGATGCATGGTTACTACAACACTACATACACATGTACTGTACGTATGGTTTGTACTTCATGATAAGATAAATGGTAGTCATACAATGGAGAATATCTCCTAAGATGAACAGGCCGTACCAAGTAAAAACAGATTCACCTGCATATTTTACATTCAATGTAGCAATAACCACAACCAGTCGCCCTAAAATGAAAAAAACCTGAATCCAGCAGTCCAGAGTCCACCAGTCCAGTCCAGTGATTGTATGCAACTTGTTTAGCTATAGCTAAACTTACCAGATAGCTACAGTAGCGCCGACAATCATCATCCATAATACCGTACGCACTTCCTCCAGTGCACCTACTGTAACTGTCAGTAAAGTTGAGTGGTGAGTAATCATGTGGGATAATTAGATCACGTGGGATAATTAGATCACGTGGGATAATTAGATCACGTGGGATAATTAGATCACGTGAGATAATTAGATCACGTGGGATAATTAGATCACGTGGTCTTAATCGAGGTTTCTGTCGATCACTGTGTTGTTCCATTGAAGAAGCGATGCCTGTGTTAAAGATTATTACCAACCTTAGCAGAGATAAGATACCAGCCGACTTCTTTACGAAGGCGACCGAGTTTTTGGCGAAGCTTCTTGAGAAGGACAAAAAGGTCAGTCGGCAACACCCGTCACATCTGCATTCATTGCATACAAATTCAAAATCGTAATGGATTTAATGTCTGGTTCTGGTATAATATCTATAGGTATGCATCACGCCCCACCCATTTACAAATCACTATTAATTTCATTGTGCATCCAAAACTGAGTTCTTAAATTCACTGATTGACTGGGTATTAATCACAGATGGGGGTAAACTATTCCGTTGCACGATGTAAATGAATTTGGATCTGCTAAGGAGCTTTGAGAATAGTTTGCAACTGTGACCTTGATTTATTGGTGATATGGTAAAAAATTATTTTAAAATCAAGTCTCTTCCTAAGAATACTAAACCTACTCCTCCCTGGTGGTCCATAAACCTCTCTAAAGCCATTAAAGCTAAGCAACTTTCTTTTGCCAACTATAAACGTTACAAATTGAGATGCCAACTATGCAGCAAAACACAATGATGTCAAATGTAAGATGCGATCGGCTAGAAAATCTTGTGAATGGTCCTTGTTAGACAAGCTATGTACTAATCTTCCTTGTCTTCTATTTGCAAGAGCTACAGAGCATGAAGGGCTCCCCAAATTATGGACACAATAGAAAAAACCTCCATAATAAGGATAAAAATTTTGGTCCCAACTGGTCTGGTTGATACATTTTTTTACCTCTGAAAGAGGAAAATCTCTATAGACTATGTTACAACAAAAATGGCAGAAAATTCTGAGTTCTAAAATATCCGTAATAGAGAGGTTCCACTGTATATCAGAAAAAAATAGGCAATATATCAAAACTGGTATGACTCTAGTCTCGTTCCCAGCTGGGCTCATGCTAATGTGGAGCACCATCTGGTGACAATGCTCAAGTTTTTGGGCCTGGAAGTGCAATGCCGCCAAAAGATTGGCTGGCCAATCAGAATCAACGAGTTGCACAATTGCACCAGTGTATTGGAAGTAGACAAAAAAGCAGATGATTTAAAGCCATTTTTAAAAGTTATTCGTCTAGGTTGTTCAAGATGTTTGCTGTCAAGTTCTGTTTCCAATCTCACCTTATAAGATCAAAGAATCATGACTCAACTTTTCACCAGAAATGAAACACTATCCCGTACTGATACAATAAATGAAGAGGTCGCATCTACATAGTAAACACCCTATTCTGAGTTTTACTTTGTTCCTAGCCATTTTCAAATGGGTTTTAAACAATTATGCAATTCCTCGATTCTTCAGGCTGGATCACACTTCCAAGCCCAAATTGTCACCAGATGGTGTTTGTGCATTAGCATGAGCCCTGCTGGGCACGAGACTATTAAATGTCGTGGTTTACTAACAATATCGCAGCTCTAGCCACAAGCTGCAAATCTCTGCCCATGTGTTTTCTGAACAGACCTGCTGGACAGTTAGTATGGCAGAGTTTAACTTCTTATGACTGGTTCATTCCAAGTCTGCATGGTAAATTGTGAGCTTGTTTTATACTATCATGCCAGAGAACTGTCATTTGTATGAGCTTTTTATTGTAATACATTCAGGGGTCTACTATATACGTATATTGTCATTGTAGTTTTTCTCTTATCTACTGAAATTGTAGCTGCAAAGTGTAGAACCAGTTGAAATATGTTTAGCCAGTGAGTGCTCCATTGGCCGGAATATCAACACATTGGTAGGGCAAAATGGTCATGCAATCTATTTGAAGCAAAGTACATCGTAATCACATTATAGAATTCTTTAGAACATAAAAATTACTGGTGAGGCCCAACAAATATGGTTTTATTGTTGTAACATTGCACTGTATCTTGGCTCGAGCCAACCCATGCCAGCCTTTGTCATGCAGGGATGGGCACTGCTCAATCAATGCACTCAGCAATTTATTCTGAACTGTGCCATGTTGAGAAGGAATACTTGGCAGAGCCAAAAGTAGTGCATTATATGAGATGTCTATGCTGAAATAGCAATCAATATCTTCTTCATTATAATGTTACTAATCACAATAGCAAGTCGTGTGTTTGTTCTAGGACTGCTGGTCAGCATGGATTGCCCCAGACCAAAGTGGGCTGAACCAAACTGTGGCAGCTTTTGCATATCACCTTACCGGACATAGCCAGCCTGTTGAAGCTTTTCTCTATACCAGACTAATCAATAAAAAGCCCTCCTTGTATTGTACACAATACCTCTATCCAACACAACCACATGTTAACCACCTCAGCTGTTAATTTTTTTAGTGGTGGTTTAATTATGTTGCCTGTGGTCTAGTGCATGTCACATGTTTCAATACTTTGTAGGGTTGTGTAGAAGGTCACCTTAGGCCAGCAAGCTTTTATTCCATCTTAATGTCTCATGTCTCGGCACAGGTATGGTCAAGGTTGCTGGATGTGTAAACTAGCTATATACTACAGAGTGTAATTGGCGGAATTGAAGATTTAATTTTTTCTTGAATTTTAAACAGTAGGAGACCAGATCTATTCCACAGTGGCTTCCATGTAATCTGATATTGTTATTGAGGCAGCCAGATATAGAATTTTTTTTTTAATTACCAAACTTGAATTTTCATCTGCCTGCCTGCCTGCCTGCCTGCCTGCCTGCCTGCCTGCCTGCCTGCCTGCCTGCCTGCCTGCCTGCCTGCCTGCCTGCCTGCCTGCCTGCCTGCCTGCCTGCCTGCCTGCCTGCCTGCCTGCCTGCCTGCCTGCCTGCCTGCCTGCCTGCCTGCCTGCCTGCCATACCAGTAACTTCGCGTTAGGTTTAATACCACACCCGCTTGACCACGCCTATTAACGTGATCTTGGTTGGTTAATAATGATCAAGCACCACCTGAGACCACACGTCTTAACAATCTATTTACTCGATCACAATGACACATCCCGTTATTCCATACCCCCCGGTAGGTAAAAGGCTGACTCAAGATACTCTAATACAGTAGTCACCCTAATAGAACAGTCATGTGTGTACAGCTGTATGCTATAGCAAAAAAAACCCACACAAACTAGTATGTTTAAAAATTATTAATTTAACATGCCAAAGTAGGGATTTCCCACCGAGCTATGCTGTAATACCATCATTCATCTCTTTTTTCACTATTTTTATTGCTTGGATCCCTACTTCATTTTTAAATTAATGATTTAATGAACTATAGTATTGTAGGGTTCTGGTCAAAATTATATGGCAAGAAGTAAACAAACCAGCATAAGGAAAATTAAGAAGTTTTAAGTTTATGTAGGGACCGTACAAGTGAAACAAGGGAGGTTGCCTACACCTGCAGATAAAATTTAATACCTAATTCAGTCATGGGTATAGACTGAATTAGGGATTAAATGTATCTGCAGGTGTAGGCAACCTATTTCTGTAACTACTTTTTATTTCCATGACCTTAAAATTCCTAATTTGTGACCAAATTTGAGATAACTGTCGATCTACACACAATAGTATTTTTGTAATAAATGCATTTTAAAAACAATGGGTAAAAAATGCAAGTTCCAGAGAAAAAATTTTCACAACTATCTCCAATGGATAAATCCTGTTAACACAAAATCTTTTTGATATGCTTACTTTATGTCAGCCCTTTTCTGGTCTGCTGCATTTAAAATATATTAACAGTTAGGCCGTGCAAAGTTAATCATATGTTTCTGAAAATTGACCAGGTGACCGGCGTTCGTTAAAACCCGGAACAGACCGGACCAGAATTTTATTGTTGAGGAGAACATATCCAACTAAAATAAATTTAGGTGCGCTTGAAACGGATACAGGACGTGGTTTCTGCTCTTCATTTGCACTGAGGGCACGATTCTCCACTGATCTCCAGAGTGACTGATGGTGATTTTGAAGCAAATATCATAGTAGACATGTTTGCGAAGCAGAAATGTAGTGTATTACACGGACTCGATACTCTCACCGTAGCTAACAATGGCGGCGAGATACAAGCTAAGGCCGGTCATAGATAATATACCTGGACTGATCTACATAGCGTACGCAAGGAAATTAAGACGTAAGAAAAATTAGACTACTCAAACCAATTCATCAAATTCGTAAAATTTTTCTTACGTCTAAATTTCCTTGTGTGTGATATGTACATCAGTCCAGGTATATTATCTGTGACCAGTCTTAGCTAGCTTGTATCTCGCCACCATAGCCATTAGCTACGGTGAGAGTATCGAGTCCATGTAGCTAATACACTACATTTCTGCTTCGCAGACGTGCATGTATATGACTATATTTGCTTCAAAATCACCATCAGTCACTTTGGCGATCAGTGGAGAATCGTGCCCTCAGTGCAAATGAAGAGCAGAATCCACATCCTGTATCCGTTTCAAGCGCACCTAAATTTATTTTAGTTGGATACGCGCTCCTTAACAATAAAATTCTGTGTTGTTGTTTTTTTTTTCTTTTTTTCTTGTTTTTTTTTGCAACTTCTTGAGTTGTAAGCTACTTTTGATAGATATACCAGTATATGGAATTATGTAGGGAAAACAAAGTTATTATAAAGTTTATAGTAGAGCGGCTTAGCCAAAATATTGTGCTCTTTGTGCAGAAAGTGTGAAACTTTGCACATAGTATCTACCTACCATGAAGTGTATTTTGAGATGTGTAGCCATCGCAGATCGCAGATTTGACCTTTGGTATCCTCTACAGTTTATTTTATGCTCAAAAATAGTGACCTTTGTCTATATATCACCCATACAACACTCAATTTGTTCAAACTAGGTGCCAAATTGAAGATTTTTATCCAAGAAACAAGTTGATACTTGTTGCAAGTTCATATAGCCTATTCTATTTCAAAATTATGATAATTTTTGCCAGCAGCAAATTTATATATGCCACTTTAGCATGGGCATTCAAAGGCGCCGCTCGGTGTTTAACTCGCATACTGCCCGAGCAATTTCTTGATATTGCCTGGGAAATATCATGGGAAAGCGGTTTGCCAATGACTTTGATACCCAGCCAGTTCAAAGAATCAATGTGCTTTGACTTGTTATATTGAGCGACATAGAGCTTTGTATTGTGGGACTCATTTTTGTAGTGGTTGCTAAGCTGAGTATATTTGCTAAGATAGATTGGTTTTTACTAAAGGATAATGAAGGCACAAAATAATTGTTTGGGTGATCGTGGATGCGTATTTTTACCCACCGCATATCAGCCTTTGAACAGACCACGGAACAGCAAAGCTACTACTGCTATGTTCAAATAGGTTAGTAACTTACAATCCTAAGTACTTGACTTAATATAATAACTTACTTACTGTCCCAATAGCGAAGTTAGTTAGCTTAACTTAGTACAAAAATGATAACATTATAAATTCCATCCCACAATCGCAAGTTTTCTAACATTGTGTGTTGAAGCATAGTAACGTATTAATGATGTTTTAACGTATGGACAATGTTTTGATGGCTATTAGCCCACGCTATTAAAACCACGATCGATCTTCAGATGCTACTGTATAAAACAAACGGGATGAGTTCTCATTAGTTCTTTCACCTATTAGGTGAGTGCGCCCCAAGTAATATATATATATATCACTTATACCACGGCTGCGAGGGATTTTGCTGACATATACACCCAAAGCCCGAGGGCCACAATAACTATTAAATAAAGTCAACCGCCCACACAGTTACACCCTTAATCTACTTTGCCACTCAAATTTTTTTTAAAATCTAACCATGAGCACTGCAGGTACATATGTGACCGGATTTGCAAAAAGGGGTCTTCCACACACATCCAATTCACCAACCTTGACAATTAATAACTTCAGTTTGGGAGATGTTATTGCCTTCAAATTTGGTCAGTAGTGTGCAGCAACATAGGTTAATGGATGGTGAAACATTCAGGCTTGCATCTTTTCTGAACACAAAGTTATGGTCTTCCACGTTCATAGAATTGGATGTGTGTGGAAGACCCCTTTTCGCAAATCTGGTTACATATACGACCAAAACATGGAGAGATATCCAGGAGTGAGGCATAGGGGTTATGTACAATATTCCTGTGAGATAAATCAATAAATGTCATAATTTATGTAGTTTTGTTGTCAGATTAAACTCAAATGTGAAGTTGTTTATGGCTATAATTTGCTTCTGTATATATAACAATAATATTATAATACATAAAACTCTAAAGTTATACATGCTACTATCAGTCACGTTTGCTGAAAAGCCTTATCATGTACCACGGTAGTGGTACATAATAGGGATCAGGCAGAAATTTTTCAAAACACTGTAATAGAACGCACGCCAAAAGCAGCCTTCCGGGCTTTAGATTTTATTTCTAAAACATTCTAGACCTTTCTTTTGTGTTTACAACACTAGCCAACAAGTATTAAAAGTAAGGGAAATGGTTTTAGGTGTTTTTTAAAATTTTGAAAATGGTTAGATTCTCCATCTTCTTCTTTCTTTCTTTCTTTCTTCTTTCTTTCTTTCTTGTTTCGCGCGCCTACAGCTCGTAGGAAGTAGATATCAGCCCTAAAAACGTATGGCGTATTTAAAAAACATTCGTACCCAGGTCTGTGTGGTATTAAAATCTTCCCTCTCTAATGCGATTGCGAGATATAGAGCAAGAATCACTCTTCGAGACGCCATTCGATCGAGAAGCCATACAGATGATAATATAGAATTGTTTAAAATTCCATTGCTTTAGCTCACAGGACTAAAATGCATCAAGTTGTATCACACTAAACATTAAACATAACTATTGTTCACTGAAACTAGGGTTTTAGACTTCCTTCATTACGAGACAGTGAAGGGGGTGTGGCCCGCACCTCGTCACTTAAACTATTACTGTACGCCTTTCGTGTATACTTTCTATTATATTCTTCAGCTGTTTACCAGCTAAGAGTCGACATAACAAGGCTTGTAAGCTATTGGAACACACTGGGAAATTTCGAATTGAAAAGGGGTGTGTCCCTTCCGTACGCGATTGAAAAATAAAAAGCGGGATACTCCGTATACTCAGCACTTTAATTGGAGTCAACCACGTTTTGTCAAGCGTGTGTTTTACTCGTGTTGAGATTTCGCACCGCTTCGTTGCAGTAAACGGTCACACTAGTGGATTTATCTACTCGTCAAAGGAAAGTGGTATTGTTTACTGTATTGTTAACTGTATTGTTAACTAATTGTTTATTAAACTTATTTATGTAATTGTTTATTGCCAGTTGATATTACAATGGGTTTCTTTATTAAACAATCATGTACTGTTGAACGTATATTTAAGAAGTAGTCCATGTGCATGGACATGAAAAAAATCATGAAACTAGTGGGGCAAAAAAATTATTAATTTTCAACAAGTAGAATAGGGATCAAAGATTTGATTTTGAAAAAAACTGCGTAAACAAGAAGTAATAGGGATGATAATCCACAAAATTCTATGCATCATCAGTTCAAAGCAAGTTATTTGAATAGTGTACACTCAATTTGCGATTCCTATTTCAACATTTTAACAAAATTTAACCACAAGTTGAAATAGGAATTGCAAATTGAGTGTACACTATTCAAATAACTTGCTTTGAACTGATAATGCATAGAATTTTGTGGATTATCATCCCTATTACTTCTTGTTTACGCAGTTTTTTTTCAAAATCAAATCTTTGATCCCTATTCTACTTGTTGAAAATTAATAATTTTTTTGCCCCACTAGTACATATCTAACATACCATATTGATAGCTAATTTTGTGAACTGACTATAGGGAGATTATGGTCCTGAACTATACCTACATCTTGTATCTCCTTAAATATATATATTTGCCTTTAGAGAGACACGCACCCAAGATGTGGTGGAGTCTGAGGGCATAACCAACTAGACAATTTGTGTTTCACAATTTGGTTCTATATAGCAAAATGTGTTCCATGTTTACAAGTGTAGCTAAAAAGGTAACGACTTCAAAAAAAGTATTTTCCAAAGCTTCACAGCAACAAAAATTTAGCATACAGGTTTTAGAAACAGTACTATCAGTCAGACCTTCATCTAGGAAATGACTAAAGGGGAGTCACAATGACAGTAATGGGGATGATGGTATAAAGATCTTTGTTCATAGCTAGTTTACACATATGACATCTAAAGGGGCATGCCATGCACCCAGGATATTTTAGACTCCCTCAGGTGCATTCTCAGCTACAACCTCTAAAGTACCTGAGAATGACCTATAGTACCTGAGAATGATGAGAAGTAATCTCATGCTTGTATTCTCAGGTACAGTTCTGGGCTATTGTACCAGGCAAAATACATGTATTTCATTCAATATTACAGTTGTTGTTGACGAGGTTTTGATTTATAATTTAAGGAGTTCATTTGTCAAAGGGGGTAAAAAAGCACCCCCTCCCACCCCCAAATGAACTATTACAGAACCCCCATTGTAGTTAAAACTGTTGATAGAGCAACAGGCTGCAGCACATGTTGCTGTCAGACCTTCAGTGCTGGCCACTGTAAAGTGCTAATAACAATACGTATAATTATGAACTTTTATTTAACTACCACAAGAGAGGAGGGTACATGCCCCACCCCTGGATATCTCCACTTTTTTTGGTTGTATATGCAACCTGTAGTGACCATGATTAGCTAAAATATATGCAAAAATTGAGTGGCAAACAAGAATGTAGATGAAGAGTGTAATTGCATGGGGGTTGGATTTATATGAATTTGCTGCTGGTAAAAATTACCATAACTTTGAAATGGAATATGCTATGAGCTTGCAACAAGTATCAACTTGTTTCTTGGATAAAGATCTTCAATTTGGCACCTAGTTTGAAAAAACAATAGTGTTGTATGAGTGATATATAGACAAAGGTCACTATTTTTGAGCATAAAATGAACTGCAGAGGATACTAAAGGTCAAATCTGCGATGGCTCCACCTCTCAAAATACACTTCATGGTAGGTAGGTACTATGTGCAAAGTTTCATACTTTCTGCACAAAGTACACAATTTGCTCATTTTTGCTAGCTAAGCCACTCTACTATTAGTGCATCTTTATAAGGAAAGAGTGTTTACAAGACATGAAAACCTTTCAACAGATACAAAATATTACAAATCATTGTATGGTGATTGTGCAATTCTTTCAGCAAAATAGATGACCAGGAAAGGAACCAGAAACATATAATTAATTTTTCGTGGCCTTATAGCAGGGGTAGTGTTAACTGATCACCTGGTTTTTAGAACATCATCTTGTTCTATGTATGTTTTTGTATAGTGTAGCTATTAGTGGCCATCCTGTGTTGTGATGTGTGTGGTGTAGTTCATTAGGGTGATTGTCATCCCGGATGCATTGATGATGACCGCTGGAGAAGAAGGCCCTTGTCTGGTATCAGAGATGATAGCCCTTGATAGGTTCAACAAAGAAGCAAACAAGAAGTATGCTCCAGAGATTTTTGCTTTCTACAAGGAGCAGCTTGGAATAGAATATTCCAAGTATGTGTATTACACACACACACACACCTGCACGCACGCACACACATACACACACACAATGAAAGCCAAACCTCTGTCAGCCATACAAGATAACTGTTACCACGTATATGGGGTACCACTTAGGTACTGTTAGTCAGCACAGGCAAATTCTCTTTGTTCAGGACTAGTATCCCGCTTACCCATACTACGCACACACAACACATTCGTGTGTGTATTTACACACAAGACACACATGCACACACTTTTACTGTATATGATTATATGAATGGACTAGCCACATACCAATGTATCACATGTACTCTTCTGTAACTACATGTTAACATCTTGTGTACTTTACAGGGCCAATGTTGTCTTCACTGATCCAGGACGTGAGAACATTGGAGCCAATGGGACCACTCTTGCTACCTAAATGCAAACAGTGAACCAGCAAAGATAATATAATTGTTGTTGTCCATTCTTGTCGGATATTTTTACTAACAAGAACATATACTTGAATACCAGAGTATGGTATGACGTGCTTCCACTTGTCTTTAAGGTAGCACTGTAACATCCAGTACTAGCAACTAGCTAGGATCTCCTTATACTGGGGTTGAAAAAAAACTGCATGCATGTGCACCAGGCTTTGGGGTCAAATACTTTGAAAAGTATTTAAATACAGATACTCTGATAGTATGAAATAAAAATACTTTATACCCAGAATGTATTTTAAAAGTATCTAAATACTTTGATCTGAACTACAAGTTACACCACCGCCCAATACAGTACACACCTGTTTTAATTTTGTTCTAATAAAATTTCAAGTGTATGATAAAAACAACTGTAACATCATATTGCCGGAAAACAATTGGAGTAGACTTCTTGTTCTTAGATGACATTATGGAACTATGTTAGTGTTTGAATGCTTGTACTTGTATACTATTCAACTTCAAAGAAAAGATATCTCTTCCCATTCAAAGAAAAATAATTAGTATTTGATATATTTTTACAGATCAGGGTATCAATAAGTGAACTTCCAACCAAATAAATTTTACAGATTAGGTCATACAGATTCTCTTCCAAGCTTATTTTAAGTTTTACATGAAGTATTTAAGTACAAATACAAATTTGTTTCAAAATACAAATACTCAAAAATAGTATTTAAAATACACCTAAATGCAAATACTCGTGTATTTGACCCCAAGCCTGATGCTATCAGTCTCCTACTGTTGAATTAGAGTGTTTATCAACTGTTGTGTGTTCTATTGGATTGTCCATAAATGATTGGATTGGTTGAACAAACCATAGATACTGGAATATGTATTCTAGTATCTATGAACAAACTAAATATTCAGATAATGGAGTCCAACTTAGCATGCACACATGTTTATACTTTCAGGGGTAATAACAATTGATCACTAGACCCCCCACCACACACACACACACACACACACACGCCTCACAGTTTCCTATGTCCACAGGCTAGAGTTTAAGAGAAACATAAGTTATACTGTGCAATTTATCCATTGCAAAGCCTTTGTTTATTGATGTATTTGTGCTTTAACTTTTAAAAATGAAATATTGTTATCTTTTCTCTACACTTTGTTAATTGCTGTAACTCGCATGTGCTATTTGGTTTATCATATTTGGAGAGTAGGAATAACATTAGCTACAGTGCATTTTCGTACTGATTAAACAACAAAGGAGTTCCGTAAAATTTTTAGTAATGTGATTTGTTGTTGTGTCTACAGGGTAGCTAAATGGCTTGAACAAACAATTTAAAATTCATTACATCATCCAGACGTGTTGCATCATCCAATTCGTTGTACAAAACTTTACATTGTGTACTTCCGTTGCAGCTATAAAATGATTTCTTACCTTATGTGTATAGCTATGGCCTTTTTACTGTTGCACTCTTGTTAGTCGTATTAGTTAAGTGGGTAATAACACAGAGAAATACAAATATAACATACAAAAGTTAATTATAATATTTCTTAAGATCTTTTCCTGTCCGTCTGGAGTGCAGGGGTACAGCAAGAGAATTGGGTGAATAGTCTGGTACAACATAATTTTCTCTGAATGTTTTATACAAGTCAGTATAGTAGTTATCTGATTCAATATGTTCTTGGTTGGTTGAGGTAGACAGTCTTAGGTAGACATCATTTCCAATAACTTGTACTTCGTGTGTCCGTTGTTTCACTCCCTTTGATTTTCTCTCTCGATGACGAGGGTTTTGTGGATCAATGGCAACATATAAACTCTCCCCTTCAGTTAGTGTAATCTGGTGACGATGCCATGGACAGATGACACACATTCGACCATCAATGTCCTGACAGATATACATAACAGTTTAACACCAAACTATGTACAAGAATTCTCAATTATATTTATTGGGTGCATCCTACACATACCCACACTAATTCAAAGCCATAAATAATCTGGGTAGGGAAAAAGTCAAGGAGAAGTTCTGACTCACTGCATGAAAACCCACTATTTGGTATTTTAGTGGCTTTTGCCTAGAGAGAAAAACGATATTCTTACTTTCCATGAATAGGCAATAAAATATCAGCTCAAAGCCCACGTACATGCAAAGAAGTGCTAATGAAATTATCCTTTATCATACTCAATATTACACATGCTACAAAAGTAAGTTTACACACACTTTTGTCAAATTAGTAAACAGTGAAAGAAGATTCAGATTGCTATAATTTTATAGCAATCTAACTTAATAACTTCATATACTATCACATTCACCCTGTGGTAGGACAGGCCCATGTGTACCCATAATACTATCACAGCTGAAACTATTTCATGTCAGCTGAATACCGTATAGCCGGAGATTTTCGAGGATGAAACTTTTATGAGTAATGATAGCTTTGTGAAAATATAATCATGAAAATTAATGTTTTGGGTTCCTTACCAAATCTGTTATCTAGACTTTCGTGAATTAAAAAATGCGAAAATCAGATTTCACACCATTTTGCAAGTTTTTATCCCTCCCACTATACAGCAATCTCTGTGCAAAACAGTGAATCTAGTTTTTTTTTGGAATGGTGTTAGGAAAAACCCTGTCATTTTGAAGAAATTAGGCTTGTAGTAATGGCAATGGATGGTACTATAGTCACGGATTTCATGCCGACAGTAATAGTGATTGTCAAGAATAATGCAAAAACTTATACCTGTATGCAAACTAGATGGGTTTCCAATTGGCGGGTCAATTGTATGTACGTCTGATTTTTCATGTACTGTATTTTCATAGGTGTATATTCTGATAGAGGATAATATGCTAGGGTGTTAACCAGTATAGCACTACCTATATGTTGGCAGAATTTTGGGCAGCGTGCTATGATTGCCAACCTTTCTCAGCATTAAAAAGCTTGTACATGTGACCTATAGAGGTCTTTAGAAGAATCCGAGAACACATATATTTACAGGATACCAGCCATGAAAGTTTAATAGAAATATCACAAAACATTAGATCGCTTTGAGATTCTGGACGTATGAATTACGTTTATAGTAATGGAAACAGTGATGGAGATGGGTGTTTGTTACTGTAGTATTGTAAATGAAGACTTGTATATCACTATATTTTTTTAAGAAATGACAGTAAGTGTACTTTTATTGCCAAGAAGTTTTACGCCAAATGCAAAATTATAAGCCACAACTAAACATGCAGCTACAGTCACAATCATGAATATGTAGTGCTAATAATATATTCATCAATCATTATGCACCTATCAATATATGTGACTGGATTTGCGAAAAGGGGTCTTCCACACACATCCAAATTACGAACTTTGTCTATTAATAACTTGAAATTGGAAACAGTTATTGACTTGAAATTTGGTTATAGGTGAGCACCAATATAGGTTAATGGATGGAGAAAATTTCAGACATGCATCTTTCTTAAACACTAAATTATGGTCCTCCAAGTTTATAGAATTGGATGTGTGTGGAAGGCCCCTTTTCGCAAATCCGGTCACATATTTCCCCACCACCCCCCCCCCCCCCTCCCCTCGGGCATACATGGGGCTATAGTGGGGATTTGACACAGCCGAATGTCAAATGCCCCATAGCAAGCCTATCGTGTCAAATCCCCACTGTTGGCCCCAGTTGCAATACGAGGATTTACTCGGGATTTGACATAGCATAGAAAGTTACAACGAAAAAATACTTGGGCACTTAATGAACGATCGTCAAATGCCCCATAGTGGGGCAGCAGTTTCATGTCAATTCCCCCTGTAAAGCCCCACTTACGCCCGAGGGGGGGTGGTGGGGCAACACATTGATAGGTGCATTAGCACTGGTGGTTTTTGAGATGTTATTAAAATATCTCATGATTTACATATCCCATAGTTTCCTAGTGTTCTATAAAATATTTACATGACTCACTATGCACTGATTAATGCGAGTCACTTTATGTCAAAATTTACACATTTCTATTAGGCCACTCCAAATAAATTCTCTGTTTCCCGTCCACCGCCCGCATCTGGTTACTGCCAGCTCTGAATATTCCATTATTCCATATTCTTCCATTATTTTCCGGTTATTCTTGCATACTGATAGGCTCAGTAAAAGCTATCTTGAAACAGTGTCAGCTTACGTGTCAGCAGTGCTATCAAGTAAGCACAACTTCACGTTTGTGTTATTTTTTGCAACTTACAAAGAAAGGAACAAGTTTTATGCAGCCTTTTTGGCTGTGCCAGGCAAATAATGGCTTTAAAAGCTAGCCAATCTTAATGAAATAATGGAAATGGACCGACCGCCCGCATGCAAATATGCCAGAGTCCAGGACGGAAAACAGAGAATTTATTTGGAGTGGCCTTAACGATGGTCACTCACCTCAATGTCACCGCTCACCAATGGGCCACCAGCATCTACAGTACAACAAAACACATGACATAGACACAACAAGCTACTTTAGTACAATTATTACTGTGTGTTTCTGAGTTTCACAGCCTTAAAATACTAAAATTACTATGACAAATTACATTCTTACGATAGCAGAAAAGATCTAACGCATACACAGAGTCATTGACGTGGAAAACGGCTACGTTTCTATCCTCCACCTTCACACAAATCTTCTTCTGGGCAGACAAGTCGCTAAAACTAGCAACGCGCACAAACCCATCATCGATATTGCTTCTGCTAGCCATTTTTTGATAGCCGCCACACACAATTCATATGTGACCTTATGAAAAATACAAGTAGCGGCTTGTGGTAATTAGTCATGTCTGATGATAGTACGGAGGAGGGTGTAGAGGCTGCTTACACCATAGGATAGCTGGATATTGTTTTGTCCATCGGATTTGTGATAGCGTTTGGCGACGTGGTGTTCTTCCGCTGTTCCGTAAGAAGCAATGAAGTCACTACTGCTGCGTAAGTAAAGATATTTTAATTGTATAGATGTTAAGGGACGGTTTTTAAAATGGTATTCTGATCGTAGATATGTTTGTCTGGAATTATAAATTAGAGTCTAACTGTATCCGTGATTGCAGTATGTGTTACAGTGTATCATGTGTATGTGATTAGGGATTTTCAACCAAAATTAAATATTTCAAATTCTTAAATTTTAACCAGAGTTACTATTTATTTCATGACAATTCATTTGGTGAAAACCGCATGTTAATAGCTCACTTCTAGCCAGAGTCATGAGTAAAGCAACGTGCTATATCAGGGAAAATAGCATACAGCATTTTGGCTCTTCTTTACATTGTATCAACGGCACCGTACTATGTCTTCCACTATTTGCTCGTAAATCCTGTTTGAAATAAGGTGCAAACTGCATAAAATGACCATAATTAGATGCTGTTTAAAATCCTGATCCTTGTTTACCTTATCGTTTATGTTAAACAGCCATTCATTACATATTAAACTAATGGTTCACATTTATTAAATGGTGTCACTCAGACATTCACAAAAATCTCAGTTCATGATCTCTAAGTCCCCTTTATCAATGTCTTCTATTAAATTTAAAGACAAGATTTCATCCTCTCAGTCATACTATACATTAAACTAGTCACTTGTTCCTGGAACTAAACCAAGTACTTGACCTTTACACCATGTTTCATTATCATCCACATTCTTCCGTTTGTGAAAAGTTTGTTTCCCAATCAGTGATTCACAATTAACAGCAAGTGGGAAGCAAGGGAATGAAGGTACAGTGGAATCCAACAATTGACAAAGGTTATCAGTAATTATTTCTACAGGCAACTGCTGCTTATTCTTTGTAATGAAAAAGACACTCTTGTCCACATGTTTCTGCTTTAAAACTTTCTTGCGAAAACCAAGTTGTAATTTCAAAGCCACCTTTTTAGTTTTCATTTTTGATAATTGTTCCAAAACTTGATGCTTTGACTGCCATAAGCCATACCTTACAATATCCTGTACCAAATCTTCCTTTTCTCTCTGTTTCTTTGCTTGCTTACAATCTTTTGGCTAGTAAAAGGGTAGCACATGCTTCCAAAAGTCTTTGTCGCCTAACTTTGTAAAGGCGCTTAAACTCAGGCGTTACACAATGAGCTTTCTTCATAAGTTCTTCTCTTTCTTTTAATGTTTTGGCATTCAACCAAGAAGCTGTTTTATTATTGGAGAACATGAACATTGCCTCTAATGATAAAGTGCTTGCATTTGGTTTTTCATTCTAATTGTGCTAAATCTCTTTCACTGATCACATCAGTGGTTGGAACAGACTTTGTCTCGGCTACTAGTTCAGCAGATGGATTATCATACTTTGCCATCTGGTAAATGGTCTTCCACAAGACGAGATATTAAAGATGAAAATGCACCATACATTACCTCGAACAGTTCCTGTGCAGTGGCATGGTACACACTAGGAGTAAACAATGACTCATAAATCTGATCTTTTGTTGGTAAGAAATCACTGTACAGTACTGCTTCACCAAATATCACACCTGTAGCACCATGTGACCAGCTCTCTAAACAAGATTTCAAATGACAAAATTTTTCATTCATTTTTAAAATCGATATATCCTGAGACTCCAGGATGTGCCACAATGGACCAGTAATGATTTTATTAACAATTCCAAGTGCTTTGCATCCAGCTTTGTATTCTGGTACCCTGACATCAGCCAATACTGCTCTTAGCAGCTGGTTAGGTGTTTGCCACACCTCAGTAAAAAACTTCTCAATTAGTGCTGAATGTGATACACAGCTCCTGTATCATAAAACAAAATATTGAAGCGGTTACCTCTGAATGTTACAAGTGGGTTTTTAGGTAAGTTATTAGACGACAAGTATGTGGTAAACAACTGATAGACTCCATTCTGCTCGCTGCCATGTTTGCTGAGTGCCTTGCAAGCGGTACACACAAGTCTAACAATCCCTGACTCTGATTTGCGCACTGAAACACTACTACTAGTGGGATCTGCAGAAAAGTGAGTTGCTTCCCACTGTAATAAAGTGGAAGCTGCAGCATCAGCCATTCCAACAAGTAAATGTAACCCACAAAAAAAGTTAATTAAAGAAGACATGCTTTGTTGTTCTTCAGAAGTAATATCCTGCCATGATGATGTTATTTCAGGAAGTATTTTGGAACGATACTCTTCAAGAAGGCTATTGGAAGTTTTTCTGCACAATGTGCCTATCAGACATTGTATTTCTTATACTTGAGAGCAGCTTACATTTTGCATGTGATCCAACAGTTTCCTCAAAATCACTTAAAATGTCCTTAAATAAATCTAACGTTTGCTGGGCAGTCCCTGTCAACATCTGTGACAACCCCAGTGAATATGCACTAGTTTCAGTACAGATCTAGAAAGATCCA
Organism: Dysidea avara; assembly: GCF_963678975.1. NCBI lineage: Eukaryota > Metazoa > Porifera > Demospongiae > Dictyoceratida > Dysideidae > Dysidea > Dysidea avara. Next base: position 9,581,330 of record NC_089286.1, on the reverse strand, counting down.
TAGTGCTGTCAAAATTTGGATGTACCATCTGAATGCAAGGTCATATCATTGCAGTGTTGTAATTCATCTGCTAATTTCTGATAAGACAAAAATTTTAGTTCAGTTAACAGTCTGACCAATGTAAGTGCTGAGGATAATGTATCAAGCTCCTTGCCAGTCAGGTTCTTTAAAACACATCTTATAATTGGGCTTACTGGGTGAATACCCACATTCACACTGAGAAGTTCAAGACGACATTGGTGAATACTATCATTGTAAAGCTGACCATGTACATGTGTTTCAATTTTTTTCTCACTTGCATTTCTTCATAATCCTCTTGCAGTATTTCCAGGTCGCAGCACTTCCAGGTCACTATGAAGCCGAACTATTTCACTTTCAAGACAATTAAATTTCTGTTGATACTTTTCTTCAAGTATAGAAAGCCTAGATGTAGAATCACCAGTAGTAATATCAGATTCACTGGAACTTTTAAAGCGTTGAAAGGCCTTGCCACGATAACATTTTTTCACATGTTGTGCTGTTTCAAGCTTTTTCTCAAGCTTTGCCACTGCTTTAGACTTAACTTCAACTTGCTTAGTCAAGTTATCTATGACATCTTGGCTGCCTAATAATTTATCATCTCTTCTCTTCGGTTTCTTGTTTATGTTTCGAATATTCAGTTTGCTTAGCTTAGCAGTCAAATCATCTGTTTTCAACCTTTCTTCATGTAAGCAGCCTCTGACTCCTGAAGCTCACAAGCTAATCCACATTCACTTGTTTCAAGCTTTCTAGTTCACTAGTGAAGATGTCTTTACCAGTTTTAATGATTCAGACGTAGAAGAAACATCACTATTATCTTCTTTGCTACAAGCCAAAGCTGGCTCATTCAGTAATAACTCCAATCAGTCATGTTGCTTATTTCTTTTTAAACTAGAGCATGATTTCTCTAACCTCCATAAATTAACTTTTAACATTACCAATTTGGGAACTTTCACTTCAGTCAATACTGGCATCATAGATAATAGACACCCCTACCTGGATTGGAAGCACACATATAGTGCCCATACAAAACTACTGTTCTATCCGCGTTTCGAGCCTGAAGTTTTCAAACACTCTTTTTCATTCAAAGATTCTGTTTTACTGTCTGGATACAGCTTGGCTGCTTTAACTAGTAAGTTTAGTAGATTGTTTCTTGGGTGGCGATTGGCCTACTACTGGTATAGGCGCTTTCCGTATAAAAAGTGTTTGAACATGTTTGTGAAAATGGCGGGGTGAACAAGTTTAGTGTAAGGCTGATGCTTATTATTAACTAATGCTACGTGTACTGGTATGTGTTTCATGATATATTCGCTCCAGTTTAGTCAAGTATCACCTTTCGCGCTTCTCAAACTTCTAGCTAATACACGTCAGTACACCCACTATGAATAGGCCAAACCTTATATTCCATAGCGGTAGGTTTACTACTCACCAGTAAGCAAAACATGTTCTTATAAAATATACTCCCGGTACTTTGTACAGTATAAGGGGCGCGAAGCGCGGATAGATTAGGTGGCGCTTAGAAGTTTCCAATCCAGTATGGGGTGTCTATTATCTATGCTGGCATCTAGTCATAAAAGTCTTCCCAATGCACATTATTACATTTCCTGTACTGACTTAACTCCCACAAAATTCCTTTAGTAAAACTGTCATGAATTAGCTTAGTTATATCACTCTCCATCAATCCTTCAATAGATGTATTTGTGTTCTCATAGTGTGGACACTCCTTTGGACACCATTTTCTGCAAAAAAAAAAAGAATGGAATGTATTGCAAGTGTTAGTAACCATGTACGAACTTATTATAATACATTTGTGCTAGCTTTCATTCTAATTACACAGGTCATATATATTCTCATTTCTGCACCTAAATACCACCTTAGTGAAAGCAAATAACAGCTTGCGGCTAAAGAATATGGTCTTCTCAGTCCATATTGCAATGTAACAAAGCACAGGTATCCGTGGTAAAGAAGGGAGACATATTTATCACAATTTTCAGCACAAAAACATGATGGGTGTACATCGAAACACAAAACAGACCAAAAAATCAAATTCAGCATACCTGATTTGCATAAGAAGGATAGACAGAGCACTATCTCTTTCACAATAGGCAGAAACACGTTCAAACAAAAGCATAACTCGGTGCCGTAAACTCTCAATAAGAATTACATACGCAATTATTTATATGGGCTCCCTATTGGGAATTTTATTTCTCAAACTTTGATTTGACGTATTTCAATAAATCCCCATGTGAATGTTAATCTGGTAAAGTGCATTACGAAGTATGAAGCACTGGCTACTATTTGTGTGATCAGCATTTCGTGAAACTATTATTGAAGGTGTGTAATTTAACTAGCAAAATTATATGTGAAAAATCAGTAGGTTGAAAATCCCTAATGTGATTGTCCAGGCTATATGGCGTTTCTATTGCGTGTCACCAAGAGTTGATAATATATATACTGAGGAGAGTATCCTACTCTCATATACCCCTGTAAAATAAGGGCATATCGTGAAGTTATGACGTAGCACTTCTGAGTTCGCCCGTTTTTCTTTGTATAATTAATGATGTCATTAGTTGAACATGGTATCAATTGAACGCGTGCCTAACAACGTCACTAGCAACCAAATTAACTCCTGTTTCTCACCGAACTACAATTGTTCCATCATGGGTTAAGACCGCTTCGTACGCGTTTCTTGCTAGGCCATTCGCGAGTACGGCTATCCTGAGCATCGCGAGCATGAAATGCTGCTAACAATTCTTGCTCTATTAGAGTATCTCGAATTATTCATGCTATTGAACTAGGCTCTCAATGACAACTATAGATAATTTTAGGGGGGCTAAGCCCCCCTTCTCCGCCACCCCTGATAATTATTGTATTTTAGGTTTGAAATTTTATACTAAAACTAAGAAACAGTAACTATAATTGTAAAAAATGCATCGCTACTATAACAAAAACTAAAACTCTGTTCTAGATACAAGTGTATAGGAAAATGTGTGTCATTAATTGATTTGTATACTGTAGCACCAGCACCACCTGCTACAGACAGGAAGAAGGTGCACAAATGGCTGGACAATATATTCACCAGCAAGGTATCAGCCAAACACAAACACCGTGCCTTCCGGATTGCTCCAGATGGGGAGGAAAAGAGAGACAGGTTGATACCATAGAAACATGGATTGGAAATGTACACAGGCCACTCTTGTTACAGTATAGGTAATATAGTACAAATAGGGATCTGTAATGGTGATGTCATCTTTTATACAGGTTTTGACTTTGTTTTGGTTTAAACATTATTTCCAATCCATGTGTCATGTATTAGCTATCTATTAGCACCATAGAGTCTAGAGTCTATAGCTAGCACTTACATCTACCTGTATATTTACATAAAACTATCATTATTTTAGGGGATTCTACCACAGCCTCAGTGCTGATGTGAAACAAACTTTTACTAATTTCATAAGATTGGAGTGTGTTGGCTGGAGCGAGGCAGTGGGGGCAGCAGGATATTCATTGGGCTTGTACCATTTCCTAGTGAGGTCTTGCTCAGAAGACGCTGACAGGCAGAGTGGATTATAACGGTTGGCCATCAGACATTTACCGACCAATTAGCTCGAAGACCACCCAATTACCTACTGAACCGGTCAAGGATGACCGACCGATTTCCGCTAAAAAAGATCGATATACTCTAATAGAACAGTCAGCTACTCTAATAGAGCAGTCGAACAGCTTTTAAAAAGGTGTACCTAAAGGCTCAAAAAGGCGGGAAAAAAAGGTGTCAGACTCAGGGAATTGAACCTGCACCTTTAGTGAAGTGCAATCTGCACCATTCTACCACATGCTCACACACTGCTTCAGTGGTTTCTAAAGGGGTTTTAAATGTCCTGCAGTTAAAACCATAACTGATATAGATACATGTCACAAAACATCACATTGGATAATTTCATATCAAATCATCATCATAATGTTATTATTACAGATTTATATGTATGTGGTTTAACAATGTAACAGTGCATGGCTGCTGAAGGAGTTTTGGGTATCAAAATACTCACATCCAAGCTTTGAAAATCCTTTTTTTTCACGGTGTATGTCGCAATTGGCATGCTTATGCATGCTGCTAAGCACTGCCATACAATGTCAGATCATGTCAGATCAACTTTGACTTTGATCTGACATAATGTCAGATTAACGAAGACTAGTTATAATCCTCTCTGCTGACAGGCCTTTCCTACATTGGAAACCTGTGACAGTTAGTCCATTTTTTGGCTGCCCTGATTAGCAAGATTTAATGTACATTTATTTACATTTAATTATTTACTAATTACATTTATTTGCATTTAGTATAAACAAGCTGGTGTTGTATGCTTACTTGTGCATGCACTGGGCGTGCCAGCAGAGAATTAGTTATGAGTTACAAAGAAGTGGTAGTTAAGTGGTTCCTTTGTCCGAGAGTATGTTGTGGTTTTACAATGTATGTACAATATTCAATGGAAGGTCATTATAGCTACAGTACAATAGTAACTGCATAGTAGGGACCACAAAGGAGTAGGTGTGGCCCACAAAATAACATCATCCAAAAACCAGCCTCAATTTTCCATGAGGCAGTATTGGTTAGGTGAAACTAACCCCAAACAAGCTTTCAGATTGATCCGAAATGCCTAAAGCAGCTTTGGCATCTACCAATGATTGAATCAGGTATAAGTCTTGCATTGATTCACAAGTAAGTGGAATTGTTGCACTAAAGTAGTTTTATTACAGTATAGAGTTGAAGCACATGGAGCCAAAAATATTGCATATTTCTGATGTAACCACTTGACATGTGAAGACGATTGTGGGATTTGAACCAAACCAGACCCTCTTTTCTCCCTACCCAGAGAAAAAAGTGGTCTGGCCATGCGAGACAAATAACACAGCAGTAAACAGCATTACAAATTTTTCCTGGCAATCTTCTTTGCTACCTGTGAAACAAATTTTGAACCACTTGAATCAAACATCCACACATTTTTAATAACTTTGTTTTACTGCAATACTATAGCAATTGCCTTAATCTGACCTATCTGCTTTACCCCACCAAAATTTGTTACCATGGATACTAACAAGTTGTGCAAGTATTGTCATTCCTTGTGGAAGCTGCCATTTATGTATTTTTTGGTGTAGTTATAGTTTAAACAATGTTATACTGGAACTATAACAAAGTGTGGGAGTTTAATTTGTACTACAGTGTACACCCTAATAACCATCAATTGTGTTAATTTGTTGACATGACATGTGTAACAAAGTTTTGAAGCTTCGGTAACATAATTATTTAAAAGAAGCTTAAGAAGATCATGTATTCATTCCAGCCCTAATATATATGCCTAAATATTTTGAAGAGCAAATTTTTCGAGGTTGAGCAATGTTGCTAAAAACAAATTTTTCGTGGATTTGCAAACACTCCCAAAATGTATTAGATTTCAAGGATAAAATTTTCACTGGTAACTGCCAAAACCGTGAAATCAGCAAAAATATTCCCCCTTGAAATATTTAGGCTATACGGTATAGTGTCTAACAATATTTAAGACTTCACAACCTTCTGCAATGGCCTGAATGGTAAAATGAGAAAATTCAATGGTGAAAACTAATGAGAGGTGATTATTTGCTGTTATGTGTATGGTATCAACTATAACAGACTGTAGCTAGCTACGTATATACTACAGTGGAATTCCTCTTAAAGGACACCCCTGGATCAAGGACAACCTCTATACAAGGGACACATGTCTAGGTCCCAAATCAATAGTGCCAGTGCTTATGAACCCCTGAATAAAGGACACCTCTTTATGAAGGACAAAATATATTCCCACTGGTGTCCGTCTTAGATGGAGTTCCATTGTAGCTGCTCAGAATGGCTACCCCATTTTAATAGTGTGGATCTGAATTTGTTTGCGCCCCTACTCTTGCCAGCTCCTGGATGATCTGCCCTGTATTTGAATACATTACACATTGCATGGCTGAGATCTAGAGTTCTGGTTTACATTTACATAATTTTGCTGACATACTCTTATGGAGCACCTACCTCCTATACTATAGGATACAAACCCTCTGGATAAATTGCAACCGGCAAGGTCGACTGTCCAAACAGTTCTAGCATGTTATGTGGTGCATGCTCTAATAGAACAAATTACATAATAATTTATTATCTTTATGAACTTCATTTGTGCCAACGTACTCCAACTAGTAATTTTGTTTGTAAATGTTTTAAATGCAATAGGGCAGGATTCAACCAAAAGTGTTTGCTTATTTAAAGTATTTTATGGATTACTGACTGTTCTATTAAAGCGTATTGGTTACACCATGCACCACACTAAGATTTTCTCTATTATAAAGTTAATCATGACATTTTAGTTAAATTTAATATTATATTTGCTGATATTGTTCCGAAATCTGGCTCTTAAAATTGCCAATGCAGAATTTTTGTAATACATTTCTTAAATTTCAAATTCTCAGAGAAGATGTGGGAGGTTTACCAGAAACACAAGCTTTAAGCCTTCTCACAGGTCCCTAGTGGGATAGTATTCATAGACCACAATTACCAATTGGAGTGGCCTATCCCAGCAAATTCAGTAAGTGGAATAAACGTCTGTATTGAACACAAGTAATTACCAGTACTTTCTGAGCTATTAGCTATATATACCATATACTTTAGTGCTATCTTGATACTCACAAACATGGCTAGCTTGGCTGTACAAAAGGGCATGTCCATTAAAGTAAAAAGTAATTGGGAACTAGAAGAGCTAATATAAAGTACGGTAAAGAAAGAAGCGTTAATACAACTGAGCCTGAGTCTGACATTCAGCAATTCAGCATCATCAAGATAATCATTCTTGTGGTAAGTTTCCATATAGCTTTAAGAGTTGTGTGCAATCTGCTTCACTTCAAAAGTGGTCATGGTAGCTAAATATATGTTTTATTGCAGCAACAAAGTTAACAAATGTATGCATACTACACACCTATTGAAAATGTCTGAATATAAATGTTTGCACAAAGAATTGTCCATGATAGTTCTGAAATGTCCATAGCCAGCAGCAGCATTTTATGTTTATTTATAGATCAATGCCAATGAAGGTCTGCATTTCACCATCTATAATCTATGATTTCACTGACAAGAGTAGCTGCAGTAGAAAAAGAGGTGCCCTGGCAAATTCTGATTTCAATAGTCTCAACAGTTCCATTAGTTGCAATAGGAAGACGCCTATAAAAGTATGGCATTTCTGGTTGAGCACGTACAGCAGCTATTCCCAACAGGACAATCTTTCCCATCCCATAACATGTTATCGCTATAATATTGTATGTAGTAGCTGATGGGGCAGCAGGGCAACCTGCCTCACAGTAGTAATCACCTCTAACAAAAGCTGGTGTGGTCTGTCCAGCATAGGAGGAACAAGGGCAATTGTAGGATATGTAACTGTACATTGTTCCAGCTGAGTATCCGCTTGCATAGGTCCAGAAGTGTTGGTGAGGATAGTCATATGTTATACACACTCCATCAACATAATTATGTATTAAGACACACGGTAGTGTGTCGTGTGGCCCAAGAAGCCGGCGCGCCACACCCGTGAGTATATTGACAGGAAGAACAAAAACGTCATTTTCACACCTTTGTATCTCAGTGATCACTTATCCGATTGGAACCAAATTTGCTACACAGTTGCCCGCCAGCCAGGAGAGTCTACATTTCAAATGTGAAGGAAATCGCTCCAGCCATTTCCGAGATACGAGCTGCCAAAGTTTCGTTTTTTTTCTTCGTTTTTTTTCTTCTTCCTTCTTCTTCGTCTTTTCGCACACTTGCAAAAATTGCTATAACAAGCAAACGCGTACTCCGATCGCCATGAAATTTAGCACACAGAAAGGGAGTCCAAAGGCGAATCCTAGCATCAAATGTGGTACAAATCTGATGAATGGTTCAGGAGTTATGACCGATTATTCGCGTAAAACAAGATCGATATGTTGTCACGCCTACAGGGTAAACCGCTTCATGGAATGAGTTGAAAATTGCTATGTAGATGGAGTAACCATCGTAGGAGTGCCTTTTGGTGGTTTGAAAGGAATTGAGATAAAGACCATGGAGATATGACACAAAACCCAACCTGTGTCACAATTACGCGATCGATTTTTATGAATAAAAAAAGTATTAGTTTTCACGCCTACTAGGCAAACCGCTTAGAGCAATGAACTGAAAATCGGTGTATAGCTGGAATAATCTTCATAGAAAGTCCTTGCAGTAGTACAGAAGAATCGGATTACAAACCACTGAGTTATGATTCTAAAGCCAACTCCGTGTAGCAAATGCGAGATACTCTAATAGAACAGTCACCCTAATAGAGCATTCGACTAATTTATTTACTCCATTATAGAATTTTATTACATCACAAGTTATTCTGTAGGGAGTTCAGCTGCAAACAGTTAATCTTATAGACAGTTCAGCAAGAAGCAAGTCACCATGTGGAGAGTTAAGCAAATATATCACTATAGAGATTCAGAACATTACAAGTCACACTGAAGAAAGTTAAGCTATAAACAAGTCATGCACCCTGTAGAGAATTCAGCTACAATTAAGTCACTCTCTAGAGAATTCAGCTACACAGAATTCAGCTACACACAAGTCACTGTGGAGAGAGTTCAGCTACAAACAAATTACCCTGTAGAGAGATCAGCTACAAATAAAACACTTTGCAGAGTGTTCAGCTACAACAAATCAACCTTTAGAGCGATCAGCAATGAACAAATCAACACAAATCTACCTGTAGAGAGATAAGCTAGAAACAAATCACCCTGTAGAGAGTTCAGCTACAAAAAATCACCCTGTAGAGACATCAACTAGAAACTAGACACAATGTAAGGAGTTCAGCTACAAGCAATCACCCTGTAGAGAGTTCAGCTAGCTACACACAAATCAACTTGTATAAAGATCAGCTACAAACAAATCACCCTGTAGAGAGATCAGCTACAAACTAGACACAATGTAAGGAGTTCAGCTACAAGCAAATTATCCTGTAGAGAGTTCATCTACAAACAAATCAACCCGTAGAGCAATCAGCTAGAAACAAATCACCCTGAAGAGAGGTCAGCTACAAAAAATCACCCTGTAGAGAGAAACAAATCACCCTGAAGAGAGGTCAGCTACAAACAAAACACTTTGCAGAGAGTTCAGCTACAAACAAATCAACTTTTAGCATGATCAGCAACAAACAAATCAACTTGTAGAGAGATCAGCCAGCTACAAACAAATCAACCTGCAGAGAGATCAGCTACAAACAAATCAGCTTGTAGAGAGACCAGTTACACACAAATCAACCTGTAGAGAGATAAGCTAGAAACAAATCACCCTGCAGAGAGTTCAGTTACACGCAAAACACCCTGTAGAGAGTTCAGCAACAAAGAAACCACCATGTAGAGAGTTCAGCTGCAAACAAATCAACCAGTAGAGAGATCAGCTAGAAACTAGACACAATGTAAGGAGTTCAGCTACAAGTAAATCAGCCTGTAGATAGTTCAGCTAAAACAAATCAACCTGCAGAGAGATCAGCTACAAACAAATCACCTTATAGACAGTTCAGCTACAAACAAATTACCCTGTAGAGAGATCGGCTACAAATTAATCAACCTGCAGAGAGATCAGCTACACTCAAATCAACTTGTAGAGAGATTAGCTACAAACAAATCACCCTGTAGAGAGATCAGCTAGAAACTAGACACAATGTAAGCAGTTCAGCTACAAGCAAATCACCCTTTAGTGAGTTGAGCTACAAACAAATCAACCTGCAGTGAGATGACCTACAAAAAAGCACCTTGTACAGAGTTCAGCTACAAACAAATTACCCTGTAGAGAGATCGGCTACAAACAAATCAACCTGTAGAAAGATCAGCTAGAAGAAGTCACCTTGTAAAGGGTTCAGCTACAAAGAAACCATCATGTACAGAGTTCAGCTACAAAGAAACCACCATGTAGAGTGTTTAGCTGCAAAAAATCACCTGTAGAGAGTTCAGCTAGAAACAAATCACCCTGTAGAGAGATCAGCTAGAAGAGGTCACCTTGTAGAGAGTTCAGCTACAAAGAAACCACCACATAAAGAGTTCAGCTGCAAATAAATCACCTGTAGAGAGTTCAGCTACAAATAAATCCCCCTGTAGAGGGATCAGCTAGAAGAAGTCACCTTGTAGAGAGTTCAGCTACAAAGAAACCACCACATAAAGAGTTCAGCTGCAAATAAATCACTTGTAGAGAGTTCAGCTACAAATAAATCCACCTGTAGAGGGATCAGCTAGAAGAAGTCACCTTGTAGAGAGTTCAGCTACAAAGAAACCACCACATAAAGAGTTCAGCTGCAAACAAATCACTCTGTAGAGAGTTCAGCTACAAAGAAACCGCCATGTAGAGAGTTCAGCCTCAAACAAACCACCTTGTAGAGAATTCAACTACAACAAATCACCCTGTAGAGAAGAAGTTACCTTGTAGAGAGTTCAGCTACAAAGAAACCATAATGTAGGGAGTTCAGCTACAAAGAAACCACCATGTAGAGAGTTTAGCTGCAAACAAATCACCTGTAGAGAGTTCAGCTAGAAACAAATCACCCCGTAGAGAGATCAGCTGGACGAAGTCACCTTGTAGAGAGATCAGCTGGACGAAGTCACCTTGTAGAGAGTTCAGCTACAAAGAAACCATCATGTAGAGAGTTCAGCTGCAAACAAATCACCCTGTAGAGAGTTCAGCTACAAAACAATCACCCTGTAGAGAGTTCAGCTAGACGAAGTCACCTTATAGAGAGTTCAGCTACAAAGAAACCATCCTGTATATAGTTCAGCTACATTTCAAGTCACCCAGTAGAGAGATCAGCTGCAAAACAATATCCTGTGGGGAATAATGGGCATGTAATAAATATATGTATATAATTTGTATAATTACTAATAAAATCAAAAATAATTGAAGTATTACAAATCTTCTTTAAGTTCTTTTCTTCTTCCTGTGGTAAAGAAAAAAACAAATGGGTTAAAAAAGCCCCAAAGCCAGCCATAGGCCGGCTTTGCAGTATACAAATACAAAAAGAAGTGATATCTAATCAAAAACAGCCAAGCTGTAAAAAAAGGTGCGGCCCCCAAAAAAGCCATGGTGAAAAAAGATGTGAAATCCAAGGTGGCGGCCAAGAAATGGCTGTGATGGTAGGTTAATGGTTACATTTTAATAACGACAATTCAGGTGAATTTGGTGCCAAGACCAAGTGGCATAAAATTCACCTGAATTGTCGTTATTAAAATTTAACCATTAACCTACCATCACAGCCATTTCTTGGCCGCCACCTTGGATTTCACATCTTTTTTCACCATGGCCTTTTTGGGGGCAGCACCTTTTTTTACAGCTTGGCTGTTTTTGATTAGATCATCTATACCATGTTTCTTAGAGTAGTATGCATTGAAAGCTGTAGTTGTTCCTTTCTGATAGCCAAGCACTTTGTCATAAACCGCATTAAAATTGTAACCGTTGACATGAAAATGAGCGAATAGCATCCAGCAATCCCACCATTATCCCTGCACACTCGTTTTGCTGAAAGTGGTATGGTGGTAGCCTCCTGTCCACTAGGGCAACTGTATCCATCAACATCAGCAATCTTCCTCCATACAATGGGCTCTAGGCCCATTTCACAGTGTACCTGTAGTAGCATTGACATAGAACTATGTAGAAAAGACCACACATACAAATTGACCACACAGATACTGATGAAGCATGACCAATATTATGAGCATAAATATGTATATTATGGAATTTCTCTTAAAAATACGCCTCCATATAAAAGATACTGTACATTTAATCTCTCTATAAAGTATACAGTTTCTGAGGTTCCGATATAAAGTCACAGTGCCCACTATGGAGAGCTAGGCTCTCATATAGAGATTATGCACTATATTGCAAGTATGTGTACCTGAACAATCTCATTGGTAGTCAGTTTCACCCAATAAAGTCCAGACTTGTTGTGGCTAGCAAAGTTGTAGTCATAGATGTGAGCACATGACTTTGCTGCATACTCTTATGCTATTCCCAGCAAAGGATCATCTTTTCCAATATGCAGAGTTCACAGCTACCACCAACAGCAGAACAGACAAGCAGTATCCAAACATCATTGCAGTACAGTTGTAGTAAAGCAAGTGTTATTTTGCATAATCACTATACTTGAATGATGATGATGGTAGTGGTGCTGATGTTTTTATAGCTGCAAACAGTTCATACATAGCAACATATACACTAACACAAACAAATAATAAGCATTCTGTGTGAGGGTGTGCTACATGCTGTATGGCTTCATATAAGTTATTATTGCCTCATCAATCTCACAGTCTTATAAAATGGACTGCATGAACTACACATTAGCCTGAATCATGTACTATACATACAGGGATATAATTCAGACCTCATAATCTCATCTGCTTATATTATAATGAGTAGGTAGTATTATTTTATGTCACTTGTTATATTGTGTACACAATACATTGCAAGTTATGTAAAACTGCATAATATACAGATGGTAGGATTTACAGTGTTAGAGTTGTTATGTAACTGCACACCTACACAAACACACCTCTTGATGCCACCCACTGAAGTTGAGTTCAGTGATAGTAGGGTCTTAAGTAAGGACCAGCGACAAGCTGTTTTCCACAAAAGTGACAATGTCATATCAGATCTCCTTGACAGTGAAACTGTTGACCACAGAAACAGTTATAAATAATTCCTTGCTGGAGAAAATTTGGACCAGCAATCTTCAATACTGATGGCCTTCAGGTCAGACAACACTCCATCATGCCCATGAAATTTTATAGGGAGAAGTTCCCCCTAACAGCCCAAGAATAAACACTGCAGGCCTTTGTCAAATCAACAAACAACAAAACAAGTGATCACCATGCTCCCGGATTTTTTCCATCAGTTGTTTGGTAGTCTGGCGTAGCCGACCCGCGCGCTACGCTACGCCAGACTAGTTGTTTGGCAACAAATATCATACCAGTGCATCTGCTACCTTATGGAAACCACACTAAGAATCCGGGAGCAGCCCTTCGGCAATCATCATTTCTTTGGTACTGGTACTATCAGTGCATCCCTCCATGCACTAAAACTCTACCTTCACTTCAAACATCCTTCAAGGGGGGTAGCCAGCGCCCACGCAAAAACCCAACATGGTGTACGAGAGTCCCCATATTTAAGTATTTCGAAAATATTTCTGTATTTAAAATATATTTCAGTTTATAATTCTAATTTCGATTTTATCGTGATGTTTTTACCTCGAGTTTTTGCTAATACTTGTGTAGGGGACACTTTGAAGGGGATCAGAGGAACTTAAGAAGAGACACAAGTGTACTTTGTACTGTCGATTTGAATCGTTGTATAGAGCGGCGGCCATAATTGAACTCACGAACGGACGGAAACGAGAATAACCTATTTTGTACGTGGTTCTGGACTTAGGATTTCTAAATATTTATGGATTTCTAATTGGATTTCTCAGATAGTGTACGAGAGTCCCAAGATGTTGGCTACCCCTCGATCCTTCAAGCAACCTATCTCGCAGAACAGAACCACCCGCAAACAAAATCAACTCCAGCAAATACTAGACAGGCCACCTGCCTTCCTTCCACACACACACGTGCATGTACACACACATGCACATATTGTATCGCTATATGCAAAGGTGTAGCTAATGATGTACAATATGAAAATGTCTTCATACAAGTTCATAGACTTAAATGTATGCCTACACTGTATTGTGTATCTAACTACCTATAAATGTATCATACAAAATGCTTCCATTGTTTGTCTTGTAATTTACAAGTGCATAGCAGAACAAACTTCTGAGGGTAGCTATCAGCTGGTACCAACATAGAAGGCATATAAACTTGTTCATGAAACAGACATATTTTGTTATCAATTACTTAACACGTTTTTTGTTGTTCAGACTGCAGTTACTTGGAAAGAACTACATAACAGTTTTCCGTCCATCATCTGCCAGTCTAATGCAATTCATATCACAGATTGCAAAGCTTTTACTAATTTAAATAGTGATATTGTCTTTAATGTAATTGATCAATGCAGCTATTTCTTTGGCTGCTACCTTTGATTCCACAACTGTATAACCCTAAGGCCACACCCTTGTTCACAGCTTGACTGTTTTATTATAAATCTGTACTTTTGATGTAACTGCATGTACAAAGGATTTATAATGCAAGAGTCATCAACAGCATACACAAAGGTTTAAATTACAAAGGGTTGTCGATGCCATGTATGTACCTACATATACATATATGTATAAACACAATTAAGAACTATGTAAGAATTAATAAGACACATAGTAGATCCAATCCTTATCTTCCTGTGTGTGGTTTACCACAACACCATATCATGTATCTAACTACCGACATGCATCAGGTTTTCCTTAAAGGCTCCACAACAACAGCAAAGTATAGTAACTTCTGAGGGTACCAGTTGGCATGCATGCATTAGGACTAGCCTATATGGCAGACAAAGAACTGTTTCAGTCATATACAATTAGACTGAGTATAGTACTGAATTGGCTGATTTTCTAGTTGTCTTGCCAGCTAGATAGACAAAACTAACATGGCACTAAATAACATTACTTTATCCTGATATTCTTATGGCAGTCTTCTTTGCTACTCATAAAACAAATTCTGAAACCACTTGAAACAAATCCACGCATATTCAAGTTACATAACTTTGTCTTACTGCAATATAGCAATTGTCTTAATCTGAGCTATGTATGACTGATGAGTGCTTTGTCTATATATCATTTCTAGGAAGTTGGTTGATGTTATAGTTTGAGCTATACACTTCTGTTAAACAGGATGATCTGTATCATAAATTTGAACCACTACAATAAACAGAACAAGTCATACACAGATATAAGCCTGCACTCAAGACATAAATGTTTTGACGCTTGGTATATAGAGATCAAAGCAGCATGCATAGCTATAGGTATAGTAGTATAATTATGAGTATAAAAAAAAAGAAGAGGATTAAATGCCAACTGGTATCCAAGTTTCTGCATGCACTTTGCTGTTGTTGTGAAGCCTTTAAAGTAAATCATTTTGTATGATTTATGTAGGTAGTTAGATACATGATATGATGTTGTGGTATGTATGTAGGTAGTTAGATACACGATATGATGTTGTGGTAAACCATGCACAGGAAGATAAGGATTAGTGGAATCTGTGTGGCATTAGACTGGAATATATGACAGATGGAAAACTGTTATTTATATAGTTCTTGTAGTTCTGAATAGAAAAAAAAAGTCATTGATAATATGGTTTCATGAACACATTTGTGTGCCTTCTATGTTGGTAGCTACTCTCAGAAGTTTGTTCTGTTATAAACCTGTAAAATTACAAGACCTACAAACAATGGAAGCATTTTGTATGATACATCTATAGGTAGTTAGATACATGATACAGTCTTACAACATGATATGGTCTTACGTACAAGAACTCAATTAAGTCTACTAAGATTTTTCATAATTGTAAATTTAGCTCTTTGCGTATAGCTATACAATATGCGTGTTGTGTAATACATGTAACAACCTTAATGAATAATGTAAATCCTATCATCTGTATAATATAAGCATTTTTTCACATTTATCGATACCGATTCCTGTAACTAATGCTACCTGAACACAATGAATGAATTTAAAATGGAGCAGGGTAGTATAGTTACAGTGTAATAGGAAAACTTACAGTGATTTCTCAAAGTGGATGATGGGTGAACAAGAGTAGTCAGATGTATTTTAATAGAGCAGTCAAAACTATACTCTAAATACGATCTTTGATGTTAAAGAAGAAGATGAACATAAGACTAACTTGAATTAAAGAATGATTTAGTAGATACAGTTTTAATTAATTATAAATTGTGACCAGATTTTGGAAATTGTTACATTTTTAAACTCAAATATTTATGATTAAAATAAGGCATTTCAAACTTCCAATTACAGTGATTAGAATCACTAGCCAGTACCTTGAATTACAACAAATTCTTAATAAAATATCAGATGCATAAGTGGTTTAGTAGTGATGCGGGAATTCTATGTATTTCTGACATTAAGACTGGTTTCCAAAATCCGGTCACAATTATTCACTGATTGGAAGATCACCAGAGGAGGTTGGTCACACATCATCAAGCATCTCGTGATCTCAAAGAAAGGGTTGAACTAGTTCAACTTTCACATCTCTTAATATTCTAAATGACAGATTTTATACCCATACCAGAGCATCTCAGCACCCTTACAAACCTTCTCAGTACAATGCGCTGCTTTCCTAGCTGCTAAACAAGTCTTAATATCTAGAACAATGCTTGGTTGTGTAATATTACATCATAGGCTTATGATGCGTGACCAACCTCCTCTAGAAGATCACTACAATACCTGGAAAGCCATGTGTATAAACCATAAATAATATTTAGGACTTAAGGAGGAACATATAGCTATATTTTAAATAGTTTATAAAATCCATGAAAATGTGAATGTACAAAACTTTTAAAGCATTTTAATGTGCAAAATCTGTCAGCATCTGGGGGCCATGTCCCCAAACTCCTACTACCACTGAAATCTGCAACCACCTTGCTGGATATGCCCCAGTAAACCTACTCAATTAAATAGATTATGTGGTCTGCATTATCCCTGCATGTGTCAAACCATAGTCCAATGGTTTAGACTAACAAGATTATGTAGTTCAGTTTAATTTATAAGACTGTAAGACTTCATGCTAAACAGAGCAAATCACAGATACATGTATAAGCCTGCACTCAATTGCAAGGCATAAATGTTTGGACACTTGGTATATAATACATGGAAGCATACATAGCTATAGTATAGGCATAGTGGTATGATTATGAGCAAACAACAGGACTAAATGTCTGCTGGTACCCTCTGAAGTTACTATGCATTGCTATACTGCTGTTGTGAAGGTAAATTATTTTGTACAAATATGATGCATGTAGGTAGTTAGATACATGATAATAGGTGTTGTGGTAAACCATGTACAGGAACATAAGGATTAAGTTTATTGTGGAAATTTGTACATAGCTAGCTCTTTGTGTTTACACTGTACAGGTGCATGCATGCATGGCTCTGAAAACCTTTTGTTTACTATTTGTGATATGTTGTTGATGACTCTTGTAAATCTTTCGGATATGCAGTTACATAAATGATCTATACTAAAATAGGAAAAACACCATGGTTATACAGCTGTGGAATCAATGCATCGATCAATTATATTATGAATTTAAATTTGTTGTTGTGTATAGCTATCTGTGTGTGTGTGTACAGTTACATGACAACTTAAATTAACACTGTAGATCCTACCATCTGTATATATGCATATTTTCACACTTTTCCATACTGATTATTTGCCCGTTCCTGTAACCAATAAGGCAGATAAATATATACCGATTATGTCGTCTGCATTGGCCCTGTATAATGTCAAACCACAGTCCAATGGTATGTACTGTGAGATTGATGAAGCAATAATAAGCCATACAGTATGTATCATATCAGTATCCAACAGAATGCTGTGTTAATGTATATGTTGCTATGCATGAACTTTTTGCAGCTATAAAAGCATCAGCACCAAACACTTACTTTACTGCAACTGTACTGCAAAGATGTTTGGATACTGCTACTCTTTTCTGCTGTTGGTGGTAGTCGTGAACTCTGCCATATTGGAAAAGGATGATCCTTTGCTGGGAATAGCACAAGAGTATGCAGGAAAGTCATGTGCTCACATCTATGACAACAACTTTGCTAGCCGCAACAAGTCTGGACTTTATTGGGTGAAACTGACTACCAATGAGATTGTTCAGGTGCAAACAATTGAATATGGTACATACAAATTAAGTTTAAAATGAGCAAGTTAATCAGTGTGCAGACCAAAGCTACATAATAGAGTATGTACGTATATTATTGGACTTTCATCTATATCCAATTTGTGTATAATTTTTCCAGCCTTGTAGCATGCCAGTTTAATTGGTTTGGTGTAAATGTTGTTACAGGTTCACTGTGAAATGGGCCTTTCAGTTGGTTCATCAAAAACCACTGCATGGACGAAGATTGCTGATGTTGATGGATACAGTTGCCCTAGTGGATGGGAGGCAAGCACAATACCACGTTCAGCCAAACGAGTGTGCAAGGGTAATGGTGAGATTGCTGGATGCTACTCAGCACATTTTCGTATCAGAGGTCAAAATTTTAATGAGGTTTATGGCAAAGTGCTTGGCTATCAGAAAGGAACAACTACAGCTTTCAATGCATACTACTCTAAGAAACATGATATAGATGATACATATGTTGATGGAGTGTCTATAACATATGGCTATCCTCGCCAACACCTCTTTACCTATGCAAGTGGATACTCAGCTGGAACATACCGTTACACATACTACAATTGCCCTTGTTCCTCCTATGCTGGACAGACCCCACCAGCTTTTGTTAGAGACAATTACTACTGTGAGGCAGGTTGCCCTGCTGCCCCATCAGCTACTACATATTATACTGATAACATGTTATGGGATGGCAAAGATTGTCCTGTTGGAAATAGCTGCTGTGCTCAACCAGAAATGCCATACTTCTATAGGCGTCTTCCTATTGCAACTAATGGAACTGTTGAGGCTATTGAAGTCAGAATTTGCCAGGACACCTCTTTTGCTACTGCAGGTACTCTTATCAGTGAAATGCAGATCTTCATCGGCAGTGATCTATAAAATAAACATGATTTGTCAAATGCTGCTACTGGTTGTTGGACACTGATTTATAAACATTATTATATTTGTATAAACATTTTATTCAGGCCCTTTCACTAGTGTAGTATGCATACATTTGTTGGCTTTACTGTAATCTCACACTGAAGTAGAATTCTTACAATCTTTAAGGCAAGAATGTTCCTATTGGAAATGGTAAGACTGATTGGTAGTGCACCTGTCAGTGTCATGCTCCTATCGTCAGAGTATTATGCATAGGGAATCAGAGGCAGATCTAAGATTTTTTAAAGGGGGTGGACAGGGTCATAGACAGTGTTGGGAGTAACGTGTTACATATGTAAAGCGTTATGTAATATCATTACTTTTGTGGTAACTAAGTAATATAACGAATTACACTATAAAAACAGGTAATATAACTCAAGTTACTTTACTTACTAATGTAACGCGTTACCTAAGTAATATAGATACTGTAACGAGTCTAATATTACATAATACTATTACTACAAGTAACAAAGTTACTAATCTCATTAGTAATCCACTGTACAATGCCTAGCCACAACGAAATAATGAAGCCTACTGAATGAAGCTTATTCACCAGCTTCTAATTTATAACCAAGATTTGCACATTGCCCAACAACGCAATTATGTCACATGATAAGGTGGTAGTTTCACATGTGACAGCTTAAGGCTGTGGGCACAAAGTAATATAATATGTAATATTATTATAGTTACTTTATTTTTGGGTAATATGTAACTGTAACTAAGTAGTTCTGTTGCATGTAATATGTAACTAGTTACTTATAAAAAGTAACTGTCCCAACACTGAACATAGGTAACTATCCAGACATTAGAAGATACCAAGTCTTCTCACAAGGCCCTATAGTGGTAAGATTCATGTAGTATCCATGGTCAAATTAGCTATTTGGAATAATGACTACATCAGTGTGCAAAGCACACTAGCATGCAAAGCATACCAATCTAGGGGGGTTTGGGGGCATGCCCCCTTGGAAAAGTTTTGAAAAGTAGGCCCTCTAAAGGTGAATCTGAGAGTGTTTTTAGCAAATTTTCAATGGAAAATGATGTAATTTCAGTTTATCAAAACACTTTTACTTTTCCATTAAATCAAGACTGATTGTAATATGCATTGAGTAGTTATCATGCATGCATGATAATCTTTTCATTTGTAGCTACCAAGCATTTAGATATAGCTAGCTATATACATCAGCTTCTCTTCAACAGCCTCAACTGTGATGAAAATGATGTTGTTGGATCCAACAGGAAGGTTGGAGTAGATTAGTTCACACATCTTGAAGTTGGAAGAATTGTGGAAAATGCTTACCCCAGCCTCACCATCAACAAATTCAAGGCACACTCTCTTTATGGAACACTAGACTATCACCTTCTAAAGACCATCTGGCATTCAGTGACTATGACTACAAACTACACAAGTTTGACTGTGATAATTTTACAGTCTGCATGAAGGATGCTGTTTCTAAATACTTCCATAATCAAACAAAGCCAGACAATAGGGGAAGCCTTTGCAGCCGGGATAATGTGTGGAAGAAACATGTATAGCTAAACAGAGGCAGAAACGTGTATAGCAAAGTAGTAGTGGTGTTGAACGTCACAATTATTAGTATGCATGCTCCTTTGACACTTTGTTAGCCTTAACACAAATAAAGTGTACTAAAAAACAGAATGTAGTGAAGGATACTAGTAGCTATTAGATAGTCCACTGGAAATTCAAATTGCAAATATATTTGCATTTATGGGGTTTCTGACTTTGCTGTTGATAGTCAACTTATTTCTAGATCTGCCGGATTATGAAGACTGATTTATAGCTAGCTACAAATATCAGCACCATTACCCACAGCATGGGGTCATATCAGCAGGTAACTGATACAGATTTTACATTCATAGACAAAAGTGCTATAGATGCCTTATAAACTTGTTATAATTAAGTAGCAAAAGACTACAGTTTGCTAAATGGCTGAGTTGGTAGCTACATATTATACTGAAGCTGATAACTCTACCCAATTTAAATTCGTTTAAAATACTAATCACCTCTTATAGCCATAGTGGAAAACACTGCTAATCACCCTGATTAAAACAAAACCCACAATTAAAACTGTTGTAACTAAAAATGCAACCCACAATCAAAACCTTTTCTTGAATAACTCTTGAGGAAAAAGGAAGCTATACTCTCCTGGAACAGAGCTGAACAATAGGTATAGCTACATAGACATTATTTGTGTTGGTAGTGATGCATAATTCCTGAAATAAGTCTGCTTTTGATATACATAGAAGATTTAGGGTTTTATTGGCCAAGTACTAACTTAGAAAGGAAAGGTGGAGGGCACAGCCCCCTTAGCCATCTCCACTCCTGCGGAATTTTACAAACCTTTATCAACTTTGCAGTATTGAGGTAAAATTTCAATGCCTGGAAAAGGTTTGATCAACACATCATACAGTACAATAGTACTGAATATTAGGGATACAGAGGTTTGAGTTTTTCTGATCAAAAGTATCACCCAAAAAACCAGCTTTACAATGCACCTTGGCAGTATTGGTTAGGCCCAAAAGTGTCTTCAGTATGACTGTAAATGAAATTCTTTAAAATGCATACAATGCTTGTATCATGGACTCCGTGGTAACAAGATTGATTGCAGAGGTGCTTCTCCCCCTACTCTTCATTTGTAGCACTGTGAAACAGGCTGAACATAACTGAAAGCAAAGCATAAAGGCCACTTTCACTTTTGAGTGAGTAATAATGGTTGGCGTACACGAATTGTCCCTATTTTTGGTGGTGACTGGAATGATGGCAGAGGTTTTTTTCCTACCTGTTCTGCATCTGTAGCACTGTGTAACGGGCTGAACATAGCTGAAAGTGAAGCATAATGGCTACTTCACTTTTGAGTCAGTAATTGATATTTGGGGCACGTTCAGTTGAAAACATTACCTCTGGTGCCATCCTTTCTATTGATGCGGTATGCGCAGGTTCACCAGTCACCATAATGTTACAAATAAGTAAACAAATACATATAAGGAAAAGTATTTTAAGTTCGATTAGGGATCATACAAAAAATATAGGGAAACAAGGCCGGGGAGGTCGCCTATACCTGCAGATATACTTAATCCTTAATATACACTCTATCCTTGCTCAGAAATTCAAAAATTAAATACATTAGCTTACTGCCATGCTATCACTTTGATTTATGTTGTATTTAAAGGTACATACTGCATGTTATCAATAGCCTTCAGTTGTGGGGCAAGATGTGAATGTCAAATTGTAATTGTGACCGGATTTCATATAACAAGGCTTCCACAAACACAAAATCAAACTTACGTTTTTACCAGAAATGGATTGCTGGTCTAATACACTACCATATTCCACACTGTACTTCCTTCAGCACTGGCAAGTCTGGTTTCTGTAGCAGCTTTCTTCAGACCCTGTCAAAGCCACGAGTGGGAGATTGGTGCCATTAAATGGCCATGGCTTTGTGATAATGATGTGTAGTGAGCTGGGACTTCACAGAGAGCTTGCCAATAGTGTTCTCAGTCAATTTGGAGTGATTGGAGGGCCATGGAGAGCCCAAACTTGGCCTCTGGATTCCAATCGTCTTCTTACTTCATTTTATAGCCCACCCCCCACCCTCCCACCCTATCACTACCACCTGTGATATTATTACCGGCTCAAAAAAAGCTGCGCAAAACAGGGCTAATTTTGGGTATCAGAAATGTATACACCCACTCAGTGATAGCTAGTAAGTAGATGAATAACTGGTGCAAATTTTGTTTGCACAGCTGTAGGCACTGGGAAGTTATTACACAATGATTCCTTAAAATCGCCATATCTCCTAACAAAGCTTTGTGCGTCGAAGACTTGTTTTGTCAAATTCAGTCACAATTGAAGGAATGGGTAAGTTGATATTTCAAAGGTGTAATGCCAGCTAGTGAAATGTTATTGGAGCTATACTATATAGCACATATTGTGTAGATGCACACCTTAACCTATATAAGGTAATCCACTTGGATAAAAATAATGCATTGCAATAATACCATATCAAAAATTTAATATTTGTAAAACAGATTATTTCTGTCAACAGCTTATAGGAGCCATCCATAATTATGCAATACGGTAGTGCTGTATATTAGGGATCATGGAGGTTTGGGATTTTTGATCAAAAAATCATCCAAAACCAGCTTCAAAATACCACCCTGGAACTATGGCAGTATTGGTTAGGTACAATGCAAGCCCAACACTACTGGACAATATTATCTATGGTGTTACCATGGAATTCCCATGATCCTCATGAAATACCCATGAAAGTTGCACTTGGTATTTTTCATGGGTAATGAAATACCCATGAAATGCACAGAGCAAAATACCCATGAACAACCCATGAACGAGTGAGTTTTCATGGATTTAATTTGTATATATGCACAACCCATGATAAGCCTGTGAAATAAAACCTATGAAAATCTGTGGAAAGCCAATGAACATTATTCATAGGTTTTCAACAGGTTTTTCATGGCTGTGATTTCACAGATTTTCATGGTATACAAACCCATAACTCATTCATGGGTTGTTCATGGGTACATTATTTTACTCCAGCATTTCATGGGTATTTCATTACACATGAAAAAAACAACCAACTGCAACTTTCATGGGTATTTCATAGGATCATGGGAATTTCATGGTAATAGCATGGATCAGTCCACTAGTGCAAAGTGCCTTCATGCAGTACAACCCTAAAGGCTTCCAATTGAGTAACAAAATTTCTACTCCATGGAATTTTTTACTGACTGAGTAACTGCCTGCCTGCCTGATGCCTTTAGACCAAGCGTATCTTGATAACGGCTAAGCCTACAGGCTTGTATTTTTCACTGTTCAACATTACTTCAGCTTGACAGGTGCATTTTGGCATACCACTTCACACACCGTGCAAGATTGTTCTGTTGGTAATAGCTGTTGCGCTCAGCCAGAAATGCCATATTTCTATAGGCATCTTCCTTAACTAATGAAACTGTTCCTTTATTGATGTCAGAATTTGCCAGGACAGCTCTTTTGCTACAGCAACTACTCTTGTCAGTGAGACCAGATGGCTGCAAGTTCAAGGCTGCTAATGGATTTTTTCTTCTTTCTCCACCTTTTCAAACATACTTTATGTAACAAAGCTAAAAACAGGCTGTAGGACCATGGTATAAATTTTGTAGCAATATTGTTTAGAATCATGGATTAAAATGTGCTTCCCTTTTTACCAAAAATACTATCTCAAAAACCTGCCAAAGATGGGAAGGTATATTATTTAGCCGACGCTATATTCTTTATAGCATACTACTTTGTGATACTTCCTTTTTCTTGGGGTCTGCTTTAGGGCTGAGTCAATTTTGCTTTTTATATATCATTATTCTTTACAATTGCCAGCAAGTCATCAGGCTGTGGCAACTGCATCAAAATTAGTAATATATTTAAGGAAATGTTTCTTCCTGGTAGGCATGTGAATGGTTCACATTTCACTTACTCAGTGGAAAAAACCTATAAGCAATCATCTCCTACATATCATCACCATTGCATGACATGACATTGCATGACATTGATAGGTGCACTAATATAACCATCAGTAAAATCAAGATTAACGTTTTCAATATTCTTCCCTTAACCGGTTGGCACATGTGCTCTTCAATACAAAGGAAAACTCACTACATGTCAAGTCACATTTTTTGTTGTGGCCAAAGCAGTCCAACCCATCCTGGATCTTAGAGATTGTATAACCCTAGGCCTGATCCAGAAAGTTCATGCCATCTAGGAAATGATTAAAATTGATGTGTTTGAAGGGCTTGGTAATCTTGCCATACTACCTTGAAGGAAAATGTTGTACCTGTGATAAATGCTGCTAAAGAAACATGTACCTCATTCGTTACTTGACAAACTAAAGCAGTGTTTGTATATCAATCTCCTGTGTGGCGTAACAAAGAAAGTTGACCAACCCACTGACTGGGTATACGGTCTAGTGATAGCTGAGAAGAAGAATAGCACTCTCCGTTTATGTTTAGACCCAAGAGATCTTTACAAGGTTGTGAAGAGTGAACATTAGTGCTGTACACTTACAAAATTTTTGTCACCGGTTAATTGCCTACTAATAATTGGCAATAACTGGTTAATGGTTAATTGGTTGTGTGTACTAAAGTGATATTGGCAGACATTATGTACTCAACAAGCCATCTGGAAGGTTTAGGGTGGTACCAAAGTGACCATCAACATCCTGTCTTGCAATAGCAGTTATTACAATCTAATCAAAAACAGCCAAGCTGTAAAAAAAGGTGTGGCCCCCAAAAAGGCCATGGTGAAAAAAAATGTGAAATCCAAGGTGGCAGCCAAGAAATGGCTGTGATGGTAGGTTAATGGTAAAAATTTTAATAACGACAATTCAGGTGAATTTGGTGCCAAGACCAAGCGGCACAAAATTCACCTGAATTGTCGTTATTAAAATTTTTACCATTAACCTACCATCACAGCCATTTCTTGGCCGCCACCTTGGATTTCACATCTTTTTTCACCATGGCCTTTTTGGGGGCTGCACCTTTTTTTTACAGCTTGGCTGTTTTTGATAAGATATCACTTCTTTTTGTATTTGTATACTGCAAAGCCGGCCAATGGCTGGTTTTGGGTTTTTTTTAACCCATGTGTTTTTTTCTTTACCACAGGAAGAAGAAAAGAACTTAAAGAAGATTTTAATACTTCAATTATTTTTGATTTTATTAGTAATTATACAACTTATATACATATATTTTTTACATGCCCATTATTCCCCACAGGATATTATTTTGCAGCTGATCTCTCTACTGGGTGACTTGAAATGTAGCTGAACTATCTATAAGGTGACCTCTTCTAGCTGATCTCTCTACAGGGTGATTTGTTTCTACCTGAACTCTCTACAGGTGATTTGTTTGCAGCTAAACTCTCTACATGGTGGTTTCTTTTGGTTTCTTTGTAGCTGAACTCTCTACAAGGTGACTTCTTCTAGCTGAACTCTCTACAGAGTGATTTGTTTGTAGCTTAACTCTCAGAGTCTACATGATGGTTTCGTTGTAGCTGAACTCTCTACAAGGCGACTTCTTCTAGCTGAACTCTCTACAGAGTGATTTGTTTGTAGCTTAACTCTCAGAGTCTACATGATGGTTTCTTTGTAGCTGAACTCTCTACAAGGTGACTTCTTCTAGCTGAACTCTCTACATGGTGATTTGTTTGCAACTGAACTCTCTACATGATGGTTTCTTTGTAGCTGAACTCTCTACAAGGTGACCTCTTCTAGCTGATCTCTCTACAGGGTGTTTTGTTTCTAGCTGAACTCTCTACAGGTTATTTGTTTGCAGCTAAACTCTCTACATGGTGGTTTCTTTGTAGCTGAACTCTCTACAAGGTGACTTCTTCTAGCTGATCTCTCTACAGGGTGATTTGTTTCTAGCGGAACTCTCTACAGGTGATTTGTTTGCAGCTAAACTCTCTACATGATGGTTTCTTTGTAGCTGAACTCTCTACAAGGTAACTTCTTCTAGCTGAAACCTCTACAAGGCGATTTGTTGTAGTTGAATTCTCTACAGGGTGATTTGTTTGAGGTTGAACTCTCTACATGGCAGTTTCTTTATAACTGAACCTCTACAAGGTGACTTCTTCTAGCTGATCTTTCTACAGGGTGAATTGTTTGTAGCTGAACTATCTACAAGGTAACTTCTTCTAGCTGATCTCTCTACAGGGTGATTTGTTTGTATAGATGAAGTCTATCTACAAGGTAACTTCTTCTAGCTGATCTCTCTACAGTGTGATTTGTTTGCAGCTGAACAAGGTGACTTCTTCTAGCTGAACTCTCTACAGGGTGATCTTTTTGTAGCTGAACTCTCTGCAGTTGATTTGTTTGCAGCTAATCTCTCTACATGGTGGTTTCTTTGTAGCTGAACTCTCTACATGATGGTTTCTTTGTAGTTGAACTCTCTACAAGGTGATTTGTTTGCAGCTGAACACTCTACATGATGGTTTCTTTGTAGCTGGACTCTCTACAAGGTAACCTCTTCTAGCCGATCTCTCTACAGGGTGATCTTTTTGTAGCTGAATGCTCTACAGGGTGATTTGTTTGCAGCTGAACTCTCTACATGATGGTTTCTTTGTAGCTGAACTCTCTACAAGGTGACCTCTTCTAGCTAATCTCTCTACAGGGTGATCTTTTTGTAGCTGAACTCTCTACAGGGTGATTTGTTTGCAACTGAACTCTCTACATTATGGTTTCTTTGTAGCTGAACTCTCTACAAGGTGACCTCTTCTAGCTGATCTCTCTACAGGGTGATTTGTTTCTAGCTGTGTGAACTCTCTACAGGCGATATGTTTGCAGCTGAACTGTCTACATGGTGGTTTCTTTGTACCTGAACTCTCTACAAGGTGACTTGTTTCTAGCTGATCCCTCTACAAGGTGACTTCCTCGAGCTGATCTCTCTACAGGTTGATTTGTTTGTAGCTGAACTCTCTACAGGGTGATTTGTTTGCAGCTGAACTCTCTACAGGGTGATTTGTTTGTAGCTGAACTCTCTACAGGATGGTTTCTTTGTTACTGAACTTTCTACAAGGCAACTTTTTTCCAGCTGATCTCTCTACAAGGTGACTTCCTATAGCTGATCTCTCTATAGGGTGACTTGTATCTAGCTGAACTATCTACAGGATGATCTGTTCATAGTTGAACTCTCTACAGGTTAATTTGTTTGTAGCTGAAATCTCTTGTTTCAAACTGATCTCACTGTAGCATAACTTCTTTGTAGCTGAACTCTCTACAGAGTGATTTTTTTGTAGCTGAACTGTATATAGGGTGATTTGTTTGTACCTGAACTTTCTACATGGTAATTTGTTTATAGCTGAATGCTCTGCAGGGTGATTTGTTTGTACTTGATCTCTCTACAGGGTTTCTTTGCAGCTGAGTTCTCTACAGGGTGACTTCTTCTAGCTGAACTCTCTCTTGTTTCTAACTGATCTCTCTACAGAGTAACTTGTTTGTATAGCTGAACTCTTTACAGAGTAGTATTTTGGTTGCTGAACTCTCTACACGGTGACTTGTTTGTAGCAAAATTCTTTACAGAGTGACTTGGTGGTAGCTGAATTCCCTACAGAGTGACTTACTTGTAGCTGAATTCTCTACAGAGTGACTTGCTTGTAGCTGAACACTGTATAAACTATAAAGTGACTTGTCTGTAGCTGAACTCTCTTCAGGGTTACTTGTTTGCAGGTGATCTCTATAGGGTAACTTGTTTGTATAGATGAACTCTTTACAGGGTAGTTTCTTTGTAGCTGAACTCTCTCCACAGTGACTTGTTTGTAGCTGAATTCTCTAGAGAGTGTAGCCGAACTCTCTACAGGGTGCATGACTTGTTTATAGCTGAACTCTCTTCAGTGTGACTTGTAATGTTCTGAATCAATACAGCGATATATTTGTAGCTGAACTCTCTATAGGGTGACTTGCTTCTTGCTGAACTGTCTATAAGATTAACTGTTTGCAGCTGAACTCCCTACAGAATAACCTGTAATGTAATAGAATTCTATAATGGAGTAAATAAATTAGCTGAATGCTCTATTGGGTGACTGTTCTATTAGAGTATCTCGATCTCGCATTTGCTACACGGAGTTGGCTTTCGAATCATAACTCAGTGGTTTGTAATCCAATTCTTCTATACAAGGGGTCCGCCACTTTCTCGAAGGGTGTACGAGATTTCGAAATCTCAGTGATTTCTCTGAAATCAATGATTTCATTAGTGATTTCATGATTTCAATTGTGATTTCGTGATTTTGATTTCGTGATTTCACTACGGTTGACTCTCATGGGCTAGAACAGGTCCAGAATCTTCGTCATCAGTAAACTGGATGGTAAAAGTTATATCTTCACTAGAGTCTAGTTGGGAAGCAAAGATGCTGGGGCCATAGCCGGCTGGCCGAGATGATTCCAGATACCAGTAGCGGTGATGGTTCGTGGGGTTGTGGTCGTACGGTAGTGCTGATGGTTAACAGGCAAGCTAACAGTGTAAAGAGGCTGTCTAAAAATGGATTTAATTTGCTAGAAGCCGTCCCAGAACTTCGTGCATAAGTTATATTTTAACAAGGGTAGGCGTGGATCAGGGAATGCCGCACTGGCCTGCCGGGTTATAGTAAGCTAGCATTTTAATGAGATTTTTTACGAGGAAATCCACAACTTATCTGGCCTATCAATACCATTATCCTCTTAGCCACACAATGTTCAACTGGACACCACTATCCTTTCCACTTCATCCATGTATGTATCTACATGAATCAGCATTCCTTCTTTCCAAGAGCTGTCATCGATTTCCGACTTCAGTGATTGAGTCAGAAAGCATTAGCATACAGCTACTACATACCTGTGCTGTAAAGTAAAAATGGTATAGGCATTGTCTTTACCAGTAGATACAATAAAGCAGTACTGTTGTTATCTTGTGTAATTTTTTTTCCTTGGAGCATTACTCACTCCTTGGCATATCGGCATGCCCAGTAATATAATATAACAGTAGCTGATGGTGATACATGTGATTAATTAAGTATATTGGAATTGGTTACCATTACGTGATTGCGTGTCATCCGTGGGTCCACATGATTTCAGTTACACTTTTATCACTGAGTCATGATGAATTTTAAAACAGTATCTTTGGTAGGTAGTTTGACTTGGACTCAATCAGTAATAATTAGGTAATTGTTCTCCGCAAAATTTATGTGCTATACACTGTTAACTCCAATGCATCCTGCATTATCAGTTCTTCAGATAATATAATGCAAATCAGTATGATGCATTACCAACAATGAATATGCCTGCAAAATTTAGCAGAACTTATAAACCTCATACAGCACAATGATTGTATATTCACAAATAGCTATTAGTAAGAAATAAGAATGCATACCTAATAGGGCTGAGCGATACTGCCATTTTAGTATCACGATCGATACTAAAGCCACTATTCACGATACTGAATAGTTCACGATACTTACAAATAAGCTGGTGCTACATAGTGTATTCCTCAGTATTCCTGCAGGAAGTCTTCAAAAGTAGCATCAAACTAGCCACTGTCAACCTTGTGTACAGCAACAGCTATTGTAACACCTGCTTTGAAGTTATGTTATGGTGTTCACACCTCTCTGCAGGGGTAACCAGGTTATGACTTACAAGGATTCTTAGCCTAGTACTGCATAACAAATGGATTTTTAATGACAGAAATGTACAGGCATGGTATCACGATAGTTAATAACAAAATATCGCGATATCGATACTTTCAAAATATCGCGATATATCGCTAAAACGGTAGTATCGCTCAGCCCTAATACCTAATCTGATCAATATGTGATGTATTTAATCTGCATGAAGCTGACTTATATGCAGAAAGATAACTACTTGTATGTATTACCCACCAGTTTGATAATACACAATAGATTAAATCACACCTGAAAGTTGACATAAACAATATCTCTGCTAACATCAGTGAAGTGCACATCCCTTTCTTCACAATGGTATTGAAAACTGGAATGGCGCTCTGTTAACAAACCTGATCTCATTTCATATTGACTAACAACCACAGTGGCAGGAAACACTTAAGTATACAGTTGACTTATCTGGATACATCCATGCATTGTCTTCATTGTGCATGCATGCTGGGATTGTTTTACATGAAATGTTTGCTTGCGAGTTGTGCAAAGATGTTTAGTGGGTCAGCTGAACAAGCAGAATCATAATATGTGATGAAAAGTTACACCTAGTAGCTAATTACTAACCAGTACCTACTGACATACATAGTTTATAGACAAGCTGCACGATTATTTGTGCTGGAGCTAATGCTTGTTTAGCTAGTCACCACTGGATCACCAGTCCAGTCTGCCCTAGGCAGAGCCCAATGCTGATAGTAGGGCTGAATCAGAATTCCCGTATACTGAGCAACCACTCAGCAGTTCATGAATTAAATAAAGCATGAAATACATAATTATAAGGGTACAACACCTGATAAGTTAACCACAAATTACATCCTGGGATGACCCAAGAAAACTCCCTAGATACTAACAGTTTTAAAATGTCACTTGTGTGAGGTGTGGAACTACTTTCTTTGCAAAAGTGTGCTTATAGTTTGCAGCCCTTCTACATGTAACATGGTTTACCCATTTCATCATTAACCCATGCAGTCATGTACTGTCACTTGTGGCTGCGAGTAGAGCCTAAATTGCTAGTTAATAGATTCCGAGATAAATTCTCAGATCACTCGTGTGGCTCCAGTGGTCGAAGCTTTTGACTATTAGTGGACTCAGCTTGGGCTGTAAAATTCAAGAGATTGGCAACTGAACCAGTGCCAGATTAAGTGATTCGGGCCTTAAATAACTTTTGTTATGTTCTAATTAATAATATCGCGTCATTCAATGCGTACGTAATTTACGGAGATATACGGAGTTTTACGATTTTCATTTTCAAAAAGTGTGATTTCTGATTTCTTTTGAGTGTCTGATTTCATGATTTCAAATGTGATTTCTGACGAAGCGTACGAGATTTCAAGAGTGTCGGACCCCTTGCTTCTATACTACTGCAAGGACTTTCAATGAAGATTATTCCAGCTATACACCGATTTTCAGCTCATTGCTCTAAGCGGTTTGCCTAGTAGGCGTGAAAACTAATACTTTTTATTCCTAAAAATCGATCGCGTAATTGTGACACAGGTTGGGTTTTGTGTCATATCTCCGTGGTCTTTATCTCGATTCCTTTCAAACCGCCAAAAGGCACTCCTACGATGGTTACTCCATCTACATAGCAATTTTCAACTCATTCCATGAAGTGGTTTACCCTGTAGGCGTGACAACAAATCGATCTTGCTTTACGCGAATAATCGGTCATAATTCCTGAATCATTCATCGGATTTGCACCAAATTTGATGCTAGGATTCGCCTTTGGACTCCCCTTGTGTGTGCCAAATTTCAATGCGATCGGAGTACGTGTTTGAATTTTATAGCAATTTTTGCAAGTGTGCGAAAAGACGAAGAAGAAAAAAAAATGATGAAGAAAAAAAACGAAACTTTGGCCACTCGTATCTTGGAAATGGCTTGAGTGATTTCCTTCAAATTTGGAATGTAGACTCCCCTAGTTAGCGGGCAACTCTGCAGCAAATTTGGTTCCAATCGGATGAGGTATCACCGAGATACAAATGTGTGAAAATGACGTTTTTTTTCTTCCTGTTAATATACTCACGGTGTGGCGCGCCGGCTTCTTGGGCCGCACGACACACTATCGTGTGTCTTGATCACATGTTTACGCATGCTTTGAGGTTATGTTATGATGTTAACACAAAGTTCGCTCAACTCAGGTTGTCCCTCATAGAACTCAGTAGACTTGGAGGACCAGATGCTGTACTGGGCACTCTTCATACCTCAGTTGTAAGCACGTAACCCATTGGTATCTTACAACACCAAACTCCACTTAATGTACAATGTTTGGTGTGTCCGAGGCTGGGCTACCCCCACACATGGCTGCCAAGTTAAGACCCCTTTGAATGATCCCTAGGCTTAACTTGCCAGCCACCCCCCTCTTCTGATTGCTAGGAGGTTAACACTGACTCCTTATTGTCCTACCTTGGGGGGATAACCTTCTGGGGAGTGTCCCCCTAACCAACGATCCCCAGAAGCCAGCCCAAGATGTAGTCCCCCTAAGGTCATAGGGATCTTTTTTTTGATAGCCCGTCCTTCACTTCCCATGGGGGAGGGGCAAGCCCAGCCCCTATACACCCACCAGCCATGATGGCCCCATGCAGGAAGCCATCTAACTCCTTGCCCTTATGAATGGACAAATTTCATAATAATGAAAAAATCGACCGTTGCCCCTAGCAACCTAAATTTTACAATATTTGTAGGTGTCAATGTCTTAAGTCACCTCTCCAAGTTTTAAAAGGATAACATTTATAAGTCATGAGATATGACATTTTGAAGTTGCTATTTTCCCATACATTGTCAATGAGAGGGGCAACAGTTGCCCCTTCTCAGTAATCACGCAAATCATGGGATTTAAAGAATGTCATATCTTATGACCTACGTATATACACTATCCATTTATAACTTGGAGAGATTATTGTTGATATTCACACCTACAAATTATGTAAAATTGAGATATATGTACTTTTGAATTTTTGGTTTTTGCATACGTTGAAATATCTCATTTTTGTGATTGCCCAGAAGGGGCAACTGTAGCCCTCTCACATAGATATGTATGGGAAAACCACAAATTTCAAAATGTCATATCTTATGACATATATATGCTATCCCTTCATAATTTGGAGAAGGTACTTTAGATGTTATCACCTAAAAATAATGGGTAATTCAGGTTGCTAGGGGCAACAGTTACTTCTATATGCTATAAAGCCTTATTATGGAATTTGTCTATTGTCCTAACCAAGATATCCTACCAATTATTGTATTACCCAGAGCAAAAAAAATGGTACAGACAATTTGATCACATACATACCACTACTAATGGATACTGGATAGACATTTCAGTTTGCTGAAGCCAGCTTCTCTGCTACCACTTTTAGTTGTTCCCGTGGAGTTTGCATGTAAAGCTGACTAGCAACACTCTCCCAGCAGCCCATAGTTTTGATCAGCGAATCCTGAATGCCTTGAGCAGCCGCTGTAGTGGCAGCTCCAATTCTGAAGCTGTGGCCTGAGTACTTGTTGCAATCATTTCCCACCCTCTGCAGTACCACCCACAAGTTTGATATCAGCCTTTGACGTGTCAGGGGCTGACCATCTTCGAACCGGAACAGTGGCCCAGGTTCTGGTGCTCTTTTTGCCATGTAGCTCAAGACAGCTGCAACAAGGCATAGTTCCCCCTTTGTACAGCAAATAATTACAGTATGTCCAACACTTCCTTAAATGCATCCATCTTGGATTGCTTTATCCTCACTCTGATGAACAATGGTTGAATTGTGCTGTCCACTGCAATGTCTGCAGAAGACAGATGCTAGGATGGGTCAAAGCCGGAGTCGCTTTCAATGACTGCCTCTCCTGCTCTCAGGAAGCCAAAGAAGCATAAGCACATACAAGTCCACAACATTGAGTGATTCCAGCTACTGTCTGTCTCCCACTCCTTGTATATCTTCCTCAGAATAGTTGGGGTGATTGGCAGTCTTGTCTTTCCTGGAACACCGGCCTGTTCGTGCTTCAACCCTCTTACCACCAGCTCTAAATGTGGCAAGTTAACACTTGTCAGCAGGGGTAATTTATGGTTTACCAAGTGGGTGGGAAAAACCAGTTTAAAGGTTTCTTAACCAGTTATTGGCTGATCTATACAACATTATTTGCACACTGGTGCACAGCACTAGTGAACAGCACCAGTGAACAGCACTACTGAACATTACAAAATACCTACAGCTTAAGAAATTTCAAGCCACCTTGCTGGCAAGAAAGTCTTCTCAAGTCTTCAGCTACAGTTCAGTTATGTAAGAAGTCACCTTATTACCTATTTGATAATCATTCATTTTATTTATTCAGTAATAGTATACAAATATTTAATCAGGCAAATATTTAATCATTCATTCATTCATTCCATTTATTCATTGTTAAATATACAAATATTTAATCAGACAAAATGCTAAACACACAATTGCTTCAACAATTCCTGCAGTAAAGAAAGAAAAAACA
This sequence comes from Dysidea avara, assembly GCF_963678975.1. Classification (NCBI taxonomy): domain Eukaryota; kingdom Metazoa; phylum Porifera; class Demospongiae; order Dictyoceratida; family Dysideidae; genus Dysidea; species Dysidea avara. Next base: position 9,546,846 of record NC_089286.1, on the reverse strand, counting down.
AGTTAAAAGGAAGCACTAAAGCCAGTTTATGGCCAGCTTTGTGGCTTGCAATACAAAACGAAGTGATATCTAAACCAAAACAACCAAGCTGTAGAAAAAGGGTAATGGTAAAACCATGAACGGAGAAATAGGGAACAGGAAACAAGAAATGGGTGGAAATGGAATTCCTTTGCTGCAGAACACTCTTCGTTTGTAATTGAAGGGGTAGCAGAGCACAGATTTTCTCACTACTTTGGTGGCCAAAGTAGCAGCAACTGCTGTATTATAGTGTTTTGTAATTCAATTGCTAAAAATTCATAAGCATAATAGTATGTTAGCAGAATGACAATTGTATAATGTCTTGGGTAAAATTTCTGATGGTGGATCATAGTAATGCAGATCATCCTGGCGGTATCAGTGGCTAGATTATAATTTAGTCAGCTACAAATGCAGTACCACTATTATGACATTAAGGCTTAAATCCAAGCTGGCATGTATACCACTGTATTATTAAAAAGCTCATAATGATGTTAAACTTGTAATAATACTCTGATCATACTGTGATTGAGCAGTCACTTCAACTTAAGCCACTGATACCGCCGAGGATACCCCAGAGTGATATGTATTATCCACCAACAGAAATTTGACTATTATTATAATTACTGTCTAAAAGAGTTTACAAACACAGATAATCATACAGGGGGTGCGAGGGATATAAGTAGAGTTCAGATTCTTGCATAAAATCATCAACATCATTAGTGATTGAGGTAGATCATTACTGCTAAAGGCAAGGATGAATGTAGGTATGTTTCGGTTCTAATTGGTGTACTGATAGCATAACAATGAGAGTGACCACAAGTACATGAGGTTAAGAGAGTTAAAGTAATTGATGAAACTTCAACAAACTGTGAATCAATTTAAAGAGCATAAGTAGTTTAAGACATTTATTCTTTTGTTCTAAAGTTGGCCAGGATAGCTAGGTGGTCCAGCATGCTGCTGAATCGAGAAGTCATTCATAATGAAATAGGCTACACTCCTCTGGACTTTATCTAACTGATAGCTTTGATATTGTACCAAGACATTATACAATTGCCATTCTGTTAGTACAGTTGTATGCTTATCTTATGAATTTTTAGCAGTTGAGTTTAAAAACACTCTAATACAGCAGTCACTGTTACTTCAGCCACCAGTCATGAGATAATATGTGCTCTGCTACCCTTTCAATTACACATGAAGAGTGTTCTGCAGCAAAGGAATTCCATTTCCACCCATTTCTCATTTCCTGTTTCCTATTTCTCCGTTCCTGGTTTTACCATTACCCGTAAAAAAGAGTGTTGCCCCTAAAAGACCAGGGTGAAAAAAGATAAAATTAAAGGTGGTAGCAAAGAAATGGCTGTGATGGTAGGTTAATGGAAAAAATTTTAATAATGACAATTCAGGTGAATTTTGGTGCCGAATCCTAGTGAAACTTGAAGGAGGTAACGCAAATTCACCTGAATTGTCGTATTTAAATTTTTGCTACCATCACAGCCATTTCTTGGCCGCCACCTTTAATTTTACATCTTTTTTCACCCTGGCCTTTTAGGGGCCGCACTTTTTTACAGCTTGGCTGTTTTGGTTTAGATCAAGACACACGGTAGTGTGTCGTGCGGCCCAAGAAGCCGGCGCGTAACACCCATGAGTATATTGACAGGAAGAAAGAAAACGCAATTTTCGCACCTCCGTAGCTCTGTGCTGCCTTGATGAAACAAGACGATTTTGCTGTGGACACTTCTTCCACCTTCAGCACTCCACATTCCAAATTTGAGCGAAATCGCTTCAAGCGTTCCCGAGATTTTTTTTTTTTTTTTCCCCGAGATAAGTGACTTCAAAAATTGGCTTAGTTTCTTCGGTTTTTTTTCTTATCTAATCCAAAACAGCCAAGCTGTAAAAAAAGTGTGCGGCCCTCAAAAAGGCTATGGTGAAAAAAGATGTGAAATCCAAGGTGGCGGCCAAGAAATGGCTGTGATGGTAGGTTAATGGTAAAAATTTTAATAACGACAATTCAAGTGAATTTTTGTGCCACTTGGTCTTGGCAAAAAAATTCACCTAAATTGCCGTTATTAAAATTTTTACCATTAACCTACCATCACTGCCATTTCTTGGCCGCCACCTTGGATTTCACATCTTTTTTCACCATAGCCTTTTTGAGGGCCGCACACTTTTTTTACAGCTTGGCTGTTTTGGATTAGATTTCATTTCTTTTTGTATTTGTATACCCCAAAGCCGGCCTATGGCCAGCTTTGGGACTTTTTTAACCTGTCTTTTTTTCTTTACTACAGGAAGAAGAGAATGTGAAGCAGATGTACTTTAAATATTTCTGATTTTATCAGTAAATGTACAAATTATATATATAATACATATATTTATCATAGAACTCTCCATGGTGGTTTCTTTGTAACTGAACACTCTACAAGGTGACTTCTTCTTGCTGCTCTCTCTGCAGGGTGAATGTTTGTAGTTGAACAATCTACAAGGTAACTTCTTCTAGCTGATCTATCTACAGGGTGATTTATTTGTAGCTGAACTATCTACAAGGTAACTTCTTTTAGCTGATCTCTCTACAGGGTGATTTGTTTGTAGCTGAATTCTGTGCAGGAGATTTGTTTGCAGCTGAGTTCTTTACAGAATGGTTTCTTTGTATCTGAACTCTCTACAAGGTAACTTCTTATAACTGATCTTTCTACAGGGCAATTTGTTTGTGGCTGAATTTTCTACAGGGTGATTTCTTTGCAGCTGAACTCTCTACATGGTGGTTTCTTTGTAACTGAACTCTCTACAAGGTAATTTCTTCTAGCTGATCTCTCTACAGGGAGATTTGTTTGTAGCTGAACTCTCTACAGGTAATTTGTTTGCAGCTGAACTCTCTACATGATGGTTTCTTTATAGCTGAACTCTCCACAAGGTAACTTCTTCTAGCTGAACTTTCTAAAGGGTGATTTGTTTGTAGCTGAACTCTCTACAAGGAAACTTATTCTGGCTGATCTCTCTACAGGGAGATTTGCTTGTAGCTGAACTCTCTACAGGTGATTTCTTTGCAGCTGAACTCTCTACATGATGCTTTCTTTGTAGCTGAACTCTCTACAAGCTGACTTCTAGCTGATCTTTCTACAGGGAGATTTGTTTGTAGCTGAACTCTCTACATGATGGTTTCTTTGTAACTGAACTCTCTACCAGGTAATTTCTTCTAGCTGATCTCTCTACAAGGAGATTTGTTTGCAGCTGAGTTCTTTACAGAATGGTTTCTTTGTATCTGAACTCTCTACAAGGTAACTTCTTATAACTGATCTTTCTACAGGGCAATTTGTTTGTGGCTGAATTTTCTACAGGGTGATTTCTTTGCAGCTGAACTCTCTACATGGTGGTTTCTTTGTAACTGAACTCTCTACAAGGTAATTTCTTCTAGCTGATCTCTCTACAGGGAGATTTGTTTGTAGCTGAACTCTCTACCGGTAATTTGTTTGCAGCTGAACTCTCTACATGATGGTTTCTTTATAGCTGAACTCTCCACAAGGTAACTTCTTCTAGCTGAACTTTCTAAAGGGTGATTTGTTTGTGGCTGAACTCTCTACAAGGAAACTTATTCTGGCTGATCTCTCTACAGGGAGATTTGCTTGTAGCTGAACTCTCTACAGGTGATTTCTTTGCAGCTTAACTCTCTACATGATGCTTTCTTTGTAGCTGAACTCTCTACAAGGTGACTTCTTCTAGCTGATCTTTCTACAGGGAGATTTGTTTGTAGCTGAACTCTCTACATGATGGTTTCTTTGTAACTGAACTCTCTACAAGGTAATTTCTTCTAGCTGATCTCTCTACAAGGAGATTTGTTTGTAGCTGAACTCTCTACAGGTGATTTGTTTGCAGCTGAACTCTCTACATGATGGTTTCTTTGTAGCTGAACTCTCCACAAGGTAACTTCTTCTAGCTGATCTTTCTACAGGGTGATTTGTTTGAACTGAACTCTATACAAGGAAACTTCTTCTAGCTGATCTCTCTACAGGGAGATTTATTTGTAGCTGAACTCTCTACAGGTGATTTGTTTGCAGCTGAACTCTCTACATGATGGTTCTTTGTAGCTGAACTCTCTACAAGGTGACTTCTTCTAGCTGATCTTTCTACAGGGTGATTTGTTTGTAGCTGATCTCTCTACAGGGAGATTTGTTTGCAGCTGAACTCTCTACATGATGGTTTCTTTGTAACTGAACTCTCTACAAGGTAATTACTTCTAGCTGATCTCTCTACAGGGAGATTTGTTTGTAGCTGAACTCTCTACAGGTAATTTGTTTGCAGCTGAACTTTCTACATGATCATTTCTTTGTAACTGAACTCTCTACAAGGTGACTTCTTCTAGCTGATCTTTCTACAGGGAGATTTGTTTGTAGCTGAACTCTCTACATGATGGTTTCTTTGTAACTGAACTCTCTACAAGGTAATTTCTTCTAGCTGATCTCTCTACAGGGAGATTTGTTTGTAGTTGAACTCTCTACAGGTGATTTGTTTGCAGCTGAACTCTCTACATGATGGTTTCTTTGTAGCTGAACTCTCTACAAGGTAACTTCTTCTAGCTGATCTTTCTACAGGATGATTTGTTTGTAGCTGAACTATCTACAAGGAAACTTCTTCTAGCTGATCTCTCTACAGGTGATTTGTTTGCAGCTGAACTCTCTACATGATGGTTTCTTTGTAGCTGAACTATCTACAAGGTAACTTCTTCTAGCTGATCTTTCTACAGGGTGATTTGTTTGTAGCTGAACTATCTACAAGGAAACTTCTTCTAGCTGATCTCTCTACAGGGAGATTTGTTTGTAGCTGAACTCTCTACAGGTGATTTGTTTGCAGCTGATCTCTCTACATGATGGTTCTTTGTAGCTGAACTCTCTACAAGGTGACTTCTTCTAGCTGATCTTTCTACAGGGTGATTTGTTTGTAGCTGAACTCTCTACAGGTGATTTGTTTGCAGCTGAACTCTCTACATTATGGTTTCTTTGTAGCTGAACTCTCTACAAGGTAACTGATGTCTCTACAAGGTCACTAGTTTGTAGCTGAACTCTCTACGTGGTGGTTTCTTTGTAACTGAACTCTCTACAAGGTGACTTCTTCTAGCTGATCTTTCAAGAGGGTGATTTGTTTGTAGCTGAACTCTCTATAGGTGATTTGTTTGCAGCTGAATTCTCTGTATGATGGTTTCTTTGTAGCTGAACTCTCTACAAGGTAACTGATGTCTCTACAAGGTCACTAGTTTGTAGCTGAACTCTCTACGTGGTGGTTTCTTTGTAACTGAACTCTCTACAAGGTGACTTCTTCTAGCTGATCTTTCAAGAGGGTGATTTGTTTGTAGCTGAACTCTCTACAGGTGATTTGTTTGCAGCTGAACTCTCTACATGATGGTTTCTTTGTAGCTGAACTCTCTACAAGGTAACTGATGTCTCTATAAGGTCGCTAGTTTGTAGCTGAACTCTCTACGTGGTGGTTTCTTTGTAACTGAACTCTCTACAAGGTGACTTCTTCTAGCTGATCTTTCAAGAGGGTGATTTGTTTGTAGCTGAACTCTCTACAAGGAAACTTCTTCTAGCTGATCTCTCTACAGAAAGATTTGTTTGTAGCTGAACTCTCTACAGGTGATTTCTTTGCAGCTGAACTCTCTACATGATGCTTTCTTTGTAGCTGAACTCTCTACAAGGTGACTTCTTCTAGCTGATCTTTCTACAGGGCGATTTGTTTGTAGCTGAACTCTCTACATGATGGTTTCTTTGTAACTGAACTCTCTACAAGGTAATTTCTTCTAGCTGATCTCTCTACAGGGAGATTTGTTTGTAGCTGAACTCTCTACAGGTGTTTTGTTTGCAGCTGAACTCTCTACATGATTGTTTCTTTGTAGCTGAACTCTCCACAAGGTAACTTCTTCTAGCTGATCTTTCTACAGGGTGATTTGTTTGTAGCTGAACTCTCTACAAGGAAACTTCTTCTAGCTGATCTCTCTACAGGGAGATTTATTTGTAGCTGAACTCTCTACAGGTGATTTGTTTGCAGCTGAACTCTCTACATGATGGTTCTTTGTAGCTGAACTCTCTACAAGGTGACTTCTTCTAGCTGATCTTTCTACAGGGTGATTTGTTTGTAGCTGATCTCTCTACAGGGAGATTTGTTTGCAGCTGAACTCTCTACATGATGGTTTCTTTGTAACTGAACTAGGTGACTCCTTCTAGCTGATCTTTCTACAGGGTGATTTGTTTGTAGATGAACTCTCTACAAGATAATTTCTTCTAGCTGATCTCTCTGCAGGGAGATTTGTTTGTAATTGAACTCTCTACAGGTGATTTTTTTTGTAGCTGATTTCTGTACATGATGGTTTCTTTGTAGCTGAACTATCTACAAGGAATCATTTTGTTAACAATTTTGACAGTAATAACCTATGTACTTTTTATTTCCGTTGCCCCTGTTCCAAATGTTTAAACATTCCAGCTCCTACAAACTATTTTATTCTTTAACTTGTACTCTTTATAGCTACCCCTTGTAATTATTATTTGTAGTTATACAGCTTATTGTAATTTGTAAGTAATTAATTATGGCTACCAGTGCAAGACACTGGTAGTCTTTCAGTTCTGTAATTTAATTGTTATAAGCTCTTAAATATTGTTTAATTTTGTTTATTGATCTGTACAGTTCTGTAAAGTATTAATAATAATAATAATAAATAATAACAAGGTAGCTTCTTCTATTGATCTCTCTACAGGGCGATTTGTTTGTAGTTGAACTCTCTACATGGTAGTTTCTTTGCAGCTGAACTCTACAAGGTGATTTCTTCTAGTTGAACTATCTCTTTCCATAGTTGCATGAACTCCCTACAAGGTAACTTCTTCTAGCTGATCTCTCTACAGGGTGAATTGTTTGTAGCTGATCACTTTATAGGGTGAATTGTTTGTAGCTGATCTCTATACAGGTTACCTGTTTCTAGCTGATCTCTTGAATTCTCTTCAGGATGACTGCTCTATTAGGATGACTGCTCTATTAGAGTATCTCGATCTCGCACTTGCTGCACCAAGTTGGATTTCGTGTTATAACTCCGTGGCTTTAAGTCTGATTCTTCTACACCATTGAAGAGCCTTTCTAAGATGATTACTCCATCTATACAGCGATTTTCAAAGCATTACCCCAAGCGGTTTATCTGGTAGGCGTGGCAAGTAGGTGGGGACTATTCTACGGAACGGAACGGAACGGAACGGAATGATGGACTAAACCACGGAACGGAACGCTTTCTAAAATTGAAGCTTGCAACTTACCATTGCTGAAACTTCCCTTATAAGTTAGCAGTGGCATCTCCAGTGGGTGATTAAACATAAGATAAAAAGAATTAACGGATCGATTGTGGGTTTTTGTTGGTTGTCATTAGTAACGAAGTATTATTGTGGGATGAGCTGTGTCAGTGATGTTCATCCATACGGAAGGGAACTTTATGTGAGCTGTTTTTCTTATTTAGACTTTAGAAAACAGTCTGGGCCGGTCTTTCAAGTCATAAGTCAGTGTATAAATAAAGCAAGCAGGAAGATACTGGTAACAGGAAAGAGCCAGCTGAATTAAAACTTGAAGAATTTTGTGCAGTGTGTGAGGAGCAAATATTTTGGCAGACCGCAAGGAGGGTATATTCTGCAAACATCACTGAAGTGTATGCATGGAGTTATTTATATATTAACAGCTGGTGCAGTGGACTAATGCCGTATTCAATAGTGAGCTGATTTTATCTGTTGCACAATTCAAGGATGTGTCTGACTGCTAGCCTTGAATCAGGCTAAATGCCAAAACTCCAAGATCAGCCAAATCTCTATTATAAGCCGCATGTGAAACCATGCCCGTAGCCACCAGGCAAACGTGATTTGGACCAGGATGTGTGTGTAATTTCAATGTATCTAGTCAGACCTGAAATGGAACACTCACATTAATTACATACCACCTAAGAATCCTAGGATTTCTTAAGTGTAACATTTCACATGCTTCACTTCAAACAAAACAGGTTAAATTTGTTCGTCTATTTTCAAGTGATTCCCAGTCCAGCTGGTCCATGAAATTACAATGGGATCACATGTATTTGTTACAGTGCGGGCTGTCCTGTGTTGGATCTACTCTAGAGTTGAGATTTCAAGGTAGACTCACTGCCAATGTACTGACACTAGTACTGTTGTAGCATGTTTAAGTGGAGGACAAATGAAATAGTAATGCTAGATTATTTATGTATTTTTCATAATGAAATTGATATCCCATTTTGATTTGTACTTCCACTTTGCAACATATTCAAGAACAAGAAGCTACCACACTTAATCTCAACCACTGTCATTAATTAACCAAGATCTCACTAGTCTGTAATTCACCCTACTGTAGTGATTTTATTGATTCATCTGTATGTTTTCTTCATTTTCCTTTGAAGTTGTACCAAGAATTCATAATAAGGTGGAGTGTCTAATTTGAACGCATTCACCAAACACCCTGCTTAAAGTAACACCTCGGCCTTATTTCAGAACAAAGGCTTTACCTTCTTCAGCAACACTAATCAACAGTTTTCTATCCCCCAGTAAAGGTGTTGATTTGATGAAAGGTGAACTTTACGCAGGGTGTTTGTACAGGCCATACTGAGAGTTAGACACTCTCTCCCATACAAATCAGTATTACGAACTCTTGGTTGTACAGTATAGGTAAACAAAGATAAGTTTCTCTCCAATCTTATTCTAGGATTTCTATTGACAAGGAAAATTCAATTATTTGTATACAGGCTCAAAATTGAGAAAATATAAAGAAAGTGTTATACAGTCAGTTTGCTTTTGGATATTTAATGTCTCCAACCACAACAAAAATTCGATGAATCCATGCATCTCATCACTGGTCGTCTGAACATTCTGAAAGTGATACCTCACTCAATCAACCATATAATCTGTTTATTAGACTGAATAAAGTCATGATTACCTAAACAATCAATTAATGTTTTATAATTATCCTATTCCATTTTCCTGGAGGTTCCACTGATAAAATGCAATTTCAGCAATGATAGCAGCTAGCCAAGCTGCAAGTTGATTCAGAAAGCATTCCATTCTGTAAAATAGACCCCATCCAGAATTCAACTCAGTACTCAGGCTGAGATATCTGACAATAGTCCACTACTCTGTTAATGAATCATTGATGTTCACACAATATAGCCTCCTTGAGGTATCTGAATGTTTGCTCCTCACACACTGCACAAAATTGCTTTAGATTCTGCTTAGACTGAGTTGATTCAGCTTGTCACCATACTTGTTTCCTTTGTAGTGTAGCTATACACATACTGATTTATGCCGATTAGAAAGGCTGGGCCTCAGACTGTACATTCTAAAGTCAAGTAAGTAAAAATAACTCACATACTAGTAAAAACAAGTCATGCATTAGTTCCCTACTTGATATATCCGAAGATGAACACACTGAGTCAGCTATTCCCACAATTAGTACTTCGTTACTAATGACAACCAACAAGAACCCACAATCGATACTTAAATTCGTTTTATCTTTCTTGGGGTAACGTTTGATTACCTGCTGGAAGTGCCACTGATAACTTGTACAGCAATGGTAAGCTGCAAGCTTCAATCTGAGAAAGCATTCCGTTCCGCAGTTTAGTCCATCATTCCGTTCCGTTCCGTTCCGTTCAGTTCCGTAGAATAGTCCCCACCTGGCAAGTAATAGTTTTTTATTAGCTAATCTCGATTGCGTAATTGTTACATACTGTTGGTTTTTTCGTTGTATCTTCCTGGTTTTTAGCTCGATTTCTTTCAAACCACAAAAGGTTTGAGGTTCAATAGTTAACCTATTCACCCACCGATTGTCAGCTTCTTCCCATACGCGGTTTACCCTGTAGGCGTGACAACATATTGGTGTTATTTTTCGTGAATAATCGCTCATAACTCTTTGCCTGTGTATCGTATTCCAACCAAAGTTGGTACAGAGATGCGCCTTTATACCCCCCTTCTGTGTGCCAAATTTCAAGGCGATCGGATATGGCGTTCGCGTTTTATAGCAGTTTTTGTAAGTGTGCGAAAAGAGGAAGAAACATGAGAAGAAAAAAAAACACGAAGAAACTAAGCCAATTTTTGAAGTCGCATATCTCGGGAACGCTTGAAGCGATTTCGCTCAAATTTGGAATGTGGAGTGCTGAAGGTGGAGGGAATGTCCACAGAAAAAATCGTCTTGTTTCATCAAGGCAGTACAGAGCTACGGAGGTGCGAAAATTGCGTTTTCTTCCTTCCTGTCAATATACTCACGGGTGTTGCGCGCCGGCTTCTTGGGCCGCACGACACACTACCGTGTGTCTTGATTCTTCCTCTTTTCGCGCACATTTACAAAAACTGCTATAAAACGCGAACGCTATATCCGATTGCCTTGAAATCTGGCACACAGAAGGGGAGTATAAAGGCGCATCTCTGTACCAACTTTGGCTAGGATACGATAAACAGGAAAAGAGTTATGATCGATTATTCACGAAAAATAACACCAATATGTTGTCACGCCTACAGGGTAAACCGCGTATGGGAAGAAGCTGAAAATCGGTGGGTGAATAGGTTAACTATTGAACCTCAAACCTTTTGTGGTTTGAAAGCTATAAACCAGGAAGATACAACGAAAAAACCAACAGTGTGTAACAATTACGCAATCGAGATTAGCTAATAAAAAACGACTACTTGCCACGCCTACCAGATAAACCGCTATGGCGAATGCTTTGAAACTCGCTGTATAGAAGGAGTAATCATCTTAGAAAGGCTCTTCAATGGTGTAGAAGAATCAGACTTAAAGCCACGGAGTTATAACACGAAATCCAACTTGGTGCAGCAAGTGCGAGATCGAGATACTCTAATAGAGCAGTCATCCTAATAGAGCAGTCACCCTGAAGAGAATTCAAGAGATCAGCTAGAAACAAGTCACCCTGTAGAGAGATCAGCTAGAAAAATTTACCTTGTAGGAAGTTCATGCAACTATGGAAAGGGATAGTTCATGATCAGCTAGAAGAAATCACCTTGTAGAGTTCAGCTACAAAGAAACTACCATGTAGAGAGTTTAGCTGCAAACAAATCACCTGTAGAGAGTTCAACTACAAACAAACCGCCCTGTAGAGAGATCAATAGAAGAAGTTACCTTGTAGAGAGTTCAGCTACAAAGAAACCATCATGTAGAGAGTTTAGCTGCAAACAAATCACTTGTAGAGAGTTCAACTACAAACAAACCGCCCTGTAGAGAGATCAATAGAAGAAGTTACCTTGTAGAGAGTTCAGCTACAAAGAAACCATCATGTAGAAAGTTCAGCTACAAACTAGTGACCTTTGAACTCTCTACAAGGAAACTTCGTCTAGCTGATCTCTCTACAGGGAGATTTGCTTGTAGCTGAACTCTCTACATGTGATTTGTTTGCAGCTGAACTCTCTACATAATAGTTTCTCTGTAGCTGAACTCTCTATAAGGTAACTTCTTTTAGCTGATGTCTCTACAAGGTCCCTTCCCTACTGAGTAGTGCATATAACAAATAAATGAATAATGTGCTAACTCCTAAACACTTAAAATGTCCACTTCACCAAACTGCCTGACTTGTTTGATTAGCAAGAAGTCGAACTCTTGATCATTGCATGTTGCTAGGGAACAAATTACCACTGATTTTGGCATTGAAAAGCTTGCAAATTTGACCTGCAGAGGTCTTCTTCACTTCTTCAGAAGAATCTGAGAACACATATTTGTAGAATACTGTTAATCTAATCCAAAACAGCCAAGCTGTAAAAAAACAGTGCGGCCCTCAAAAAGGATATGTGACCGGATTTGCAAAAAGGTACCTTTTTCACACATTTGACATACCAGCAAACAAAATGTCATAACTGTTGACTCCTTGCACTGATTGACTTTCATTTTGTATCAAAATGTAGCCACATAATGTAGGCATAATCATGAAAAATTACAGATACGTGCTTGCAATGATACAAAAGGTACAAAGTTTGAAAGTTGAAAAATGGGTCAAATTTTATGTGTGAAAAAGGTATCTTTTCGCAAATCCGGTCACATATGGTGAAAAAAGATGTGAAATCCAAGGTGGCGGCCAAGAAATGGCTGTGATGGTAGGTTAATGGTAAAAATTTTAATAACGACAATTCAAGTGAATTTTTGTGCCACTTGGTCTTGGCAAAAAAATTCACCTAAATTGCCGTTATTAAAAATTTTAACAATTAACCTACCATCACAGCCATTTCTTGGCCGCCACCTTGGATTTCACATCTTTTTTCACCATATCCTTTTCGAGGGCCGCACTGTTTTTTTACAGCTTGGCTGTTTTGGATTAGATTTCATTTCTTTTTGTATTTGTATACCCCAAAGCCGGCCTATGGCCAGCTTTGGGACTTTTTTAACCTGTCTTTTTTTCTTTACTACAGGAAGAAGAAAATGTGAAGCAGATGTACTTTAAATATTTCTGATTTTATCAGTAAATGTACAAATTATATATATAATACATATATTTATCATAGAACTCTCCATGGTGGTTTCTTTGTAACTGAACACTCTACAAGGTGACTTCTTCTTGCTACTCTCTCTGCAGGGTGAATGTTTGTAGCTGAACAATCTACAAGGTAACTTCTTCTAGCTGATCTATCTACAGGGTGATTTGTTTATAGCTGAACTATCTACAAGGTAACTTCTTTTAGCTGATCTCTCTACAGGGTGATTTGTTTGTAGCTGAATTCTGTGCAGGAGATTTGTTTGCAGCTGAGTTCTTTACAGAATGGTTTCTTTGTATCTGAACTCTCTACAAGGTAACTTCTTATAACTGATCTTTCTACAGGGCAATTTGTTTGTGGCTGAATTTTCTACAGGGTGATTTCTTTGCAGCTGAACTCTCTACATGGTGGTTTCTTTGTAACTGAACTCTCTACAAGGTATTTTCTTCTAGCTGATCTCTCTACAGGGAGATTTGTTTGTAGCTGAACTCTCTACAGGTGATTTGTTTGCAGCTGAACTCTCTACATGATCGTTTCTTTGTTACTGAACTCTCTACAAGGTGACTTCTTCTAGCTGATCTTTCAAGAGGGTGATTATTTGTAGCTGAACTCTCTACAAGGAAATTTCTTCTAGCTGGTCTCTCTACAGGGAGATTTGTTTGTAGCTGAACTCTCTACAGGTGGTTTCTTTGCAGCTGAACTCTCTACATGATGCTTTCTTTGTAGCTGAACTCTCTACAAGGTGACTTCTTCTAGCTGATCTTTCTACAGGGAGATTTGTTTGTAGCTGAACTCTCTACATGATGGTGTCTTTGTAACTGAACTCTCTACAAGGTAATTTCTTCTAGCTGATCTCTCTACAGGGAGATTTGTTTGTAGCTGAACTCTCTACAGGTGATTTGTTTGCAGCTGAACTCTCTACATGATGGTTTCTTTGTAGCTGAACTCTCCACAAGGTAACTTCTTCTAGCTGATCTTTCTACAGGGTGATTTGTTTGTAGCTGAACTCTATACAAGGAAACTTCTTCTAGCTGATCTCTCTACAGGGAGATTTGTTTGTAGCTGAACTCTCTACAGGTGATTTCTTTGCAGCTGAACTCTCTAAATGATGGTTTCTTTGTAGCTGAACTCTCTACAAGGTGACTTCTTCTAGCTGATCTTTCTACAGGGTGATTTGTTTGTAGCTGATCTCTCTACATGGAGATTTGTTTGCAGCTGAAATCTCTACATGATGGTTTCTTTGTAACTCAACTCTCTACAAGGTAATTTCTTCTAGCTGATCTCTCTACAGGGAGAGTTGTTTGTAGCTGAACTCTCTACAGGTGATTTGTTTGCAGCTGAACTCTCTACATGATGGTTTCTTTGTAGCTGAACTCTCTACAAGGTAACTTCTTCTAGCTGATCTTTCTACAGGGTGATTTGTTTGTAGCTGAACTATCTACAAGAAAACTTCTTCTAGCTGATCTCTCTACAGGGAGATTTGTTTGTAGCTAAACTCTCTACAGGTGATTTGTTTGCAGCTGATCTCTCTACATGATGGTTCTTTGTAGCTGAACTCTCTACAAGGTGACTTCTTCTAGCTGATCTTTCTACAGGGTGATTTGTTTGTAGCTGAACTCTCTACAAGGAAACTTATTCTGGCTGATCTCTCTACAGGGAGATTTGTTTGTAGCTGAACTCTCTACAGGTGATTTGTTTGCAGCTGAACTCTCTACATGATCGTTTCTTTGTAACTGAACTCTCTACAAGGTGACTTCTTCTAGCTGATCTTTCTACAGGGTGATTTGTTTGTAGCTGAACTCTCTACAAGGAAACTTATTCTGGCTGATCTCTCTACAGGGAGATTTGTTTGTAGCTGAACTCTCTACAGGTGATTTGTTTGCAGCTGAACTCTCTACATGATCGTTTCTTTGTAACTGAACTCTCTACAAGGTGACTTCTTCTAGCTGATCTTTCTACAGGGCGATTTGTTTGTAGCTGAACTCTCTACATGATGGTTTCTTTGTAACTGAACTCTCTACAAGGTAATTTCTTCTAACTGATCTCTCTACAGGGAGATTTGTTTGTAGCTGAACTCTACAGGTGATTTGTTTGCAGCTGAACTCTCTACATGATGGTTTCTTTGTAGCTGAACTCTCCACAAGGTAACTTCTTCTAGCTGATCTTTCTACAGGGTGATTTGTTTGTAGCTGAACTCTATACAAGGAAACTTCTTCTAGCTGATCTCTCTACAGGGAGATTTGTTTGTAGCTGAACTCTCTACAGGTGATTTCTTTGCAGCTGAACTCTCTACATGATGGTTCTTTGTAGCTGAACTCTCTACAAGGTGACTTCTTCTAGCTGATCTTTCTACAGGGTGATTTGTTTGTAGCTGATCTCTCTACAGGGAGATTTGTTTGCATCTGAACTCTCTACATGATGGTTTCTTTGTAACTGAACTAGGTGACTCCGTCTAGCTGATCTTTCTACAGGGTGATTTGTTTGTAGATGAACTCTCTACAAGATACTTTCTTCTAGCTGATCTCTCTACAGGGAGATTTGTTTGTAATTGAACTCTCTACAGGTGATTTTTTGTAGCTGATTTCTGTACATGATGGTTTCTTTGTAGCTGAACTATCTACAAGGAATCATTTTGTTAACAATTTTGACAGTAATAACCTATGTACTTTTTATTTCCGTTGCCCCTGTTCCAAATGTTTAAACATTCCAGCTCCTACAAACTATTTTATTCTTTAACTTGTACTCTTTATAGCTACCCCTTGTAATTATTATTTGTAGTTATATAGCTTATTGTAATTTGTAAGTAATTAATTATGGCTACCAGTGCAAGACACTGGTAGACCTTCAGTTCTGTAATTTAATTTTTATAAGCTCTTAAATATTGTTTAATTTTGTTTATTGATCTGTACAGTTCTGTAAAGTATTAATAATAATAATAATAATAATAATAAATAATAACAAGGTAGCTTCTTCTATTGATCTCTCTACAGGGCGATTTGTTTGTAGTTGAACTCTCTACATGGTAGTTTCTTTGCAGCTGAACTCTACAAGGTGATTTCTTCTAGTTGAACTATCTCTTTCCATAGTTGCATGAACTCCCTACAAGGTAACTTCTTCTAGCTGATCTCTCTACAGGGTGAATTGTTTGTAGCTGATCACTCTACAGGGTGAATTGTTTGTAGCTGATCTCTATACAGGTTACCTGTTTCTAGTTGATCTCTTAAATTCTCTTCAGGGTGACTGCTCTATTAGGATGACTGCTCTATTAGAGTATCTCGATCTCGCACTTGCTGCACTAAGTTGGATTTCGTGTTATAACTCCGTGGCTTTAAGTCTGATTCTTCTACACCATTGAAGAGCCTTTCTAAGATGATTACTCCATCTATACAGCGATTTTCAAAGCATTACCCCAAGCGGTTTATCTGGTAGGCGTGGAAAGTAATAGTTTTTTTATTAGCTAATCTCGATTGCGTAATTGTTACACACTGTTGGCTTTTTCGTTGTATCTTCCTGGATTGTAGCTCGATTTCTTTCAAACCACAAAAGGTTTGAGGTTCAATAGTTAACCTATTCACCCACCGATTTTCAGCTTCTTCCCATACGCGGTTTACCCTGTAGGCGTGACAACATATTGGTGTTATTTTTCGTGAATAATCGCTCATAACTCTTTGCCTGTGTATCGTATTCCAACCAAAGTTGGTACAGAGATGCGCCTTTATACCCCCCTTCTGTGTGCCAAATTTCAAGGCGATCGGATATGGCGTTCGCGTTTTATAGCAGTTTTTGTAAGTGCGAAAAGAGGAAGAAAAATAAGAAGAAAAAACGAAGAAACTAAGCCAATTTTTGAAGTCGCATATCTCGGGAACGCTTGAAGCGATTTCGCTCAAATTTGGAATGTGGAGTGCTGAAGGTGGAGGGAATGTCCACAGCAAAAATCGTCTTGTTTCATCAAGGCAGCACAGAGCTACGGAGGTGCGAAAATTGCGTTTTCTTCCTTCCTGTCAATATACTCACGGGTGTTGCGCGCCGGCTTCTTGGGCCGCACGACACACTACCGTGTGTCTTGATAGCCACAATAATTTACTAGAACGTGTGAGAATATTAGATTGCTTTAAGACTTCTGAAGTATGAGTTGTGTATTTTAACGTAACCTCTAGTAATGGTAGTTAGGACTGTTCAAGAAACAGTGATGGATGGGTATTCGTATCAAACAGCATGGTAGTACTGTTTAAGTAGGGATCCCCTCAAAATGATGCACACCACCTAAAATTCTGCCTTTAAACTAGAGACATCTTATGAGATGAAAATCACCTTTACAAAATATTATTAGTCCATCTGACATCAAATACAACATTAAAAGCAAGAAAACACAGGCAGCTGAATATAGATTTAAAAATAAAAAAATAAATCCCTGAAACTTGAATTTTCTTCTGCCTGCCTGACCACAGTCGCAAGGTTGGAGGCCAAATGAAGCAATGCACATGGGTCACCATTTTACTCCACAATGGCAAACTCACCAGTGGCATGTGCCATTTAGGGTTCCAATGAGTGGGTGCCCTTTGCACCTTTTATCTTCAATCAGACTTTTCATCCTCTTCTTCACACGAGAAACCATATTGAGGCATTAATTTACTGTATCAACAATTTCTTTGTGCAGCTTATGTAGATGCCACAAAATTATTTAAAGTGCTTATGCTCAGTACTATGGGGTGTGATTTGTGTCAAAACTCCATTTTTTTTAGACATTGTGTTTTTCATGGTTTTTTACATACATTTCATGGTTATTTACAAATAACTGTAGAGTATGCATGGTTATTTACAAAAAGCATGGTTATTTACGAAAAGCATGGTTATTTACGAAAAGCATGGTTATTTACGAAAAGCATGGTTATTTACAAAAGCATGGTTATTTACGAAAAGCATGGTTATTTACGAAAAGCATGGTTATTTACGAAAAGCTTGGTTATTTACAAAAGCATGGTTATTTACAAAAGCATGGTTATTTACAAAAGCATGGTTATTTACGAAAAGCATGGTTATTTACGAAAAGCATGGTTATTTACAAAAGCATGGTTATTTACAAAAGCATGGTTATTTACAAAAGCATGGTTATTTACGAAAAGCATGGTTATTTACGAAAAGCATGGTTATTTACAAAAGCATGGTTATTTACGAAAAGCATGGTTATTTACGATGGTTATTTAAAAGGATGGTTATTTACTAAAATCATGGTTAGCTATTTGCTAAAGCATCGCTAAAATGAAAGCACGTTGTACATCAATAATCATTATCGATACTGCTGTTATAGGTATACGTATAGCTACGTCACATGGAGCTTTCGCATGCGCAGAAGTCTACAGGTGTAGTATGCGCCAATTACAGGATGGACGCAGAAAGTTTAGAGCGTGGTATAGAAAGAGCAATCTCGAATGCCCTTTCGCGAATTGTAAGAGGGGACCATCAAGAGCAGAGCGCTGGTCAAGGAGAGACCCGCCCCCATGGTGCTATCAACGAAGTAGGAACTGAAGGGCTCACCCTCCCTACTGTTCGCCATTCGACTCTGACACCCTCCCGTGATAACCTGGGTCGAAACCTCAAAGGAGGTAAAGTTTGACTCACCAGTAGCTAGTTATTGTTTAAATTAAGCTGTCGTATTTTGCAATAGCAAACGTAGTCTTCCATCGTCCTTTCTATCAAGACAACAGGAGAAATCCGAACGGAAGAAAAACTTCAGAGAGTTCACATATGAAAGAGATATTGTGTGCCTCCCTAATAGTTTTTGTAAGCATGGTAACACTTACATTCCACGTTCAAAGCAAGTCAGAGATATGCTGGGTCGGAACGGATTACTAGGAAAAATCCGACTGACATCAATGGAACTCCCTTCAAATTCCTAACATCGACACAATAGATCTTGAAACATTTAAGAACGCTGTAAGTAATATAATATCCCATCCAAAAACAGCTTATAGCTGTAAAAAAAGTGCGCGTCCAAGTAAAGCAGAGTTAACTGCAACAAAAAGTAATGATATCATAATGCGGCCATGTGCGAGGTGTGCAAGTTGTAAAATTAATATTAGCTAATCAGATAATACAATGTTATTGTTAAAGTGTTAATGAGAACTATGTGATGCTGCTAGTTTTTAAGTGTGTGAGCATCTTCATAAATGCCACATAAATTTAATTCTCAATAAAGCAATGTGTATAGATTCTCTGATAGTAATAAATAGTTTGAGTTTGGCCACCTTTCCTTTGTTCGTAGCATTGCTGTACACAGGAAAGGTGGCCAAACTCAAACTATTTATTACTATCAGAGAATCTATACACATTGCTTTATTGAGAATTAAATTTATGTGGCATTTATGAAGATGCTCACACACTTAAAAACTAGCAGCATCACATAGTTCTCATTAACACTTTAACAATAACATTGTATTATCTGATTAGCTAATATTAATTTTACAACTTGCACACCTCGCACATGGCCGCATTATGATATCATTACTTTTTGTCGCAGTTAACTCTGCTTTAGTTGGACGCGCACTTTTTTTACAGCTATAAGCTGTTTTTGGATGGGATTTCAATACTTTTTGTTAGAATAAGCAATGCACTGTTGATATCAGTAGGTGAGTTTCCATGGTTTTGACAGAAACCCCAGATTACAGTGACAGAATATTAAAATATAACTGTAATTTTAGTGGCCAGGGCTGCCCACATTGGGGGTAACTGGGGTATTTTGCCCCCTACCACAGCCCGAAAGGGGCCACTTGAATACCTGTTTAAAGAAAGATCGACATACTCTAATAGAGCAGTCAGGATCTAGACCCTTCCTTGCCCCTGGGCCCCTCTTTAACTCTTTTCCCTGGGCCCTCTAATTTCTCTGGACGGCCCTGTTAGTGGCATGCAACTGCAGTCAACTAACACCCATTTTAACTAGTAAACCCTTAACAACACTTTGCCTTTCATCTTGTACTGCATTGAAACGATCAAGATACTCTATTAGAGCAGCCACAAAACAGCTGTAATACAGCAATCAATATTTAGCATAGTTGCAACTTCTGCTTAGCATCGGATTGTATAGTTTAAATTACTAGCTACTTACAGACTTTACAATATAAAAATATGGCACTTGTAGAAATGTGACTGTTCTATTAGAGTATCTCGATCTACTTCAAGCATTGACTAATTCAAGTGAAGAAGCTACGCCCCTGCCAAGAGATCTTGTGAAATGAAATGAGAATAGTAAAGAAAAGGCAAGTATGTACAGAGACAATAGAGGGGCGCGTAATTATGTCCTGTTGTAAATAAACGCCTTTAAAATTTATATTACTACTAAATAAACGCACCAGAATAGGCTTGTGTGGCTGTTGTCTCCAAGGTTGTCTCATTACTTGTCTTTTCGTGTTGAAGGGATTTAGTCACAATTGGTGAGTTTAACTATACATGTATTTGTGTTGTAAAACTTAATTGTAAAAAGGCGATTAGCACATATCATGATAAACATGTATTTGTCACAGTAGAGTCTCTCACGAAGTCACGATTATTACGAGACATTGGACCAGGGTAAAAAATTTACTGCTATATTTAGAGGTTGTAGCGTTTGTATATCTTAGTATCTTAATAAATAATCCCCCATGATCACTAATCACTAATAGTACAGTGAAAACTGGTCATTATTAAGGCTGTAGGGACAAAATTTTCTAACCTTGCCTTTTAAAGAGGTGGCTGCATTATGCGGCCTTAAAAAAAAGGTAAGAAGCATGCTGTTCTAACTGGCTATAGAGATGGATTTAGTGTATGACAGCGTATGAGACAGTGAGCGCTGGCAGCAAGGGGGCAGCCAATCTGTTAGAGCACCAAAAGCACTGCTTCAGACATAGGCAGTTGACTGTCAGCCCCAAGTGTAAAAAGTTTCACTATTGGTCCTTATAAGCTCCTGATGAAGAAAGTGATGAAGTCATTATCCATAGGATATATTTTTCAGAGTATCCATTTCAGTTCTACAATATAGTAGCCAAGCATAAGATGAACATAACACAGCATTCCAGTAGTTTAGTGGTGACGAAACAGCTAGTTGCCACACCCCTTAATTATCAATTTGTAAAATCTTTAGCAAAATTGTGTGTGCGAGCAAGTGCGATGTGGCAGTGCCGTGTATATGGTTGCTGCCTAGCAGTGACACATCACGAGTATTGAAGTCACAATGCGTTACTGTATCATCCATCTAAATACAATCTCTGAATGTGTCATTTTGTGTAGAGAGCAATCTTCCACAAGAAGTGACCTCCAGGTTTCAGTGTATATTGTTAACCATTAATATTGTTCACAATATTGTGAACTATACGTACAGTGAAACCTCACTTAGTGGCCACCTCTTTAATAAGACCACCTCATTATATTGGCCACCTCTAGTAGGTCTCAAATATAGCTAAGCATTACTTATGACCTCATTAATAAGGCCACCTTGTTATTCAGGCCAAATTTTTTGGTCCCACAGCCTGCCATATTAATGAGGTTTCATTGTACTTATGTGAATTTTTATTTTTCGTAACTTTTCTTCGGGTTTACTGATGGGCGCTATGAAGCATTGTTGACTGGTACGTGTATAATGTGGTGACTTGAAATGCTAAAACAGTACGTAGCATGTCTTGTATGTACATGTACATGTAATGTGTTGTAATGTGTCCACACATCCACACATCTTAGAAATAAATATAATTGTATTCTCTATAAATAGTCAGTTCCATTGTGCCACTGGGTCATAAGTTGGTTGAGTATGGATCATCCAGGGCACTTGAGTCACATTTTGTCCTGGCCAAGTGGATCTCATCCACTGACAGAATATACAGGATCAGATCACGTGTATAAATTACGGTGGAACTTGTTTATTGCCACCTTCACTCATTCAGCAGGTAACAGTGTATAAATTCTCAATTGGAATTGGCTTTTCAAGAGTGGTTGTCTTTCTATACTAGTGGCCATTAAGATAGGTTGTACTGATAGAGTGTACATACTAGAGATGCAACAATATCCTCCACTTAGTGTCGTTTGATAGTGATGCAATGGAGACTATGTATTATTGCATTTAAATACTATACTATTATATTGCAACTCTAGCACGTATTTATAACAGGAATGTTTGTTAACTGTTTAGACATACTGGAGCCACACCCACTCATCTGGATTCTACAAATGGAGTCATACCAACTTGTTGTCATCATACTTACTCGTTACTCCCATTGTGTTTGGATGAATATATACATGCCGTCATGTGAGACTTGCTACCATGGCGGGCCACTGGAAAACATTTGCATAGCAGTTATATTACAGTCATTATTGTACAGTTCTTACATTATTGTTGTGAAAAGTGTTTGGTATTCATGTGTCTCCTCTGTATGTTGTAATTACATGTGTAATTTTGTGTGGGGGTGCTATAAAATGTAATAATGCATGGTGACAATTGTATTAGGCGATTTTGCACACTTCCTTTTAAGCTAGCTACATGTGCTAATTACTCACAGCTTGTGTCAACAACTGGTAATCGCAGTTGTACTCTTGTGTCATTCTTTAAGCCGCGCCCTTTTGTAAATATCCATGCTTTTTGTAAATAACCATGCAATGTATGTAAATAACCATGAAAAACACAATGTCTAAAAAAAGTGGAGTTTTGACACAAATGGCACCCTATACAGTACTGTACAACAGATAATATTGACAATAGGAAAATTTGACAAATTCACAATTAATTAGCTTTAACAAATTAAAATTTTATGAAAAGCAAGAAACCACAGATCTTAACACTGACTTTTGAGGTACTTATTGATGTTTGATGAATTAAAATTTGACGAATGTAACTGATTCATCAAATTTGTCTTTCATCAAAAATTTCCTGTAATACCGTAGATGGTGTAACCTCACGATTAGATTGAGGCCATGCCCATTAACGGATTAGTAATAGCGCAAAGATGACTCTTAACAATCTATTTATGCAATCATACCCCCTTTTATTATTAATCTAGCTGTATTTATAATGCTAGCACAGTGAAAATATGACATAGTAATACCATAGACTAGTATATTAAAAATTATAAATTTAAAAATGAAGTAGGGTTTCAAGCTATTAAAAGTAGTTAAACAAGAGATGAACAACGGTAGCTATTACAGCATAGCTCAGTGTTAAATCCCTACTTTGGCATGTTCACTTCACATTAGGACCTGGGAAGCCTTGAATCTGGGTGGGGTCTATTCTATGGAACGGAACGAAACGGAATGATGGACTAAACTGAGGAACGGAATGCTTTCTCAAATTGAAGCTTGCAGCTTACCATTGCTGTACAAGTTATCGGTGGCACCTCCAGCAGGTAATCAAACCATAGTATCTATGCCCCAAGAAAGATAAAACCAATTTAAGGATCGATTGTGGGTTCTTGTTGGTTGTCATTAGTAACGAAGTATTAATTTTGGGAATAGCTGACTCAGTGTGTTCATCTTCGGATGTATCAGTAGGAAACTTAATGCATGACTTGTTTTTACTAGTATGTGAGTTGTTTTTGCTTACTTTGACTTTAGAATATACAGTCTGGGGCTCAGCCTTTATAATCGGCATAAATCAGTATGTGCAGGGCCGCCCACAGGGGGGGGCAACTGGGGCATTTTGCCCCGGGCCCCAGCCTGAAAGGGGCCCCAGGAGGCCCCATGAAGGGCCCCCTGAATACCTGTTTGAAAGATCGATATACTCTAATAGAGCAGTCAGATCTAAGTACTCTAATAGAGCAGTCACAGTATTCTTCAGAGGAGCAGTGTAGCAAGCTTATAGATAAGGAGATATGGTTGGTGATGGGTAGTTATTGTCATTGCCAGCAGGTTGTGACCTTTTTTTTTTTTTTTTTTTTTTTTTTTTTTTTTTTGGTCTTCACCTTACAACTTGGGTCAAGGGCCCCACTTTAACTCTTTGCCCTGGGCCCCTTAATTTCTCTGGGCGGCCCTGAGTATATGTATAGCTACACTACAAAGGAAACAGGTATGGTGACAAGTTGAATCAATTCAGTCTAAGCAGAATCTAAAGGAATTTTGTGTAGTGTGTGAGGAGCAAACATTCAGATACCTCAAGGAGGCTATATTGTGTGAACATCAATGATTCATTAACAGTGTAGCTGGTGCATGGACTAGTGCCAGATATCTCAGCCTGAGTAGTGAGTTGAATCCAGGATGGGGTCTATTCTACAGAATGTGATGCTTTCTGAATCAAAACTTGCAGCTTGGCTAGCCGCTATCATTGCTGAAATTGCATATTATCAGTGGAACATCCAGGAAAATGAAATAGGATAATAGTAACATATTAATAGCTGTCGATTGTTCTACTACCTGATATATCAAGCCGGTTTCTTCAATGCATGACCAATTTGTTAATACAATACAGTAGCCGATTGGATGTCAGTTGTTTCTGCTGATCTTGGCAAGATAGTTTAGAAGACCACTTAATTTCTTCAGTTTCAGAGCATAATATCCACAGAGAAATTAACTAGAAAGTTACTGGTGACAGGAAAAGGCTAGTTGTCATGACTTGATTCAGTCTAGTAAACAGAATATAATTATGGTTGATTAAGTGAGGTATCACTTTCAGAATTTTCAGACGACCAGTGATAAGATGCATGGATTCATTGAATTTTTTGTTACGGTTGAAGACATTAAATATCCAAAAGCAAACTGACTGTATAATATTAATTCACTTTCTTTATATTTTCTCAATTTTGAGCCTGTATACAAATAATTAATTTTTTCTTAGTCAATAGAAATCCTAGAAAAAGATGGAAGAAAAATTTTATTTTTGCTTACCTATACTGTACAACTTCGAAGGAAAATGAAGGAAACATACAAATTAATAAAATTAGTATAACTACAATAAGGTGAATTATAGATAGTAAATACTTAATATGAATCAGAGTTATTGTTCCAAAGCAAAATTGTAGATGGAAAAACAAAGACTGGTGAGATCTTGGTTAATTAACGACAGTGGTTGGAGATTAAAAGGGTAGTAATTTCTTGTTCTTGCAAAGTGGATGTACAAATCAAAATGGGATATCAATTTCATTATGAAAAATTTGTATACATAAATATTCTAGCATTAGTTACTGTATTCATTTGTCCTCCATGATGCTTGCAGAATATAACCTCCTTGTGGTGTGCCAAAATATTTGCTCCTCACACACTGCAGCTGAACAAAATTCGTCAAGTTTCAATTCAGCTGGCTCTTTTCTGTTACCAGTGTCTTCCTGCTTGCTTGTACACTGACTTATGACTTCAAAAGCCAGCCCAGACTATTTTCTAAAGTCTAAATAAGCAAAACAGCTCACATACTATTTGGTAAGAACAAGTACCCTTCTTGATATATCATCTGCAGATGAACCATGGATGAACATCACAAATACTTCGTTACTAATGACAACCAACAAGAACCCACAATCGATCCTTTAATTCTTTTTATCTTATGGTTAATCACCCACTGTAGGTGCCACTACATGCCACTGATAACTTGTAAGGGCAGTTTCAGCAATAGTGAGTTGCAAGCTTCAATTTGAGAAAGCATTCCATTCCGTGGTTTAGTCCATCATTCCGTTCCGTAAAATAGACCCCACCGTGAATCTGCAGCCTCCATAGGCAGTGGCGTAGCTACCATTGAGGCAGCTGCCTCGGTAAAAAATCATGATGCTTAGCATTACTGTACCACACGTAATAGAATCTCAGTGTGGCTGTAGTAAGTGGGGCTGGAGCCCATTGGCTGGACCACTTTTAGCTACTTGAATTTGTATGAAAAGATCGAGATACTCTAATAGAGCATGCAGTCATCGTGATATACTCTAAGCATCCACTGCTTGTTCTAAATCATTTACATTTTATATGTTAATTGACTTTTCAAACTGAGTTCCAGTGGGACAACTGCATGACATTGCATTGAGCTAATTGATCATGCATATCATGCATTAACAGTTACAATAAAAAAATAGCCTCCGCGTGCCATTTCAAAACATATATTTTCAAACTTTTCCTTGAGGGAGCATGCCCCCATACTCCCTAGCTTAACATGCTTAGTACATGTAGTTGAATATCACATGAAAGAGATAGCTACATAATTTCTGACTTAAATATCACATCAGTTCAATAAAAAGTATAGCTAGTGTGCATGACTGTGACCTCCACTGCAGTCCATTGATGGCCTGACCACTCAAAAGTAATATCTCCGGCGGAGTAAGTCAGTTTTTTTGTGTTGAGTAATAATTGAAGCATGGTATACTGTAGCAGTGACTGTAAGCTGGAGCATTACTTATGACATGTAGAATAATACTCTGAAACAGTTTCTTCCATCCAACCAGAGAGTCAACCTGCAAATGCTGTACCACCCATGGTTGAAAGTTTTTGTGAATCAATGACTGAACAAAGAGTGTTGAACCTTTCAAACAGGAAGGTAATTAAGGTTACACATATTTGTAAAAAAAATGTAGTGAGTGTAACAAGAGTAAAACGAAAGTCATACCATTAAATAGACCACCAAAACTATAGCACTTTTTCAAACATACTTAATAAAGCCTTAATAAAAAATAGACTGTATGTGCATGCCTCTTTGTTTTTTTAATATGACAATGAGAGCCTCAATAGCCCCATGAGTACCCTATGTAATCACTTTTAGTGGTTGAAAAAGGTGTTGTGGTTGAAGAAATGTGTTTGAGCAAGTTTTATGTGAGTCCGACCAGTAATCCAGTCCAGTAATCCAGTCCAGTAGTCCAGTCCAATGAATGGATACATCCTCTACATAGCACCTACACACATAACACCATTCATGTGTTTTATGAGATAAGATTCTTGCATGACCCTTAAAATGATCAACAACTTAAGTTACTTAACAAGTGATCATGATTATGGATAGCAAAGTTCCTGTTTTCCAAAATGGATCTACATACTTTAAGCAGCACCTACACACATAACGCCATTCGTGTGTTTTATGAGATTCTTGCATGACCCAATTATGTTAATGATCAACAACTTAAACTAAACTAAAATTCTTGACTTATTTTATTTTAGAAATGAGGAGTTGGAACAGAAACTTGAACATACAATTTAACCTATGGGACGCCACTGAAGTGACATCTATAGGAGCTAGAGTCAAGGGGGCTTGTCTTGCTGTTGGGAGAAACTATAATGAATGACCTTGGATGACAATTTGTTTGTGATAAAAAGTTACTTATTGCTAATTGGGGGAGGGGAAAGTACTTAAATACCAAAACAATAGAGTGAGTAGCTACTCCATGGATGCAGTAGTAGAAATGCTTTCTAGAATAGTAAACTACCATTTCTAATAATAATCATAATGTTAAACTTCATGTTTACTAGAACTAAACACCATATGGACAAATGTACAGTACACACACATCACACAATTATTGTGACATGGTATCCTACCCCTGATAATTAATAAAATGATTATATGCTGCTAAATACCATTCACATGCCTTATTGATTATATATAATATGCTTCAATAACTGTCAATTAGCCTGTAGATTTATAGGAATATTTTTGATGGCATGCCTCATGTTGAATCATTTAAGTCACATAACATTTTAGTCCACATTTTGTAGTGGCTAGTCAGTGTGTATAAAAGCAGGCATGGCTAGCTAGGCTGTGTATCAACACTAAAGTGAAAAAGACAAAATGTTATTTCAACTACTTGTGGTGCTTGCCAGTGGTGTGCTCTGTTTATCACAACAATGCCAGGATGAGGTCTATACCAATGATTTGAAGTTCACTTCTTGTGAAAAGATTCTCACCAAGTTCCCAGATACACCTTCTGGTTACTATGTACTGGCAGACTGTACTGAGAAGGTCTACTGTGACATGGAGAACAAACATTGTGGTAGTCTAGGGTGGACCAGAGTGGCTTATGTCAACATGGCTTCTGAGACATCATCCTGTCCTGGAGAGTTGAAACCTAAGGAAAAGCCAAAGCGTTATTGTGGTGGATATGCAGATACGTGTGTTAATGCTACATTCTCTACCCACGGAATAACTTATAGCCAAGTGTGTGGTAGAATGATAGGCTATCAAATAGGAAATCCTGATGGATTTGGCCCTTATATAAATGATCAAAAAAGGCTTGGTCATGTTTTGGATGGAGTACTCATCAGCCACGGAGAGAAGAGAGTTTACATTTGGGCTTATGTTATTGGTTTGCAAAGAGTGCCAACAACAGCTGCAAACACTTATTGTCCTTGTGCTTCTTACAAGTTTAATGGTGTAGTTCCAGCATTCATAGGAAATGATTATTTCAGTGACAGCGGAGTTGATAGTAAACCAACTGCAGGAAAGTTTTACCCAGACCAATTATGGACTGGTGAAAGATGTGAGTCACCTAACTTCTGTTGTTCCTCAGCAAGCATGCCATGGTTTTGTAAGACACTGGCTATCCCTACTGATGATGATATTGATATCTACAGTTGTGATAATTGAATCAGGAGAAGATGTAGGCTTGGAATTAATAGAACTTTATGTACGGTGAGCGCTATACACATAGCATTTGCTAACAAACTGAAGTAGCTAACTTGTGCACATACATTTAAGTGTTTTGTATATTTTAGAACAATCAACTAGGCAATTGCATAAGGTTTTTCCATTTGATTTAAAAACCATGAGTTTAAAATATAATCATCTCTGAGAAGCAATGAATTCCTCTTTCAGTTTGGTGAGATTTGGAAAAATAATTAGATTTGCCTCTATAAACATTTTCATTGTTGATTTGTGAATGAATTCTTTGAAGCACAATCTTTCATATTCAGCTCCATTGATTATGTCTGCTAGGAATTCTTTGCTCTAGTGTATTTATTTTAAAACTTTACAGACAGTGTTGGCACTGATGGTAATGTACCAGTGGCCAGAAGGGTAATTACATAATTACAGCCTAATAACTACATGTATATCCAGTAAAACAATTATATAAAGAGGACAATGATTATAATTTAAAAATGATATCATGCAGTAAAATTCCCTCAACTAAACAAAATGCATGTCTATATCGTTTACTGTCACTGAATACGTCTCTTACTGATGTGAACAGTAATTGTCATCAACTGGATTTCTATGAATGGCATACCTACCATGGACTCATTTAATGCCTGGAGCTGAAGTCTCAGGCTTTTAGCACACAACTTTTAGTGGGAAGTAGGGCTGGGCGGTATTGGAGTTTCGCTTCACGATATATCGTGCAGAAATATATCACGATATTACTATTTATCGCGGTTATTAAAGATGACTGCTATATTAGAGTAGCTGACTGCTTTATTAGGGTATCTCGATCCTAGCTGACTGTTCTATTAGAGTATCTCGATCTTTGTAAAAAAATTGACTAGCTAGTACTAGGTCCTTGTTTGCAGTAGTATCACGTGATTATTTGAGGTGCATTATAACAACCTTAAGGGCTTAATAAGCTGTCACAAACACTAGAAATTGTAATAATATCGATATCGTGATATTATCGTTTCACCGAAATCTACGCGATACAGATATCGTTTCATTGCAATACCGCGGTATTACTATAATACCGAGAAACCGCCCAGCCCTAGTGGGAAGGTATGGCTGCAGGCTGCGTGTAATGCTCTAAAGTCAGAAATACAAAATAATATTATTATGTGGTATCCAGCTGCTTTGCATATCACAACAATGCCAGGATACCAATGATCTGAAGTACACTTCTTGTGAAGAGATCCTCACCAAGTTCCCAGATACACCTTCTTTCTGGTTACTATGTACTGGCAGGCTCTACTGAGAAGGTCTACTGTGACATGGAGAACAAATGTTGTGGTAGTCAAGGGAGGACCAGTCAACGTGATCATCATACCCTGGAAACTTCCATGCACCTAAACAAAACTACAATATTATGTTCTTGCAGTGGTGTAGCTGAGGGTATACCATTGCTACCCATGCACAAAATAAATTACAGTCAAGTATCTATATGTGATAGAGTAAATAATACATTTGGCCCCTTTACAAGGAATAAAGCAAAATTAATGTTGATCATGTAATGGATGGAGTACAGTAGAACTTCAAACTATACGCTAGTGTAATATAGCTATGTGTTGGTTCACCAGTCATAATAATGTTATTAAAAAGTAAACAAACAAGTATAAGGAAAAAGTTTAATTAGGGATCACAGAAAAAAAGTAGTGAAACAAGGGAGGTCACCTACATGCACCTGAAGATATTGCTACTAGTGGATAATCAATTCCTAACTCAGTTATGTATGGGTATAGACTGAAGTAGGGACTTAATGTTCACTAGCATATCTTCAGGTGCATGTAGGTGACCTCCTTGTTACACTACTTTTTTTTCTCTAATTGATTGAACTTAAAATTCTTAATTTTTGTATATTTATCAGCCATGGGAAATGCTGCTGGAATGCCAACAGCAAGAGATAATGTTTATTGCTCCTGTGTTTACTACATGTTTGATGTTGCATTTAGCTATTGGAAATGTTTATTACTGAGATAGTGAAGTTGATGATAAGTCAGCTGGAGGAATTTTTACACAGGATGGGTGTAAACCTCTTAAGTTCTACTACTCCTCAGACAGCCTGATGTGCTTTTCAAGGGATCCTACTAATGATTATTGAAATACGCAACTGTCAAAGTTGAACTAAAGAAGACACATGCAGCAAATAGAACTATTATGTATACACTCTGAGAATATATGCATGTTGCGTACACTTAACTTTTGTCATGTTTTTTTTTCTTCTAAATTTGTTAACACAGAAGACATAATTGAGAATTACCACTTGTACTATTATTGCAATGTAATGTGCACTGAAAATTAGGGTACTGGTGTAGCTAAATAACTTAACGTATCATAGCATTGCTTTCCTAAAACTACTCCACATCTCTTAGCTATCAAGTGAAATATATTCTTTCACGGTAATGTATATGTTGTTTTTGACACATATGAACTATACCTTGTGTTCCTCCTCATCTTCACACCTAATGCTGTTCACTAATTCCTTTTCCTTAACCTATATGTTCTGTAGCTCACTTGTAAAGTTTCCATTGTTTTTCCACTACACTGTCTTACAATGCCATATGTGTGGTAGCTATATAACAGTACAGTGTTACAGTGGCAACAATAAAGTCTAAGACCCGTCACATAGTGGATTGCACAACAACCCTTCCTGCACTACATCATCCAATCCAATGTACAACTACATAACACCTTACATCATGCATTTCTGTTGCAGATGACGCAGCTATAAAGTATATAGAAAGTTCTAAACTGCAAGATTGCCTGTTTGTGTGTGTGTATGTTAATTCAAGACCTAAGAAGCTGTAATCAAACCTGCCATATTACTTGGGTAATAATACAGAGAAAATACAAATATACAAATTAATTATAATATTTCTTAAGATCTTTTCCTGTCTGTCTGGAGTGCAGGGGTACAGCAAGAGAATTTGGTGAATAGTCTGGTACAATGTAATTTTCTCTCAATGTTTTATTCAAGTCAGTATAATAATTATCTGATTCAGGGTTGGTTGAGGTAGACAATCTTAAGTAGACATCATTTCCAATAACTTGTACTTCGTATGTCCATTGTTTCACTCCCTCTAATTTTCTCTCTTAGCGACGAGGTTTTGTGGATCAATAGCAACATATAAACTCTCCCCTTAGCTGGTGTAATCTATGACGATGCCATGGACAAATGACACATCAATGTCCTAACAAATGTACATAACAGTTAACACCAATTGGTGTAACTACTTCAGTTTAATACTCTGTTAAACAGTTCTCAATTATATTTACTGGGCTACATACTCACACTAATTTAAAGACTTAATGGTAGGGAAAAGGTTAAAGAGAAATTCTGTGTAAAAAACTGAAGTGTTTACTGGAATTTCTTTTTGACTTCTTTTGTCCAGTAAGAAAAGCCAAAGAGTTTTTAAATTTTCAGCCTTTAGTTATCTGCAGCAATAGAGAGCGGGACAGCAAACAATCAATTTGTATACAGTAATTATACTGAAATAAACTACAAGCGTTTGTTTAATTATGCATAAGTCACAAGTACATCAGTCTATGGAGTCGAGACTTGTCTCAATGTGTTCACCATGAACTAACAAATTCATAGATGTAAACTAGCATACGTATATCCACCCATGCATATATATATATATATATATATATATATATATATATTAGTGCTGAAACGATTATTCGGTTATTTGACTATTCGGTCAGCATGACACTATTCAATTCATTAACACACTATTCGAATAATCATTAGCACTTTGTACACTGTATTCAGATGGAAAAGCCAGCCTTGAAACTTAGGATTATGAGTGAAGTGATGTATCTATGATGTAACAATTCTATTTTAGAAAAAAATAGCAATAGCTCTTAGGCTTTACCTTGCTCCCTAACAAAAAGCATAAGCTTAAAGAATAATCAAATATTTGGTTGTTTTGTTAACAACTATTCGAATAGTAAAAATTGTTATCCTAATATATATATACAGTTTAATAATGCACCCTTGATTAGTATCACACTGCGGTATTATTTGGGTACAATTGATATTATTTTTGAGGTTAGTTGAAATGGTGATGCACCCTCGTATAGTAGCGCACCTATAAATGAAATTTTAAGAAAGCACGCGGGAATGTGCTTCCCATGGTCGAAGAGTTGATCTGTGAAAATGTCAGAGGTTGTTCATCATCGCAAATGGTCATTTGATGTTGTGTTCAAACTAAGAGTTGTCCATCATGCAGAAGCTAGCTTGAAGGCAGTGATAGCCAAAGCGTTCAACATCCACAAAAAATGTGCTCAGACATGCGTAAAACAAAAACGAGTCCTGACAGAAACAGTAGGAGGAAGAGACAAGAAGAAGAGACTTACAGGTGGTGAACAAAAACCTGCGAACCCAGACTTAGAAGAGGGATTGTTCAAATGGATCTGGGATAAGCAACTCCATTCACTAGAAAAATGGTTACAACAGAAGCTATACGATTGTACAATGAAAAGACGAAACAGGTACTCCCATGGTTGTTAATCAATGTTGAATGATTGCAATTATTCAGTGCAGGACACCATTCATTGGTAGTCATGGTTGGCTACACAATCTGATGAAAGTGAGGAAATTGTGCTTGAAGAATGTGTATCCAGTTAGCTGCATGACTGCCATGGACGAAGAGGCATTTTGGATGGATATGCCAGCAAGCACCACTCTAGACATTGGGGGCACATGTAGTATTCCTATTAAGATGATTGGACATGAGAAAAGCAGGTTTACAGTTTGCCTGGCTGTGCACATGGACGAAAGATGTGGCTTTTGTTTTGTTTAAAGGGAAATGTCCAGTCAAAGCACTTTTGGGGGTTACAGGAGTTTATGTAGAGTATACAGACAACGGTTGAATGAATGAAACGACTACTATCAAATGGTTAAAGTCATGTTGCTCAGGAAACTTATGACAGCAGATGGCTCCTTTGTTGGGATACATTTATGGCTCATGGTACTAAGGAAGTGAAGGACGAGGCTTCTCATAAGAGAACAGATATTGTATTTGTTCCTGGAGGGTGTACAGGGATAATTTAGGTAGAAATGTTTTAATGTATTGGTGTGCGAGTTAATATTAATGCTAAAACCACAGGCTGCTGATGTATGTTGGAATAAGTCTTTTAAACAAAAATACCAGGAGTTGTATGATGTCTGGCAGAAGGAAGGTGAAAAGACCTTCACCAAAGGTGGCAATCAGCATGCTCTTACAAAGGTTCAACTGATGTTGTTGTCAGTTCCTTCAAAACATGTGACATTATTGTGGCTACAGATGGAAGCCAAGATGGGGAAATTCATTGTCTTAAACCAGGCAAGCCAGTAGAGGGAGATAAAAAGTTGTTGCAGCAGCAAAGTAAAGCATACGATGATCCATTTGCAGAAACAGATAGTGAGTCTGCTCTTGACACTTATGAGGAGTTTAGTGAAGGTGATGGGTCGTCAGGGTCAAGCAATGATGATGACAAGTTTGAATTCCCATCCTCTGATGAAGGGGAGCTGATCACTTATGGATCAGCAGAATACCCTATTATGTTATAACAACATATTACATGTATGTGGCATACATTCTCTTTACATTTAGCTCACACAAACTAATCATCAGTATTACAAAGGAAGACAGTATAGTATAAACAACATGCACACATCAAGGGTACAATTAAAATGGGCACGACATTGATGCACACCATGGTGTTAGCTTTTGTTTCAATCGCTTAATTAGCTGTCTTGTACCAAAGAAACAGTATAAACAAGGAACCTCCAATCCAATGCCTTATCGTCTTTGTTAATCTATTTTGCAAACTACACTCCCTCCTTGCTCAATAAATTTCCAGAAACATTTAGAATGTTCTCTTGGTATGATTTTTTTCTCTGTCAGTATTGGCATTCCTGATGATGGAAACAGTGTAACGATTGTAGCCATTATCTTCTTTTTTTCTTCACAACAAGTTCTTCACCTAGTACAGGAGTCCACACCTCCTTATACACATGATGTCCTCGTACAACAGAGCGCCACTCATATGTTGATGCTCTCACAGATTCTGATGCCATTTCCCCCAGAACGCCTTCTTCAAAACAAAAATTCATGATAGACTAGCAACGGCAAAATAAAATAGTAGCACACCCTCAATTAATACTGCACTACAGCATTGTTTGGAGGATTTTGTTCTCACAGTTGGAGAAAAACTAATAGTACTGCTGTGATATTAATCGTGGATATATGGTATATATATAAGAAACTTAGAAATGGTGCCAATAATGCTACAACATAAACAAAACTCAAACATATTCTTATTTCCCATGAATAGGCAAAAATGTCAGAAGATGGGACAAGGCTGTATGCACTAGAAAGTGAAAATAAAATTATTTTAATAACATGCGTTCATACTACCTGACAGATCACACGACGATACCATTCACAATAGCTAATACTGGTGGCATGATTACAGCACCATCCATCATCATCACTACAAGTTTAATTTCTTCATAACAACAGGGTTTTTCCTATCATGAATCACAACATTCCAAAAACATACTCTTGAAAGGTTCCGTACAAAATGGCACTAAAAGGGGTTCATTTCCTACACTACTATAGGGGAGATTTAGTGCCACAAGCACTAAATCTTCCCTACAGTAATGTAGGAGATGAATTATGCTCAACACTAAATCTTCCTACATTAGTGTAGGAACTATATTGTGCTCCAGGCACTAAATCTTCCCTACATTAGTGTAGGAGATGAATTGTGCTCAACACTAAATCTTCCCTACATTAGTGTAGGAACTATATTGTGCTCCAGGCACTAAATCTTCCCTACATTAGTGTAGGAACTATATTGTGCTCCAGGCACTAAATCTTCCCTACATTAGTGTAGGAACTATATTGTGCTCAGGCACTAAATTCTATTGAAGTGATCATAGTGAATTGTTGCTGTTTTAGTTGCAATACTTCAACTGCTTGTACTTTATTTTCCATACAACCTCATAACAGCCTTCTACCTTTGATGCTAAGGCAGTAGTACCCTTTGATTCCTGGTATAACATATTGTAAACATGTGACTATGGGTTATAGTAGTTTACTTAGTTTTAAAAATGAGAGTTTAGTACTTCTTGTAAGTATGCATATTTATCACTATAGCAACTTCTTTGCATATAGGTCTGCTTCTTTCTTGGATACATAATTTAATGTTGCATGGAATCCCATGGTTGATTCTTGCTATGCGTATATACATACAAATGTAAATGGAGTTGCACTTATGGACCTTATCCATGATGTCACAAGACACATAAAGGCCAACATAGTTGGGACAGCAGGATTACAGTTACATAGAAACCATTTAAATTAACTAATACAAATTAGCATTTCATGAAATACTAATTACATAATAATACTAATTACATAATAATTGTAATTACTGCAAAATATGAAATGGTTACTAAGGAACGCTCAACTTGCAATATAGTTAAACCCACAAATGCATGAAGAGAAGTATAGCTTGGTTAACGTGTTTTCGAAGAAAACTATTCAGCCCTGGTTTTCATACACATACTAGCTGGACACGCCCTCAATTCCAACTCAAAGTGCTACGCTATTCCTAGTAACTCAGGAAGCTGGTAGTGTAGTTTTGTCATTTTTAAACACCCATAGAACCCACAACAAAACATTCACAAAGTTTTAGAAAGCTGCCATTCCTAAACTGCCTTAGAGCAAGAGCAAAACTTACCTGACTATATACGTAGGTGCTTAATACTGTACACTGGGAAACTTTGACGAAGGGAAACTTTGGCAAATCAAAGTGAATTCGTCAAAATTTATTTCGTCAACATAAAATAAGTGCCCAGGTTCTTATTGGTGATTTCAAACAATTCGTCAAAGTTTATTTCGTCAACTTTGCCTAAGAGCAGATTCATCAAAGTTTACCCTCGTCAAAGTTTGCCGGTGTACAGTATAGTTCTTATGCTGCCTCCATTTCTAACACATAGACTGCTTTTGACACAAAACCATTAGCTCACATGGGTGCAGACAGACACACATGTACACGCATGTACGTTTCTTTCTGGAAACAATTATAGTAAACCAGGCGTGTGCCCTTGACAGCCTGCAGTGCCAGGTGCACGCCTGCAAATTGCACGGGGAACAGTAGGGAAGAACAATCACACCATGGGCCAAGATGGCAAGCTCTAACCAACAGA
Source organism: Dysidea avara (assembly GCF_963678975.1). Taxonomy (NCBI): domain Eukaryota; kingdom Metazoa; phylum Porifera; class Demospongiae; order Dictyoceratida; family Dysideidae; genus Dysidea; species Dysidea avara. The sequence continues at coordinate 9,510,587 of NC_089286.1, read as the reverse complement.
TATGGTAATTATAACAAAAATCATAATCAGTCAAAAGGCACCTAGACATTTTTATTGCAATATGTATCTGCTGGTATAGGCTGTAGCTATAATTGTTTAAATAAATTCTTCCATACATGCATGCATAAAGTTATAGACTTTAGCAAAAAAAAATCAAGCAAGTTATGAGTATAAAGCGGTTGTATCCCAGTAACATATTTTAATTACCACCCAAGTCTGAGACTATGGGTGATAACCTACGATAATACCCTCAAATAAATTCAATTGAGTTATTGCATTAAAACCTTTAGGCAATATAATCAATATTTTTGATTTAGTCTAGATGCGCCAGTTAGGAAAGAGAGATTTTAATTTCCAATGGTGATGGTATTCGAGACTTCTTGCTTTGTGATGGAAACGGGGAAAAACATTTAGTCTCAAAACATTGCATCAGGTGTTTTCGCATTTCTTTTTGATCATAACAAAGAGTGGCGGGGTCGTCTCCAAACATTAGTGATACGCAAAATGCAATTGCAAAGCAGCCACAGTCTTTGTTTCCCTTTTGAAGTTGAACTTGTGGAATTTTCACAATCCAGTTCCCATATAATGAATGCAGTTGTTCGGCAAGAGTTGAGTTGATGCTTTTAGGTTGAAGAGAATCGTACAAATAAACTACGTTATCTCTGATGTGCGATAATGCCCAATGCTCACAAAAGTGGTGAAAAAAGAAAGACTTCTCTTCTGCTTCTTTTATCAATTCTGGTCGTGCCACACGAAGTGTGGTTTGTGGGACAGGTATATTAGGAAACTGCTCACGTATCAAGTTACATGTTCCATTCATGTGCCTGTCAGTGAGTGGAGATTCTTCTACCAGTAACTTCTTCTCATTGTCTTTCAACTTCAACTCGGGCACCCAATATGACACTGGACTTGGTGGAGAGTCATCAATTTCAATCAGATCTAAGTGGATTGGTATTACCAATTGTATACACCTTTCAAGGAGTAGAGAAATATTTTTAGTTAATACCAACACCTTTCTCTGCCAGACATGTCAACTAGCATTCAAGGAGTAAACAGGACACAGAGAAATATTTTTAGCTCTAAACGAGGTGGAGTGTTAATAATGAAGTATTATTTTATGAAGTATTATTTTATGCCTACAACAATGTAGGGAATAATTAGTGCTTCTTTGAACAATATTTTGCCTACTACATTGTAGGGAACATTTAGTGCCCCTTAGCACTAAATCTTTCCTACATATAAGGGCAAGAAATAATATTTGAGTATAGTGCTTCATCCCACATGTATTATAGGGGAGATTTAGTGCTCAGTGGCACTAAATCTTGCCCATATATATAGGAACAAAAGTGCATTTAGTGCCATTTTATCTGGACCCCTCTTGAAATATGCAACACTCTATTTGTACAGAAACTGGTCAGCTTACATGAATAGCTTCAGTAACTGTGCAATAGTATTATGCACATGGGTTTGTCCCACCACAGGGTGAATATATATAATAGCATATAAGTTATAGCAATTTGAGTCTTCTTTCACTGCTTACTGATTTGATTGAAATAACTTTTGTAACGTGTGTATGTATTTCACTACACCTCACTGCAAAAAACAGAACTATGCAAACCAGTTGGGTTTCCACTCAGAGGGTCACAATTTCCTATTCAACTGAATATGTGTCAGTTCGTAGTTCATGTATTTCTATAGGTGTATGTTCTATTAGAGCACAGTATTGTATTAAATGCTAAGGAGTTACCCAGAATAACACTACCTATTTGCTAAACTATTTATTTAGTAACTACCATAATTTACTTTCTTTCCATTATAAAAAAAATTTCTTATGTAAAAATTATACAAAAACTTTACATATTTTTATATTTTTACGGTCTGTATATTTAAACTACTAGCAAGACTCCAAGAATTATCCCGATAACATTGATACTAAAGGTGGACCAATACCGTACCATATGTCTAAAGACAGTAATTTACATAAGTGGGCGTGGCTCACTAAAGAAGCAGGGCTATGCTATGACATGTAGTAACACATCCACATTTAATCTAGCACGTGGGCTCAGACCCGAATAATCGTAAAGCAGGACGTGGATAACCGGTTTAACATTGTTAATAAATAAACTATATTCGTTGGCTTACACATTGCTATAAAGTTTGCTGCAAGTTGCTCTCACTAATCAATATCAACAGCGAGTCACGTACACGTGTGTTCAAACAGTTTGGTGCAACCAGCGACCATGTGTATTCGAATAGTTTGATGCAATATGCACTGGTAGATGGAAGCCGTACTGTAGTCTATTAACATTCAGCGGTAGAACCTTGACTTATGGCCATGATAAAGGGTAAGACAATAATGCAAGCATTGTGTGTTTATCAATAAATTTTCTTAAGCAAACTAGAAACGTTACTGCGAAAGAAGTAGGGCTGTAGCTGTAGCCAGTTTCCGCTACGCTTGACTGAAGGCATCAGGCAGGCAGGCAGGCAGGCAGGCAGGCAGGCAGGCAGGCAGGCAGGCAGGCAGGCAGGCAGGCAGGCAGGCAGGCAGGCAGGCAGGCAGGCAGGCAGGCAGGCAGGCAGGCAGGCAGGCAGGCAGGCAGGCAGGCAGGCAGGCAGGCAGGCAGGCAGGCAGGCAGGCAGGCAGGCAGGCAGGCAGGCAGGCAGGCAGGCAGGCAGGCAGGCAGGCAGGCAGGCAGGCAGGCAGGCAGGCAGTAGAAGAAAATTTCGTTGAATAAACCTTTAAAAAATTCTGTAGCAACTTGATGGAAACGTTTCGGGTCGATCTGAACACACTTTAGGGACCCAACCGATACTGTCATGTTGTTGTGAGGAAATTATGGCAGATTTTGGGTTATATGATATCACGGGTCACCCCCAGACCTTTGATGTCCCTACTATACAGTGCTATTGTACTGTATGATATATACAAATATACTATATTTGAGATTTATACAAGTATTGAGAAAATGAGTAGCATTATTGAGATACTATAAACTTTTGTATTGCACAGCCCTGTTTTAATACTGTAGCAGTTGTGGCTAAATCTTTTTTCTAATGTAGCTACCAGTGCTGTAAAAGATCGAGATACTCTAATACAGCAGTCACGTAAAATCAATTGTTTTTGTTCAGTATAAATAATACAAAATAGTTTCATGTTATGATTTTTTGCGTGAATATAAAGCGAATTATGGTACGTCTCAAAATACTTTGTTGTATTAAAAAGACCATAAAGGAATTGTAAGACAACAATGATGAAAATGATACATAAGGTAGATACAAACAATCGGGTACAAACAAAATAGCTTTAATCGCTACAGTATACAGTCTATAAAACAGTTTCACATAGTTTGGTCATTGAGAAATGTTCGTTCTTTCTGGATCACATTACCTGATTACATATGCATACACTTGTTATTATTGAAAAGCTCCCAATGGTCTTTTCTAGCTATCGTAGCCATCAGAAACAATTCATAGTAATCAAAAACTCTTTGTGACCTATGTTCACTAGATTATCTATTTAAAAATGAAGTGGGGATCCAAGCAATAAACATAGTGAAACAAGAGATGAATAATGGTATTACAGCATAACTCAGTGGGAAAATCCCTACATTGGCATGTTGTAACAATAATTTGTTCAATGCCATATTAGGGATTTTCCCACTGAGCTATGTTATCATACCATCATTCATTTCTTGTTTCATTGCTTGGATCCCTACTTCATTTTTAAATTAATAAACTAATTTTTTTGATTTTTTTCTTCTATAGCATACAGCTGTACACACATGACTGTTCTATTAGGGTGACTGCTGTATTAGAGTATCTTGAGTCAGCCTTTCACCTACCAGGGGGTGTGGCATATTTTCATTGTGCAAACATTATCAATACAATAATAACGGGGTAAGTTATCGTGAATGAGTAAATAGATTGTCAAGAGGTGTGCTTGATTGTTATTTATCAACCAAGATCACATTCATAGGCATGGTTGAGTAGGCATGGCATTGAACCTATCATGAAGTTACTTAAACAAATTCTCAGGCAAAGTGTTGATAGGGAAAGACTACCTGTAAAAGACACAGAGAGCACACACTCGTTGGAACCCCAAAAGGCACATCCCACCGGTGAGTTTGTTATTGTAGTGTAATATGGTGACCGTGCGCTGCTTCGTTTGGCCTCCGGTTTTGCGACTGTGGTCAGGCAGGCGAAAATTGAGTTTCAGTGGTTTTTAAAAAAATTTACTCAGGTGTTTTTTTTTTAACGTTGTATTTGATACTAAATGGACTAATATTATTCCATAAAGGTGATTTTTGTCTCGTAAGATGTTTCTAGGATGATTTTTAAAGGCAGCATTATAGGTGGTGCACATCATTATTGGGGGATCCCCACTTGAACAGTACTATCATACTGTTTGATAACAACCTTCCAATAGTGCATGAAGAATCTGGTTGTCCCAGGAATGGGACCTCATAGACATGTGCATTGTGATAAGAAACATACAATTAACACACAGTATCAGTAGAAATGTCTTAAAATTGTATTCAGCATGTGTTTTAGAGCAATCCACCAGATGGCAGTTGCATACAAAAATTAGCACATTAAAAAAACTGGTTTGTTCACCATAGTTAGCTATCGAGACAAATTAGTTGACTGTTATATTTGGGTGACTGCTTTATTAGGGTAATTCAACATATGTACAAGCTGAGACTGAGATATGGCCACTGGGAAATAAATTTATGGTCACGGTACTGTTTTCTGTATTGTTAAATGATCAGCTATCCAATTTTCACAAAAGTCAGTGCCTGTACAAACTCCTTGTACGATGTATATGGTTCAGAAGGAGTCATAAAACAAGGCACAAAGAACATATATTTGTCAGAACCCAAAAGGTAAATGTCGTAAGTGAGTACATGTACGTTATTGAGGCAAGACTCCCCAGTAAGCTATTTTTAGCACTGCACTTTTAATGGTAATGCTTTTGGGGACACCATTTTCTTTTGGGGGAACCTTCCCTACTGAGTACTGCATATAACAAATAAATGACTAATGTGTCAACACCTGCAGCTGGACACTTAAAGGTCCAGTTCTCCAAACTGTCTGACATATTTGGTTAGCGAGAAGTCAAACCCTTGATGATTGCATGTTGCTAGGGAACAAATTATCACTGTGTTTTTTCATTAAAAAGTTTGCACATCACATGACCTACAGAAGTCTTCAGAAGAATCTAAGAACACATATATTTGTAGGATACTGTTAAGTTGTGTTAATAGCCACAATAATTTACTAGAACGTGTGAAAATATATTAGATCGCTTTAAAACTCCTGATGTATGAATTGTATATTTTAACATGACCTCTAGTAATGGTAGTTAGGACTGTACAGTGATGGATGGGTGTTTGTTTGTATCAAACAGCACGGTAGTACTGTTGGAGTAGGGATCCCCCCTCCCTCCCAAAGTAACGCGTTACCTAAAATTCTGCCTTTAAAAGTCATCCTTACATGATGAAAATCACCTTTACAGAATAATATTAGTCCATCTAATATCAAATACAACATTAAAACAAGAAAACACTTAGGCGGGCGGATATTGAATTTAAAAAATAATAAAAAAAATACTGAAACCTGAATTTTCATCTGCCTGCCTGACCACAGATGCAGCAATACACAACCGCCATTTTATGCCCATAATAACTAACTCACTAGTGGCATGTACCCTTTGGGGTTCTGATGAGTGTGTGCTCTCTGTGCCTTATCTTTCCCTTTATCTTCAATCAGTCTTCATGCAAGAAACCATATTGATGCATTAATTTTTCATATCAACACTTTAATATGTTGATGCCACAAAATTATTTAAAGTGCTTATTCCCAGTACTGTACAACAGGAAATATTGACGACCCAACTTCACAGCTTTGATAAATTAAATTTGATGAAAAGCAAGAAACCACAGATCATAACACTGACTTTTGAGGAGCTTATAAATTCAAATTAGACAAATGTAACTGATTCGTCAAATTTTTCTTTCATCAAAATTTCCTGTCGCATGGTAGATGGTGTAACCTCACGATTTAGAGGCTACACCCATTAACGGATTAGTAGGGATCTAGTGCAGAGACTATCCTCTTAATTAAGGGTGCTCTGTACAGTTTGCTTATATGGCTTCCCATGAAATATGTTATGTACTTTTGTAATGGATATAAGCTAACACTAGGACCCAGTTTAGTCCAAACCCAACTGCTAAATCTGCTTTAGATCATGAGTTACAGTCTTTCCCTTTACACCAGAACTAGTCCTACAGTTTACACACAAGAGCCTTGATACTTTTATGATACACTATACTAAACAGCACAAACCATTGTGCATTTTTATTTTTGTCTTTTAGCTTCTCAATCATCACATATTTATCTTTCGGGTTGACACTCTCAAAAATCCTTTTCTTTACTTCCACGTTATTCATTATCTTAACTTGCTATTTTAAAATGGCAAATGCTCTTCTTTGGCAAAATTACTAAAGTAGCTTGTGTGAAAATTTCATGTCTATTGGATTAAAAATGATGGAGTAGTTCTAATTTAAGTGAGAGGGTGTAGAATAGCAAGATGCGTGCGCTTGTTGCTATGGGATACCTAATTTACAGGTACTAAAATGTGTCAACATGTCACAGATTAATTAAGTGACCATAATATTTCTTTTAATGTAAAACAGACTACATCTTGGGAAGCCTTGTATGAACTATACAGAGCACCCGGTAAGTGAAAGGCCGACTCAAGATACTCTAATATAGCAGTCACCCTAACAGAACTGTGTGTATAGCTGTATGCTATAACAAAAATAATAATATCTTTACTTTAAATATGAAGCAGGGATCAGAGTTATAAAAAGTAGTGAAACAAGAGATGAATGATGGTATTATGGCATAGCTCAGTGGAAAAATCCCTACTTTAACATTGAAAATATAATTGTTATAACATACCAATGTAGAGATTTTCCCACCGAGCTGTGCTGTAATACTATCATTCATCTCTTGTTTCACTACTTTCTATCGTTTGGATCACTACTTCAGTTTTATACTAGTGGATATATAGCACTAAACAATATGTTTGTTCAATTTACAAATAAGGTTTTACACAAGTTACTGTGGAAAGGAGGGTACGCACAATAGGTGTACAGGGGATCAAGGAATCATGTGCATTGGCTAGTGATATCATAAGGTGGTCAGTATAAAAGGCAGGATGGTTATTCTCCACATGCAGTTAAGCTTGCAGCGAGACTTCAGCAAGAAATTTACCCCTCCCTCCCACACCAGATAGATTGTCTGACAGTACGGGGCTCCAGTGGATAGTTAAGTAACTTTATTATAAGTAATTCCCTCCAAGATATGGTGATAAGTAAGCCAAAACTGGTGAATGAACTGAATCATTAAGAGAAATCTGGTAAATAAGAATAGTAAAGCCCTGTACACCTACCAAAACCCCCCAGGAATCTAGTGGTAATAGGTTAAATACTTTGATCACATTAATGATGGTTTTTAAGATGCTAATTGACTGTCCCATGCTTTACACATCATATAGTTCTCTATATAGCGTTCTGTAAAACATTGTAGCTATTTACATGAAGTAACAGTGTCCTACAGTTTTAATATTTTATTTATTAATGCTTTACTTACAGCACAAGTGCTGAAGGTCTGTAGGACACCTGGTCCTACAGCCTGGTCAAAGACTTTAGCTACTTAAGGTGTGTTCGAAAAGTTGGAGAAAGGAGAAAAAATCAATGAGTGGACCTAGGTAGCCTTGAACCTGCAGCCATCCGACTTACGTTCGAACGCTTACAGGAGTCCACCAGGTGGTCAGGATGTTTTCTCCTTGTTATTTTCATGTAATTATATCCATAGGAATTCTAGAGAGTAACTCATTATCAGTTCCGTACAAAATGGCACTAAAAGGGGTTCATTTCCTACACTACTATAGGGGAGATTTAGCGCCACAAGCACTAAATCTTCCCTACAGTAATGTAGGAGATGAATTATGCTCAACACTAAATCTTCCCTACATTAGTGTAGGAACTATATTGTGCTCCAGGCACTAAATCTTCCCTACATTAGTGTAGGAGATGAATTGTGCTCAACACTAAATCTTCCCTACATTAGTGTAGGAACTATATTGTGCTCCAGGCACTAAATCTTCCCTACATTAGTGTAGGAACTATATTGTGCTCAGGCACTAAATTCTATTGAAGTGATCATAGTGAATTGTTGCTGTTTTAGTTGCAATACTTCAACTGCTTGTACTTTATTTTCCATACAACCTCATAACAGCCTTCTACCTTTGATGCTAAGGCAGTAGTACCCTTTGATTCCTGGTATAACATATTGTAAACATGTGACTATGGGTTATAGTAGTTTACTTAGTTTTAAAAATGAGAGTTTAGTACTTCTTGTAAGTATGCATATTTATTACTATAGCAACTTCTTTGCATATAGGTCTGCTTCTTTCTTGGATACATAATTTAATGTTGCATGGAATCCCATGGTTGATTCTTGCTATGCATATATACATACAAATATAAATGGAGTTACACTTATGGACCTTATCCATGATGTCACAAGACACATAAAGGCCAACATAGTTGGGACAGCAGGATTACGGTTACATAGAAACCATTTAAATTAACTAATACAAATTAGCATTTCATGAAATACTAATTACATAATAATACTAATTACATAATAATTGTAATTACTGCAAAATATGAAATGGTTACTAAGGAACGCTCAACTTGCAATATAGTTAAACCCACAAATGCATGAAGAGAAGTATAGCTTGGTTAACGTGTTTTCAAAGAAAACTAGTCAGCCCTGGTTTTCAGGCACATACTAGCTGGACACACCCTCAATTCCAACTCAAAGTGCTACGCTATTCCTAGTAACTCAGGAAGCTGGTAGTGTAGTTTTGTCATTTTTAAACACCCATAGAACCCACAACAAAACGTTCACAAAGTTTTAGAAAGCTGCCATGCCTAAACTGTGCCTTAGAGCAAGAGCAAAACTTACCTGACTATATAGGCGCTTAATACCGTACACTGGGAAACTTTGACGAATCAAAGTGAATTCGTCAAAATTTGTTTCGTCAACATAAAATAAGTGCCCAGGTTCTTATTGGTGATTTCAAACAATTCGTCAAAGTTTATTTTGTTAACTTTGCCTAAGAGCAGATTCATCAAAGTTTACCCTCGTCAAAGTTTGCCGGTGTACAGTATAGTTCTTATGCTGCCTCCATTTCTAACACATAGACTGCTTTTGACACAAAACCATTAGCTCACATGGGTGCAGACAGACACACATGTACACGCATGTACGTTTCTTTCTGGAAACAATTATAGTAAACCAGGCGTGCGCCCTTGACAGCTTGCAGTGCCAGATGCACGCCTGCAAATTGCACGGGGAACAGTAGGAAAGAACAATCACACCTTGGGCCAAGATGGCAAGCTCTAACCAACAGATATGGTAGTTATAACAAAAATCATAATCAGTCGAAAGGCACCTAGACATTTTTATTGCAATATGTATCTGCTGGTATAGGCTGTAGCTATAATTGTTTAAATAATTTCTTCCATACATGCATGCATAAAGTTATAGACTTTAGCAAAAAAAAAAAATCAAGCAAGTTATGAGTATAAAGTGGTTGTATCCCAGTAACATATTTTAATTAACCACCCAAGGCTGAGACTATGGGTGATAACCTACGATAATACCCTCAAATAAATTCAATTGAGTTATTGTACTAAAACCTTTAGGCAAAATAATCAATATTTTTGATTTAGTCTAGATGCGCCAGTTAGGAAAGAGAGATTTTAATTTCCAATGGTGATGGTATTCGAGACTTCTTGCTTTGTGATGGAAACGGGGAAAAACATTTAGTCTCAAAACATTGCATCAGGTGTTTTCGCATTTCTTTTTGATCATAACAAAGAGTGGCAGGGTCGTCTCCAAACATTAGTGATACGCAAAATGCAATTGCAAAGCAGCCACAGTCTTTGTTTCCCTCTTGAAGTTGAACTTGTGGAATTTTCACAATCCAGTTCCCATATAATGAATGCAGTTGTTCGGCAAGAGTTGAGTTGATGCTTTTAGGTTGAAGAGAATCGTACAAATAAACTACGTTATCTCTGATGTGCGATAATGCTCACAAAAGTGGTGAAAAAAAAGAAAGACTTCTCTTCTGCTTCTTTTATCAATTCTGGTCGTGCATTGTTTAATATTCGTAAGCAGCATGAAGCTGCATGCTAGCAACTGACCAAGGTAGGAGACTGAGTAGCAATGCACTACCTGCTTTTATATGCAACGCTGGGCATACTTGTAAGACTAGCTTTAAAACCAGTACAACTGGATAGTGGACTGGCATTACCAATTGTAAAATACCAACATCTTTCAAGGAGTAAACAGGATACAGAGAAATATTTTTAGCTAATACCAACACCTTTCTCTGCCAGACATGTCAACTAGCATTCAAGGAGTAAACAGGACACAGAGAAATATTTTTAGCTCTAAACAAGGTGGAGTGTTAATAATGAAGTATTATTTTATGAAGTATTATTTTATGCCTACAACAATGTAGGGAATAATTAGTGCTTCTTTGAACAATATTTTGCCTACTACATTGTAGGGAACATTTAGTGCACCTTAGCACTAAATCTTTCCTACATATATGGGCAAGAAATAATATTTGAGTATAGTGCTTCATCCCACATGTATTATAGGGAAGATTTAGTGCTCAGTGGCACTAAATCTTGCCCATATATATAGGAACAAAAGTGCATTTAGTGCCATTTTATCTGGACCCCTCATTATCTCTAAGTACCCCAAGTAGAACCAAATGGACACTAGTTTATTTACTAATGCTTTACAGTACAAGTGCTGAAGGTCTGTAGGACACCTGGTCCTACAGCCTGCTCAAAGACTTTAGTAGCTACTTAAGGTGTGTTTGAAAAGTTGGAGAAAGGAGAAAAAATCCATGACTGGACCTAGGTGGCCTCGAACCTGCAGCCATCCGATTTACGCTCGAACGCTTACAGGAGTCTACCAGGTGATCAGGATGTTTTCTCCTTGTATAAATATATGTGTTCTTGGAGACCTCTGTTGTACGAAGTTTAAGGTGGCAGGGTGAAGTGATGAGAAACAAGGAATCAAGTTTGCCTGGCCTTACACAAAGACCTGTTTTAGAGGAAGTCCTCAAGTAAACCTCACCATGCACTAATGCAAGTCACTTAATTTACACGATTATTATCTATGTTTCTACTAACAAATTATGCACTTGTCAATTTCAAGCCCCACCCCCCCACCCCCGGGCGTCCCCACACCCCAAGTGGGGATTTGACATTGCTTCTTGTCCCCACCCCTGGGGCAATTGACAGTTCTCCAATTCACTGACCGATTTTCGGTAGTTGCATTTCTAAACAATTAAATCGTATATACTCACTATAATTTTACTAGCTACAGGTGTATACCAAGTTAATTTTTAGTCGCATGCATGAAATATGCGTTTATCCTTAAGGTGTTGTCAAATCCCCTACTAGGGGGTGGGGACATAGTGGGGATTTGACGGCCGATTTTGCCCCAGTAGTGGGGAATTTGACACCACGATTCGTCAAATCCCCTGTATTCCCCCACCACCCCCGGGGGTGGGGGGGTGGGGCATGAAATTGACAAGTGCATTAAGGTCACTCACCTCGATGTCACCACTCACCAATGGGCCACCAGCATCTACGGTACAACAAACTACACTCAACATGCCGTAGTCACACAAATCTTGTAGACAAGTGGCTAAAGCTAGTAACGCTCATAAACTCATCATCGATATTGCCTTTTATTTTGATAACCGCCGCACACAATTCAAATTGAAGTGACCTTATCTCGGACCAAGTAGCTTGTGGTAGTAAGTCATGTCTGATGATAGTACGGAGGAAGGTGTAGAGGCTGCTTACACCATAGGATGGCTGGATGTTGTTTTGTTTGTTGGATTTGTGATAGCGTTTGGCGGCGTGGTGTTCTCCCGCTTCTTCCGTAAGAAGCAATCAGAGGATAGAAGTCTTTCGTTGACTGCTGCTGCGTAAGTGAAGATATTTAATTTTATGGATGTTAAGGGACGGTTTCTTGATTTTAAAATGGTATTCTGATTGTAGATGTATTTTTTTTCTGGAGTCGTAAAATCTAAGAATAAAATCTGACCTGATTAAGACTGTATCCCAGGTGAATAGTGATTGCTCTCTACAGCAGAATGTGATATCAGGTGTATGTGATAGCCCAGGCTTTATACAGGCACAATGTGGAGTCTGAAATTTATAAACCTGAAGGCCCAAACTTCACTCATATGCCACTAAGAGCCTGAGGGTTTATACATTTCATGGACTCCACATTGAGCCCGTATAACTGCTTTTACATTACACTCAGATTACTTATCTTGTCCACGGCTGTTTCTGCTGTAGGCTTGGCAAAAGCGGCTGGTTTTCTTGTGATAATACTAGTGCCATGGTAACTACTATGCATGCTCACGTGACAAAATAAGCACCCTCGTTACATCACTGCACATGACAAATGCATACTAACTGGATAAATCTAGATTGTGAGGATATCTTATATTGTGCAAGAAGGCATGGAGAAAAGGTGGAGTATATGAGATTTATTACCCACACAAAACAGCCTAAATAGAGACTAAATGACATTAGTGAAGAGAAACATGGTTGATCAAAAATAATCCTATTGGCCATGGGTACACAATGAACCTGTTGTCATAATCCTGACACTTTGTGAAGGCCTACGAACATTGACTTGAAAAACTAGTGGCTAGTGTCAAATCCTTGTACTCTAAAAGGAGGTTAATTGTATGTATGGGGACTTTTCATTGAAGAGTTTTAATACTATGTAAATCACATGCATACACGAAATCTCTTGGTACAAGAAAACACGTACTGTATCTGCTACTGCAAGAAAACTGACCTGACCTTTGGTACAGTATGTTTCGCATTGTTACAGCATCATGCTAATGATTTAATCAATCAATGTTTTAGCATCAGTAATAGCACTCCTCAAGTCTCGTGGTGGTCCCGCTCCCAAGTGTACTGTAAGAAGGACAAACTGTTGTATAACTGTACGGTATTACAGAAGAGTTTGTTGTTTGTTTATTTAATGCACAGTTGTATGTTGCTGTCTATATTGCTGAATTCTTTGTACTTGTACGTAACATTTATTACAGTAGTTTTGCTATCATTTTTCAGTATTGGAGTGCCAGCTGAGAGTAACATTTTAACATCATATTCAATGTCGTTCTTGGAAAAGATGAAAGTCCAGGTATGTGGTCAAGGTTAAAGCACGTATTGGGCTGTACTATGACCTCGAAGCTAGTATTTGGTTGCTATGAGGTAGTATACATTCTTACAACCCACCATCTGGTGTACTGTAACCACATGACAGCTGTAGCAAGGCATGTGATCCACTGTGCTGGTCAATTTAGGCAGCTGTCCAGCCAATTCAGTTTGGCAGAACATTGTGGAGGACAACAGAAATTTAAGCTCTGGAGTTTAGAGACAAACCAATAGTGAAATTCAAGTGTTGGATACAGTTGTAGATGTAAAGTAAAACTCTATGAACATTGAATTTTTTCCTATTTTGATTTTATATGTTTACCAATATTATTATTATTCATGCGTTGCATGTGTTTACAGAAGAAGAAGGTGGTTGTGTTCTATGGCTCCCAGACGGGGACAGCTGAAGGTTTTGCTGGCAGGCTGGCAAAGGATGCTCGTAGCTTTGGCCTACCCTCCATGGTGTTTGACCCAGAGGATTGTGATGATTGGGTAAGTGTGTGTGTATACCTACCAAGTCACTATAATGCTTGTTCTATAGTGATATGTATTTGTTATATGTAGCACTGCATGTTACTATATCTGCTCTCAAGTGTTTAATGGTGTTCACTAAAGGTGCTGTAATTTCAGTAGACCTGTTTGTATTTGTGACTCCATTAAACTCTCATTGGTCCTAAAGGTAACCCAGCATATTTACTGTAATTCTTGTTTGGCGACAGAATTGGGCTTCATATTTCATGTGGTTTTCTTTGCAGGATGATTTAAAGGGTGTGGCTGACATAGAGGGATCTCTGGTGATCTTTTGCCTAGCAACATATGGGGAAGGAGACCCGACAGACAATGCCACAGAGATGTACAACTGGTTGAAGGATGATAATTATCCACCAGACCTTACTGGACTACGGTACACTGTAAGAAATATGTCTCGAAACCTTTTTTATTGATATTGTGATATTAACATCATTAACGGTTAAGGAAAAAACTAAGCATTCACATGTAAACAAGCCAATCAAATTTGATGTAACCAATTTTGTAAGTAATGGGAAAGGTACTGTAACAATGTTTGGACATCCTTTAATAGTGTTCCTTCTGTGTATAACTTTTATCATCAAAGTAGTTGTATTTTGTAATACTTTGTCACACTGGTTTCCATGGTGATTGTATGTTGTAGGTGTTTGGACTGGGTAATAAGACTTATGAACACTACAACATTTTTGGTCGTAATGTTGATAAGAAGTTGGAAGAGTGTGGAGCTGTGAGGGTGTGTGAACGTGGAGAGGGGGATGATGATGGAAAGTGAGTACAGGTATTGTGTACTATTGAATGTTGTTGGGAAGAGAGGGGGAAGAGCAGTTTGTCATCCTTCTGAAATTGACTCTGTACCTAGCCTGTTGTAATAGCTTTTGTCCCATGCTGTTTTGTAAAGCAAATGCTATTACTGCCTACCTAGCCAATTTTACACAGCATACAGGAACTGTGTGGTGTTGATTTTGAAGCAGCATATTGTAAGCAAGCCATAGAGCCATACACTTGTTGAATTATACAGTACATATATGTATGTACATACGATTGTGTGTATACTTTTGTGTGTATTTCAGTATTGAGGAAGATTTTGTGACATGGAAGGAGAAACTGTGGCCAACCGTATGTGAGTATTTTAAACTGGACATGAATGCTATCGGCAGGTGAGTAGTATAATGTAGGCACATATGTACATTACCAGGTACTGTGTATATACGTAGTGCATACTTGCAATGTGTATAGATAGCACAAAATACCAGTACACAAATTTGTTGCCATCACGTAAGCATCATCCTGTAACAACCAGCTTTAGGTCAGTGTCTGTGTTTGACCAATCAATAATATGGGTCTTGGCAGTACAGCAGTAACAAACAGGGGCAGATATAGGGGGTGGGAGGGGGAATCAAAGGAGGCTTTTGACCCCCCTCCAAATTTTTGTAGTATAGCAAGATCGAGATACTCTAATAGAGCAGTCACTCTAATAAACCAGCCACAGTATTAGAAGCAGTGTGTAGTGATCATGAGTTATGTAAGAATTTTTATGTACTTTATCAGCTATAAATATGTAGTGGGCAGCAATTGTCAGCTAGCTTTTTTTTTGGTTTCACCTTTCCAAATTAGTGCCTCAGTTCATTTTGCCCCCCTTTCTATTAGTCTGGATCCGCCCCTGGTAACAAACTTTGTGGTATCTTGTACAAGTGTGTACTTTATTAATTGTTTGACTGCTCTATTAGATTATATCTTTTTGACAACTTTGGTCCTACAATTACTGGCTGAAACTTCCTTTGCTGTAGCCTCATAGCTCAATTATTTGATCATTGCTAGCACAGTATGAACTAAACGTTTAACAAACAGAAATACAGCTACGAAATGGTACGTGATTATTGCTTCATAGAGCAGTAATATTGACAAGTATCACTATAGTTTTGTACACACACACACACACTGATGTCATATGTAGTATTATGTTATGAAGATATATACAATATTTCACACCACATCTTCCCCATGTCATGTGTGTAGTGCTGGCCGGGACTATGACCTGGTGTTACATGATGATATTTCAATGGATAAAGTGTTTACTGGAGAACCTCACAAGCTACACTCCTATAAGGAACAGAAGAAGTAAGATGGTGTGTGTATGTATATAAGAGGAGCCATCAAATTAAATTGTATGTATTATACAAAGTATCAAAGTACAACCTACTGAACTGTTCTGTACTACAGAGTTGCTCTGTCTTCTTGTGTACATATGTCTAACAAGTTACTTCTTTTTCATTTCCTGTAATTATCTCTTCTGTAACAATAAGATCATGTTTTATTGTGTAGTATTTGCTCCATCTTCATGCTCATGTTGCTATTCACACTAGGCCATACAATGCCAAGAACCCATATCTTGCTCCAGTCAGAGTTAACAGGGAGCTACACAAGGGAGGTGACCGGTCCTGTATGCACATTGAGATGGACATCACCGGCAGTAGCATCAGGTGAGCAACTAGTGTTGTACTGTGGATAATGATGTGTGTGTGTGTACAGTAGTGGAACCTGTTAGTCAGGCTTGAAATGAAGACATGTGTAATCTAGGTAGTTACAGTCCCAAATTTTACCTTACATGCAATCTGACCTGGAAAATCAGGACACCTCGATAATCAGGACACCTTGATAATCAGGACACCTTGATAATCAGGACACCTTGATAATCAGGACACCTTGATAATCATGACACCTTGATAATCAGGACACCTTGATAATCAGGACACCTCGATAATCAGGACACTTGGTTTGTCCCAAGTAGTCTGTAATACAGAAGTTATGGTGAATTGTTTTTGATTCTAGAACCAGCTTTGTTTGTATAAAAATATTTCCATAGGATGTGTTAAGCATATGCAGAAATGTTGTATCAAAAAAACGTACACTCCCATATCACTGTATAATGGTATAGGATGACATCATTACAATATGTCTGTACTAATTAAGTTGAGTTGTACAACATCTTGACCACATCCACACAGCAACATTATACACTGTCCCTGTTTAGGCTATAATGTACATATCCACACATCTTAGTATGTTATCCAGGCTTGTACCACATGTAGTGTTGGTATTACTGTATAATGTGGTTTGGATTTGTTAGTATACTGTTCATAACTAGTGTTAGTTGTTACTGGTACTATCCACTACAGGTACACAGCAGGTGATCATGTTGCCATTTATCCTGAGAATGATGTGGATTTGGTAGAGAGAATTGGAGAACTACTAGAAGTGAACCTGGACCAAGTATTCTCTTTAGTGAACAAGGATGGTGTGTGTAGTGTGTGTGTGTGTGTGTGTGTGTGTGTGTGTGTGTGTGTGTGTGTGTGTGTGTGTGTGTGTGTGTGTGTGTGTGTGTGTGTGTTTGTAGTGTAATGTAATGTAGTGTGTGTGTATGTGTGTGTGTGTGTGTAGTGTAGTGTAATGTAGTGTGTGTGTGTTGTTGTGTGTGTGTGTTGTTGTGTGTGGTGTAGTGTAAGTGTGTGTGTGTGTGTGTGTGTGTGTGTGTTTGTAGTGTAATGTAATGTTGTGTGTGTGTGTGTGTTTGTAGTGTAGTGTAATGTAGTGTGTGTTGTTGTGTGTGGTGTAGTGTGTGTGTGTGTGTGTGTGTGTGTTTGTTTGTAGTGTAGTGTAGTCTAGTGTGGTGTAGCGTGTATGTGTGTGTTTGTAGTGTATTGTGTGTTTGTAGTGTAGTGTGTGTTTGTAGTGTAGTGTGTGTGTGTGTGTGTTTGTAGTGTAGTGTGTGTGTGTGTGTGTGTGTGTGTATGTGTGTGTATGTGCATTTGGAATATAGTATGTCTGTGTGTGCATACATGCGTGTGTGTGTGTGCTTGCTTGCTGCGTACTGTAGTGGGGACTGAAACTTTATACATCTCTGTCACAGACATGTCACATGTCACAGTCCTCCTATGAGAATCTGCTTGAATTTTTGTGTGTGGTGCAGTGTGGCATAAAACTACATATATACAAGTATCACTTCACCTCTCACAGATCAAGCAACAAAGAAGAATCCATTTCCCTGCCCCACTACATATCGCCACGCCCTCCTTCACTACATTGACATCACTAGCTTAGTCAGGACTAACGTACTGAAGGAGTTATCGGAATATTGCTCCGATGAAAAAGATAAGCAACACCTTAACAACATCACAGCTCCTACCGACGAAGGAAAGGTACGTACTACTGTATGTAGTGTGTGTATGATAGCTACAATGATCTATAAAGACATAGCCAGTTTTACAAAGCACACATACATACTACCATTTCCCTACACAGTAAGTAAGGCTCTAAGTTTAAGTTGTGCGGTCTTTTTGTTGAAATTAATTAACCAACCACCTGACCTAGTACAGAATTACGCAACAAAAATGTCTTTGGTGATTGCCATTAATTTAACTGTACAAAAGATGATGGTTGATGTGAAGGAGATAATAACTAATTGAGATATATTCTGTTCTCAGAATAAATGCTTGACCTTATCAACAGTTTACTAGCTATCACTAGTCTAGTAGAGAAAGTTTTAAGTTTCTCCTGTACAAATATTATAAGATGCTGTTCATTATTGTACAGCTAGCCTATTCAGAGTGGATAGTTAAAGACCACAGACATATTGTGGCAGTGTTGGAGGATCTGCCGTCATTGAAGCCACCCATCGACCACCTGGTGGAGTTGTTACCACGACTACAAGTCCGATACTATTCTATCTCATCATCACAAAGAGTAAGAAAGGATGTGCATGTAATATTATTGCATGTGTACTGCTGTGGATATGTTCACTGGAAAATATAGTTTCTTGTAACCTCTAGTCTTGCGTGCTCCATTATTTGTTCCCACCATGATACAATACGCAGTGTATCGTTGTTGTTTTTCTAATAGATGCACGCCAACTCAATACACATCACAGCAGTACTAGTAGACTACACAACAAGAACTGGTAGAAATGTGAAGGGAGTAGCCACCAGCTGGTTGAAGAAGAAGATCCCATCTGATGGTGAGATATCCAGATATTGTCAAATATTAAATACACTTGCAGTACACAACCAAAGTTGTCTGAAATGGGAAAGAATGTTATACATATATGTATTGTCAAGTGGGAGATTGTACTGCATTATTATCCTATTGAGTAGACACAATGTGTACGTATTCAGTGTGTGTGTCAAATACATATACTATGAATCCTATTCTATTTGTGTACACCTGAGAACTAATCCTTGAGCTACAGTAGTAGTAGATGATGATGGTGTG
Organism: Dysidea avara; assembly: GCF_963678975.1. Classification (NCBI taxonomy): domain Eukaryota; kingdom Metazoa; phylum Porifera; class Demospongiae; order Dictyoceratida; family Dysideidae; genus Dysidea; species Dysidea avara. The sequence continues at coordinate 9,491,448 of NC_089286.1, read as the reverse complement.
TATTGTACCACATCAGAATAATGGCTATTTGAAATGGGTAGTCTTTATTGATTGTGTCATATTCCCCTCAGGTGACGACTCCCCTGTGGTTCCTATTTATGTCCGCAAGTCCACTCTGAGGCTACCATATCGTTCAACATGTCCTGTGATAATGGTTGGACCAGGTACTGGACTGGCTCCATTCAGAGGGTTCATAGAGGATAGATGTGTCACCAAGAATGAAGGTACTTTTGTTGTATGTATATTGATGTTAGGAGGCTATGTGAGGTTTTTCAGGCATAGAGTGTATGCTCTTTAAAATATACATTGTTATGAGTGTACTAGGGCTGAGCGATACTACCGTTTTAGCGATATATCGCGATATTTTGAAAGTATCGATATCGCGATATTTTGTTATTAACTATCGTGATACCATGCCTGTACATTACTGTCATTAAAATCCATTTGTTATGCTGTACTAGGCTCAAGAATCCTTGTAAGTCATAACCTGGTTACCCCTGCAGAGAGGTGTGAACACCATAACATAACTTCAAAGCATGTGTTACAATAACTGTTACTGTAAACAAGGTTGACAGTGGCTAGTTTGATGCTACTTTTGAAGACTTCCTGCAGGAATACTGAGCAATACACTATGTAGCACCAGCTATGATTGACATATTTGTAAGTATCGTGAACTATCAGTATCGTGAATAGTGGCTTTAGTATTGATCGTGATACTAAAATGGCAGTATCGCTCAGCCCTAGAGTGTACATAGTTTGTTATGAAATTCACTTAAAGAGATCACAGATGTCTAGGTGTGGTGCCAGGCAGAACTTATATTATGAATGTGGACAATACCTACTGGAGAACAGCCGGTTTATAAAATAAACCGGCATTTTGTTCTCTGGGTATAAACAATGCTAGAAAGTAGCCTTATGAAAGCACAACAGTAGGAAGCCAGTAAATAAGGTATCAATGTTTGTTCTCCTAAGTTTTCTCCTAAAAAGTCTGACAAAGTTATTTATCATCAATGCATACAAACTAGTTGACTCCCACAATCAAATGGTAAACATTGGTCATTACGTTATAAATACGTTTTGCTACCTTATAAATGTTGGGGTTGGGTAGACCTACGTAGCACACTATCAATATTATATGTGCTTTATATGGGGCTCTAAAGGGTAGTATGTTTAGGCTCTAGAGGTTAGTATGTTTATATACAGTAAAATAGTTGTGTTGACATACATACACTCCCCTTAACCAATAATGACACTATCGATATTACCGTACAGCAGAATAATTTTCCGGGGGGGGGATTTTGATGAATTCACCATTGTCAAATATTTATAAGGAAAATTTCCAAGAGGCCAATGAAGCACAAGACAAAGCTGAGTGCTGTATTTGCCTCAAGACACTTCCTGAGTCATTTTTTGTACACACAAGCAAGGCGGTGCTTTAAGTGTTATATTGTACTTTCTGGTTGCGTCTGGCTTGGAGCGATTTTCTCTAATACTCAAACCGGTGCAATTTTCGGTGATAAGGATATCAGTAAGTGTTCATATTTGGTGATAAGGATATCAGTGAGTGTTCATATAATTTATTTCTAGTCGTAGAATGAACTACTAGGATTAGTTTGGCTAGTTTTAGCAATTTACAATGTCACGCTGTCTTAGTGGAGTCGTGCTTAAAAAGCTTTGATGATCGGTAAGTGTTTATACAATATATTCCTAGCCATAGAACAAACTCGTAGGATTAGCTTGGCTGGTTTTAGCGATTTACAGTGTGTTGTTTATGTAACATTCCACAAATAAATTCTCTGCATAACTGTACTGTATTTACCCAAGTATGCGGGAGTTTGTAAAAGACGGAATAAGGAGTAGCGGAATAACGGAATAACTCGCATCACAACGAACGGGCATTTATATGGCTTATGCAATGTTAGGGTGATTGTAATGTTACAGCTGTGAACTCATCCTTCGTAGATATCCTTACAATGTAGGGTGATTGCGTGTACTGTTACAGCTGTGAACTACACTGCTTCGTCACTCATAGATGTCCTAGCGAAATGATTACTATACGCTCTTACTACTACTGTATGTAACTAAGCTAGAATATACAATAGTTAGCTATTAGTTTCGTTTTAAGTCTTCATCCTTCCAGTGGAGGGATGAAACGAAACGGCTGTCACACCCCCTTTTGCTTGCGACATTGGTACCATACTTTACATACAGTAGTGGCTAGTAAGAACTATAATCAAATGTAATTTTGCACTTCGTAAGTGGGTACTGTATGTTAAGTATGGTACCAACGTCATGAGCAGCAAAGGGGGCATGGCAGTCGTTTCGTTTCATCCCTCCACTGGAAGGATGAAGACTCGAAAACGAAACTAATAGCTAACTATTGTATATTCTAGCCGGCTTAGTTACATACAGTAGTAGTAAGAGCGTATAGTAATCATTTCGCTAGGACATCTATGAGTGACGAAGCAGTGTAGTTCACAGCTGTAACAGTACACGCAATCACCCTACATTGTAAGGATATCTACGAAGGATGAGTTCACAGCTGTAACAGTACAATCACCCTAACATTGCATAAGCCATATAAATGCCCGTTCGTTGTGATGCGAGTTATTCCGTTATTCCGCTATTCCTTATTCCGTCTTTTACAAACTCCCCAAGTGTGCTGTATTTGCCCAATTAACTGCATAACTGTACTGTATGACTCATACAGTACAGTTATGCAGTTGATTAGTACTGTATGGACAATACGATATGCGGCATTGCTTTGATCCTCTCACACAAAGTACAATATATAGGGCTAGAGGTTAGTATATTTACAGTTGTGTTGGCATACAGACACTCCCCTTAACCAATAATGGAGTGCATTGTAGGCAAGCATGCTGTTGCACTGTAATTGTGTGGGTGACACATAGCAGTGATCTGTGATTTAAGCAGGTCTCTGCTTCTGGAAGATTCTATAAATAAATTCCAGCAAACTAGATACTGAGCAAACGGTTCAATTATCAACTCATAAAGTGATCTGAAGTGATCTGTTGGTCTTACTCTCACTCTCATATCACACGATTTCTGAGTCTAGAAAGTCAGACTAATATTAGAAGAATATTCAATATTCCCAGCACTGGTGTTCTGGTTTGGTACCCCCAGATCTGCGGCCTGAGGAATATCATACAGTACAATAGTAACTGTATAGTAGGGACCACAGAGGAGTAGGTGTGGCCCACGAAATAATATCACCCAAAAACCAGCCTCAATTTTCCCTCATGATGAGGCAGTATTGGTGAGGTAAAACCAAGCCCAAACAAGCTTTCAGATTTACCCGAAACGCTTTCAACAAGTTGCTACGGAATTTTAAAAATTTTTATTCAACATAATTTTCTGCTGACTGAGTAAGTGACTGACTGACTGACTGATGCCTTCAGACAAGCGTAACTCAATAACGGCTAAGGCTACGGGCTTGATTTTTTCACTGTTTGACGTCGTTTCGGCCCGACAGGTGCCTTTTGGCATACTGCAGTACGTACAATGCATTCTTCATGGACTTACCAGTGTCCTCCTTTGTGTCCCATTCATCTTTGCTGACAGGGAAAGGTGTCAATTTGGCGCGAGCATGTGATGGCTTCCCTTCAAAACGGAATCGCCCATATTTTTCATCGTGGCTATTTTGATTGCAGAGGTGCTTTTCAAACAGTTCTTGATTCATACTGCTGTATAACGGGTTGAACATAGCGTACAGCGGAGCACAATGGATACTTCGCTTTTCAGATGATAATTAATATGATTGGGACGCGTGGCACGATTTCTTTCTTGTGGTATACGTGGATTGTAGACGTACTTTTCAAACAGTTCTTGATTTGAAATGCTATGTAACAGGTTGAACATAGCTGACAACGAAGCGTAATGGATACTTCATTTTTCACATGATAATTGATATAGCTGGGGCGCCTGGTGCCTTTTCAGATGCGGTATGCGTGGGTTCACCAGTCATAATGAAATAATTTATAAAAAAAAAAAGTTAACAAACAAGTACACGAAAAAATTTGGAATTTTCATCTAGAGTAGGGACCATAGCACATCGACAAAAAGTACTGAAACAAGTTGGAGTAGTCCATGATATTAAATCACAGTAAAACAATAAGAAGCATTATATCCCTACTGTGCATTTCCATTATAGTATCTTGAGCACAGTAGGGATATAACACTTTTTATTGTTTTACTGTGAGTTATATCATGCACTACTCCAACTTGTTTCAGTACTTTTTATCGATGTGCTATGGTCCCTACTCTAGTTGAAAACTCCAAAATTTTTTGTGTACTTGTTATAATAGAAGTGCATGGTGACCCTCCACTCCCCGTGAAGGTTGATGGATGCTTCGGAGCAATCCAATTAACCTTTTACCTTAATCTACTATATGCAATTTAGTAGTAACAGTACAGGCATGGGGGAGAGAGGGGGGGTGATCGATGTTTGTAATCAGACTACAGTAATCATTATTGAATCAAACATACTTGTACTGTAATCGTAATCTACTAGCGTTTGCTTTCTGCTCTTTGCCTTTCCGTTTATCTTCAATTACGTTGTTGTCTTCTTTTTTCAAAGTGTTAATTTGGATACTTTTCATATTTAGACACTGCAAACTGATTGAAGCACCTAACCTGCTGTAGCTACACTTGTATAGTAGGGTTTGTATTTTTTAAACAAAAAAATTGAAAATCAGTCTCACTTTTGCTTCACAACAACTAGGCTAGGTATAATCACTTGTAGGCCTGAGACATACTGCAGTAGTTAACGCATCATGGACATACTTGTGTACTCCTTGAGATTCATTTCTGTCTCCGCTACCTCGTGCATGTGTGGGTAGCAGCTGTAGTGCATCATTGGATAATTGTGGTAGCTATCACATTTAGAATAGTAGTCATAATTCTGTAGAGATTGAATTGATTACAATTAACTATAATCAAATGTAAAATTTCTAATTTTTCGTTGCCCAGTATACTTTGTATATGTTAAAGCCATGGACATTGTTCAAGTTTATATGTTGGGGTCAAAACGTAGCAAGTTAGACTTGACTAGATTTAACCATTCCTGCTGACTTGTCAATTTCTCCTTCATTCACTTGCATGCTACTGTAAATTCCATTAGCCATTTGATCTGTTTGTTTGAGTGAATTTAGTATGATGCAGTCAATGAAATATTAGTGGTCACATGATCAGTTATCACATAACCACTAGTGAACCACTAAGAGTGGTATTGAATACCACAATGAATTGTGGACATTGTTTGTTACATTATAAATACTTTATCAAAACAGAACTATAGTAGCTGTCATCCAGCAGCTGTCAGCCAGCAGTACAATGGTTACTACACTGTACATGGTAGTAATGTATGGTAGCTACTGCTCTAGTATTCAGTGACTGTTTACTATTGGCCATTCATTACTATTTGGACCATGTAGTATGGACTGGGCACCCATGTTCATTGCCCTGAGTTAGCTGACAACCAGTGGCAATCAGTACGTAGGCGCCTTTCATTGGGTACTCGTCAGGTTGTTCTACTACAACCCTACAAATCTGGATATGGTAACCTGTAAGGTTGGTGGAGTGCTTAGGAGTATCTCACAAACCTTTTGTGTATCTTGTCACTGTGAGTAACTGCTTTTCTGCTGAAGTGCTATTATTCTGACTATCATCTGCTTTTTACATTATTTGTTTTTGTGTTGCTACGCTGTATATCAAATGAGGCAAGCAGATGGTTATGCTGGTATTTTCTTCTAGCCATCTTGTGAGTTTCCTCACTCCATAACCATGGTTAGGATCTTGATACAGGGCTATTGCTTCTTTTCTCTGCTGGCTGTTAGGGGGGGTTATATCATCTAGTTTTACCGTAAGTGTCAGTAAGCTTTGTAATACACCATTAATCGCTGCTCCTTTGCTGTTCCAAGGTTTCTAGTGATACTGCCACGTCCACCATTTTCCCTCTGTAGGTACATATAGCCTTTCTGTTGCAGCACATTTGTGATGGTGCTGATAGCCTTCCTTACCCTTCAGTCTATCATTCCAGTATGTTACCATCATTTACGTAGTTCTGAAGAGTAACAAGCCCCCATACATACATTGGTTGCAAAATCTTTGCATTTTCCACTCAGGGAGGATGGCCATATCTTTTCAAAGCTTGTCCAGAAATTTTAGTCTATTTTGTTGTCTGGTGAGAACAATTGTTCAATCCCCAGATATCAGTATGGTATAGATTTAGTATTCCCACCTTCTTCCAGCACCCCATGCTGTACCACCTAACATGTGGGCTACCCCTAACTATTGCAACCCCAGAACCATCCCTACTGCAGTGGATCCACTTTCTACTATCCTAAAGTTTCTCTTTGCAATATATTGACTTGTTGGATGGTGTATATACACATGAGACATATCAGGAGTTACTGTTTGGTAGATCATCAACTCTTGTTTGTATTGAGTAGTGTCTCATGTATTATAGTTGCCCGTCTGTCCAATTGTGTGTATACACATGTACTGTAGTATGTGGGTAGTGATATTATCATGTTATTGTTGTTACAGGAAAGTTACTGGGTAGTACTACACTGTTCTTTGGCTGCAGACATCAGTCACAAGACTACCTCTATGAGGATGAGTTGACGCAATATGAAAAAGATGAAGTGTTAACTAAACTATTTGTAGCCTTCTCCAGAGATCAGGTGTGTATGTGCCTGTCTGTCTGTTTGTGTGTAGTGTTTGTGTTTATTTGTTTAGTTACAAGTACACACAAAAATATTGGAATTTTCAACTATAGTCTGTTTGTGTTCACCTGAGCCCTCATTTCTTGTTAACAACTCTTGTTACAAGGGTCAGCTGCCCAAACATTTAGTAGTGCTGTGAAGCCCTTTAAATGCTAGAAAAGTTAATCAAAAAAGCGCTTTGATACAGGCAAGAACAAGTGAGTTATGAGGTTCTAAAAATATCCCATACATTTAGTAAGGACGATTCAGGCGCGCAAACATGTTTACAACATGAAAACATGTTTGTTCCAGTACAAAACCATTGGGAGTGAACACATGTTCACCTCTTTGATATTGCTATATTTGGCGGGCTCAGGTGAATGTGTACTGACTATAGAGTAGGGACCATAGCACATCGATAAAAAGTACTGAAACAAGTTGGAGTAGTCCATGATATTTAGTCACAGTAAAACAATAAGAAGTGTCATATCCCTACTCTTTTATACTTGTTTGTTAACTGTTTTTGTAAAATAAATTATTATGACTGGTGAACCCATGCATACCACATCAGGAGATAAAATGGCGCCACTGTCCCAGCAATCAATTATCTTGTAAAAAGTGAAGTATCCATTACGCTTCGTTGTCAGCTATGTTCAACCCATTACACAGCATTACGAACGAATCAAGAGCTGTTCAAAAATCACCTCTGCAATCAAAGTAGCCACTATAAAAAATACGGGCAATTTCTGTTACGAAGAGAGACCATCACGCACTACTGCCAAATCGACACCTTTCACTGCCAGCAAAGATGAATGGGACACAAACACAAAGGAGGACACTGGTAAGTCCTTGAAGAGCCTCAGCCGTTATTGAATTATGCTTGTCTGAAGGCATCAGTTAGTCAGTAGAAAGTTCCGTTTTATAATTTTAAATAATTTCTTAGCAACTTATTGAAAGGATTTCAGGTCAATCTGAAGGCTTGTTTGGGCTAAGTTTTATAGTGTTTCATTGTTGTCAGGGAAGAAGTAAGGCTGGTTTTTGGGTGATGTTTTTATGGGTCACGTCCACGCCTTTGTAGTCCCTACTGTACAGTACTGCATGTATTGTACTGTGTAGTATCAGAGTACATACATTTAAATTATTCCCAATCACAGCTGGAGAAGGTATATGTCCACCATCACATGAAGGAGAATTCAGAATACCTGTTCAACTTATTACACAAGGAGAAAGGATACATATATGTGTGTGGGTGAGTGTTGTGTGTAACTGGTGAGGTTGTGTTGTTCCTTCAATGTTGTTGACAATTTAATGGTATTTGATTTATCCATTAAACCAGAAATCTGATTATAAAATTTTAAAATATGTTTGGTTTTTGCAAAATGCAGTAACCTTTGAAGCATAATTTCTATGATTATGCATAACAAACATACTGTTTGCTATATGCTCAAATTGTTGTATGCATTTTGGAAGTTGTGCGAACTAGAATTTAGAATCATGGTATGGTGAGTTGCTTCACTTATTAACAAGTAATCCTCTGTAGTTACAGTGTTCATTTGAATTTCTCCAAGTAACCCAGTGAATAGATTTCTGATCAATGTGTAATTTTAAGCTAAATGAGTTATGCTATCCAACCTAATGTATTAACATGCACTCCTGTATGGGTTAAAGGGTTGAATGTTGTTTGAGTATAGGATTTACTGAAATAGAAAACCACAATCAAAAGGTTCAGTGTAGCCTATAAAAGCCACACAGTGTACACATTTAGTTATGATGGCCAGTGATGATAACAATTGACCAGTTCTGCTACTGAGTAGACCGTGATGACCACGTGTTCCATCTCTGAGGCCATCACAAAAACAATCAAGTTACTGCACAAGTGTCTAAGTAGCATTGTGCAGTTCATTAAATCTTGCCTACGGATTGATTTCCGCGATTTAACTATTTGAAGAATGCAATTACTGTGAATTCTTTTCAATAGTGCTTAATTCGTGTCGTACCTCCTCTGAGGCAGTGAGGAGAGCAAAGAAATTAAATTGTATGTGTAGTAACTATACTGACAGTGAACTACTGGCACATAAATTTGTAGCCATCACATTGGTCTGAAAATTTTGGAGGATTTGCTATGAACTACATATTTTAACCCTACTCACACATATGTACAAATATGAATGTGTTTCAAATGAAATGGTGACATTGTTTTCTTCTGCCACATTGTAAACAATTGAACATATCTGGGATGTTACAATTTATAGTTGTAACATGGACACAAGTGGTCTGCCTGACATGTCCACACAAAGCACAAGGACTATAACAAATGGACAAGTCCTAAAGATATCTGAGTTTTTGTGAATCACAAGGAATTTACAAGTGTTTTAATGCTATCAAGTTGTTTAAAGACTAATTACAACGTATACTAAAGGCCCAAAGGGGTAAATTTTGTTGTAGCATGGCTAACTTGTGTTATGTGTAATTTGGGATATTTGAAAACATGCTGAAACACTTGTGTATGTTCAACAATACTAGTTCTCTCCTTCAACTAATGTTTCCCAACTTGTGGAGTAGCAAGGATACTGAAACGCCTCCATCTGAATGCTTCTTGTGGAACTCGTGATTATAGTAACATGAGCATCAGTTTATTCCCATAATTGATTTCAGTCTGAGCCTTTATAAAACAAACCAGGTAGTACTGCTACCTTATGAGCTAGAGGACATTATTTAACCACAGGGCATTATACAGATAATGCCTTGATCATAGGATAATATCAGATATGTATACCCAAAAATGTCCTTTGATTTGTCCATGCAAAGTGTTGCATAGATGTTTAAACTATATGAATGAGCAGAAAAGATGATTCTGTATCAGTTTTATCGATTTTAAATCTTACTTTACTCTGTAATAGCACAATTAAGTTGCATATTGTTTAAAACATGCATTATTTTACTTACTATTTTCTACTAAATGGTCTTTGTTAACAGGGATGCACGTAACATGGCTAGAGACGTGCTCAATGCCCTAACAACCATCCTCCAGACACAGGGGGACATGGACGAGGGCCAAGCAGCCTCCTACATCAAGAAACTTCAGAGTGAGAACCGGTTCTTGCAAGATGTGTGGAGCTGAGACTAACTATTTTTAGTGGTCAATTATTATATATATAGTACAATTTTCAATGATAAGCAGGAATGGTGTATTACGTTATTGTTGTTATTATTGTTTGGGGTATCTTTTGTATGCAAAACCTTATGAGTGAACAGTTCAGTATTCACGACAGTTTGTTACAAAAAGTATTAGTTGTAATAGCACAAGCTCTGCATCAATATCATACACAAGTTTTTACGGCAAGCACCAACATTTTTACTGCGTAACTTATCTTAAATGTATTTTGTTATACTGCAGAATGCTTCAAAATGTATTAACTTGCTAGCAGGATTCCTAGCCTGTACAACATTATTTCAATGTATTTTTGTACATATGGTGATGTCACCATACTAGATCACCAGTTAACAAGTTGGCCCTAACACATTATAAACACTTGGTGTAACACATTCAGTAAGTATGAGTGTATATGCTACGTGAACTCTTTGGAATCTGTTTATTCAGTTTGCAGTTTTGATTTGCTATTTTTTTTATCAGCTGCTTCCACAACTGTTAAACTAGTACAGCTACAAATTTCTAGCTACATCTCAGTGGTGTTTTCTAACTGAAATGTGTAATAGTATAATTTTCAACATTTGTTTTGTGACAACTCTTGTTATACAAGTCTAGTGGTGACCAGTCCTGTATGTACATTGAGATGAACATTACCAGTAGTGGCATCAGGTGAGCAACTAGTGTGTACATGTAATGCTTTTTACAATGCAATTTATTTTTCCAATTCGTTTGTACTGTTAGGTGTACATGACTTTTGATTCTTTTATACGCACCTACAGCCTGTTCATACATTCAGTAGTTAATGTATAATGTTAGTATGTTAATATTACTAGTGTCACTTGTTACCAGTGGTATCCACTACAGGTACACAGCTGGTGACGTTCTGCCACACCCTCCTTCATTACATCACCAGCTTAGTCAGGACTACCAGCGTACTGAAGGAGTTATCCAACGAGAAAGACAAGCACCACCCTCAACAACATTGTATCTCCCATTGATGAACAAAAAGTGTGTACTGTACATGAAACAGGAACTCATAAACATTTGCACTTGTGAGCTCCTCAATTACAATTGTATGATTATTCTGCTGCCAATATGTACATATCCTAGTTGTACAATTGCACACACTTTATCTCAAACATTTAACTTACGTACAAAGGGCTTATTATCTCAATGGATATCAGTGTACTTGTTTGTTCACCTTTTGTAACGAGTTATACCTGGTACACCTGTCCATGCCTATTGTCTGAGTTTGGATGTTGGGCCAAAACACAGCAAGTTGGGACTTGACTAGATTCAACCAATCTGCTGACTCCTTCATTCACTTGCGAATACATGCAAAATTTCTATTAGCCGTTTGTTTGCATGGATTTAGTATGATCAAGAGTAAGAGAGAGCCATATACGGCATCAAAAATTAGTACGTCAAGTAGAGAAATTTTTGATGGATGTGCTCATTTTTGATACAGCAATATGGCAGTTGGATACTCTCTCTTCCATTATTTACTCTTGATATGATGCAGTCAATGAATGTTAGTGGTCACATGATCAATTATCACATGACCACTAAGAGTGGTATTGAATACCACAATGAATTGTGGACATTGTTCGTTACATTATAAATACATTTTGTTTACCTATATCACTGGGCAGCTCTGGCTCCCCATTGGCAAGTAGTAATGGGCCCATATTCTCTGCCAAATTTGCGGTCACACTGAAGAGGTGCAAAAAATGGAAAATTTAAGCACTAGAAAAAAAATGCTTGAGCCAAGCAATTAAGTACTCAGAGTAGATTGACTTTTAATTAATAAGAATTACCTGGATGGGTGGAAGGAGGAATCAAGATGTGATCACACAAGATCAAGACCAGAAGTGGATCTTGACTAATTAACTGACAAGCAGAATGCTACAGTTGTGATAAGTAATCACACAATGTACATGATCCAGGAAGGTCAGCTGGGGATGCTTAGGAGTGGTCTCCCATATCATGACCTTTTGTCTTCTTGTATATGTACAACCACTCCCAACATGTAATATCTTTTTCATGTTGTATTTGTTAACCATGATGTCCTTTTGTATTCAACCATTCACATCGTAGTCATCAGTTCTACTAGTGCGGCTGTATCTGCTGCAAACCAGTCCTGTGGTGCACCCTCAGGGATGGCACAGCTGTTATCATCTGTTACCGTCAGTATCTGGTGGCCATCAAGACATCAACAGTCTATGTAATCTCAAAAGTACGTACTTGCAGTATATCAAAATCCGTTTATGAAGCAATATGATGAAGCTGGTGTCTCTGCCGTACAAAGCCTCTGACTTCTGTATCTACTGTAGCAGCTGCACATATACTAGTATATTCCAACAAAGTAGTAGACGATTGCACAAATATAACAAAATTCTTTTGTTCTTAATCAAACTTTTGTTTAAATAGTTTCAGTTCACATTCAGGATTCAAGCAGAGAGTAATAAGGTATTTTGAAACAATGTGAAGGCTCCCTTGAAACATTAATGCTTTGCTGATAACAATGGAAGTTTCCTACTAATGCATTGGTAGTATCATTGTTTTGTTAATCTTACAGTGTCTGAGCTAACTTAGGTCTTCTCTTTAGAAAGTGTTCTATAGAAGCAGGCTGTATTGTTAATGTTCCATATATCCCTCATTTCATGGCCCTCCATCTTCTTCTTGCCAATCGACAGTTGCTTCAGCCCACACCACATTAGAATGCACAGGCTTGTTGTTTATGTCTGAAGATGCTCCCCAACTGAATTATGTTCGTTTTCAGCTGTTACAAATGAGAGAAGGACCTTTGCAGTCAATCCAGTCACAGTGTAAAACTTGGACAATTTTGGTCTAATGTAGGGAGGCTATTATGTAACACTACTGCAAATCAACATCTTGCACTGTCAGCAAAGATAAAAGGAGGATACAGGTAAGTCCATGATGCATTGTACGTACTGTGGTATGTCTAAAGTCATCTGTTGGGCTGAAGCAACGTCGAACAGTGACAAGATCAAGCCTGTAGCCTTAGCCATTATCGAGTTACACTTGTCTGAAGGAATTAGTCGGTCAGTCAATCAGTAGAAATAAACATTATATTTTTTTTTTTCATATAATTTTTGGGCTTGGTTATACTGTACCTATTAGGGGTGAAATTTTTGGTCAGAAAAACCAAACCTTCGTGATACCTAATACAGTACTACCATACTATATGATAAGAAACATTGTGTGTGCGTGTGCGTGTGTGTGTGTGTGTGTGTGTGTGTTTGTGTGTGCTTTAGTTGCCCGTCTGTCCCATTGTGTGTATACACATGTACTGTAGTATGTGGATAGTGATATTATTATCATGTTGTTGTTGTTACAGGAAAGTTACTGGGTAGTACTACACTGTTCTTTGGCTGCAGACATCAGTCACAAGACTACCTCTATGAGGATGAGTTGACGCAATATGAAAAAGATGAAGTGTTAACTAAACTATTTGTAGCCTTCTCCAGAGATCAGGTGTGTACGTGTGTATCTTTGTTTCTGTGTGTGCGTATGTGTGTGTGCGCGCGCGTGTGTGTGCATGTGTGTCACTAGAAAAGCCCAAACCTTTCCATATTATCATACATAACTTTCTCCTTCATATAGTGGTCGCTACCTTTTATGGTGGCTTGTTAAGCAAATAGCCTGGCACCATTTCAAGTAATGAGAAATTATAATTATCACACTTCCTGCCTTCAATGAATACTATATAATCTATCAGGCTTCATTGCTTAAATGTATTCAACAGCTATAACCAACATTCATAACAAGCTCACCTTGCCCTTTCTGTACTAAAATGTTATGCGCCTATCAATGTAATGCCTGACTACCACTAATACAGGCTGAGGATGGGGAAAGGTCGGGGATGGTGGGAGAATTGATCGCTAAATGTCCCCGACATAGTGGGATTTGTCTTCACTAAGAAATTCACTCAGACAGCAAAGGTGTGTGCTTTCAGTTTAGGAAGGAGTGTCTCGGGTGCTATTTACTACGTTCATACCAGAATCTACTCGAACTAACTCATCACTAAACCAACGCCACACGAGCGTACAAATCCCTTCCAAGCCCCAGTATTCCCGGGGTTTGCAGGTCGAGACTTATTCAGGGTTTGCATAGCTAGTACTTCCCCAGTAGGTGGGGAATTGTAATTTTCAGTGATGCAAATCCCCACCTTCCCCCACTTCAGTGGTAGTTGGGGATTACATTGATAGGTGCATTACTGCATTGTAGTTGGCGGGAGCCTCTTAATAATAATCACTCGCTTGCAACAGTCATAGCCACTAATATGCTGCTGACCACCTTATGCAGGTTTTCTGTATAACAGCCACCTGTATATAAAAGCCAGATATATCTAGTCCCAAGGTGACCATTATAGACAGGTTACACTGTAATGACTAAAACTATAGCTGGCAATACATTTCTTAATAAACATGTGTCTATATCTGCTGCTTTTTCTGTCATGGCGCCAATACCAACATACAAAAACTACAGCTGATATATGGTTTTTCCAATAACCTATCTGATTATAAGTGCCCATGCCTTGCATAATGCGTGAAGGTCCAGGTCGGGTGCCCACACTTTCACCTGTGAGACATGTACACCTTCCTGTATGTTTCTAATCCTTCCCCAGGAGGATTTACCTGCACCGACTCTTAGCACCTCAGTATTACACAGGTGTCCTGGTGCTGGTTCACTGGGTAGGCTTGTCCATGTTAGCATGGTAACTGCTAAAGGCTATGCTTAGTGTGTGTGTGTGTGCATGTGTGCGCATGTGTGTGTGTGTTTACTGTATACACATGTATACACCATGTGTTGTACTGTGTAGTATCAGAGTACATACATTAAAATTGTTCCCAATCACAGCCGGAGAAGGTATATGTCCACCATCACATGAAGGAGAATTCAGAATATCTGTTCAGCTTGTTACACAAGGAGAAAAGATACATATGTGTGGGTGAGTAAGTGATGTGTGATTAGTGAGGTTGTGTTGTTTCAGTGTATCCTTAAATGTCGCTGACAATTTAGTTGAAAATGATTTAATTTAACTGCTGAACCAGCATAGTACAGATCTCTATTGCTACACATTTTACTTGTGATGTAATCAGTGCTAAAATGATACCTAGGGTTTTACCCTAACACTTAATGACAAAACCCGTAATTGAAATCAAACACGTAGAAAGAATTTTTAATCAAGGAACAGCAAGTTGCTGTTTTTCATTGCTTCATAACCAGTAAGCCTCTGTAGTTACAGTGTTCTTTTGATTTTCTCCAAGTAACCCAATGACTTGACCAATGTGTAGTTTAGGCTACCCCACCTAATGTTGCTAGTTATATACGTCTGTCATATTTGGGTGGGTTAAGGGTTCAATGTTGTTAAGTGTAGCATTTTGCTTAAATGTAAAACCACAATTAAAAGGTTCAGTGTAGGCTATAAAAGACACACAGTGTACACATTTAGTTATGATGGCCAGTGATGATAACAATTGACCAGTTCTGCTACTGAGTAGATTATGATGACCATATCTATCGATCTATCTGAGGCCATGACAAAAATGCTAATTTGTGTAGCTTTGAATTAGATTTTGGACAATAGGAATTTTAGAATGGTGCAATATGTGACCATTGTTCAATGTTAGACAGGCATTTATTAATAAACCAGGTATCATCTAGTTCTTGTACATACCAAAATTTGCCAAGGATAATTGTATATGCTTCCAGGAATTACATGGCTTTTTTACTGATTAGACATGCCAGTACCCATGGTTATGGATGAAGGATAAAACAGTTTCAAAACTTTGTCCCAGCCCTACTAGAGATACTATATATGTAACTGCTAATACTGCTCTTCCTTATTTGTAAATAACAAAGGTTGCGTGTGCACTAATTTATTAGAGTATTTATAAAACATAAACTCATGCATGCTAGTATCATTATACACATGCTCCATGACTTGCATATAAGAAGATCAGCTGTCTGTGAGTCCAGTCCACTAAATACATTAGACCATGTATACATATGATGATGTTTTGTTTTAATAAAATCATTTGTATTTGTACTGTAGATATAATTTTTTTTTTAAAAACTTTTAATTTGCAAACTAAAACAACAGTAAAACAAACAACCTTGTTGTACTGACAACTGAACTATTTCTCTGATTAAATATTCAATGACCATATTTGTGACCATCTCAGCAAAGCTTTGTTACGTAGTTCACTGCCTCAGTTTTATCTACAGTTCCCAAGGTAATGTGTCGGTCCATTATGATGAGTAGTGTCGGAATTATAGTGCTAGGCAGTGAGAAGAGCATTGTATGTATAGTAACTATACTGAAAGAAAGCTACTGGCACATAAATTTGCAGCCATTGCATTGGTCTGAAGAGTTTGGAATGTTTGCTATGAACTGTTTTCACTCTACTCGCACATACATACAAGTAGTGAATGTTTTTCAAATTAAATGTTGACATTGTTTTAAGCAAGTGCACATATCTTGAATATCTTTAGGCTACAGAAATGATACAAAGGTGTTTAAACTCACTATGAACGGATAAACAAGATGATTTTATCGATTTTAAAACTTGCTTTACTGCGTAATTGCAAAATTAAAAGCATATTGTTTTCTGTAAAGCATGCATTATTTTATCTATTATTTTTCTTCCTATATGTTGGAACAGTTATGTTTGCGAACTACATGTTGTATGTGGTGTTTTGCAATTGTTAAGATGGTCAGATTTGTTTTCAATGTTTATTGTTACAAAATGGTCTTTGTTAACAGGGATGCACGTAACATGGCTAGAGATGTGCCCAGTGCCCTAACAACCATCCTCCAGACACAAGGGAACATGGACGAGTGTCAGGCAGCCTCCTACATCAAGGAACTTCAGAGTGAGAACCAGTTCTTGCAAGATGTGTGGAGCTGAGACAAAATATCTTAGTAGTCAATTATAATTTTCAATGATAATATATTACCCATTAGTGATGTAGTATATTAAGTTGTTGTTATTATTGTTGGTGTATCTTTTGTATGCAAAACCTTATGAGTGAACAGTTCAGTATGCACAACAGTGTGTTACAAAATGTGAATTGTACACAAGTTCTGCGTCAGTACATAGGACAGAAAGCAGCAACAATTTTACTCCATAACACTGATCACTTTGTTATGCTAATAATAACAATACTGCAGAATGCTTGGAATCTGTTTATTCAGCTTGCAGCAATTTGGCATCTTTTGATTTGTCCTATCAGCTGCTTCCACAATTGAAGGGGTCAACGGCAAAAGGGGACAAGTGCCATTTGAAAATTTAGGTGACCATATGGTGGGCATTAAACAGAACTTTGGGACATTATTGAACTACTGTAATATTTGGTAAAAATTTATTTGAGACTGCCATGTATTTTTAAATTCTGATGTTTACTTAGTGACAACATTATTCATATGGCTAAAACAATCCATTCCAATTTTTAAAAATTGATGATCTGAAATGGCACATGACCACCTTTTCCACTGACCCCTTCAATTGTTACTATATCAAAACTAGTCTGGTTACAATCCTGGCTACATCTCTGTCGTCTTTTCTAGCTGTAATAGCATATCTACATGTATCTGTTTTGTGACAACTCTTGTTATGCAAGTCTAGTGGTGACCAGTCCTGTATGTACATTGAGATGAACATTACCAGTAGTGACATCAGGTGAGCAACTAGTGTGTTCATAGTACTGGTATTGTTTGTAGTACCTTATACAATGCAATTTATGAGATTTTTTATACTATTGAGGTCTGTATGGAATTTTATGGCTACTTAACATGTACCTACATATTTTCAGTAGTTATCCATACTATGGTATAGTTACTTGTGTCACTTGTTACTGGTGGTATCCATTACAGGTGATCATGTTGCCATTTATACTGAGAATGATTTGGACTTTAGATTGAAGAACTACTAGAAGTGAACCTAATGAACAAGGATGGCGTGTGTGTGTGTGTGCACAGACGCACATACATATCTATTCACCTCACTCAGATCAAGAAGCACCTCCACCAAATACTACCACGCCCTACTTCACTACACTGACATCACCAGCTTAGTCAGGAGTAATGTACACTGTATTGAAGGAGTTACCGGAATACTACTCCAATGAAAAAGACTAACAATACCTCAACAACATCACAGTGTTCCTACTGATGAAAGTGAAGGAAAGGTGTATAGTGTGTGTGTATGGAGGAAGTAGTGATATATTGGCCCATGTGTAAGTGATTGCACGTGTGTATTATAGTATTTATATAGGGTATGAATCTTACTTGGATAGTAGCCCTTAGAAGCTGGTGGTCTTTGGGATTCATCGACAAACTTCAGTCCTGCATCTTAATGTTGATCCTTTTCAAAATATTTTTTTTAAATACGTGTAAATATTATAGACTGTAATTACACAATTACTCATTAGTTATACAAGCACACAAAAATTGGAATTTTCAACTAGAGTAGGGACCATAGCACATCGATAAAAGTACTGAAACAAGTTGGAGTAGTGCGTGATATTAAATCACAGTAAAACAATAAGAAGTGTTATATCCCCACTGTGCTCAAGATACCATAATGGAAATGTACAGTAGGGATATAACACTTCTTATTGTTTTACTGTGAATTAATATCATGCACTACTCCAGTACTTTTTATCGATGTGCTATAGTCCCTACTCTAGTTGAAAATTCCAATTTTTAGGACTGAATGGGACACAACGGAGGACACTAGTAAATCCATGGAGAATATGTTGTACATACTGCGGTATGCCAAAATTACCCGAAAGGCACCTTTCGGGCTGAAGCAACATCAAACAGTGAAAAAATCAAGCCCGTAGCCTTAGCCGTTATCGAATTATGCATGTCTGAAGGCATCAGTCAGTCAGAAAATTCCATTTAATAATTTTTTTTAAAAATCCATAATAACTTATTGAAAGTGTTTTGGGTTGATCTGAAAGCTTGTTTGGGCTTAGTTTTACCTGACCAATACTGCCTCATCATCAACAGAGAATATTGAGGCTTGTTTTTGAGTGATGTTTTTTTTGTGGGCCACACCTACTCCTTTGTCGTCTCTACTATACAGTAATGTAACTTCTGGACACTGGTACAGGGTACCAGAAGTTAGTGCAGCACCATCAGTGCTGGTACCCTATAAAGTTCTTAGATAATTGTTTCCTCATACAATATGTATTTGAGTGCATATTATTGTTGTTACTCCAAAAGATACACTCCAGCTCAATACACATCACAGTAGAGTACTCAAGAGAACTGGTAAGGAGTATCCACCAGCTGATTTAAGAAGATCATTTGATGATAAGATGGATTTCTCTTATATTGTCAAATATGTTTGAACACTTGTGCACACCAACAGAATTTGGGTCATTACTCAAAAAATGTTAACTTGTTAGTTCTATACAATATGTAAAACATTGCAGTTATATGTTCTCCCAGAAAAAAAGTAACAAGTTACACATTACTTTGAGGGTTGTAACTAGTAATATTATATTTGTTCATTATAAGTTTTAGCCTACTATAAGTCCAACCTTCTAAGTACAGGTTCCCAGCCTGCTACAAGGGACACGTTTCTCTGGTGTAGTTTACTCTCAAAACATACTTTGTTGTATTGCCTTAGTCTCAAGGGCACTCCCCATACACTATCACTCTTTGTTCTTGCCTGTAAGGCCGTCTCCAGCACTGTCAGGACCCAAAATGCAACCAATCAGATACAATACACATTAAAAAGAAGTAATTCTTTGTAATTTCTGAATGTAAGTAATGGTTGTAACGCTGTGGGGGGTGCATTGCCTGATATGTACGCACGATGCCCGAGGGCATACATATCAGGTAATGCACAACTTACAGTGTTGCAACTAATATGTTACACTTCAAAGTAGCTTTGTAAAGTAGTTCTAACCCTTTTCAAGTTACTTTTACAGTAGTTTTAAGCTGCTAAATTCACTTTTAAGTTAAATGCCTTTGATGTGGTTGAGGGTGCTTTTAATGTGGTCTGGCATTTGTTCAGGATCCTTTGTGGTGGTTGAATATATCATTATTGTTACTATATCAAAGCTTCATATTAGCTCTTACTATAACACTAGTACTTACTATGTAAGGTTTTCAAAATGTATAAGAAACCTTATCACCACGAGACAGTTTTGATTGTGGGATTCGGTTGGTCTCAATTGAGAGCCACAGGAGGCTCAATTGTAGGCCACAGGAGATCACTGAAGCCCACAATGTAAAGTGGATGTTGGTCATATAGGTTTCATATACATTTTACTACAGTATTCAATAGTAAGAAGCATTAAAGCTGTACAGTTTGTGGAATGCAGTAAGTGTGCCACATCACATTTGTAGCATAAAGAATTCCTTTGATCTGAGGTGTCAAAGTGTTACATTATCTGTTATATATTACTTGTTACTCTGTCATTGTAACATGTTATATTACTCATTACTGCAAAAGTAATATTATTATGTTACATAACCCTATTAAGCAACCAAAAGCATCAAAAATGGTGGAAAAATCTAGTAAAACCATATGCTGTTTGTGTCCACTTTAAACAAGTGGATATAAATGACATTAATGGTATAAGCCAGACTTTATGACATCGTATACCTGTATCCAGTATGTTTGCTGAAAAGCTTGCTATAATTAAATAAATCTGTGAACCAATCCTTGACCAGTAGGTTGCTGTGTTTTATGCCACATCCAAAAAATGGCTATTTATAATAGTTAGCATTAATACACAAATCTGATTACAACTGTTTCCCACAGGTGACGACTCCTCTGTGGTTCCTATTTATGTCTGCAAGTCCACCCTGAGGCTACCATATTGTTCAACATGTCCTGTGATAAACCAGGTACTGGACTGGCTCCATTCAGAGGGTTCATAAAGGATAGATGTGTCACCAAGAATGAAGGTACTAATTTTGTTGTATCAGCGCAATTAAAAATCATTGATTTAATTTCAGTGATAAAAGTAGTGAAACAAGACACATGAATGATGGTAGATATTACAACTACATATTATATAGTTATGTGGGAAAATCCCTCCATTGGCATAATGCCACCATCTGTTCAATGCCGAAGGAGGGATTTTCCCACGTTGCTATGTTGTAATAGCTGCCATCATTCATATGCTTCACTACTTTTTATCACTGGAACCCTACTTTATGTTAATTATGTACGCTAGTTTGTTAACTTTATTGTGATCACATAGCTATGTTATACATGTGTGGCTGTGACTGCTTTATTAGAGTATTTTGATCTCGCTACTTACCTTAAGTGAGCTATGCAATGGATTAATGCATGGTTAGTTATTGTTTTAAAACTGCGACTGATTGCAGGCAGATCATTAATAAGAGGCATGGTCATGACATACTCTGATCATTAAGGGTGTCAGTGGTGGCATGTTCTGAGTTTTTAAGAACGTAGTTGTACCATGCAATTGTTTTATAAGCGCAGGCAGCTACATATATTTACTCCCCTTACAGTAGTGTAGGTGCTTCAAATAGTTTTGGGCATCTAAATATGTTCCTGTTGATATGGAAATTTAGCACCTTGATATGGTTTTGTTACATGAAGAAGAAAAAGACAACCATGTAATTGAAGATAAAAGAAAGGGCAAGGCATAGAGGTCAGAACTAGGAAAGGAACTGAGTTTGTTACTGTGATGTGAATGTGCTGCTTTGTTTGGCCTCCAGCCTTGTGACTGTTGTCAAGCTGGCAGGCATGCAAGCAGACCAGTTTTAGTAATTAAAAAAAAATTCAATTATCGGCCTTCTGTAAATGTTTACTTGATTTTAGCACTGAGAAATAGGACTATTCTGTGATTTTCGTCGCTTATGATATTTCTGTGATGGTTTTAACAGCACCATGTGGCGGGCACTGTTCACTTTAGGGGAGAATCCTACTAAACAGTACCACCATACTGTTTGATATTATGTGATCTCAGGAGGTTATGTGTGAAGTTGATGGGATTCAAATTATGTGCATTTTTATATGTTGTTTGAACACACTTGTTATGAAATGTGTTTTAAGAGATTACAGAGTTGTCTTATCATGAACCACAGTAGTAGGGCCACCTACGGAGGGGGGGGGGGGGTTGGGGAATTTTTACCTGTTTAAAAGATCAATATACTCTAATAGAGCAGTCAGATCTTGATACTCTAATAGAGCAGTCACAGTATTCTTCAGAGGAGCAGTGTTGCAAGCTTATAAATAAGGAGATATGGTTGGTAGTTGGTGAGGGGCAGCTATTGTCATTGTCAGCATGTAATGACCTTTTTTTGGGTCTTCCACTTACAGCTAGGCTGAAGTTGTGATTCAGAGTGGAACCCTCCTTGCTCCTTGGGCTCCACTTTAACTCTTTTCCCTGAGCCCTTGATTTCTCTGGGTGGCCCTGCACGATAGTGGCTCATGATAGGAATCGCAGTGGAATTTCTGCAAACCTCTTCTTTTCCTCACACTGTAGTGTTAGCTGACTAATTTTAAGCTCAGATTCAAGGCTTTATCAGCACTTCTCAACCTTAGAAGATCACATATAGCATCTCTGATAACCATTTCTTGTTGTAGACAATTTGTTTTGAGCTAAGCGCAGTGTACAACAGGATAGGCGCCACCTTAGATAACTGATAGTGTGTGTACTTTGTACCAGCTTACTCATTGATATTTCCATAACTAAGCATCAAGTTACAACAGTATAGTAGAGTAGCTTTGTCTTTCAAATTAAAACTATATGTGGGTGGTGTCATATTGTCTCGCCACGATTTGTAAATAGCCCCAGCCCCCAATGACCACAACTTGTTGAAAACATTGTTCCATCAACTAACTGCCTATTTAAATTAACCACAATAACTTATCCTTCTGGCATTAGTAATACATGGTCAGTGACTACATGCATGCACACACACATACTACACTATACCAACACATCCTAATATGTAGGAGTACAGCACAGTTGACTGCTTATAACAAGAATGTATATGACAACTGCAACAACAGCTAGCTAGCACAAGATTTCTGTTGGATCATTTTGTATGTTGTGGATCTGTGATGCACTCATGTATAATCAGAGCTATACAACATATGCAACATTAATATCATATACCAAAAGTTCCAACTTTCCGTTAGTCCTGTCCTGCCATGCAGGATCTTAAATGCAGTCACAAGAATCATAAACAACTTTTATGTGCTATTTTCTCTATTGCAAAAGGTAGCTAGTAGCATTTCTTACACTGTATGTACTATAGCTGCGTACTTTATATGTATGCAAGCGTTGTGTAACGGACTGTACATAGCTGAAAAGCGAAGTGTAATGACCTCTATCAAGTCAGTAATTGATATTTGGGTGCGTTTGATCAAAAAAAATTCCTCTGGTGCCATCCTTTCTTTGATGTGGTATATGCAGGTTCACCAGTCATAGTAATGTTACAAAAAAGTAAAGAAACAAAAAATTGAGAATTTTAGGGATCATAGAAAAAAATGTAGGGAAACAAGTAGGGCTGAGCAATATTATTGTTTTAGGGATATATCACGATATTTTGAGAGTATTGATATCGCAATATTTTGTTATTAACTATAGTAATACCATACTGTCATTAAAAATTCACTTATTATGCAGTACTTGGCTAAGAATCCTTGTAAGTGATAGAGCCCACCCACCTGGACCCCTGCAGAGTAGAGCTGAAACGAATATCAAATTTAGTATTGAATTGTATTGTGAGTGAATAATCCGAATAGTTTGAATATTTTATTTTTTTAATTTACGTGACTTGATTTGTAATTCTCTATTTTAAATTCTAAGGTAGTATTTCAAATACACTACAATTACCTTTTACCACTGAAATAATAGGAAATATAATTAGAAATAAAGTAAAATTGCAGTTATAGTTTATTTACTTTCTATTTGAAAGCTTACGAATACTTGCATAACCGAGCGAATATCTAAGTGAATTGAATGTTTGTTTCAGCTCTACTGCAGAAAGGTGCGAACATCATAACATAACCTCAAAGCATGTGTTACAATAACTGTTAGTGTATGCTCATATACTATCTATGGCTTGCTTTAAGGACTTCTTTGTGACAAAAAAACTTTTATTCAGTGCAATTTCCTGCTGTCTGATAAAACTAATTGCCTACCTACCTGATTCCTTCAGATCAGTGTACAGTAGATCTACGTATGACATAACAATGTGGCTACAGACTAGATCTTTTCACTGTTAGAAATGCCTTCTGGCGTACTGCAGTATGTACTGTACAATGCATGCATCATGGACTTAACTTTGTCTTCCTTAACCTTTGTGTCCTACATATGTCATATGCTGACAGTGCAAGGTGTCAATTCATGGTAGCATGTTCCCACCAGCTATCACATTTATAACAGAAAATCATCTCTATTATCTGTAAAGACTAGAATGCTTGGAGAGGTGGTTCTCATAATGTTCTTCATTTGTAATGTTGTGTAACTAGCTGTAGCTGAAATTGGAGTGTAATGGTCATTTCATTTCTTCAGTAATTGATATTTGGGGTGTGCGTTCAGGCACAAAATTAATTTTATGATATGTCTGGTGCCATTCTTCCTGTGAGTTCACCTGTCATGGAGAACTTTCCAACTAATTCACAATTGTGTGAGTGGGATGTTGTGACATTCAGGTGAATTGTATCTACTGTAAGTGTAGTGTAGTGCTTGTTACTTCTGTAATAGCTAATATGTGTACAAACTAGACAGTTATAATAGTACAGCAGTTTCAGTACTTCTTGCATTTTTTTTATTCACAGTGTGATCCAGGAATGGTATTATGCAGCACAAATATTTTATTCAACTCCAAGTGCACTTACGTATGTATGTGTGAGGAGAATTTATCTTGGTATGTATCATACCTGACTGTTGTACTCATGATGGTGTGCACAATTAGAAATATAGATTATTTAATTCACTCCAGGACCTGTCAATTTTATAGCGCACACACATGCGTAGGCAGCAGCACAGCTACATTACACATTTTGTACGAGACATTTTGTATAGCATTGCAAGAAGTGCTAATAACTGAGCAATGATGTACTGTTTCTTTGAGCCAATAATTTTTGTACTACACTACGTAGCTTGTATCTGATTTACTGAATTGCCAACTTCATCAAAAACAACAGGGATTAACACAAGTCTGAGCCATCCTTGTATGGATATACTGCAAGTGGATTCAAGTACATACAGCATTATGGTCCAAACCCACAATTAAAATTGCATATCTTTGGTCAGGTTATAAATACATAATCAAAACACTATTTTAGTAGCTGTCATCCAGCAGCTGTCAGCCTATAATACACCAGTACAATGAGGTTACTACACTGTATGGTAGCTACTGGCAGTACTCAGTGTGATACCTGTTTACTAGGGCCATTCAGTTAGACTGAACACTCAATCCATCACCCTGGTTAGCTGACAACCAGTGGTGACCCACTAGGCCTAGTCATTGGCTGTTCAGTAGGTTGTTCCACAACCCTACAAATCTGGATATGGTAACCCAGGTTAGGTTGGTGGAGTGCTTAGGAGCATCTCCCTAACCTTTTGTGCATCTCTTATCAGTTATTTCTAGTCTAGATAATTATTTCTTTTTGCGATAGTACATGTTATCTCCCTAACCTTTGTGCATCTCTTATCAGCTATTTCTAGTCTAGATAATTATGTCTTTTTGCGATAGCACATGTATTTACAAGGTCTTTTTTAGCCTTTCTCAATGTCTATCTGGTCTGGTAAACTACTCTGCTCCTAGTGTGTAATAGTGCTGGGCGATATAGAATTTTATTATGTCATATTTCATGATTCACAATATGAATTATGTGTTACAATATTTTAGCATATACATATGCTTAGTTTCTTTTATCAGGTGAAAAGTATGTACTACACTGTACATGGGAGTATGGTTAAATAGTACACAAATACAGCATCATAATTATGCATTCGGTTTTATATGGCTAACTGAGAATTTTAAAACAATTTATTGTTTTGCATACTGGCAAGTTTCAGTACTTTGGATTCACTAAAAACTTAATCTATGATACCTGATACCTTATATCATCTTCATCTGCTAACCATAGTGACTCTTTCGAGTACTCTTCTCCAACACTGGCCTACTACTTCTCATACACAAATTTGGATAGCTAGTGAGGTAAGCTAGAGTCTTTTCAAATACTGGGTGCAGTGTGAGTCCTGGCTAAACCATCTTTCAAACTCTTGTTGTACTGATTAGATCGAATGTGCTCTATTACAATTTAGAAAAAGTTTACATGATATTGGATGTCTGAGGTTACTTAACCCAATAGAAACCAGTGGCAGGGTTACTAAATAGTCAGTAACCTATGGTCTCACTGGTGGTTGTTTACTACATTTATCAAATAAAAATCAGCAAAGCCGAAAACAAAATCTCCTTACTGTTAGGCTACTTTCTGGCATCATTAGTGTTCAGATAGTCCAGACATTCGATACGCCAATGTCTGCATGGCACAGTGTGGATGGTGTGGTACTGACACTATAAACTAGGCACAGTGTGGATGGTGTGGTACTGACACTATAAACTCAAAGGATAAATCTCAATGTTACAGTTTGCTTCTTAATAGCTTACTTTCTGGACAAGACAAGCATCATTCCAACCCGGCAGAGTAACTACTTAATACTGGCACTACATGTAATGTTATGAATGTTACAGCACTGACATGATCTAAGGATAAATCCCAATGCTGGCATGCACAGTTTGCCACTTTTCTCTCACTCTTTATTGTTCAGGAAATTTTTCTAAATCACTTAGAACAGGCCGACATTGGTTTCTATGCTATTTAGAATTTTAGAGCCCCTCAGATGATGTGGGCTTAGCTACTCACAATTAATTACCTCAGCCTGCAGCCTTGGTAATTAAGTTTGTGGATAGCCTCGCCCATGTCATCCTCGGGTCAAGAAATGCTGCGACTCTTTAAAAACTAATAAATAAAGTTGAAGCTCACGTGAAGCTCTAATTATTAATTTACTGGATTACTCCAGTGAATCTCATCATTTTTGCATTACCATTACCAAATGATTAAAGTAAGTAGGCATACATGTCCCACCTCTTCTAGACTTGACCAATCCAACCAACCAAATTGTTATACTGTAGTATGTAACATGGTTGTATATAATTCATTTGTGCATATATACATACAAATTTCAGTAGCCATCAACTATTGCTTACATGCACATAATATTTGTGATATTAGTGGTCACATGATCAGTTACCACATAACTACTAAACCACTAGTGTGGTATTGAATACCACAATGACTTGTAGACATTGTTCGTTATGTTATAAATACATTTTGGTTGCTTATAATTCTGGGTAGCCAGTAGCTACTGCTATCACAATTAGCAGAACTTTACGTACATAATGTAAGTAGCAAACCCACAGTATCCCATGTTGTCACCAACACAGTTGGCTTAGATTGTAACCACGGTGACTTGCATTCCATTATCACAAACTGGATCCAGAATGGATGCTTGATTATGCTAACCTGTGATCACTGGTAATCACCAGTGATCGCCATCACTCAAGACAAACAAGCTGTGATCCAGAGCAATCAAGAGAAAACACCCTGGGGAACACCTAATTAGCTGTTCTTAAGTTGTGATCTTGACTGCTCAAGGACCAGGCAAGCTGCGCATAAGCTGTGATCTCAACTGATCAAGGAGGATACTCACATACAAATGTAGCACGTGCTCAAGAGATGAATCATTGTTGCATCAAACAGGATGAGGCATCATTCAATTGAATTCCTGAGGTTGGCATTATGCCAACTTGCTCACAATAATCTACAACAATGTATGTAGTACTGCTAGCACACATTGGTGTAACACCGATATGCTGAGCAGCACACTGCGGATCCATTACTCTAAATTACATGTAGACAGGATCCAGGAAGGCTGACTGGTAGACCCTGCTTCAGAGCATTCTACCACAAAACCTTTTGGATATATATATATTTTTTTGCAAAACATGACCAAATACAGCATAGTTATGTGGATAAGCATACTTTATGGAAATACAGCACACTTCAGCACTTTGATCCTCCTGTGCAAAGTACAATATACAGTAGTTATAGAGATCATGGAGATTGAGGCACCCTTAAATCTTACTTTCATGACAGCTTGGTTAGGCATAACCAAGCCTAAAGATGCCCTCAGAATCACTTTCAACAAGTTCCCATGATTTAAAAAAAAGTATTTACGTAACTGAAATTTATGACTGACTTATGCCTCCATCCATGCATAATAGATGGTTAACATTATACTAGCTTGATTTCATCTCCTTTAAGCCTGAGGTGTGCCTGAACACCTAAAATGCATGCTCAAGCATGCTAAAATGCATGATGGACTTAACCTTTATCCTCCTTTGTGTGTCATTTCTTTTTAACTATACTGCATAAGTGTTGATTTGTGGGTATACTATTATCACAGAAATCGTCCATAATTTTTGTATTATCTATAACTGGATTGATTGCAGAGGCACTTCTCATATACTGTTTTTATAGCTACAAATGAAATGGAATGGCCACTTCACTTTCAGTGTTGATAAAAAGGGTGTGTGTTCAGATACAATTTTGTGTTATTACATGTATTACCAAGAGTCCATAATAAGAGGACTCTTGATATTACCAAAATGTACATAAAAACAAGAACGTACTTGAAAAAATGGATTTTCAATTCAAGTAGGGATAATAAATGTAATGAACAAGGGAAGTCTGGATTGGATGCTTTGGTATGAGGCATGTATTTTTAGTTCATAAAACTTAACTTAATTACATACATACTTAAATGATTTGTAAATGTCACTACATGCATCACCATACTTACTATTTCGGGTGGCCATAGTCTAAACATTATACTTTTCATTAGCTGACTGACAACTAAGAATCATATTTGTATTCTGATACAAAGTATTGTTTGTTAACAGGATGTATGTAACATGGATGGACACGTGCTCAATGCCCTAACGGCCATCTGGGGAACATGGATGAAGATCAAGCAGCCTCCTACATTCAGAGTGAGAAACACTTCTTGCAAGATGTGTGGAACTGAGACAAAATATGTATCTTTAGAAGTCAACATAGTACAATTTTCAAGGATATATTGTTGTTGCTGGTCTATATCTGTCATGTACAATATCTGATAAGTAAACAGTTCATTACTCACACTAGTGGGTGGTGCCAAAAAATGTGAATTGCATTAGCATATATAGGGTATGATGATGAATGGTTGCAACAATTTTAACTGCATGCATGGCTTGCTTCATTTTCTATAGTAAATTTACCAGCTGAAACATGAAAAGTGAATGTGTAATAAAATTAATGCATTAAAAATATTTTTACATAGTCACGATAGTGTCACCGTACAATACATGGTATACATAAGTCATCACTTGATATAAAAAGACACATGTGCTATTGTGTTATCCAGTGTATAATAAGTGATCGGATTGTTTTATGCTGATCCAAGGACTCAGTGTTTAGAATCTGCTTGTTTACTTCGCAGTAACTTTGCAACTTTATCATTTTTTGCCACTTCCGCTGGTGTTAAGTTGTTTTTATTTCTCAAATCCAAGCTAGCATCAAATTCTTTCAGTTTCCTAATAACAACTGTGTAGCCTTTGCTGGCTGCAATGTGTAATGGTGTATCACCATCAGTATTTGTGAAGTTAGGCCTCGAGTTAGGATCAACCTGTCTATTGTGTTTAAGCAGTATCTCCATTCTGTTAGAATCACCAACTTCTGCTGCTGCGTGTAACGCCAGTGTAGGGTCTGCTTTGCCTTTACGTAGCAAAAGGCCAGCAACACTACCACATTTGTTAAGAACGGCTACTGCTAAAGGTGTACGTTTACTGTCGTCCTCAATGTCTACTTCGACACCAGATTCTTCTAACAATATTTTAGCTGCTTTCCTACAATTGTGCTTCGCCGCTACATGTAGTGGTGTTAGGCCTTTGTTCTTAGTATTGACTGAAACATCTGCTGCAGTAAGCAAGAGTTTAATGGCTTGGCAATTTTCCTTTTCTACTGCTAAAAACAAATTGTCAACTCGGCTTGTTCTTGTGTGGAGGAGTCGTAAGCTGCAGGCGTGCCGTTCAAGACCTGGTCATCTGGTAACCAGGCTTTCTTAGGCTTAGCCGTGGCAGAAGGATGGTCTTCTTCCTCAAATCCAGAGTCACGGTCTCTTGATTCTGCGACATCAACTTTTCGATTCCCGGGAGCGGCTTGGCTGACGTGTATACGCCTGGCCCTCGGCCTGATCACTGCACAATTACCCATCACTACGGCAAGAGCATTGTTCTCATACGTAATTACCTGGGTAACTCCCCTACGGCTAATTTTGTCGACTCAACAATGACGACTTCACCTGGAGATGTTAATATACGGGTAGTTTTCGGAGAACAGGTGACAGCACATGTTCAAAAAAAGGCGGCAACGCCCTCACTGTTGTTACTAAGGTGATGTCCGGTCCCTGTTGCAGTACTGACTGTGGTGACCCAGAGTACGACTTCGTGTGTTCAATACCAGATGGTCTCGTGTGTAAAGTGTGTTTAACTGTAGCTCGTGACCCCCAGCTAACAGGCTGTTGCGGTAGCAATGTGTGCAGAACGTGTTTCGACAAGTGGAAAAGTGCAAATCCTGTATCCAGGGTATCTTGCCCCGTCTGTGCCACCCCTGGAGTGACAACCTTCAATAATAAGCTATCGGACAGAGAAATACGTAGGCTTAAAGTCTAGTCTACTGTACGAACAAATCGAGTGGTTGTGAATGGACTGGCGAAATAAACGACATTGAAGCGCACGCGAAGTGCTGTGAATTTGAGCCTGTTCCCTGCCCTAATGGATGTGGTATGAGACTGCAACGGAAGCTCTTCGATCTCCATGGGGAATTTGAATGTCCGAACTGTGAGGCATACTGCCAATTGTGTTATGTTGTGGGCAAGAAACATTTCATTGAAAGTGGACACATGGATGAATGCCCCAAGCTCCCCCTACCTTGCCCCAATCACTGTCAGGACGCTCTAATTCTTCGTGAGGGAATGGCTAGCCACAGAGCTGCTTGCCCACTTGAGAGGGTGAAATGTGAATACTTCCAAATGGGCTGTGATGTTGCTATACTACGGAGAGATATGGCAGACCACAATGTTAGAACAATGTCTAAACACCTTGATCTATCTAAGCAATGCATAAATAAGATAGCCAGTAAATATGCAATTTTGAAAAGTTCTCTGAAAGAAGCAAACGCTCAGTTGGTTGAAAAAGAGAAGACATTACAAGACACACTATCAGTAGTAGAATACAACCAGTGGCCTTTGAAAATATCTAGTGAGGCCAGCCACTGCTCATATGGTGTTCATGTGTTACCATTGGTGATCAGGGTGACACAGATAGCAAGGAAGAAGAGACGGGATCAAGATTGGTACAGTAATGGTTTCCTGACAGATGTTGGTGGTTACAAGTTGAGACTGGTAGTTAATGTTAGTGGTCCCCATGGCACACACATGGCCGTCTACACTCAGTTAATGTCCGGCCCTAATGATGATATCCTATCTTGGCCTTTGAAGGGAAAGTTTGTGGTTAAGTTGCTTAACCAAGTTAGAGATAGTGAACACCACACTAAAACTTGGGTGTACAACAATGCTACCCCTCGTCATGTTACTGGTCAAGTAATGCATGGGAATAAGGCAAAACTTTGGGGAGCTCGAAGTTTCATCTCATCAGCAAGGCTTCATTCTTATACACCAACCTGTAGCTATATCAACAATGATTGTATTTACTTTAAAGTATTCTTTGAACAACTTTAATGTGTACTGTGACAGACCTGTATAATTAAGATATTCATGTAATTTGTATTGTACAACAAATCTCAGAAGTACTATTCTAGTGTGAAATGATCATGTATGATAGGAAGACTAAAGTACTGTAGTACTAGTTGAACATTAATTATATACGTACAAAGATGTTACATGTCAAGAATATAATGTAGTGAAAAGTACTATAGTATCCTGATTACTCATTGTAATCCTGTTTAGTTTTTTTTTTCAGGTCAGTTTGCGTACAACGTATTATAAATATATGAGAACATTAATATAAGTGTCTATAGATTTTTAACTTTGAGTTTCCCATATAACCAAACAATTTTTTTGTGCATTGGCAAGGAAAAATTTAAATACCTGTAACATTTCCACTATATATTTGTTAAAGACACATGATATTTTCTGCTTGAAGAAAAACCACTGCCAACATAATACGCTAGTGCACTCTATAATATTGTTCATGTATAAACAATGATTCAAGACTGATATATACCCCCAACACTATAATACAGTACTCCAAAACTTTGTTACAGATTGCATATCGTTTTGTAATCACTGCAGTATAGCTATATTAAGTGGTAGCCGTATATACAGAATTTTATTTCTGGTACAATGTAAGAAGTAAGAACCATATTATATAGAGAGAGTACAAAATGGTATCTCTATATACGTACATTAAGTTTCACATATAGTTTTTAGCCCAGTGTTGTTCAATTAAGTGTTTGTTTGGAGTAGCTGCACTATAGCTAGCTAGCTGGTCTCTTGAAAGAAAGGTGCACAATTTCAGTATAAAAGTCCAAAATTTTATATGATTGTATAATAAAATTTTAATATAAATTTTATTTTGTATTAGCAAAAGTTGAACCTATAAAATTTTGTTTTGCTTTAGTGACTGAATAAACATCACAAATTTAATCTTTTTAGTATCCCTTCAGGCAGGCATGCCTGCACCTCTTTAGCTTCAGCATGCTTCGCATACCCCTGATGTAATCCTGAATCACACCTTATATAAAGGTACACTTTTCATCTAAAGAATTGAAGCTATTGGACCCACCTACATAAAAGTCTAGCTATGACCCTGTGTAATTTGATCATACTAAGTTTTTATAAGTTTGGAGCTTGGTAGACATACATGGCATAGTATCAAAAGCTTAATAATTGCATCAGTTTGAAATCTGTTATCCATGCATGCATTGGGTGAGATATATGTCCTGTGAGATCAATTGTGTTTGGCAGAAACACCCTGACCAAACTCCATGCATTAATTATATGCTGAACATGATCCATATTATAAAGTGAACTGGTATATCCTACACGATAATGTTAAGGAGATGGAATATATGAATACCACAGGACAGATATATTTGCAGCTAAGCCATGCAGTCAGAAGGGAGGGTCAGGACTGTTCACAAATAACTTTTTAATATGGGAAGCAATTTCTGCAGCACACAGAGGAATTTTGTCAGGGCCTTGAGCCTTGTTTGGCATGTAATAAGCTTGGTATTCAAATAGTATCACTGGCATAGCATTAAGGGACTATTGTCATTCAGTTTAGGTACTTACGTAAGGTGGACACGGACTGAAATTGATTGCTAAGGATGCAGCTGCTTGCCTCCCCTTTGGATCAGATTTTTGTAAGCAATTCAAAGGAAAAATTCCTGATGAATCTTTACATTAGTCTTGATGTACTTTCAGAGCTATCTATATACAATAGAGTGCATAGTTTACTTGTATTCACTTCATTTATTTCTTGTTAAACATGCAGTTTGCAGCCTGGTCTTCATGTTTCATTATTCTGTGGGTAAATGAAACTACACATAATTATGCAAGCTTTGCGTTGTGGAATGGGAGTACAGCCATGTATGTAAATAGACATAATTAACACAGAATGTGATGGTGAATCATAAGGAAGAATAGTTGAAACATACTAAATGTTGCATGGTGTGTGATTTTATCTTATAATATACTGTCTTTATACCAATAATTATTTTTAAAAGAATGGTCTGATGATTTGTGGGATGACCAGAATTCTTTAGTCATATGTCAAGTGCTGACAAAGGTCCAACAGAATAATCCATGGTATGATAAGTGTTATTCCTATCAATCAGTTGTTGCCATTAAATATGTAGCTGCATTCTTCAGTTTTGGTTTCATCAGTTAAAAACCACAACCTTACTGGTTACACCTACTCTGATGCCCTTGGCATAGAATAAAAAGTCATGTAGGTTTTATCTAGACTTTATACATATAGCAATATTCTATCATATTAAAGTGAATATTCTATTAAAATGTCTCAATTGCAACTAGAATAGCTGTAGGTATTTGCACCATAGCTTAGCTACATATACCTATAATATGTGCTTAAGACGTCAGTTATTTTATCTAATAAATTGTGAATTGATTTTCCAAAATTGTAGTTTAGCTATGTGTATATCAACTGTGTGTAGCTAGCTGCACGCAATGATGTTAGAAACCACACATATGATAGTACTATGCCTCATAAGTCCATAATCTTACTAGTACTAGACTATGTACCACTAATGAGAAACATTGACCAAACTGTCAATGATGCAATGCCTAAATTCTGATCTATCCATACAGCCAGATTTAATTTCTTTGCAGTGTTTAGTTCACACTTGACACTTCAAAAGTTCAACTTTACTATGTTTTGTTTTCTAGTTTACAAGTGGTCTAATTGTTTTGATGGTAACCACAATGATGATATATCAAAACTTAAACAAACAATAGTGGGAAACTTTCTGACCACATGTGGTTAACAGTAATTGCTGGGTTTACCATTGTCATGATGAAATAACAACAAAGGGGATTGTTTTGGGATTTTGAATAATATAGGCAATAAAAAGCTGGCTTTGGTCTTATTATTAACCACTATATGTAGATGTAGAATGTTTAATTATTAGCAATACCTTATACATGTGAAATGCTATAGACAGGTGTTGCTCAGTTGTGTGCCATGATCATGTCTTGATCATGCATATATGAATTAATATATAATTATGTATATTATATAAAGAATAATAATTTTTAGGTAACATTAATATGCATGGGACTTAGCAGTTACATATAGTCTTAATAATATTGTAGAATCTGCTGCCACAATTGATATAATTATATGGCTGAATTGGTCATTAAAACTATTACTGTAATTCAGCTGTAACATTGCTTTTGGCTGTCAGCTAGCATCTTATTCTAAGCTGTATAGCTACAAAATCATTTGGTATATAGTTGGCAAACAGCGAACAAATAAGATATGGGTATAGTGAAGTGATATACTGTACCATGTTCTTTGTTGTTACTATATGTTAAACATAACATAATGTCAGCTTTTTGCAATGATGCAACCTATATCAATCCCCAAAACAATCCCCTTACAAATTTGTTGTCATGAATTCAATTTATTTGCAAACACATGACATCCTTACCCTAATACAGTAATTCCATGCACATGGATAGAAGTTCCCCCAAGTATTGAGCATTTTATTATCATCAAACCACAATCATAACCATGAAACCACCCATTAATTATAAACAGTGCAACATACAAAGTTGTGTCTTGAGAACAGTGTTTATAACTTTTCCTATATCTAGAGGCCAGTATGGTATAATTAAATGGGGTAAGGTTATCAATAGCATTAATTGGCATAGTAACAGCACCAATAATTAAACTTCACTGGAGCCATTTTTCTATTTCACTATAGTTATATACTTGTCAGTTTCCTTCTATAGGTGCTAACTGTGGTAATTCAAGAGATCCTGACCAGAATGCAGACAATTAACTATGGCCAGTTTATACATACATGGACATGTTAGGCTCTGATTTGTATACTGTAACTAATAGATACATGTATGCATGACATAATACAATGTGTTGTTGAGTTAATACAACATTATTTATCAGTAGCTGTATGGCTATATGTCCGGAGTCAACTATTACTACCTGACACAGGCCATTTGTCAGGCAAACATCATGCATGGCTGACCACAATGGAACCTGCCAGACAAAGTGTTAGATCAAAATGCAAGGAAGTAGTCCAAAGTTGTATAGTTTTTTTAGTGCATAAGTAAGTAGCGAACTATACATACTAAGCTTAAGTAAATCTATTGATGTATTCCCTGAATGCCAAATTGTGTAAAGCAGCAGTGTATCAATGTCAGGTAAAGCTTTAGTTTGCCTGACATTTTCACTGGGGATTTAAAAAAGATTATAATTGTCTCTGGATATGTCACTACAATTTATTATGATGAGTAAGCAATAAATAATGACATTAGCACACATGCTGCTTACATCATGATTACACATAGGGACACTCCCTAAATATTGTGCCACTATAAAGCAACACTGCTTACAATTAACAAACTTTACTTACTATTGATAAAGCTGCTCAATATAGCAAATAATCTGCTACTGATTTTGAGCTCCTAAGATTCATAAGGTGAGTATACAGCTATGTAGCCATGTACATTATAAGTGTTAAGTGTGACAGATGGACTATAGTGTATAACTACAGATATGTACATACTGTAGGTTTTACAATCATGTTGCATGCATTACTGGCTCCAATTTATTGTAGCTTCATTAAGGAGAAATGTCAGCAACTGAAGTATTTAAAGTGTTCTACCTCAATCTGATTGAATTGCTACCAATGAGTGATAGTTGCTTCACAGCAGCATTGTGTTCACAACATTTACTTCCTGGAGATCTACAGGATCAGGTGAAGTCTCTATCTATGCAGTCAAGGAAAGCCGAACATTTTCTGGACAGTGTGATTAAACCAGCTGTCACACTTGGTGACAATGCTGGCTTCGTGAAGCTCCTTGAGCTAATGGAGGAAAGTCAGAATATTGCAGCAAAGAGATTAGCCAACCAAATCAGGCTAAACATTCAAGAGATTACCAGTACTGTGGTAGATCAAGTCACATATTCTGCTAAAACTGTTGATGATGTCAGTGGTAGGTACATGTGTGTTAATAGCTGTAGGCAGATGTGGATGCATGTATTCCTCATTGAACTGTGTATTAATCCAATCATATACAGGTTACATTAAAATTTTTATTTTTATTTTGTAGGGAATGATGCGATTACTTTGCTTTCCAACAGATTGCATCTCCTAAATGACAGCCAGCAAAATGCTGACAAAGAGAGTTGGCCACCTAAGAAATTTATAACCCCTGTATTGATTCAGCATCAAAATTATTACACCAAGGAAATGGCAATTCAAAGAGCTAAAATGTATCGTGACAAACTCTTGTTTTCCACCAGCAGCAACTCTGATTCAAGACATTGCAGGCTGAACAGTTACGTCAAAAAGATTTTCAATGCAAGCAAAGCAACTCAAGACATTGCAGAGATCTTGGCTTCTCTTGAAGACAATGATGATCCACAATTTATTTTAATCGAAGGAGATTCTGGTATGGGTAAGTCTTTTCTGCTAAAAGAAATTGTCTTCCAGTGGAGAAAAGGTAAACTGTTGCAAAGATTCAAGCTAGTTCTCTTTGTACGCTTATGTGACCCAATCATCAAACAGTTGACAACAGTTGAACAGCTTTTATTGTTACTTTGTAAAGGGGATTCAAGAGCCAAAGAAATTGCATCAGCATGTAGCAATTGTTTGCTTCAAAATGATGGCGAAGATCTGGTTCTGCTATTAGATGGCTATGATGTAGTCCCAGAAGACTTGCAAACAAATGGTTTGATAGCTGACATTCTAAAGCGCAAAGTGTTACCCAATTGCACTATCATAATTTCATCTCGTCCTCATGCCTCGAAATTACTGCAACCACTAGCTGATGTCAAGGTAAATATCTGGGGCTTCACTGAAGATGCTAGTAAACAGTACATTGAACAGGCACTGAAAGGACAACCAGAGAAGACCCAAGAACTTATGCAATATCTTGAAGCTAACAGTCTATGCCAGGTGCCTTACAACATGGCTATTTTGATTTTTCTGCATTCATACGGAAATGGCTTTCCCAGAAATTTTGCTGAGCTATACAAAAACTTTGTTTACATTAATATTTGTGGAAATCTTGGTCATTCCATGAACAGTGCTGCTCCTGACTTAAACAGTCTACCAGAACCTGCCAGCAGAATAATTCAACAGACTTCAAGATTATCATTTGAGTCTATCATTAATAGAAAGATGACCTTTACACAGGATGAGATTGAAGAGGCCTGTCCAGATATGATTAAGGTTACAGAAGCAGCATATGGCTATAGACTTCTACAAGTGGAAGAGCATTATGGCCCACCAGGGAAACCAAAGACGTTTAAATTTGCACACTTCTCTATTCAAGAATTCTTGGCTGCTCATTACATTGCATACCATCTTTCATCAGCAGATGAGCTGAAAATACTCCATGAAATTTTTTGGAACAACCACTACCAGAATGTGTTTGCCTTTTATGTAGCACTTACTAATGGACAACATTCAGCCTTCAAGAAACTCTTGTCTGATGGACATGACAATAATATTATCTCTGCAAAACTTCTTGATGATCAACTGAAGTTGTTTTGGCTTTTTAAATGCTTCAATGAAGCTGGTGACCACGAATTGTGCCGCTGCATAGAAGAAACGGAGACCTTCAACCAAGGCAAAAGCATTGAACTATCTGCCAATACACTATCACTTGCTGAGCTTGAATGTATTACGTTCTTTCTTACCCACACAGTGTATAAGGAATGGGCTGAAGGGATCAACTTGTATCGTTGTTTTATTCAAGATCAGGGAGTTTGTATATTACATCGTGGACTTGTTGGTGCTGGTATTACTATCACAAAGCTGTGGTTAGATGGCTGCAATGGTCTTACACCCTACTCATTACCACTAATAAGTGACATAGTCATAAGCTGTAAAGTCAAAGTTCTGTGGATTGATGGTAATGATATAATCGGAGAAGATGAGAAGTTCTACAAAATGGTGTCTGATTCTTCTTCAATGCTAGAGTCACTACACATCGCTGATGCAAAGTTGTCTTCCACTGCAGCAAACCATCTTTTTACTGCATTAGCTGTAGGAAACAAACTGAAGGAACTTTGGATCACTAGCAATGTTATTACTGATGAAGCCACCAACACCATCACTGCCACCCTCAAAGAAAACACCTCATTAACAAAACTGAATATTGGAGACAATCCGATTACTTCGGAATCTGCTCACTGCATTATCAAAGCCTTACAATTCAACACCACCTTGGAAAAGGTTGTGCTTCCTGAATATCCAGAAGAAGCAAAGAGTGCACTTTTGCCTTCAGTGCAAGAAGTTCAACAAATCAGAGAAATTGATGAATGTGCAGTAAAGTTAGAGGTTACATTTTGGTAGAATTACAATTAGCTGTTTTGTTTTTTGTTTGTTTGTTTGTTTATTTTTTTCATTTTATGCACTTCAGCTTTTTTCACTTCTTTACTGTATTTTTTTACATTTCATGTTCCTCTGTAACCTTTACGTGTGTAGAATGTGTGCCTGTAGTAGTAATACACAGATTGCATTAAATCAAGGATATGCACACTGAATGTATATTATAGTGTTAATAGCTATCTGAGTTTTGTTTCTGATGTTTCATAATAAATTGTGAATTTTATCTATACATGCCATGCCACTAGCAGGTCTGTAGACAGCAGCTTCTTATCACCAGCATAAATGTCAGAAAAGCTCTGAGACATTTCAACCCTTGAATTTCTCCTAAGTTCAGTTGATGTATTTATTCTTATAGAGTCAGTATTTACAATGTACTGGGGTTCAAACCCAGTATTCAATTCATGGTTCCTATCAGCTTATAGTATGTACATGTGATATGCATATATACATAATACAATGAACACCAGTGAGTGTACTACATCTCTCATTCTATATAGATGAACACATGATCCACTCAGTATTAAAGGTAACTATAGATAAAATTTCGAGCATTAATTGAATGGCTGCAGATTTGAGGCTGCCCAGGTCCAGTCATGGATTTTTTTCTCCAATATATCTCCACCTATTTTAACATATTTAATGTAACAATTTTAAACAGACTATAGGACCAGGTGTCCTACAGATCTTCAGCACTTGTGCTGTAAAGCCTTAATAAATAAATAAACTGTCAGCAGAAATTAAACAGTTCTAATTAGTTTACTGGAAAAACAATAATCTGTTACAAGACAGCTATACTGGCTGTGGTAGATATAGAGCACAACCAATGGCTGATGAAGATTTCCAACAAGGCTGTAACTTGACGGGGATGGATATAGGAGATGCTGAAGCAAATTCTACACACTTATTAGGTATTTAGCTACACTGCTACAGAGGTATTAGGTGCAATTAAAAGCAAAGGGATTAACCAGATTTTATTCGTAACACTAAGTTTTACATACTCTAATAGAGCAGTCAGTTACAGAACATTGAGGTAGGTAACAACAATGGTGTTTAACTAAATAATATTTGTCGATAATTTCACCTGCTATATACAAAAATGTATGATGTATAGGCTGAAATACTTTCCTTTACAGTTACAACAGTGAAATTTAAGGAAACCTACAATGCTATAACAACTGGAAAGGCTGGATACCTCAGAATTTCTACCTTACACATCTAAAACTGCCTTTAAACAATGAGTGTGGGAACATTGCAATGATGGCAAACATAAGTGAGCTCTTTATGATGATGATCACTAGATGAGATTGGCAGAAATTGTGTGTTGAGTATCAGATAAGATCTAGCTATTAGCTGAGCTATAATCATCATCAAGTCAGGTATTTTGACTCGATCACAACTGAGTGATACACCCGTACATCCAAATTGCATTGGTTGCATAAAATTAGCTATATGATTGCTAAAATGGCTCCTAGTTATGCATGGAACAATTTAATAATCGCAGAGTCACCAATTAGCTAGCTAAACATTTTTCATGGCTAGAGCAATGACTAAAACAGTGATTTAGATGCACCCACACTACTATTATTGTTGAATTGTCATGTGAATAGGTATCATAGATAATAGACAGTGTCTATTATCTATGATGGTATAGATTAGGATGTCAGACTGAAAGGGGGCGCTTATAATTTCTAATCGATAAGCGCCACTCCGAAGGGAAAAGGCCCAGGAGGGGGCAGTCTGGCCCGGGCTGGCCACACGAGACTACTGTGCTCTGGTGACAAGCAGGTACCTAATGGGCCACGTTTATCGTGATAGTCTAGAAGAACAGATACAACTACTCGAACAACTAGGAGATTTTCAAATCGCATCCTGAATCAGCGGCAAGTTGAGCAAGTAAACTTTTTTTTAAAGTGATCTCAGTGACCTATGACTATGTACGCGTATATATATAGCCTATACAGTGTCCAGTACTGAAAGTATGATCTCGAGGTATAGTTACGTATCTACAGATACATATTTAAGCAGGGACAAAGCAAGAAATAACTTAGTCATATGATAAAGAATAGCTATGAAAACTTATCTCTGTAACTACAGTCATAAGAAACACGAGGAAACACAACTTATAGCTAAGTATTATATATATAGCTGCTTTCTAAAGGCTGTGCAGTTGGAACATTGCTATAGCTAATTACAGTCTATTGTAGCCAGCTGGATTCGGGGGGGTGGGGGGTGTCACTACAGTAGACACCTGTACTACGATCTGTAACCGCGGTCAAAGATTGATTTTCGATTTTTACCGTTGACTTTCAAATGGTTTCATTTATTTTCACTATAGTTTCATGCACTACTTATTTGATCATGCTGGGAAAATAGTTTGACCGTTGTTCTTTGGAAAAATTCAGCCTTGTTCATTGACATTTAGTTTTGACTGCGGTTGCATACCGTAGTACAGTGCATATTGGAGTGACAACCCCTTGTGGATCGTTAGTCATGATCATACATGCAGCATTAATGATCAACTAGCTACATTAAACCAGAAGAGTACCTTTGGTGTTAGGTAGCAGTTTAATTTAGTATTACATTAACATAGTTTTAAATTGTTATAGCTATTTATCACGAGACAACTTTAATATGGAATTTCAAAGACATAAGCACAGATACTTATATTATTATGGTACATTACGTCTATTGCTAAGAATGTGCAGCTTAATTATGTTAATATTTTAATTGCGGCAGTAAGGGTTTATACAAAAATGCAAACATAATCTGACTAACCAATCATGAATTTGCTGCTGTGATTGATACTATATCA
Source organism: Dysidea avara (assembly GCF_963678975.1). Taxonomy (NCBI): domain Eukaryota; kingdom Metazoa; phylum Porifera; class Demospongiae; order Dictyoceratida; family Dysideidae; genus Dysidea; species Dysidea avara. Next base: position 9,449,484 of record NC_089286.1, on the reverse strand, counting down.
ATTGCCTTCAAATGATTCTGCACCAATTAAAGTTATTTTTGCTAATTAACCTTATACATATTCGAGTGCTATAAAATAATCTTACCAACTTGTTGCTTTGTCTAGCCAAGCTGCAATCCACCTTAGTATAACTATATGCATGATGAGAACTGTTAAGTGTTTAGAACATGTCAAAATGTTGTGCTACAATGCATGGCTCACCCACAGTGTTACTTGACATGTATAACATCTAATGACATATAGAGCTGAAGGTGGTGTAACCAGAAATGATGATCTATAGTTACCTACTGATTGTATTTGTCATTTTCATATACTATATAGTTCTATTATGTGCAACTGTAAGTTATAGTCTGTTTTTGTTTCATTTTCGCTGTTTATTACAAGTCTATACACTGTTTGCCATATCCTTAGCCAAACTTTTACGCACACAATTGGTGGTAGAACAATACCAGCTTTAAGCATGTCTGATCAGTATAGATATAATGTATAAAGTATTTATAAATGTGAATATCCTCACAGACAATAGATGTGATGGCACTCTTAACTTGGAATAACATCAGACAGTCTGATCAAAGTATGTATATTCATGTGTTACATAAATGATAGTATCTTACAGAAAGTAAACAATACACAACACAGTGCAATGACACACTATTACATGAACGTGCATGACTTGTGTATACTTTCCAAATTTGACATGTGCCTCAACCACTATATGCTATCATAATATGTATCATGAGGTCAACTACACCTGCAAATATACTGATAGGAATTTAATCCCTAATTCTATCATGGGTACAGATGTGCTAGCTAACATGAATCATCTTGAAAACGATATAGGACGTGCACAAGGGCACAAAGGTATGTCCACAAAACAAGCATGGTATGTACTGTGGTATGCCAAAAGGCAACTGTTGGGCTGAAGCGACGTCTAAACAGTGAAAACTCAAGCCCATAGCTGTCAGTATTGAGTTGTGTCTGTCTGAAGGCATCAGACTGGCAGTTGCATAGTAGTCAGTCAGTAGAAAATTCCTCTAAATAAAAACTTTTAAAATTTCGTAGAAACCTATTGGAAGCATTTTGGGTTGTACTGAAGGAGCTTGGTTATACCTAACCAATATTACCAGGACACCATTAAAAATATTGTGAGGCTAGTTTTCTGGTCAATAGTTTTAGTGAAAAAGTGCAAACGTTCATGATCTCTAATACACAGTACTACCACATGATATGATATTCATACTGCAGAGTATTAACTATTTAAAAAAATACAGTCTTTTGTTTAAATGTATTTCCTCAATAACTTCATCTTTTTCACAGTTCTTGATGCTCCACCAAAATTGAAAGACTTGTATAACCATGTCACACCTGAATATGCCGCACATTGGAGAGTCATTGGCACCTTATTAGACATTTCAAAGGGACGTCTTGATGGAATAGAAAGGAGTTTTCCGTCAAACGCTTTTTGGTGTTGTAACAAAATGTTGGAAACTTGGCTGGAAATTGATATCAGTGCAACTTGGAGAAAACTAGTTGAAGCTCTTGAGTCACCTGCTGTACAAGTGATCGCTACTGCTACCATTACTACCACTACACTTCACCCTACTCCTCTTGTCCCTTCAAGAGATGTAGAAGTTGATGGAGTCATTGCTTGTAATAGAAATAGTTTGGTGTACCTAAACATATAATCAAACATTCCTACCAAACAACAGTTACAATATATTGCAATGTATAATAATTATGGAGATGAAGTAGCTAGTGTACAGAGGGTGATATTTTATAGCATAAACTTTTCATAGAAATAAAAGAACTGTCAATGGTAGGCTTTTAGCAGTTGTTACTAGATCAAGATTTTTCCAGGGTAGTGCAGTTTTTTTCATCAGGAGAAAAACGTCTGTTTGGATGCTATTTAAGTATCTGAATGTGTTATTAGATTACATAGCAACTTCTCAGCCCTACACTACAAACATGTTTACAGTTAAACTGTTTTACTGGCAAGTGGGACTTTACTCATGCAACCTTCTATACTTATCCACCAGCATTTCAGGCATTAATATTTGCAGCTTTTATGTAGGGTAGAAATACTTACTATCCATTTGATTGATATCTTCTGTTTTCTGTAGGGAATGATGACTCAGTTGTCTTTTTATCTGATAGAGTTAGAACCTTGAGTGTTCAAATAAAGCAAAAGGTTGACAAGAACTGTTGGCCACCAAAGCAGACAAAGGATTTTATACCTCTTGTGCTTATTCAACACCAGAACCAACGAACCATGCAGCTGGCGATTAAAAGAGCTGAATATTATCAATCAGATAACATTAATGAAATTTTCTCTGCAGTCGGCGGTGATCAGCCACCTCCTTCCAAACGTCACAAACTGGAAAATCATGAGTCACTAGTGAATGCTGTTAGCACTAGCAAGATAACTCAAGATGTTTCAGAGATTTTGGCTTCATTAGAAAATATTAACAGCTTAAAGTTTATTTTGATTGAAGGTGCCCCTGGAATAGGAAAGTCTTTCTTGCTAAAAGAGATAGCATACCAATGGGGCAAGAGGCAACTGTTGCAAAGATTCAAATTTGTTTTGCTTGTATGCCTACGTGATCCTTTCATCCAACAGCTATCATCAATTGAAGAGTTGCTTTTGTCATTCTGTAAAAGACATTTACATGCTAGAACAATCACTTCTGCATGTAGCAACTACTTGTTTCACAATGATGGCAAAGATCTAGCATTCTTGTTGGATGGCTATGATGAATTTCCAAGACACTTGCACCAGAACAGCTTAATAGCTGACATTTTAAACCGTGAAGTATTACCCAATTGTGGAATAGTAGTATCATCTCGTCCTCATGCTTCAGTATACCTGCAAGAACAAGCCGATGTTAGAGTAGATATTTTAGGCTTTACTGAAGCAGATAGAAAACGGTTTATTCAACAGGCACTAAAGGGACAACCAAAGAAGATTCAAGAGCTTACCAATTATCTTGATTGTCACTTGAGTATAAACAGACTATGTCTAATTCCTTTCAATATAGCTGTACTGGTTTTTCTTTATAACCATGGAAATACTCTTCCCAAAAATTCTACTGAGTTGTATGAGCATTTTATTTTTCTTACTATTTATGGAAACCTTATCAGATCAGGTCTCTCTCTAAAAAACAGCATTTCAAGTCTTGATAATCTGCCCACACCCTGCAATAGAATACTAAAACAACTATCAAAGTTTTCACTAGAGTCTCTTCACAAGCACAAACTGATTTTTACCCAGGATGAGATTGAGAGTGCTTGTCCAGATATTGTAAATAGTCCAGAGGCAGTTAACAGTTATGGACTTCTGCAAGCAATAGAACATTTTGGTGTTGCTGGAACAACATTAACTTTTAACTTCACCCACTTGTCCATCCAAGAGTTCTTGGCAGCTCATTATATTTCTCAACTCCCACCAGCTGACGAGTTGAAACTGCTCAAAGAAAAATTCTGGAGTAGTCATCTTGTCAATGTTTTTACCTTTTATGTAGCACTAACAAATGGCCAACATTCTTCTTTCAAAGAATTCCTTTCTGAAGGAGATAGCACTATTGTTATTTCTGAAAAGTTCCTTACTGATCAATTGAAGTGTTTTCTCCTTATAAAATGTTTTTATGAAGCTGGTGACATGAACATGTGCCATTGCATTGAAGAAGCGAAAACGTTTGACTATCGGAGAAATAAAAGAATTGAGCTTACAGACAGCAGATTATTATCTCTAAATAATCTAGAATGTATTGCATTTTTCTTAACTCACTCAGTACACAAGCAATGGGATGAAGGAATCAACTTTTATCGCTGCTATATTCAAGATCAAGGTATTCATATATTACATCACAGGTTGGTAGGTGCTGGTATTACTATTACAAAACTATGGCTAGACTGCAATGGTCTCACTTCTTCCTCATCGCCTTTGATCAGTGACATTGTTGTTAGTTGTAAAGTTAAAGTGTTGTGGATTGATGGAAATGAAATCGTTGGAGAAGATGAAAATTTGTATGGTATGTTGGGTGATCCATCATCTGAGTTAGAACTGCTACACATGTCAGATACAAAGTTATCTCCTGCTGGTGCCATAAAACTATTTACTGCATTGTCCACAAGTAACAAATTGAAGGTGCTTTGGATTACATTGAATAACATTTCTGATGCAGCTTGTTCTACTATAGCTGCCATTCTTAAAGACAACATTTCCCTAACAAAATTAAACTTGGGTGGCAACCCTATTAGTGTAAAATCTGGTCAGCTTATTGTCAAAGCGTTACAACATAATACCACACTTGAAGAGCTTGTGCTTCCTGAATATACAGAAGATGAAAGAAGCACAATTATACCTTTAGTAGAAATAGTCAACCAAATAAGAGAGATTGTTAAATGTCAAGTCAAATTCAATGTCACATTTTGGTAGGTGTGTATAAATGAGTGTATTATGCACTGTCTCGTTTATTAGTTGCACTAATATATAAATAGTTTAAGTGACACCAGTTCAGTCTTCAAAATTTGTATCTGCATTGTTGTCACTGCATGTATTTTAAAAACCTGGTGAGTAGCATGTTGAGCAATTTAAGCATGGTAAATTAAAATATACTATATGGATGAAATATCACATATACAACACATTGATTTGCAGTATATTAAGGCTATGCATATCAATGCACTGTAGTTGTGCAACAAGCTCAGTGCATATTACTGTATGCACACACATTAATTGTTTTCTTCAACAAAATCGTATTTTGCACATTCATATATACAGTGTAGCTATGTTTACATCCATACCAATAGGAATCACAGATAGTATAAAGAGTAGAGATACTGATAACAACAGCAAGGCAAAGAATAATTTTTGAGTAACAGGATCGCAATGCAAACATCTTAAATACTTTGAAATAAAAGCCGAATCATTCCTTAGTGAGAATTCTTCAATAGAATTCTTACTATTTTGTCCCTAACTATATAACAACATTTATATGCCTACAAATCTAGCTAATACTTAAGAGGTATACAGCTAGTGGAACTACAGTTATCGCAATTCTTGATTGCCATAAATGACTGTTCTATTAGAGTTAGTGAGTAGTAGATAAAATTATACACAAGTTCAAAGTTATGGACTCTTCAAGTTATCTAAACACCAGGTGGTCCCCAGGGGTTGAAATTCCACTGTATTAACACAATTTTGGTGGCATGTATAGTCGGTCAAATCCTAGGGTTGGAGGAATTTTTACTTTCTTTGGCCCGCATATAAAATAAAAGTACTTAAGTCAGATGATCTAACTACATTCTCTAGCAAGGAGTTCCATTGAATGGCTGTAGGTAAAAAGAGTGGTAGAGCATACTTATTCTTGCAGATATAATCAAGAATCTCAGCTCTATGACAACTAGTTCTGGTTGTAGATCAAATCTGAAAAGGATGATTTTGTAAAACATAATCATGGATGCCTCAGTCTGTCTATGTTAAAGAGTTTCCTAATTAATTTTAGATGGTGAAGCATGTTTAGTTGGCTACACTAGAGTATCTAAAATAATCTTTTAAAACATGTCTGTCAGCTTTACATCAGACTATGTCTAACTTGTCCTTAGTGTGCGGTGACAACAAAATGGAAACATATACAAGAATTGACTTGAAATAGGTAAAATAAATTATGCTAAGGATTTAACATGGTGTGGAGTCTGAGGGCACCGTCTAAGATTTATTTGTTAAAATTCATGGACAGATTTAACTTTACAGATTGAACTTTACAGATTGATATGCCTGGATAGATTCTGACTAAATGTGTTACTGTCCCAACTTTGTAGAGAGCCCTATATAGGCCTATAGTAATCTTATAAATATGGTTTAATGGTAGTCCTTTGGTCATAACAGTTATATATGTGTTCACACTTTTAATTAAATTTATGTGTCAACCAGGTTAGTTAGTTCTCATCATGATAATTATACTCATTTGATAAATTATTATATGTTGTCAACATACAGTCTACGCACAAACACACACACACACATTTAGAAGGAGGCCATTATACTACTACAATACAGCTTGTACAAGTGTTAATAATTATGGCAATGACCCATAAGTAAATCATGCGGTTAATATATAGTGCTGTGTAGCTAGATTGATGTTGATGATAATAAATTAATAATACCTTTTGTGCATTATTATCAATGTTATTGCATCCATTTCATGGTCACCACCTTTAACTTATTTTTTTATCTAGGCTTTTTGAAGCCATTATTATCATTACCATTTCATGGCTGTCACCTTTGATTCCACAACTTTTTCACCCAGAAGCCTGCACACTTTTTATACAGCTTGGCTGTTTGTTGTTTTTTTTTGCATGGATATTACATGTTAAGTTATTAAATAGTGAAACGTGTTCTGCAAAATTGGAATCTAAACATTCCAGGTGCTAATATGAGACTGTTACACAGTAACATTAAGTGTCTATAAATTTTAACTTTTGCGTGTCTGGCTCTATGATAGTCTTACGAGCCAGCCAGTTTTTTCTGTGCATCAGCAAGAAAAAGCTATCTGGTAACATTTGTCACCTTTTAGATTTTGTTGAACAATAAGTGCGCAATTAATTTTGTTAAGATTTGTAGTATTATGTTCACAGCTTAATTTCCTCCATGCAGGCAGCAATATCATGCATCTTTCTCATGTCACAGATATACTATCTATATGGTTCAATCCCAAATACTCTTGTAACATTTTATGTGCTAATTGTTGTAATTCACCGTAGCTCTGTAATATTATTGTTCATATAAACAATGACTCAGACTGATATACCATCATACAGTTCTCCAAGACTTTATTACATTTATCAGGTAAATTATTTAATAGTTAAGACGCACTACAATAGTAGTGTATAGTAGGGACCACAAAGGAGTAGGTGTGGCCCACAAAATAACATCACCCAAAAAAGGCTCAATTTTCCTAGATGATGATGAGGCAGTATTGGTTAGGTAAAACTAAGCCCAAACAAGCTTTCAGATCAACCAGAAACACTTTCAACAAGTTGCTATGGAATTGTTAAAAAATTTTATTTAACGGAATTTTCTACTGACTGCCTGATGCCTCTAGACAAGCGTAACTTGATAACGGCTAAGGCTATGGGCTTGATTTTTTCACTGTTCGATGTCACTTCAGCCCGACAGGTGCCTTTGGCATACTGCAGTATGTACATGCATTCTTCATGGACTTACCAGTGTCCTCCTTTGTGTCCCATTCATCTTTGCTGACGGTGAAAAATATCGATATGGTGGTAGCATGTGATGGCTTCCCTTTGAAACAGAAATCGTTCATATTTTTCATAGTGGCTACTTCAATTGCAGAGGTGCTTTTCAAACAGTTTTTGATTCGTACTGCTGTGTAACGGGTTGAACATAGCTGACAATGAAGCATAATGGATACTTCACTTTTCAGACAATATAGCTGGGGCACGTTGCCATTTCAAATGCAGTATGTGTGGGTTCACCAATCATAATAATATTGTTTACAAAAAAAGTTAACAAACAAGTGTTTCAAAAAAAATTTGGAATTTTCAACTAGAGTAGGGACCATAGCACATCAATAAAATGTACTGAAACAAGCTGGAGTAGTGCACGATATTAAATCACAGTAAAACAATAAGAAGTTTTAGCTATATACCTACTGTGCATTTCCATTATGGTATCTTGGAGCACAATAGGGATATAACACTTCTTATTGTTTTACTATGATTTAATATCGTGCACTACTCCAGTTTGTTTCAGTACTTTTTATTGATGTGCTATGGTCCCTTCTCTAGTTGAAAATTTCAAATTTTTTGAAATACTTGTACGTTACTATTAGGCTCCAGCCTATTATGCTGGCATAATTTTGAGCATAATAGGTGTCTGAAAGCATCAAGCATACTCCTAGCATAATAGGCAGAATAATTGTCATACAGTAAGCAAAAATGCATGCCACAGAAAACTGGAAAAGGCTGACTTACAATAATAGAACAGTCGAAGCCACTGATATGGCATTAAGTAGTTATTTGATATTACTGTTATTATAGTTTACAATGTAGCCAAATTCTTAATGCACAATGAGTACTTTTACATTTAACCAGTTGTTCATAAGCCTAAATTTATCATTATCCATTAGAAAGTAACAAAACATGGGAACTGTGGCAAAAAAAAGTGAGCATAATTATGAGCATAATACGTAGGCAAAAAAATTTGAGCACTGCAGCATAGCGTAATAGGTAAAATTAAAAGCATAATAGGCTGGTGCCTAGTTACTATGCTTCAACGGGTAGCACTAATTTCACAATGCTTGATGCCTTTTGTGACTTTAACTTAAAACTTGTAAAAAACTAAAAAATAAAATGTGAAAATTCTGAGCTCAATTCTGGGACGTTTCATAATGCATCAGAGCCATAACCACTGTATCACCGCTGCCAGCTGTCGGACCCAAGAATATGGCTGAATCCAAACCCTATACCCCTAACTGGATTTATACTGAACCCAAACCCAAACCCTAACTTTGGGGTGAGAAATCATTCTTTGGATAGTAGAGGGCGCTTTAACACCCTCTACTATCTTATATCAATATATACGTTCAGGGGTGCCCACGGGCATGAAGCGTAACCTGCTTCAACACACGATGTTAGAAAACTTGCGATTGTGGGATGGAGTTTATATTGTTATCATTTTGGTACTATTAAAGTTAAGTCATCTAACCTAAGTTAAGTGCTTAGGACTGTAAGTTTTTTTTTCAATTAATGACATAAGATAAAACAGTACATACAAGTGATCTTAAATATGGGCCTCAGCGACCTGCACAGGACTGTAAGTTAGTAACCTATTTAACATAGCAGTAGCAGCTTTGCTGTTCAGTGGTCTGTTCAAAGGCTGATACGTGGTGGGTAGAAATACACATCCACGATCGTCCAAGCAATTCAGTATTGTGCCTTCATTGTACTTTGGTAACAACCAACTAGTCTATCTTAGCAAATATACCTGGCTTAGCAACCACTACAAAAATGAGTCCCACAATACAAAGCTCAATATAACTGTGACGAGTCAAAGCGCATCATTTCTTTGAACTGGCTGGGTATCAAAGTCATTGGCAAACTGCTTTCCCAGTGATATTGCCCGGGGTCACTGAGTTAAACCCCGAGCGGCGCCTTTGAACTCCCATGCTAAAGTGGTATATAGAGGCTAATACGTACATTATAAATAATCACTATTGTGCATCTGTTTACATGCTCAATCCAATAGTAAAAGTGGTTTGGGTACTGGTGCAATGTAAGAAAGTACCTATGCGTATGTAAGTTGTATGATTATCTATCAGATGTTAACCCAATGAAAAAAATGCAGTTTGTTCAATTAAGTGTTAACAAATAGAAGGGTTTGTCATGGCAAAGTAACAGAGATCACTGGGATATAGTAGTAATGAGACTGTTGTTATTCAGTTCAGATGTAATCTCTCAGGTATGCACAGACTGAACTGCTTTCAGCCCCTTAGGATCAGGCCATTTACAAGTATATGACTGAGTTTTTGTGTTTGGCTTCCAGAACTGTCTATAGAGTGCCAGTATACTAGCTGTATATTCACTTCATTTTTTGCTGAATGGTATGCAGCCCAGTCTTCATATTTTCTTCTGTGAATGGGTAAATAAGAGTGCACAAAATAGTGCAAGCTTTTCATTGTGTAACTGCCTTATTTGATTCCCCCTTTGGTACCATGATAGAATTATAAGTTATATTAACAAGCATGTCAACTATTCATTTAGTCAAATTTAGCAAGTATATGCACAATAATAATTAAACCACATATGACGTAAATTTTCTGAAATATTGTATTATGTTATCATTAGCTACTTTGAATACCATGCATGAAACTATACTCACAATTGCAAGCTGCAGGTATAACAACTACACTGAGAATGAAATCTAGTTAAACACTTTTAAGATTATAAAATGATTTATATTAGTGTATCCATGATGTTGCATGATGTTCATAATCATATAACCTCATAAATGTATGTTTCTATGGCTGGGGAATCATGGCCACATATTAATGACTCCTGCCATTGCGGATCCAGATTATGGCTCATTGGTATAGTGCTGCCCATCATATATTGTATGCAAGAAGTTACACAAAGTGATGTATCTAATGTAAATAGCCTGTATGGGTATATCTCACTTTTATCTTAGCTCATGGATCACATGTGTAGAGATCTATTGCAGTCCTCTATGGCAATTAGTTCACAGTGACAACACACACATGCATGGCTGTTTGCACAGAATATTAATATAATGTCCAGCAGCCCTAATGGCAATATGGACGTAGTTGAACCACACACAAATATAATAGGACATGTACTGGCAAGTGCAAAGGGTACTACTACAAATTGCTGCTCATGCATGTTGCATCTTGCTGCAGAAGTGGCTATATAGTATGTATACGTGTGAGCACAGAAGGATTGATATGTGATATGCTTGTCCCGTTTTTTTTTTGTGACTGATTGCTTGTAAGGTAATCATCAACCTGCTGCATTATTGTTAAAGGAAGTCACTCAGTCTCTGGACTACCAATATGATATAGAGAATTGGTGCCATATAACTAACCAATGGTTGGTTACAAGACAACGGCATCCACAGTAATATCTGAGTTTCAGTGTCCAGCTAGGGGTATAGCTATATACAATGTATAGTCAGGTGAGTTGCCTCACCAGAAAATATTGGTGATTAAGCTGAGAAAATCACTGCTTTTTGGCAGTTCCATTACACAAGTTAAAAACTTACAATGAAAGCCTAAGTTTATAACATATACGATGTTTAGTTCAACTTACTGTATAGTTCATCCATAGCATGCAACCAAATATTTTCAGATTGTCATAATTAAAAAAAAAACCTAGATTATTAAAGTCACCCTATAGAATAGTAGCTATTTTGGCACATTTTGGTTGTGGGATAGATAGCTGGTAGAGGGAACTTAGCTCCCTTCTATTATGTACTACTGTACATAATCAACAATGCTTTTACACTATATATGATTTTGAGACCCCGGCAATGACAATGTGGGTAAGGCTACCCACAAACTTCATTACTGAGGCTGTAGGCTGAGGTATAATATAGCCAAGCCCACATATTCTGCATGAGGTTTCTAAATAGTGTATGGTCATTGTGTGGTCGACATTGTATGGTTGACAATTAATGCATTTTCACACACACATGCACACACAAAAATGACCTGTTTAAAAAATTCTAAAAGTGTGAACTGTTGTTGTTGTTGTTATGAACTGTTGTTTTCACGAAGCAAAGTGTGATCAGCACCAGAGCTCATACTTCTCAGCTAGAGTCAAGACCTGAGCCACAGTTAATGAATTACATAATTATATTACTGATTTCAGTACCAGTGCACTTTCCTTGCAGTTACTCTCATAGTATTGCCCATGCACCAGAGTTCATACATAATAAATTATATTCAAAGTCTGCCTTACCTATTCAAAATTTCTAGCTATCCCCTTGGTGTCTAATAGTTTTGATAGTAACCATAGCAATGAATACGTCAAAACATAAGTCAATGCTTAGGGAAATTTATGTGGTTTATTATGTACTAGCTTGGTTAACTCAGCAATAATTTAATTTAACCTGTGTTGATACCTTGATAATGTAGTTACAAAGGGAATTATTTCGTGGGTTAGTTTTATAAAGCTGGCTCATTACATGGCCCTGCTAGGATTCCTGATCGGCTAGCACTTATGCTATAGTTTGTTTGTAAGTCTTGCAAAGTTCCTTATAAAGTTCCATTTGTATTGGTATGTATAACATAATACATTGTATTGTATTACAATAAGAGGATGGCCAGACATCAGTACACTATAGCATTTAAAAAACCACTGACTTGTACACCTCTGATCAAACTGATGAATTTCAGAGGATATATACATTTGCCATCTATGCCTCTTACAATTTACGTCCACTTCTACATGTACTACATGTACAATATTATTATGCTGTGTCCCCATTCCATCCCTGTCTGTCAGCTCTAGCCTATTAGTACTATGCATGCATATATTCAGTAAGCCAATATTAATGTTGTTAGAAATGGATGTAATTTACTGATGTAAATATTGAGTTTTTCTGTGATAATGTGATAATTATGGTTGGAAAGCTGGGATCACCTTTCAATTCCAGTAAGCAGCTGAGAGGGCAGATTTTGAATACAGAGTAAATGAGCAGTAATTGCATAAGTTCATCAACATGTCAAGGGGTGACCCCTTACATAATATCATTTCAAACTTCGCCGGGTTATAAAAGCAGTGCTGTATAGCCACTATATACTATTACCATGTTAACGACGATATTTTAACTATTGGTCAAGCAAGTTCAACTATATACTTGACTACTCAGGTAGTTGTACGTTATAGTTAAAGCACCGCCGCGAGTGTGTACGGAAAACTACAGTACGGGGTGTGTGTCACGGGCGAGAGGCTAATACAGCACGAGGCGAAGCCGAATGCCGGCTGTATTAGCCTCGAGACACCCCGGCCCCGAGTGCTGTATTTTTCGTACACACAAGCATAGGCGCTGCTTTAAGTGTCATATTTTTATTATTGTACTTCCTGCATGGTCGTCTTGCTCAGAGCGATTTTCTCTAGCGACTCAAACTGCTGTGATTTTCGGTGATCATGATGTCAGTAAGTGTTTATATAATCTATCGCAGTCGTAGAACGAACTAATGGATTGGTTAGGCTAGTTTGTGAGCAGGCTAGTTAGCTGAGCCACTCAGCCTGCTCATATTTCTTCCTCTACTTCCTGTACTGGGGCGCATGGCTGCTACATGCAGCTGGAGAGGTAGCTAAGGATGCAAAGCACCTTGCTATTGTGGAGAAGGCAGGAGGTGATTTCATTCCACTAGTTGTGGAAAGTTTGGATATGGACCGGCCTTTTGCTTTGTCGGTTCTTCCTTCTATTTCTGATCGTACCACCACCCGTAGTGGAATTTCACCTAAAGTGGCCAGAAGAAACAACTTTCTGTTTGTTTATGGACAAAAAATGCTAGAATGATTTTAAGGTATTGGACTCTGCGAGGTGGTGATGATGACTTTCCCGTGTAGTTGTTCTTTCTTTGTTGTTCCCGTAGTTATATTTTATTTGTTGTAGTTATGTAGTTTGTTTTGTAAATTATAAAAAATAAAGTTAGGCTAGTTTTAGCGATTTACAATGTCATGCACACGTGATCAGGCATGCATGAAGCCGCTTCGTGATCAGACGATCGCTAAGTGTTTGTACAATCTATTTCTAGCAGTAGAACGAACTGGTAGGATTAGTTTGGCTGGTTTTAGTGATTTACAGTGTGTTGTTTTCGTAACATTCCTTAAATGACTAAATTCTCCGCATACCATAGGCGGGGAAAGTTACGCGTGGGAAAAGTTTCGTGAATTGCACTCTACTTTTGTATACCGGCGTAAAAGTTTCGCGATGCTGATTTTGCATACTAATTTATTGCTGTACAAATACAAACATGTAGAAGCTAACCGGCGTAAAAGTTTCGCGATAGCTACTGCAATCGCAAAATTCGTGAAACTTTTCCCACGCGTAACTTTCCCCGCCTACGGTAACCGACTGTACGTTTTTTTTTTGTTTTTTTTTTACCCGGGCTTGATGGACTGCCCTTGCCTACCACCCCCAGCACATAAATGGCCTGTGCTGGACAAACCGGGACTTTCTTAGTCCACGGCAAACTGAGACTCTGCCCGAATCAGCTCCACAATTGGGGCTGATTCGGGCAGAGTCTCACTGCATTTTCCCAAGTGGGCTAAATTTGCCCAATTAAGTGTATAACTGTACTGTATTTTTCCCAATTAGCTACATAACTGTACTATATGACAGCTAATAATAAGCACTGTATAGATGGACGATACGATAAGCGGCGTCGCTTTGATCTCCCACGCAAAATACAATATAATTAGGTAATAGCTATGCTAGATACCAACAGATATTAAACCACGATAAGATGATTATGAGTATATATATGTGGCAAATTATGGATGTGCATACATACACACTTGTGTGTATGTATGTGAATAATTATGTGTATGTTATTGTTATTATCTACTTTACCAGTTAGGCACTGGAGGGTGTACACAGAAGGCAGAGCCTGTTCGAGGTGTTTACCCATAGCCTAGGAGCCTAAGCGAAAATCTTTGAGCTAAATATCCTAAAGTGAAACGGGACAAATACCTAGAAGGGGTGAAAAAAAAGCCAACCCCATCGTGACTTGATCCGCAGGCCACCCAGATTCCGGCCAAGCGCCACGCTCGGAGCCATGTATAATATGTGCTTGCAGTTTGTACACTCTCATGCCACCAAACACCAGATAAAATTAAGCATATAGTAATGGCGCACATAATGTGACACATGTACATAAATACATCTGTTTTATGCATTGGTGTTTATTCATAGTGTTTGTTTTATCTGTAGAAAGAAGATGACAACTTATGAAATATTCATGGATTTCTATCCTAAACTAATAGAAATGCTACCAATGAATGATTGCACATTTACTGCCAAACTATACTCACAGAAGTTACTTCCTGGCAACTTGAAAGAAAAAGTGAAGTCCTTACCAACATCAGCAGATAAAGCAGAGCATTTTTTGGACACAATGATAATGCAACCATCAGCAGAGATCATTAATGATGACAGCTTTGAAAAACTCCTTAGAATAATGGAAGACAGTAAGTTTAATAGCTTGAACAATTTAGCCCAACAGATCAATGTTCGACTGGGCAAAATATTTTCTAGCAGTGCTAACAGTACTGGTAAGTGTATGCATGCATGCACAACATGCATGAATTCATATACAGATGTGTATTTCATGAATAAAAGGTGAATTCTCACATCCAACAAGTGCTGCATACAGTATATACATGCATACTATTTATGTGGAAACAAATCATCTGTGCACATTTTTTTTAATAGTATTCAATCCAGTTACCTTACTATTTAGCAGAGCTCAAAACTTATATATACAAATACGACAAAGTGTTAACAATAATTGTTGGCCACCTAATCAATTAAAAGAGTTTATTCCTCTTGTACTTATTCAATACCAAAGCCAAAATACAATGAAATTAGCTATTACACTTGCTGAATTATACCAATCAGATCACATTCATGAAATAGTTTCAGCGGCAAGCAATGATCAGCCTACCAAATATGGCAGGGTTGACAGCTGTGAACCTCTAGGTAAAGTTATCAAAACCAATAAAGTCACACAAGACATTTCAGAAATTTTGGCTCCACTAGAAGACAACGACACTCCACAATTTATTTTAATCCAAGGAGCTCCTGGTATAGGAAAATCTTTCTTGCTTGAAGAGATTGCCTATAGGTGGGGAAATGGTCAGTTGCTACAGGGATTTAAACTACTACTCCTAGTGTGCTTACGAGACCCTTTCATAAAAGAGTTGAAATCAATAAGTGAACTTTTGCAGTCAGTACTTTGTACAGGAGACTCAAATGCTAAAGAAGCTATTGCTGCATGTAATGATTACCTCTTTAAGAACAGTGGCAAAGATCTAGTCTTCTTATTTGATGGCTATGATGAATTGTCACAACATTTACAGCAGGAGAGTCTTGTGGCTAAAATTTTAAATCGTAAGGTGCTTCCCAGTTGTGGTATAGTAGTTTCTTCTCGACCTCATGCCTCAGTATACTTGCAAGAGGTAGCAAATGTCAGATTGGATATAATTGGCTTTACCGAGACAGACAGAAAGAAATATATTCAAAAGGCATTAACAGGCCAACCAAAGAAAATTGAAGAACTTACTCAATATCTTGATTGTCACTTGAGCATAAACAGCCTGTGTTTGGTTCCTTTCAATATGACAGTTTTAATTTTTCTATACAAATATGAAGACACCCTTCCCAAAAATTCAACTGAATTGTATGATCACTTTGTACGCCTTACCATTTGTAGAAATGTTTCTACATCAGATAAAGCTCTGATAAAAACCATTCCTGACTTAAGAAAACTACCAGAGCCATATAGCAAGATAGTCAATCAGCTTGCAAAATTGTCATTACAGTACCTTAATATTAACAAGCTAACTTTTACTCAAGGAGAACTTGAAACAGCATGCCCTGATATTAAAACAATTTCAGAAGACATTAATGGATTTGGATTGCTACAAGCAATAAAACATTTCAGATCTACTGGAGAAATGATGACCTTTAATTTTGTGCATTTATCTATTCAGGAATTCTTAGCTGCTTATTACATTGCTCAACTTCCTCCAGCTGATGAGCTAAAAATTCTCAAAGAAAAGTTTTGGAGCATTTATCACTTCAATGTGTTTGCCTTTTATGTAGCGCTTACTAATGGCCAACATTCTTCTTTCAAGGAATTTCTGTCAGGTAAAGATGACAGTACAGCCATTTCTGATGAGTTTCTCACAGACCAGTTGAAATGTTTTCGCCTTTTTAAATGCTTTTACGAAGCTGGTGACATGAACATGTGCCATTGCATTGAAGAAGCAAAAACATTTCACTACAGAAGAAATAAAAGAATTGACCTTACAGACAACAGATTCTTATCAGTTAATAATCTTGAGTGTGTAGCACTTTTCATGACGCACTCAGTACACAAGCAATGGGACCAAGGAATCAACTTTTATCGCTGCTATATACAAGATCAGGGTATCCGTATATTGCATCACAGGTTAGTTGGATCTGGCATTACCATTAGAAAACTTTGGCTAGATTGTAATGGTCTTACTTCTTCCTCATCATCCTTACTTAGTGACATCGTTGTTAAGTGCAAAGTTAAAGAATTGTGTATTGATGGAAATGAAACTGTTGGAGAAGACAAAAATTTTTCGGGCATGTTGAGTGATTCATCCTCTGAGTTAGAAAAACTATACATGTCATATGTAAAATTATCTTCTGCTGGAGCCATCAGGTTATTTACAGCATTAGCAACTGGCAACAAACTGAAGGTACTCCGGATCACTTTTAATGATATTACTGATGAGGCCTGCGGTACTATTGCTGCCACTCTTAAAGACAACACATCTTTAATCAAACTAAATTTGGGAAGTAACCCAATTAGTGCAGCATCAGCTCAACATATCATTAAAGCATTGCAGCATAACAATACCTTAAAAGAACTTACTCTCCCTGATTACACGGAAGATTCCAGGAGCACTTTTGTAACTTTAGCAGAAACAATTAATAAAATAAGAACACTTAATGAATGTAAAACAAGACTGTATGTAAAGTTTTGGTAAGGTGTATAGTTTGCCATGTGTAGCTAGCTATGCATGTGTGTGTTTATACTGTATTCCATTATTTACACAGTTGAATATACAATTTGTTTGCATATATACAGAGTTATCACAGAAAAATGTATTATGTATTTACAGATACGGAAAGGAGTAGCTAGTTGTTTGAATGGTGGGGTGGCTAGGGCACAATCACGTAAATGCTTAAAACTTTTAATACCTAAATTTAAATTAGGTGTTACTACATGCACAAGACCAAGCAGCACTTTCACAAGTTGCCAATTATTAGTAGTGAACAATGTGTAACTACCTAAGGAAGTAAATTCACAGTGCATGTATCTCTTCACACAGCTGATGCCAGTGAACTTTGCCTCTTATAGTTAAGTAAAAGTTTGTGGTATTTTCTAAGACTTGACTGTACAATAATAGTACCCCATGTAGTGCAGCTGATCAAGTGATCTAACTGCCATGGTTTAAATATAATTGGATGAGTCATCTGTTTGAATACCATTGTCATGATGATATATTGTGATATATAACAACAATAGGGGAATTTTGTTGTAATGCATGTATGTTTTTTACCAGATAAAATAATTATATTACCTAAAGTATATTGAAATTATAGCTTATGTTCATGTGGATGTCATAATTAGTTAAAGTAATTATAATGTATGTATAACTTGTGTTTTTAGGCTGCAAGCACCAGTTGCTTGCAGACCCTTGGCATACTTGCCATAAAGTAATAATAAATAAATAAAAATAAATAAATAAAAGACTTGCAATGAATTTAGAATAGGTATAGTTGCTTGTCAGTGCAGCTACTTTACTGAAAGGATGCCAACTTGAAGGTTAAAGTACTACACAGCAGTAAATTGGTACATAGCTTTAACAATTTCCTGAAGGATACTGTACTATAATATCTCTTCACTCAATTGACTCCAGATCTTTATGACAAAAACCAACCTTCAAAGGGAAAGTTTTTGGTGTAGTAATTCAACCAGTTTGATGCCGTTAGAGACAAAATGACACTATAAGTAAAAAAGAAAAGGTTAAAAATAGGGTATCACATATATAATAAATACAATGTCCATATATTATAAAGAATGTTAACACAATAATCATAAATGCTCTATATAATAAGTAAAAGGTCTATATATTAAATAGAAGGTGTATATAATAAACAGGAGGTCTATATAATAAATAGAAGGTGTATATAATAAATAGAAGGTCTATATAATAAATAGAAGGTCTATATAATAAATAGAAGGTCTATATAATAAATAGAAGGTCTATATAATAAACAGGAGGTCTATATAATAAATAGAAGGTCTATATAATAAATAGAAGGTCTATATATATATAATGAATAGAAGGTGTATAATACACAGGAGGTCTATATAATAAATAGAATGTCTATATAAGGTCTATATAATATATAGAAGGTCTATATCTATATAATGAATAGAAGGTCTCTGCATATATATATATAGGCTATATTATAAATCTACATTGATATTATTAGAATATTGCTTGGTAATAACTACTATCGATATGACCCCATAGTTTGACAGTGCTCACTATATACATGTCATGCCACTAGATGAATTATTGATGGAAACTGGCACTATCAAAAATTTCTACAATGTTAAGGAGAGTTTTGTGGCCAGTTGTGGTTTGATAAAGCACAACAAAGAGAATTGTTTTGAGATCTTGTTTGTTGCAATGAATATTTTAGGCACTGAGTAGCTAAATAACTGGCTTGGGTCTTATAATATTATTGGCTACCACTATAGGTATGGGTCTCAGTCACCAAACAGATAGCTAATTAAATAAATTTTAACAAACTGAGGCACAGGAAGTCAAAGGAAATTTTGGGTAGCATATGATCACACATTATAAGAACATCATGCAGTATGGTAGTACTGTATATTAGGGATCATGAAGAAATGGGTTTTTCTAGCCAAAAATATCACCTCAAAACCAACCTCGATTTTCCTTCATGACAATGTGGCCGTATTGATTATAGGCACAGCCAAGCCCAAAAATGTCTTCAGACCAACCCCCAAAAAGTTTACGGGATTTTAAAAGTTTTCTATTTAATTTATTTTTATGCTGACTGACTATAACCAAGTGCCTCCAGCCAAACATAACTTGACAATGGATAAGGCTACAGGCTTGATTTCTTCACTGTTCGATGTCGCTTTCATCCTGAGATGTGCCTTTTCAGTGCCAACTGCAGTATGTACAATATATGCATCGTGGAGTTGTCTTCGTCCTCCTTTGTGTTCCAGTTTTTTTCTGACAATGCAAGGTGTCAATTTGTGATTATAGCATGATGCGACTTCCCTGTGGCTCTGTTGGCTTATCATCCATGTTTCCCGTAGTGACTGGATTGATTGCATGCAGAGATGCTTCTCGTACTGTCCTTCATTTATAACCTTGTGTAATGGGTGGAGCATAGCTGCAAACATAATGGTCACCTCCCTAGTTTTTTTGCTACATAATTGATTGTTGGGATGCACGCATTCCCACACAAAATTAATTTTATGACATTCCTGGCATCATTGTTTCTTTTAATGTGGTATGCGTTGTTTCATTTATCATACTTCTAAAAAAGTAAACAAACAAACAAACAAACAAGTAGAAAGAAAAAATAGGAATTTCAAAGAAAGAAAAAGTAGTGAAACAAGGGAATAGCTCAAAAGTAGTGAAACAAGTAAGGTTCCCTATACCTGCAGATATACTAGTGGACATTTAATCCTAGTCTCATGCACATAGCCAGACTGCTTTTTTTCTTTTGCGTTGGAGTAGGAAAAAAACCCAATACAAAAGAGAAAAAAAGTAGCCACAAAAGACTAATTAAATCCCTAATTCATGGGTCATGGTTATAGACTGATCATGAAGTTTAGGGATTTAATGTCCAATAGTATATCTGCAAGTATAGGCAATCTTCTTCAGGCTTGTTTCACTATTTTTGAGCTATTGCCTTGTTTCACTAGTTTGTCTTTCTTTGATCCCTAATCCAACTTAAAATTCCTTCTTCTATTTGTTTTTATATGTGTCATGTGTATATAGCTATTTTTGCAGTGTTGCACACTTGACATTTCAACAGTTCAACTTTACCCTGTATATTTTGTCTGATGATGGCCACTAGCACAGGATTCCTGTGGACCCTCAGATTATCTATATAATAATGCTTTACTTTTACTTGTACTATAGTAATGTATGCTATATAATGATAATAAAATAAATCGCAGTCAAAACAACATCAAAACTTAAACAAGCAATAGTTGGGGAAACTTTGTGGCCACATGTGGGTTATGGTGTGTTTATATAATTGCTGGGTTTACCATTGTCATGATGATATAACAACAAAGGGGATTATTTTGGGATTTTGTTTTATTGTTATGAATAATAGGCAATAAAAGCTGACATTGCATTGTCTTTATTATTAACCACTATGATGCAGAACTACACTCATGCATCTCAGTACAACCAACAACTAGCTACCAGGATACTAATGAAAAGCATGCACAGAAGTCAAATTAGTGAAAGGAAATTTCAGGTGGTATATACATATACGTAATCACACATTAATGACATTAAGAAGGAAACTGCTTGGGAGATAGGGTAACACAATTTACATAACGATGCATGAGTGTTTAATTATTAATAACATGAATGCACCTTATACATGTACAATGCCATATAGACAGGTGCTGCTCAGTTGTGTTCCATGATACATGTCATGACCACATATACAATTATGAATTAATATACGTACACAAGAGTTCACATTATGAACTCTTGACATATGTTATACTAACTGTGTAATCATTCATAATACCCCCATACAAATATTATGAACTCTTTGTGTGATTAATTAAGGTTAGTTTCTATGCATGGGACTTTGAACTAAAATGGTTATTTTCAGTTAGATAGTCAACAATCTCTCCTTCCAGGATTGATAGCTGTACCAGCATCTAGGTAGGAAAAGTTATAAACACTAGTAGAGTCAACTAAGATGTTTCAGAAATCTTTTACATAGTTCTTCACCAAGAACTCTCACTTTATTTTAATTCAAGGAGTCCCTGCATGGTTGCATGCATAACCATACTAGCAGTGTATAGCTCCATGCATTTAATTCTGCATACATAACATGTATTCTAGGTACAACTTTGCACACATACACATTGTATACTTTTTAAAATTAATGGGTGACAATTGCATGGCTAAGTGGTTTGATGGTAAGGATGTCATGTGTTTGCAAATACATTAAATGTCATGAAATTAGCTATCAACAACAGTTTTAATTGATTAAATGGCATCACGAGCAACAGCACCAATAATTAAACATCACTGAAGCCATTTCATACGAGCCATTTTTCTATCTTGTTATAGTTATGTACTTGTCAATTTCCTTCTGATAGTCCTTATCGTGTGGTGATTCAGAGATCCTGACCAGAAGACAGACAGATAGAGCTATAGCCAACTTACATACATGGATATGTTATTCTATACATATGTGTATGCATGACATATCAACCATAAGTGTAGTAAGAGTCAGAACAACATTGTTCATGGCTATATCTTTACGTCTGGTGATCAGTAAGCATACTTTAATGATGTAAGCAACCACACTATGATTACATGTAGGGACACTCCCTACGTACTATACCATTGTAAAAGCAACACTGCTCACAGTTTACAGAGTTTATGTACTATTGATAATGCTTCTCAATATAGCAAATAATCTGCTGCTGGTCTTGGGCTCCTAACATTCATAGCTATGCAATAAAGCCATCCATGCATATAACACATAAATATTAGTGTGTCATGCAGATGAACTGTATATGCTGCAGATATGTATGTACATACTGTAATTGTGTATGGGTTTTACAGTTTTACTGTATGCATTACTGTTTATTGTAGCTTCATTAAGGAGAAATGTCAAGTATTCAAGGTGTTCTACCTTAATTTATGATTGAAATACTACCAATGAGTGATAGTTGTTTCACAACAGCATTGTGTTCACAAGATTTACTTCCTGGATACTTAAAGGATCAGATGAAGTCTCTATCTACACATTCAAGGAAAGCCGAACATATCCTGGACAGTGTGATCAAACCAACTGTCACACTGTGTGACATTTCTGGCTTCATGAAGCTCTTTGTAGTGAGGTGGATTAACAACCGAAAAATACATAACAATTGTGCATTTAGTGATAAAAGTACCAAATTTGGCACATAGGTAGAGGATTACTTTAAAAACAAATCAGGATATTTGGCCAGTGCAGACCACGCCCCCTTTGATAGGTTCTACCCACTAAACCGCACAAACAAAATATCAATGTTTAATTATACAATAAACAAAAAATGAAAAGCTGAACATTAACTCTCTACCATAATTATTATAACAGAATTACACTAGTTTCATCTATTTGGTATAGCAGACATAGCCAAAATGCACTCTGTGTGTAGTATTTCTGCTGAGAACACTGTTGTGACAGTATAACTATGAACGACTACATTATTAGATTCTCATCAGTTGTGAACTCATTTGATGTTATGCAATCATGTAGCTATAGATGCTCTTATAGACTTTAATTCATTGAAGAAGTGGTAAAGGTAGGAAACATACTGTACATGCTAAGAAATATATGACCAGATTTTCAAAAAGGTATCTTTTTCATGCACAAAATTTGACCCATTTTTTGAACTATGAAGCCTCATAACATTTCTATATTATTGCGTATAATTGCCCATGAGTGCAGTTAAAGTATCTGGCTACAGTTTGAAACTAAGAGTATAATCAGTATAAGGAGTCATTTTGTTTGCTGGCATGTTAAATGTGTGAAAAGGTACCTTTTTTTTGCAAATCCAGTCGCGTATCTATTCAATCATCCCCATACAACATTCTGTATTATTTACATGTATTGCAAGTACATATAGTCAAGATAAACATTGCTGTAGTGGGTGAAATCCATTGCATGTATATGTATATACATTAATTTTAGTGAAACACATAGCTATCTGGTTTATAAGGCCATTGGAGGCCCCATCCACTTAAGATATACCACTAAAACCATGAAAAAGCAATCATTAGAGTAATACTATAAGTATTATGAACCTTGTTTTATTCCATACTGTATATGAATTCAAATTATTTTATAGTTTGTAATTACCTATGTACATAGACTCTGTGGTCAATACGTGGCCAACTCAGTGTAACTAGCTCACAAATATTTAACTAGGTATATACACACTTGGCTATTACATTATCTTCAGGCTTCAAAGTTTGCAATCAAACACAATGTTGTGAATTCAAGTTTATCCTTCTTGTACATAGCAGACTTATATAGAAAATATAGACAAAGCCTGACAAAAAACATTTTCACAAAGAGACCTATCAAGGCCACTCTAGAACAACAGAGAGAACAAGGGAGGCCATGTATGGAGGCGGTCACTGTTAGCAGTTCTTGAACCACCAACTGGGGCTGGATATGGACAGAAGCTGACCTGTATGAACCATAGTCTGCACATTTACTGGTATTGTCATACAGTAGGGTGACAAACCTCTGAATATTGTGTGTAACATGTTCCAGTGGTTCATTTGGCATACAATACAATATTAACAGTGCAGTTGTGAGTTCTGGCAGTGCATTTTCAGGTATTCCATGTTTTCTTCTTACTATGTTCAACAAAGCTTGAAACAATCCGAAACATCACAGCCTGAATTTAGTATGTATAGCTGCACAATGGATGATGCTACAGCATTTGTGTCTTCACATTAGTCCTTAAGATTGAGCTTTCAAGTACAGTGTATCATGTTTACTAAGCCCATAACCAGGATTCTTAGCAGGACCCTTTTCTGTTCAGTGTATAGTGCATGTTTCTGAAACACATTTTGCATGGAAAGCATGCAAAAGCTAATGAGTGTGGGGAAATGCTCTATAGAAAAATTGTTGCACTTAAATGACTAAATATTTTAATTCAGCAATTTTAGTTGAATTGTTAATTAAAGTTGAGAATTACTGACTGTAATATCGAATATTTGATTGCTCTGTTATAGTACCTCAGTTTTGAGTGTAATGTACCAGTAAATTTTAACAGAGGGTGGTTTGTCCAAATCCCCTCTAAATATTGGCCTGTAGCAGTGAAGATCAACTCACTGGAAAATCCTGAAAAAGGTTTACCTTTCCCAAGCGTATGCATTTGACCAGTTATGAACAATCTTTAAGTGCTTGTGCAAGGTGGATGACATTATTGTCACTATTCAACTCACAGGCTTTGGTGTGGGCCTTTTTCAGGGCCAATATGCCATTAAAATATCTCTCCTGTCTCCTGAGCTCTTACATCAGTAAACAGATCTGAAGACACTATAGCTACTGTGGCAGTGAATAAGGGACCAAAATATTAATAAATTTTACTTGGTCAGAACTGTTTCCTTGTATGTATTATGTTCACCAGATATACCTCTTTTACATCAAACGTAGTTAGCTACCAATACAAACAATGATGTCATCCACCATGCATGTGCAGTCAAAATTGATCATAATTGACCTATATTTTGGAAAGCTACAGTAAATCTTTTTCAGGAGTTTCCAGCGAGTTGTCAGAAGGAATCTGTTCTCCTCCCTCTAGTCTTAGTTAGTAAGCATTATACTTGAAGGTCCCAATCTTGAAGATGCATGTTAAGACACAAACCCTGCAGCAGTATCCATTGTCCAGTTATTCAAATTCAGGCTGTGCCAGGTTTTTTTGAGTGTGGTTAGCATGAAATTCACTGTCAGAGCTCACAACTGCACTGTTACTATTGTATCATACACCAAATGATCCAATGGAAAATGGTATACATGTATTCAGAGGTTTGTCATCCTACTGTATAACAGGACTAGTAAATGTGGAGACATTGAGAAAGCCTGATGAAAAATTAACTGCATATCTCACCAAGCAAGACGGCTGCTCTAGAACAAAAGAGAGAGCTACTTGTCAGGGAGGCCATGTGTATATGGGACAGTTGCTGTTAGAGGGACTTTTGCATGGTAGTGAAACAGGTATGGTATTAGCATATAAACCACAGAATCCATGCGAGTAATTGTAAACTATAGAATTCATGTATGTAATAAGACAATTAGCTAGGTTCACCATATTTTTTCATGGTTTTAGCGGTATTTCTAAAAATGGGTGGGGCTTCCAATGCCCTTATTAACCAGATAGCTATGTTTATCACTAAATGTACTGCATATAGCTATACATATACATACACACAATGGTTTTCTTAGAGTCTAACGCACTACTGCAAAGTATATGTACAGCACAAATACATGCATGACGTTATGTTATGGTTGAATAAATATTTCCTAGTATGTACAGTATGTTTTCCTACCTTTAGCTCTTCCTAAATGGATTAAAGCATCACATGATTCATTAAATGAGTTCACAACAGATGATAGTCTAATAATGCAGTCACTCATAGTTATAGTGTTAATAGCTACCTGAGTTTTGTTTCTGATGTTTCACAATAA
Organism: Dysidea avara; assembly: GCF_963678975.1. Taxonomy (NCBI): domain Eukaryota; kingdom Metazoa; phylum Porifera; class Demospongiae; order Dictyoceratida; family Dysideidae; genus Dysidea; species Dysidea avara. The sequence goes on along the minus strand of NC_089286.1, from coordinate 9,423,671 downwards.
ATTGTGAATTTTATCTATACATACCATGCCACTAGCAAGTCTGTAGACAGCAGCTTCTTATCACCAGCGTAAATGTCAGAAATGCTCTGAGACATTTCAACCCTTGAATTTCTCCTAAGTTCAGTTGATGTATTTATCATTATAGAGTCAGTATTTACAATGTACTGGGGTTCAAACCCAGTATTCAATTCATGGTTCCTATCAGCTTATAGTATGTACATGTGATATGCATACAATGAACACCAGTGAGTGTACTACATCTCTCATTCTATATAGATGAATACATGATTCACTCAGTATTAAAGGAAACTATAGATAAAACTTTGAGCGTTAATTGGATGGCTGCAGTTTTGAGGCTGCCCAGGTCCAATCGTGGATTTTTTTCTCTTATCTCCACCTTTTTAAACATACTTAATGTAACAACTTTAAACAGGCTGTAGGACCAGGTGTCCTACAGACTTTCAGCACTTGTGCTGTAAAGCATTAATAAATAAATAAACTGTCAGCATAAACTAAACAGTTCTAATTAGTTTACTGGAAAAACAATAATCTGTTACAAGACAGCTATACTGGCTGTGGTAGATATAGAGCACAGCCAATGGCTGATGAAGATTCCCAACAAGACTGTAACTTGACAGGGATGGATATAGGAGATGCTGAAGCAAATTCTACACACTTATTAGGTATTTAGCTACAGAGATATTAGGTGCAATTAAAGCAAAGGGATTGACCAGATTTTATTTGTAACACTAAGCTTTAATACTCTAATAGAGCAGTCAGTTACAGAACATTTAGGTAGGTAACAACAATGGGACGTGTTTGTCTGTTTTGACTACATAATATTTGTCGATAATTTCACCTGCTATATACAAAAATGTATGATGTAGCTATAGGCTGAAATACTTTCATTTACAGTTACAACAGTGAAATTTAAGGAAACCTACAATGTTTTAACATCTGGAAAGGCTGGATATCTCAGAATTTCTACCTTACACATCTAAAACTGCCTTTAAACAATGAGTGTGGGAAAATTGCAATGATGGCAAGCATAAGTGAGCTCTTTACGATGATGATCACTAGATGAGATTGACAGAAATTGTGTGTTGAGAAAAGATCTAGCTAGAAAAGATCTATAAAGATCTAGCTATTAGCTGAGCTATTAGCTGAGCTATAATTATCATCAAGTCAGGTATTTTGACTCGATCACAACTGAGTGATAGCTACACCCGTACATCCAGATTGCATTGGTTGCATAAAATTAGCTACCGTACGCAAGGAAATTTTGACGTAAGAAAAATTTGACGAATTCATACTTCAGCAGATTTGACGAATAAAATGTTGACGAAAATCAAGAAATTGTAGGCAAAACCTGTACTTTTAAGGGCGCTTATAAACATTTTACGAATTTAAATTTGACTAATTAAACCGATTCGTCAAATATTTTTTACGTCAAAATTTCCTTGCGTACGGTATATGATTGCTAAAATGGCTCCTAGCTATGCATGGAACAATTTAATAATCACAGAGTTACCAACTACCATATGCGTATTTTGTACCATACGCGTATGGTAGCTACGTACATACCATATGCGTATAGGGTATACGCGTACGGTACAACCATACGCGTATGGTACGGAAAATCGTACCATCTGAGTATAGGCTATAGCTAACCTGCTTTGTATTATTATTATTATTATTTATTATTAGTGCTTTACAGTGTAGAGTAAAGTATCAATTATAGGACAATATGATGTTCGGACAGCTGCCATTCACTTCCTGGGAATCCTGCAGCTTTGGTTATTGTACCAAAAGGTAGGCTACAATAAGCAATAATTATCCTCCAATAATCAGCTTTGCATGATTAAAAGCTTAAGAGTTACAGCCAATAGTATATGCTTAGTCCGATAAAATCTATGCTCGGATAAAACTATCAGTTGTCGGACTTTGATTTTTACTACCAGTAAACAATGTCCAATTTATTTCAAATTTGTATGCAATATACCTGTACTCATTAGCTATTAATGGCCAAAAAATGGTTTCGTTATCTTTAGCATAGATGGAGTACGAGCCCCCCAAGTTTTAGCGGTATTGTCGGACGCCCTCCGCTTTAATTTAGCCATGCCCACCAACAGAGTTCATGCTTTTTGCAACAAATGCACCAGTGCTAAACCACAGAAGAAGGTAAATAAATATCTTTCAAGAGTAGAGGTGTGTTTTAAAGTTGATATTCAGGATATTTCTATTGGAACGCAGTATTTTTGGCTCCTAAATTAAGGAGATGCACGCTAGGTGGAAAAATGAAACTACGAGGCACAACTTTCTGACCAACCACATTTGTTATAGTCTTGGTGCCTCAATCGCGAATACCACCTAGAAATGAAAAGATATTCCATTTTCTACCTTCTATGGATGCACAAAGCAACATTTTCGTCCTTTTTGTTTCACCCATATAAGGTAGACAAAGAAAAGCCTTTCAATTTTCGTGACAGTATTTGTGATAGGACACCAAGACTAGCATATGTAGGTGGTCAGAAGGTGGTTTTGCATAACTTCATTTTTCCACCTCGCGCGCATCTCCTTCATTTAGGAGTCAAAAATACTGCGTTCCAATGGAAATATCCTGAATATCAACTTTAAAACACACCTCTACTCTTGAGAGATGTTTATTTACCTTCTTCTGTGGTTTAGCACTGGTGCATTTGTTGCAAAAGCATACAAACTCTGTTGGTGGGCATGGCTACATTAAAGCGGAGGGCGTCCGACAATACCGCTAAAAATTGGGGGGCTCGTACTCCATCTATGCTAAAGATAACGAAACCATTTTTTGGCCATTAATAGCTAATGAGTACAGGTATATTGCATACAAATTTGAAATAAATTGGACATTGTTTACTGGTAGTAAAAATCAAAGTCCGACAACTGATAGTTTTATCCGAGCATAGATTTTATCGGACTAAGCATACTATTGGCTGTAACTCTTAAGCTTTTAATCACACAAAGCTGATTGTTGGAGGATAATTATTGCTTATTGTAGCCTACCTTTTGGTACAATAACCTAAGCTGCAGGATTTCCAGGAAGTGGGTGACAGCTGTCCGAACATCATATTGTCCGATAATTGATACTTTACTCTATATAATATCAAGCAGAAGGTTTTTACACTGTCGTACCTATTGACTATGCCGGATGGCACTCTGCTTTCATTTCTTTTTGGGGAAGAGGGAGTGGGAAGGGGCCCGGCTAGTCTCTTAGCAGTTTCTGTAATTCAGTCAAGATCGAGCTAGCTAGGTATATACCTCTATAGAGCAATCATATTTTGGTCTGATTAGCTATTCTATTCTCTAGAGCTGAGATGTATTTTGCTTTACTGTAATTAAGATATAATTTGCTTTACTGCATGATGCAAACCTACACTGTTAAAACTGAGGTGGTCATAGCACACTTAACCAGCAGCACACCCTTTGGGTGCAGGCACACTTTCAGGATATAGTGTGTGAAGCACACAAGACAAGCAGTGTGACTGTATATTGGTGTACATGGCATCCTTTATCATTTAGAGGTAGTAGGATGTATAGAAAAGCATCAATTTTTATGTGCTATAAATAGACTTATTTTGTGCTAAGCCATTACACAGACACACTACAATAAAATGTGTATTCGTGCATAATTATGTGGTATGCCCTAAATGTGCTGTACATAGCATGTACTCTTGTGGTGTATGTGATATGTAGGAGATGATTGTCCACATTTGTCCATTAGTTAGTAAATATGAACCCATTTGTCCATTAGTTAGCTAATGTGAACCATCATCTCCTACACATCACATACTTCGCTGAAGTATGTGTATGTGTGTGCGTGATTTGCACAAAAACACATTTATTGTAGTGACAGTTCAAGTCGATGAACAAAGCCAGTATATTTGTATCAATAAAGTAACCAATTTGCATCAACCAAGAGTAAAACTCTTGATGCATTAACTCATAGAATTTCCATTAGATTAATCCAGTGAACAGAAAAGATAATCAGTGGGGGCCCATACATATCTTAAGGTAGCTTCAGCTGAGTGAAATTAAACCCACAATCAAACTCCAGGCTTGGTGATATAGGTTTATTATACATTTTGAAACAATGTTTCGGATTGGAAAGCAGTAAGTTGCTGACTGACTATAGTGTTGTGTACTGTTTGTAGATTGTTGACATTCCAGGAATGTTACACCAATTGTGAAACTGCAGATGATGTAATATTTCACAATAATACTATGATGAGTGGTTGACTTTGATAATAAAGCTGTCACATTCTACCCTTCCACTCCTGAATGCACAAGTGCTTTTTTTCTCCACAGTGGAAATGCTATATACAGGGCCGCCCACAGGGGGGGGGGCAACTGGGGCATTTTGCCCCAGGCCCCAGCCTGACAGGGGCCCCAGGAGGCCCCCTGAATATCTGTTTAAAAGATCGATATACTCTAATAGAGCAGTCAGATCTAAATACTCTAATAGAGCAGTCACAGTATTCTTCAGAGGAGCAGTGTAGCAAGCTTATAGATAAGGAGATATGGTTGGTGATGGGTAGTTATTGTCATTGCCAGCAGATTGTGACCTTTTTTTTTTTTTTTTTTTTTTTGGTCTTCAACTTACAGCTTGGGTGAAGGGCCCCACTTTAACTCTTTGCCCTGGGCCCCTTAATTTCTCTGGGCGGCCCTGGCTATATATTACTTTGAAAGTACACAAGCTGGTATACTATAGTAATGTATGTTCTTTAGAATAGTCAAGTTAATTATCTAGCTGTTGCATAGCAACCATATACACTGAAAACGTATTGTAAATTTTAATTTTTATTTCTTCTTCCACGCAGTACTTTGTGGCTGCAATTGCTACACATATATTACTTCCTATTGGATTCATGATCCATTGTTTAATTGATATAATGAAAATTCAAAAATCAGGCCATTATTACATAATGCTACTCCTCCTTCATACCTGTAATAGAGTTTATGATGTAATGTAATGATGTGACATGATGTAATAATTCATTATGCATATACTTGTAATATTAATATTGTGTGCAGTAGTTGTAAGAGTTATAGCTGTTATTGTGTGCTTTCAATTATTGATGAATAATATTATATACAGTGGTCTGTTCTGCTTATAAAAGATTTGCCCAAGAGCCTACACTTCCCTACAATTATAGAACAATACCCACACATATGTGATAGCAGCCATATTAATTAATTTGCATCCATTGGAAAATATAGCCAATTTTTTACAGTCACAGATATATGTATATTATTTCATTAAATATTTTATTCTATTGTTGTTACATAATCTATTGTTTAGCTTTAATTTGTTAGTACACTATACCTTAATGGATATTTATGCCTGATGGCACGCACTAAAGGAGTGTTGAGCAGACAATTTTAATCAGATGAGCTCGAGAAGTACAATGTAATGATTGCTCAAACAGAGGAAGATCTGGAGAATTCTGATACAATAACATCGAGGGAGGTAGCAAAGAGATTTTACTGTAGAGAAAGCAATATTCCAGTTTGTAAATTAATGTAAATCTAGCTGTAGCGTAGCATTATTAGCATAATTAATTGCATGTGCAACAAATTCTTTTTAAACTGAATCTTTGCTATTGAATGAGGCATGCACATTGCCTACTGAGGAAAACATAACATGGCAGAGATTTTATGGTGAGTTTATGAGTTCTAATGAATATTTCAGTAACGAATGTATGTATATATATATTATCTGGCATTGTTTAATTGTTAAGTGTGTTGTAACCACTCACTACTTACTGTGGATGGGACAATGTGTTTAGCTACACTATCTGAATGTATAGCTATACTCTTTAAAGTTAACAACATCCACGTTAATTTGTGCTGTAGGTCCAGTATGATGAATGTGAGTGGTGGTGCTACATACAGTATGTACAAACAAGAAAAGTACGCAAACATAAATTGGATCCTCAAAAGAAGAAGAGTGTATATAATAGATAAAGATGCAAAGACAGTGAGGGGCCATGTTGCACAACTGATAACACTTACAAAGTTCATTTGTCAAGTTGTTAGCTTTGCACAAGCAGTGCAAAGCTAGAAATGTTTGTAAAGATAGCCCATTGTAGCTAGGTGATGGCAAGGCTAGAAGAAACTGAGAAAAGGCATAATACGCATATGGTACATACCATACGCGTATACCTATACCGTACGCGTATGGTACATACCATACGCGTACGGTACAAAATACGCATATGGTATAGAACAGAGCAATGACTAAAACAGTGATTTAGATGTACCCACACTACTATTACTGTTGAATTGTCATGATTAGGATGTCAGACTGAAAGGGGGCGCTTATAATTTCTAATCGATAAGCGCCACTCCGAAGGGAAAAGGCCCAGGAGGAGGCAGTCTGGCCCCGGGCTGGTCACACGAGACTACTGTGCTCTGGTGACAAGCAGGTACCTAATGGGCCACGTTTACCGTGATAGTCTAGAAGAACAGATACACCTACTCGAACAACTAGGAGATTTTCACTTGAAATCGCATCCAGTGAATCAAGTTCACTGAGCCGGTAAACTTTTTAAAAAAAGTGATCTCAGTGACCTATGTACGCGTATGTATATATAACCTATACAGTGTCCAGCACTGAAAGTATGATCTCGAGGTACGTAGTTACGTATCTACAGATCGAGCTACAGATACATATTTAAGCAGGGGAAAAGCAAAAAATAACTCAGTCATATGATGAAGAATAGCCGCTATGAAAACTTATCTCAGTAACTACAGTCATAAGAAACACAACTTACAGCTAAGTATTATAGCTGCTTTCTAAAGGCTGTGCAGTTGGAACATTGCTATAGCTAGCTAGCGTCTATTGTAGCCAGCTGGATTAAGGGGGGTGGGGGGGTGTCACTACAGTAGACACCTGTACTACGATCTGTAACCGCAGTCAAAGATTGATTTTCGATTTTGACCGTTGACTTTCAAATGGTTTCATTTATTTTCACTATAGTTTCGTGCACTACTTATTTGACCGTGCTTGGAAAATAGTTTGACCGTTGTTCTTTGTAAAAATCAGCCTTGTTCATTGACATTTAGTTTTGGCTGCGGTTGCATACCGTAGTACAGTGCATATTGGAGTGACAACCCCTTGTGGATCATTAGTCATGATCATACATGCAGCATTAATGATCAACTAGCTACATTAAACCAGAAGGGTACCTTGATGGTGTTACACTGTGATACAAGAGGGATATAAGATGGTATTTCCAGTGGCTTATTGAATACAAAAAAGCTTGGTATAACCTGCATTATACTAACAATCTCATGTAAGACTTCAGTTAATGTGTTAAATATACTGAAACCATATATGCGATGGTATAGTGTGGGCATTATATTAGATATAAGCTATTTTAGGTAATGTGGTAAATAAACTGAAACCATATATGCAATAGTATAGTATGGATTATACTAAAGTATAAAATGAGTATAATACAGGATTTATATTAAAGCTTATTTGTATTCAATAAGCCACTGGAAATACCATATTATATCCCACTTTTTGCACAGTGATAGGTAGCAGTTTTATTATATGAGCAAACTTTTAAATTGTTTATAGGCTTATAGCTATTTATATGTATGAGACAACTTTAATATGGAATTTTAAAGACATAAGCACAGATACTTATATTATTATGGTACATTATGTCTATTGCAAAGAGCGTGCAGCTTAATTATGTTAATATTTTAATTGCGGCAATAAGGGTTTATACAAAAAGGCAAACATAATCTGACTGATCAATCATGAATTTGCTGCTGTGATTGATACTATATCAATTGCCTTCAAATGATTCTGCACCAATTAAAGTTATTTTTGCTTAATATACATATTCGAGTGCTATAAAATAATCTTACCAACTTGTTGCTTTGTCTAGCCAAGCTGCAATCCACCTTAGTAGAACTATATGCATGATGAAAACTGTAGTGTTTAGAACATGTCAAAATGTTGTGCTACAATGCATGGCCCACCCACAGTGTTACTTGACATGTATAACATCTAATGGCATATAGAGCTGAAGGTGGTGTAACCAGAAATGATGATCTAATCCAAAACAGCCAAGCTGTAAAAAAGTGTGCGGCCCTCAGAAAGGCTATTGTGAAAAAAGATGTGAAATCCAAGGTGGCGGCCAAGAAATGGCTGTGATGGTAGGTTAATGGTAAAAATTTTAATAACAACAATTCAGGTGAATTTTTGTGCCACTTCACAAAATTTACCTGAATTGTCATTATTAAAATTTTTACCATTAACCTACCATCACAGCCATTTCTTGGCCGCCACCTTGGATTTCACATCTTTTTTCACAATAGCCTTTCTGAGGGCCGCACACTTTTTACAGCTTGGCTGTTTTGGATTAGATTTCATTTCTTTTTGTATTTGTATACCCCCAAAGCCGGCCCATAGGCCAGCTTTGGGACTTTTTTAACCTATGTTTTTTTTTCTTTACCACAGGAAGAAGAAAAGATGAAGTAGATGTACTTTAAATATTTTATCAGTAAATGTACAAATTATATATATATATAATACATATGTGACCGGATTTGCGAAAAGGGGCCTTCCACACACATCCAATTTGCCAACTTTGACAATTGATAACTTCAGATTGGAAAGAGCTATTGCCTTGAAATTTGGGCAGTGGTGATTTCTTTGCAGCTGAATTCTCTACAAGGTAATTTCTTCTAGCTGATCTCTCTACAGGGAGATTTGTTTGTAGCTGAACTATCTACAAGGTAACTTCTTCTAGCTGATCTCTCTACAGGGTGATTTGTTCGTAGCTGAATTCTGTACAGGTGATTTGTTTGCAGCTGAGCCCTTTACAAAATGGTTTCTTTGTAGCTGAACTCTCTACAAAGTAACTTCTTCTAACTGATCTTTCTACAGGGTGATTTGTTTGTAGCTGAACTATCTACAAGGTAATTTCTTCTAGCTGATCTCTCTACAGGGTGATTTGTTTGTAGCTGAATTCTGTACAGGTGATTTGTTTGCAGCTGAGCTCTTTAAAGAATGGTTTCTTTGTAGCTGAACTCTCTACAAGATAACTTTTCTAGCTGATGTCTCTACAAGGTGACTAGTTTGTAGCTGAACTCTCTACATGGTGGTTTCTTTGTAACTGAACTTTCTACAAGGTGACTTCTTCTAGCTGATCTTTCAATAGGGTGATTTGTTTGTAGCTTCACTCTCTACAAGGTAACTTCTTCTAACTGATCTCTCTGCAGGGAGATTTGTTTGTAGCTGAACTCTCTACAGGTGATTTGTTTGAAGCTGAACTTTCTAAATGATGGTTTCTTTGTAGCTGAACTCTCTACAAGTTAACTTCTTCTAGCTGATCTCTCTACAGGGTGATTTGTTTGTAGCTGAATTCTGTACAGATGATTTGTTTGCAGTTGAGCTCTTTACAGAATGGTTTCTTTGTAGCTGAACTCTCTAAAAGGTAACTTCTTCTAACTGATCTTTCTACAGGGCAATTTGTCTGTGGCTGAATTTTCTACAGGGTGATTTCTTTGCAGCTGAACTCTCTACTTGGTGGTTTCTTTGTAGCTGAACTATGTACAAGGTAATTTCTTCTAGCTGACCTCTCTACAGGGTGATTTGTTTGTAACTGAATTCTGTACAGGTGATTTGTTTGCAGCTGAGCTCTAAACAGAATGGTTTCTTTGTAGCTGAACTCTCTACAAGGTAACTTTTCTAGCTGATGTCTCTACAAGGTGACTAGTTTGTAGCTGAACTCTCTACATGGTGGTTTCTTTGTAACTGAACTTTCTACAAGGTGACTTCTTCTAGCTGATCTTTCTACAGGGTGATATGTTTGTAGCTGAACTCTCTACAAGGTAACTTCTTCTAGCTGATCTCTCTACAGGGCAATTTGTTTGTAGCTGAACTCTCTACAGGTGATTTGTTTGAAGCTGAACTCTCTAAATGATGGTTTCTTTGTAGCTGAACTCTCTACAAGTTAACTTCTTCTAGCTGATCTCTCTACAGGGTGATTTATTTGTAGCTGAATTCTGTATAGGTGATTTGTTTGCAGCTGAGCTCTTTAAATAATGGTTTCTTTGTAGCTGAACTATCTACAAGATAATTTCTTCTAGCTAATCTCTCTACATGGTGATTTGTTTGTAGCTGAATTCTGTATAGGTGATTTGTTTGCAGCTGAGTTCTTTAAATAATGGTTTCTTTGTAGCTGAACTCTCTCAAGGTAACTTCTTCTTGCTGATGTCTTTACAGGGTCACTAGTTTGTAGCTGAATTCTCTACATGGTGGTTTCTTTGTAACTTAACTCTCTACAAGGTAACTTTTTCTAGCTCATCTTTCTACAGGGTGATTTATTTGTATCTGAATTCTGTACAGGTGATTTGTTTGCAGCTGAGCTCTTTAAAGAATGGTTTCTTTGTAGCTGAACTCTCTACAAGGTAACTTCTTCTAGCTGATGTCTCTACAAGGTCACTAGTTTGTAGCTGAGCTCTCTACATGGTGGTTTCTTTGTAACTGAACTCTCTACAAGGTGACCTCTTCTAGCTGATCTTTCTACAGGGTGATTTGTTTGAAGCTGAACTCTCTACAAGGTAACTTCTTCTAGCTGTTCTCTCTACAGGGAGATTTGTTTGTAGCTGAACTCTCTACATGATGGTTTCTTTGTAGCTGAACTCTCTACAAGGTAACTTCTTCTAGCTTAATCTCTCTACAGGGAACTTTGTTTGTAGCTGAACTCTCTACATGATGGTTTCTTTGTAGCTGAACTCTCTGCAAGGTAACTTCTTCTATTGATCTCTTCACAGGGCGATTTGTTTGTAGCTGAACTCTCTACATGGTGGTTTCTTTGTAGCTGAACTCTACAAGGTGATTTTTTCTAGCTGAACTATCTCTTTCCATAGTTGTATGAACTCCCTACAAGGTAACTTCTTCTAGCTGATCTCTCTACAGGGTGGCTTGTGTGTAGCTGATCTCTATACAGGTTTCTTGTTTCTAGCTGATCTCTTGAATTCTCTTCAGGGTGACTGCTCTATTAGGATGACTGCTCTATTAGAGTATCTCGATCTCGCACTTGCTGCACCAAGTTGGATTTCGTGTTATAACTCCGTGGCTTTAAGTCTGATTCTTCTACACCATTGATGAGCCTTTCTAAGATGATTACTCCATCTGTATAACGATTTTCAAAGCATTACCCCAAGCGGTTTATCTGGTAGGCGTGGCAAGCAGTCGTTTTTTTATTAGCTAATCTCGATTGCGTAATTGTTACACACTGTTGGTTTTTTCGTTGTATCTTCCTGTTTTTTTTAACCCGATTTCTTTCAAACCACAAAAGGTTTGAGGTTCAATAGTTAACCTATTCACCCACCGATTTTCAGCTTCTTCCCATACGCGGTTTACCCTGTAAGCGTGACAACATATTGGTGTTATTTTTCGTGAATAATCGCTCATAACTCTTTGCCTGTTTATTGTATTCCAGCCAAAGTTGGTACCGAGATGCGCCTTTATATCCCCCTTCTGTGTGCCAAATTTCAAGGCAATCGGATATGGCGTTCGAGTTTTATAGCAGTTTTTGTAAGTGTGCGACAAGAAAAAGAAAAATAAGAAGAAAAAAAAAACGAAGAAACTGAGCCAATTGTTGAAGTCGCATATCTCGGGAACGCGCAAAGCGATTTCGCTCAAATTTGGAATGTAGAGTGCTGCAGTTGGGGGGCATGTCCACAGCAAAACTCGTCTTGTTTCATCAAGGAAGCACAGAGCTACGGAGGTGCGAAAATTGCGTTTTCTTTCTTCCTGTCAATATACTCACGGGTGTTACGCGCCGGCTTCTTGGGCCGCACGACACACTACCGTGTGTCTTGATCTATAGTTATGGCCTACTGATTGTATTTGTCATTTTCATATACTGTATAGTTCTATTATTTGCAACTGTAAGTTATAGTCTGTTTTTGTTTCATTTTTGCTGTTTATTGCAAGCCTATACACTGTTTGCCATATCCTTAGCCAAACTTTGGGGTACAGAATTAGTAGTAGAACAATACCAGCTTTAAGCAAATCTGATCAGTATATAGATATAATGTATAAAGTATTTATAAATGTGAATATCCTCACAGGCAATAGATGTGATGGCACTCTTAACTTGGAATAACATCAGACAGTCTGATCAAAGTATGTATATTCATGTGTTACATTATATAGTTATACAATGGCCACGAGTGCTCTGCCTGATATAAACGCACGAGCTTGAGGGCCGTCAGACCCGAAGGCAAGTGCATTTATACAGGCAGAGCACGAGTGCACGTTGTATAACTGTTGTGTACCACTCACCTAATAGGTGGGGAGAGTCTCACAAGACAGCTGTAACATTAATAAAGGCCAGGTTTCTAACATCGATTGTGGGTAACCAAGCCAGACGTTGCGATGACGTTCCCGCAGCCACCTGAGATATTGAAAGCTAGTACACTATGGGTTATATCACTAACCTGCATTCGCTGTTCGACTCTCATCATGTAGTGCTCAGCATGCCATATAGACTAAGCACCAGACTAATCGCCATAGTGATTCTCTTGAGCGAAAAAAAGCAGCTAAATAGACGGTTTAAGTAAACAAAACCTAACTATTAAACGATACTAGTCTAATCCTTACTATTCACACTGGCTAAACTCGAATCTGGTGGCATGACAAAACTGGTTACCACAATCGAACGTAAAGGTTAGTATTATTTAGAATATATTTGTTTTATTGAGTCATTGTCGAAGTGGACTACAGTTAAATCTGGGCTAAGTTGGCACCAGACTAGTAAGGTGTATAAGTACGTTTATATAAATGTAGACTAGAGTTGTTGCCACCCGCGTTGGCTTTTTCGATCACCATTGGCTGCTTGTAAACATTATACGTATTGGTGACGTTATGGCCCACAATCGACCTTTACATGTCAGGCTATAAAAGAATCCGAGTGATCTGTGAAGTGTCTTTCCACCTATTAGGTGAGGTGTCATAGTGGTCTTGGCCACTGGCACTTGTGCTATGCTGCAACCGCAGCCAGTGCAATATCTGTATATTGCACTGCAGTAGGTGCATTATAACTTATAATGCACCTACCGTGCATTATAACTTATAATGCACTTGTTGTGGTCTACAAAACCGCAACCAGTGCGTTATAAGTTATAATGCGGTCTGCAGCAGTGCAATATACAAATTATAGCACTAGCGGTGCCTTTGAACTGCCCACGCAGAGTGGTACATAAATGATAGTATCTTACAGAAAGTAAACAAAACACAACACATGCAATGCTATGACACACTATTACATGAACTTGCATGACTTATGTACACTTTCCAAATTTGACATGTGCCTCAACCACTATTGTATTATGCTATCATAACACGTGTCATGAGGTCACCTACACCTGCAGATATACTGATAGGAATTTAATTCCTAATTCAGTGATGGGTATATAAACGTGCTAGCTAACATGAATCACCTTGAAAATGATATAGGACACAATGGCATAAAGGTATGTCCACAAAAGAAGCATGGTATGTACTGTGGTATGCCAAAAGGCAACTGTTGGGCTGAAGCGACGTCTAAACAGTGAAAAATCAAGCCCATAGCCTTTTAGCTGTCAGTATTGAGTTGTGTCTGTCTGAAGGCATCAGACTGGCAGTTACATAGTACAGTCAGTCAGTAGAAAATTCCTCTGAATAAAAACTTTTAAGATTTTGTAGAAACCTATTGGAAGCATTTTGGGTTGTACTGAAGGAGCTTGGTTATACCTAACCAATACTACCAGGACACGATAAAAGTATTGCGAGGCTAGTTTCTGGTCAATAGTTTTAGTGAAAAAGTACAAACGTTCATGATCCCTAATACACAGTACTACCACATGATACGATATTCATACTGCAGAGTATTAACTATTTAAAAAAAATACAGTCTTTTGTTTAAGTATATTTCCTCAATAACTTCATCTTTTTCACAGTTCTTGATGCTCCACCAAAATTGAAAGACTTGTATAATCAAGTCACACCTGAATATGCCGCACATTGGAGAGTCATTGGCACCTTATTAGACATTTCAAAAGGACGTCTTGATGGAATAGAAAGGAGTTTTCCGTCTAACGCTTTTTGGTGTTGTAACAAAATGTTGGAAACTTGGCTGGAAATTGATATCAGTGCAACTTGGAGAAAACTAGTTGAAGCTCTAGAGTCACCTGCTGTACAAGTGATCGCTACTGCTACCATTACTACCACTACAATTCATCCTACTCCTCTTGTCCCTTCAAGAGATGTAGAAGTTGATGGAGTCATTGCTAGTAATAGAAATAGTTTGGTGTACCTAAATGTATAATCAAAAATACCTACCAAACAACGGTTATAATATATTGCAATGTATATAATTATGGAGATGAAGTAGTTAGTGTACAGAGGGTGATATTTTGTAGCATAAATTTTTCATAGAAATAAAAGGACTGTCAATGGTAGGCTTTTAGCAGCTGTAGCTAGATTAAGATTTTTCCAGGATAGTGCAGTTTTTTTTATCAGGAGAAAAAAGTCTGTTTGAATGCTATTTAAGTCTCTATTAGCAACTTCTCAGTCCAACCCTACAAACATGATTAATCCTTAGTTTGGCTTTGAGCTATGGTGCTCACTGTGGTGTTCCACTTCACTTAGCATGTCACATTACGCACTAGGATGGCATGTTATATGGTAGCTGAATTTGTGCAGGCTGACTCTAAAGTAATGGAACTGAACCTTCACCTTGGCCTCACACAGACCAAGACACAGACTGATGGTCAGTTTATCTCTTTGTTTACTAATTATAGGCATATATGATGGCAGTCAGCTTCAGTTGATTATGTCCAGGGGACTCATTTGTCTATTCTGGGTAGGTGAAATGTGATCTGTGGTAACAACAGAGCTCAAATTGAGGGTATACACAGTATACGAAGTATACTTTGTTAGCTGCTTGGCAAGTTGCAGCTGTTTGAAAAATATAATGCTAAACTCATGAAACAGATTTTCTGGCTAGAAGCGAGACTGCTATATGTGGACAAAATACTGACTATCACAATTCAGAAGATAATCTTTCAGCCACCATGAGCCAGTGTCATGTCCAAGAATTCCAACCCTTTAATATAGCTCTACTCTATCAATGTATTGCCCCACTACCCCCCCTCAGGCATATATGGGGCTATAGTGGGGATTTGACACAGCCGAATGTCAAATGCCCCATAGTAGGGCAAACCTATCGTGTCAAATCCCCACCGTTGGCCCCAGTTGCAACGCGGGATTAACTCGGGATTTGACATAGCGAAGGAAGTTACAACAAAAAAATATTTGGGCACTTACTGAACGATCGTCAAATGCCTCATAGTGGGGCAGCAGTTTCGTGTCAATTCCCCCTGTAAAGCCCCACTTACGCCCGAGGGGGGGGGGGGGGGGGGGGTGGTGGGGCAATACATTGATAGGTGCATAATAACGATGAAATGACACCATTATTCCCGAACGGTTGTAATAGCTACTAGCTGCATGTCATATAAGGCCACAGCCAGTAACTAAAATATATATTCTTTACATAAGGCCCCTATTTGGTGATTATTAGTTTCTCATCCAGCCTTTCTAAGCATTATGATGCGGGCGGGAGGGTATTACCATTATGCCATTATTTATAATATTAACACACTGATATACAGACCTTGTCCAAATTGTCTTTCTTTCTTACTACAAACATTTCCTTCACCAGCTGATTCTACTTTTCGTGATCGCCAACTGTTTTTCGACAGTCAACTGAAAGCCTGCTTTGATGAAGTCGATAGAACACGATTGCAACTGGTACTGCAGCAATTTGCTAAGGAAAGCAACAGTTCTCCTGGCGATTTATAGCTCATTGTAGCGTTCATCAACAAAAAAAATTATATCAGTTTGGTAGACTATCACGTGTTCTTCTTAGCAAATAATGGCTTACCATGCGGTAGCTTAAGAAGGATGCGGGCGGTGGATGAGAAACTAATAATCACCAAATAGGGGCCTAAAGAACAGAAAGGAGAAGGATGCAGCTAACATATGATCAATACTTGCCATTAATTTGTGTGTTTGAAATACCTTAATTTCAGTAGCGGTACATTAAATTTAGCAATTTTAGAGTTTGGTTTTTTGCTAATTGATTACATCAATTCACGAATTAATAAAATCTATATGGTAAAGTCATCAATATACAAGATTGCTAAATTTAGTATATTGCTTGGCTTAAGGTATAGCTAGTGTGCTTTACAGTCTCATCGCTCAAACTATAATGTCCAAACAGTAACAATGAAGGGAAGGCTTGAGAGGGCAAGCATACACTCACCATGTAGTGTGTAGAGTACGCATACGTAGAATTTTCCAGCTAGGAGGATCTGGGGTGATGCTCCCTCTGGAAATTTTTGGAATATAGCTTTCACAAGATTGAATCTGGAAGCTTTTTAAACCTAATATTGTATTGTACTGATAGATTGTGGGGGTACAAGATGGATGAGTTCAGTTGTAAGCAATTGTAGAAAAACAGAATTACACTTTTAAATGCTATTGGATTATAAGGCAATACATAATAGTGGTTTCTCAAAGACATACGCAGAATTGAATCTTAAGGAAAAATTGAATCTTTTGAAAAATTGGATTGAATCTTTTGGAACCTCGTCGGGAATTAATTAGTGACCTCGACTGCGCCTTGATTACTAATTAATGCCATACCTCGGTGACCAAATCGCGCCCTTGGGTTGTCAACCCTACTAAAAAACCTCCAGTGGGTATCTAACATACACGTAATACAGGCCCTTTAGACTCCTCATTTCTGAAGCAAAAGATTTTGTCATACAGTACGATTGACTCCTGTTACCAATGCATTTTCCAGTTACCAACACATTTTCCAGTTACTGGCCAATCAACATGTTCATTGTCCAAGAAACACAAAGGTGTGCTGCCCTGTTAATTCTTAGACCACCAAAGCCAGTAGATACTGTTGTCATTCTCCAATACAATTGATGGTTAACATCCTACAAGTTGCCTTAACTTCATTTCTTGAAACAAAATTGTTAAATTACTATTTGAAACGTTGCACTCACCTAATAAATTACCAAGTCACTATCCTAGCAACTTTAGAAGACATCATTCACTGTTTGACTATAAAAACAATAAATAATTGGTAAATCACATTTAAACACCTAACCATACACAAATCTACCTCTACAAGTGAACTACCAACAACCTACATTGCTACGTTAGTCCTATACCTGTAGTGACTGGACAAATTTATTATGGTTATGATGTAATCAATTATGTAATTGTTTGCATGTATATAAATGTTGTTGCAATCCCATGAGTTTTCCAATGATAGTGATTCAAATTATTTGTTGGTGTATTGTGTTGTGCGCTTTAGTCCTACAGTCTACTAAGGACAGTACAATACCAATTTGGTAATTGGTACTATAGGGTTACCAGATGGGCACACATTTGGCAAAACATGCATGCCATAATGAAGGTGAGCCATTGACTGTAAACATGTGATTTCACTCTGCTATGTGGCTATATTCACAATAACTATGATGTGTGGTTTAGAAAGTAAATACCACATGTCTTTAAATTAATGGCTTTATCACTATACTATTGTCTACTAGGAATTGTGTGCTATAATTCTCTTTGATCTGTGCAGTAACTATTGATTCTAGTACCTAGAAACGATATTATGCAGTTGATGTCCCTCAACTGAGCTATAAAACTTATTATGTTGATGTAATAACTGTCAAATGGGGTTTCTATGAAAAATATTATTAGTTGCATATATACACTTGGAGTTATATATAGCTTATTGTCATCATGTGCATTAAATGAATTGACAGGGTCATACGTGAGTATTCACTGGTTACTATATATCAGCTCGTTATGGGTTAATTAATCAAATCAACAAGTCCTGTTTTTATCCTATTATTGAATCTACTATTCACAAGGCAGTGGAAGTGCCATGAGTCAGTTCATTAAAGTTCTCACTGACACATAACTTGGTATGTATTGACATGAGACTTCAGCATAATGAAACACCCACTATCTGCATGGCAACACCAAAGTTATTGATATAGATCACTGCACATATTTGTTTGTTCTTTACTGTGCATTTAAAATGGGAGTATCTAGTTAAGCTTGGTGAAATTCTTGTGTAAACCACCTGGTCCAGCAAGACCACAAGTAAACACTAAATCCATATAACTTATTCATGTATTAGTACTTTTGTAAGTATTTAATTGGTAGCTTAATGGCCAGGTTGCAAGCTTTATTATAATGATGTCCTGAGGTTCAAACCCATGTTTTTCTCGCTACATGCAGCTGACCTATTGGACAACTCCTTTTTTCAGTACCTTTTTTGTACCACATTTTCAAGTTTTGGTATGAGTTTCTTCTCCTGCAACTTATTGTTCTTCACTGCGTAACTTTTCATGTCATGCATTGTTTTCCTCATATTGTGTACCTAGTTTACCTTTTTCAAAACACTAACACCTTTTAGTGATGCGATTAGTTTGTTTTTAAGGAACTTGAATTGATTATGCCTGCTTTTATTATACACTGGCTAACCACTAAAAATTATGTGGGCTACAAATTTAATGTTGTGTGACTTCAGGTGCATTAAATGAATCCGTAATATAAAAGTAGATATGCCATAAAAAATTTTCACAGAAATCCTATTAACAGTTATTTACTACATCAAAGTAGGTGAGTGATAGACTCTACTAAACAAAAGACATCAGTTGGTCATTTAGATCTTGGAGTAAAAAGGCACTTGAAGATTTAACGTGCAGGTGAGCAGTCCCATGTGTCACTCATGGGAAAGGATAACATCACGACCCTTGGGTCACTCATGATTTTATGTACTTTACACTCACGTAAAATCCTGGTAGAAGACAGGAGATCCACTTGACAACCTTATTCCTGGGAAGATCATGCGATACAAAGCACCATCTTGTTCGCAAATCACGTGATACAAAATGTCATGTGATGCAACATGATCATGTATGAATGAATGACCTGCAGCACTATAGTGAAATTAATGTGCCAATTGTACATGTATGTATAGCTATATTAATTGTGGATTAATTACAATCTGTGTCAGGATCATCGGGTAATATACACACATGTTGCAAATCACATGATACAAAGGTGACGTGATGAAAAACTAGCCATATGTGCACCATGATGTTTGCAAATCACGTGATATAAAATGTCATATGATGCAACATGATCACGTATTAATGAATGACCTGCAGCACTATATGAATGTGCCAATTGTACATGTATGTATAGCTATATTAATTGTGGATTAATTACAATCTGTGTCAGGATCATCGGGTAACATAAAAACACTCTGTCACAAGGAAGTATGCACCATATTTCCCACTTCTTCCATCGTATGAAGTTACTGTCCCTTTATACCACACCCCCTTCTTTCTTTCTTTCTTTCTTGATTTCTTGTAGACCATAGCTTCTATAGACGTCACCTCAAATGCTTTCTTGTATGTTCAGGTTTCTGTTCCAGCAATAGTACAGGCTCTTTAGACTCCTATAAGCTAATTCCTGCTGTTAGGAGAAACTAGAATCTAAACCAAAACAGCCAAGCTGTAAAAAAAGAGTGCAGCCCCCAAAAAGGCCAGGGTGAAAAAAGATGTGAAATCCAAGGTAGTGGCCAAGAAATGACTGTGATGGTAGGTTAATGACAAAAATTTTAATTACGACAATTCAAGTGAATTTGTGTTGCCTCCTTCACTAGGATTCGGCACCAAATTTACCTGAATTGTCGTAATTAAAATTTTTGCCATTAACCTACCATCACAGCCATTTCTTGGCTGCCAGCTTGGATTTCATATCTTTTTTCACCCTGGCCTTTTTGGGGGCCACACTCTTTTTACGGCTTGGCTGTTTTGGTTTAGATATCACTTCTTTTTGTATTGCAAGCCACAAAGCCGGCCATAAACTGGCTTTGGTACTTCTTTTTAACTTGTTCTTTTTTCTTCTTTTCTGCAGGAATTGTGGAACAAGGATGAAATTTTGTGTACAGCCTTTTGTTTGATTAAAAATATTTGTATATTTAACATTAAATGAAAATCACATACTGTAGGTAATAAGGTGACTTCTTATACATAACTGAACTGTAGCTGAAACTCTCATTGTTTGTAGCTGAACTCTTTTCAGAGTGACTTGTTTCTAGCTGAACTCTCTACATGGTGATTTGTTACCAACACATATTTCTACAGGGTGATTTGTTTGTGGCTGATCCATACAGGATAACTTGTATCTAGCTGATATCTCTACATGGTGACTTGATTGTAGCTGATCTCTCTACAGGGTGATTTAGTTGCAGCTGAACTCTCTACATGGTGGTTTCTTTGTAGCTGAACTCTCTACAAGGTGACTTCTTCTAGTGGAACTCTCTACAGGGTGATTTGTTTTCAGCTGAACTCTCTACCTGACAGTGTTGGGACAGTTATATTTACTTTTTATAAGTAACTAGTTACATATTACTTGCGACATAACTATTTAGTTACAGTTACATATTACCCAAAAAATAAAGTAACTATAATAATATTACATATTATAATTTGTGTCCACAGCCTTAAGCTGTCACGTGTGAAACTACCACGTTATCACGTGACATCATTGCGTTGTTGGGCAATGTGCAAATCTTGGTTATAAGTAAGAAGCTGGTGAATAAGCTTCATTCAGTAGGTTTCATTACTTCATTGTGGCTAGGCATTACACAGTGGATTACTAACGAGATTAGTAACTTTGTTACTTGTAGTAATAATATTACGTAATATTAGACTCGTTACAGTAACTATAGTACTTAGGTAACGCGTTACATTAGTAGGTAAAGTAATTTGAGTTATATTACCTATTTTTATAGCGTATTTCATTATATTACTTAGTTACCACAAAAGTAATAATATTACGTAATGCGTTACTCCCAACACTGCTACCTGATGGTTTCTTTGTGGCTGAACTCTCTACAAGGTAACGACTTCTAGCTGATCTCTCTACAGGGTGACTAGTTTGTAGCTGAACTATCTACAGGGTGGTTTTTAGTAGCTGAACTCTACATACAAAGTGACTTCTTGAACTCTACATACAAAGTGACTTCTTCTAGCTGGTGAGGGATGACTTGTTTCTAGCTGATCTCTCTGCAGGGTGACTTGTTTCTAGCTGAACTCTACATGGTGATCTGTTTGTAGCTGAACTCTCTACAGGGTGATTTGTTTGCAGCTGAATTCTCTACATAATGGTTTCTTTGTAGTTGAACTCTCTACAAGGTAACTCCTTCTAGCTGATCTCTCTACAGGGTGACTTGTTTGTAGCTGGACTCTCTACATGATGAATTCTTTGTAGCTGAACTCTACAAGGTAACCTATTCTAGCTGATCTCTCTACAGGGTGAATTGTTTGTAGCTGAACTCTCAACAAGGAGGTCTGTTCGTAGCTGAACTATCTACAGGGAGAGTTGTTTCTAGCTGATCTCTCTACAGGGTATTTTGTTTGTAGCTGAACTCTCTACAATTTGATTTGTTTGCAGCTGAACTCTCTACATGGTGGTTTCTTGTAGCTGAACTCTCTACAAGGTGACTTCTTCTAGCTTATCTCTCTACAGGGTAAATTGTTTGTAGCTGAACTCTCTACAATGTGATTTGTTTGCAGCTGAACTATTTATATGATGGTTTCTTTGTAGCTAAACTCTCTACAAGGTAACTGCTTCTAGCTGATTTCTCTACAGGGTGACTTGTTTGTAGCTGAACTATCTGCAGGGTGATTTGTTTGTAGCTGAACTCTCTACAAGGTGATCCTTCTAGCTGAACTCTCTACAGAGTGACTTACTTGTAGTTGAACATAGTATAAAGTAACTTGTTTGTAGCTGATCTAGATGAACTCTCTACTGGGTAGCTTTTTGTAGCTGAATTCTCTACAGAGTGATTTGTTGTAGCTGAACTCTCTACAGGGTGACTTGTTTATAGCTGAACTCTCTTCTGTGTGACTTATAATGTTCTGAATCTCTACACTGTAGGGTCCGCAATCCGAAAAATCAACTTTAACAAATCGATCCTCCTACCATTGTGGGATGTTCATTGTGGTATCCCATTGCTAGATCCACCATGAAACCGGAGGCACGATTGTTGTCTTCACAGAAATATCGAGTAACTACACCCAAAGAAATTGCAGAAACTTTAAATAACCAGTTTAAATCGGTCTTTACAGTAGAGGACTTGGAAAGCATCCCTGAAATGCCAGCATCCTCATATCCATCTATAAACAACATTGATATATCACCAAATGGGGTTTTCAAAATACTATCTGAGTTGGATCCCTATAAATCCCCTGGCCCTGATGCTATCTCTGGACATTTAGTAAAACAAACTGCTGCTGAAATTACTCCGATGCTGACCCATCTCTTTCAACAATCTTTGTCCGCTGGTGTGGTCCCTAGACAATGGAAACTAGCACATGTCACTCCCATTTTCAAATCTGGCAAAAGAACTGTCCCACAAAACTACTGACCAGTATCTCTGACATCAATCATTTGCAAAGCAATGGAACATATACTCACAAGTCAAATTATGAAACACTTGGAAGCTCATGATATCTTAGTCCCCTGTCAATTCGGCTTCAGATCAAGGCATTCCTGTGAATCGCAGTTGCTTACTGTTACTGATGACTTTGCAAAAGCATTGAATAATAAACTCCAAGTAGATGTTGGTATACTAGACCTGTCCAAAGCATTTGATAAAGTTCCACATAAAAGACTGCTAAGCAAAATTGAATTCTATGGCATTAGAGGCAAGATTTTACAATGGCTAGAGTCTTTCTTGAGCAATCGCTACCAACAAGTTGTCGTAGATGGTTCCTTTTCTAATTATTGTAAAGTCACATCGGGAGTACCACAAGGCTCAGTTTTGGGTCCTACCTTGTTCTTACTGTACATAAATGATATAACTGAGGGTATTAGTAGCCAAATGAAACTCTTTGCAGATGATTGCTTAATATACAAAGTTATTCACAGTTCAACAGACCATCAAACACTCCAACAAGACTTGACAATACTGTCAAAGTGGGCAGATAAA
Organism: Dysidea avara; assembly: GCF_963678975.1. Classification (NCBI taxonomy): domain Eukaryota; kingdom Metazoa; phylum Porifera; class Demospongiae; order Dictyoceratida; family Dysideidae; genus Dysidea; species Dysidea avara. Next base: position 9,400,518 of record NC_089286.1, on the reverse strand, counting down.
TGGCAAATGGCTTTTAACATCAGCAAATGTAAGATAATGCAAATTTCTAATCACCATAACAAAAGTTTATTTTCGTATGTAATGAATGGCACCTCACTGGCAGTTACAGAACAACATTTGTATCTTGGAGTAAAGTTACATCACAGACTTTCATGGAAGCCACATATAGATTACATCTGCAATAAGGCAAACAGAGCTGTTGGTTTTTTGCGACGAAATCTACAGCATTGTCCTAGCCATCTACGTGAGCTAGCATATAAACAATTTGTCTTGCCTATTTTAGAGTATTGTTCCCCAATATGGGATCCATATCACCAAACCAACATAAATCAAGTAGAGATGGTCCAACATAGAGCTGCTCGTTTTGTCACAGGTCAACCATGGAGACAAAATAATAGAGACAGCATCACTAACATCCTTGAAAACTTGCAATGGCCTACACTACAAGAACGTCGCAAATCAGCTAGACTAGTTTTACTATATAAAGTATACATGATTTATTAATTATACCGAACTGTTATCTCCCATTTAAATCTACTGTATTACGGACCCGACACTCACACAACTTTAAACTAGTACCTTACCAACCAAGAATTGATGTATATAAATATTCCTTCCTCCCAAGAACTGTACCAGAATGGAATAGATTAGATACTGAGATTATTGAGACTGACTGTGTTGAAGAATTTAAGCAAAAATTAGCCCCTTTTATGTATATAGTTAAGTAACTTATCGTAATTGTATATATTTTTATAGTTTATTATTGTAATTGTACATACGTATATAATTAAGTAACTTGTCGTAATTGTACATACTTATATAGTTAAGTAACTAATTGAAATTGTACACATGTAATTGCACATCAGCATTATACCCCTGGAGGGTCCTGCTGATTAACAATAAATAATAATAATAATCGATTTTAGTATTTCGTGAGATGCAAAAATTATTTTAAAATTTCGTGCTCCACACAAAGAACGGGATACAACTTGCTGCTTAGCTAGATATTATCTAGAGTTAATGTAGTTAAAAAGTACGAACAGTAATAAGCAAATGATTCACTGGATTCCCGGCACAGGGTTAGTCTCGCGTGGCCAGACCCTTTCCGCGCAACCGCTTATCGATTGGAAATTATAAGCGCCGCGCTACAAGGGTCTGAAATAGTTCGCGTATTTTAAAAAATCTACAATCCCCAGTGTTTGGGGAGTGTAAATTGGCTCAAGCGATCCCTTAATCGACAAAGTGATCTGATTACTGAAGAATGAGCTGAAGAAGGCCTCTGGGGATGACGAGTATCGACCCGTGTAGGGTTTTCCTCCTACCTACTACTGAATCTTCAACAAGTACGGCTGAATAAAGACAAGCAAGCTCAGTTCATCTCGAGTTACAAGGAAAGTAGGCGAAAGGTTTTATAGTACAGGCATTTTACCAAGAATATTGGGTCAACCTCAAACTAATTGCAACAAAAGCAAACTCAACAGATTTAGTTTCCTTATTATGTCCTCAATGACAGAAAAAAAAGTCCTAAGGAATCCTCATGGGGGAACAGTGTGAAAATCACTGAAATAAAAAGCCACTTTTTTTGCTCCTTAACGGTTTGATGTTTTTACAGTGTTTATAGTCATATCTCAGCTAGGGTACTACTAATATCACAACTTATTATACCATTAAAAAGCTCTCGCAAAGACGAATCTTTTGGTACTAAAATTATCACCTTAGGAAAATGTGTTAATGAGTTATAATTAAATATATCCTGGATTTGCTAACTCTTTGTACATGTACATGTTTTGCAACTGTAACTACTGTAGTAATGCCTTTATGCATGTTTTTGCATGCTACAGAGTACTATATAGTGCGCTTGAGAGTTTTCAACCTGCAGGAGAAAGGTTATGCTGTGGATGTGCAAAATATTACATTTACCAATGAGAATGATCAGGCCCAACATTGTATGGTATATAAGGCAGAGTAGTTGTAGTGGTTTTTTAATGCTGGTGATAGCATGAGAAGAGTACTTACTAACTAACTGAACAAGCCAGGGCAAACTTTGTCAATCTTGACATTAGGTGCTGAAACCCAGGAATGAACCAGGGACCTTTAGATAAAGGTAAGTTGCTCATTCCGTATTCCAGCTCACTCAAATATTCTCAATTCTTCCAGTAATGGATGCACAACCTGAATTGTGTACCATCTACAAGACTTCTGCAGATACAGATATCCCATCTTCTACTCTAAAAGCAAAGGGTAGTTCAACCATCAGTATTTCCAGGAATGACAGCATTTGTACTATGCCTGGGGAAGTAGTACATCAGCAATGTTGCCGCAAATACTGCAACCCACACCAAATAGCAAAAGACACCAACCAAGAGGAGTCAATGCCAAGCACATCAAGCAATGGCAGGCCTGTACTTTTGTCATCTAAGGAGAGATTTTTGGTCATCTTCGGAGGGATTCAGGTTGATCCACTGCTCCTCTTTCAGATCAGAGACTTACTACTGTCATGTAATCATCAGATGATTTGGAGTTAGCCTTCAAACATAAGCTGTGTAGAAGTTAGCCAGCACTTGCTGATGCAATATAGAAGATTTGTGGAAGTGGTATCCTAGCAGATGTCCCAGATGATGGCATTCAGTATATCCTGGATGGTGGAACACTTCTACAATGCATCCCATGCATGGTCTCGCAGTTCTACATATGGAGATATCTTCCACCAGTACACAGAATATGTAGCAAGAAGGTACAAGGATGCCATAGTTGTATTTGATAACTATGAAAATACAAACACAAAAGATATGACACATCAGAGGTGGTCAAAAGGAAAGGCTGGTGCAACTGTGACAGTTGCTGCACCACAATGAAGAAGGACCAGTTTTTGTCCAACCAAACAAATGAGCAGCAATTTATTTTCTTGCTGAGTACAAAAGTAACTACAAAACTTACCATGCACCAGGAGATGCTGATCTTTTGATTGTTCAGAAGGGTGTTCAATCTGCTACCACCAGTACCACTGTGCTAGTTGGTAAAGACACTGACCTCATTGTTCTACTCTGCTACCACACAAGTCTCAACTACCATGACATCTTCTTTCGTCTTGAGCCAAAGAAAAACACTAAAAAAACTTCACATCTGGAATATCAGAGACGCAAAAGAAAACTTGATCAAGACGTCTGTAACAACATCCTCTTCATCCATGCTATTCTTGGGAACACCACGTCTCTATGGGATTGGAAAAAAAGACATCCCTTAGCAAGTTCAAAGCAAGCAGTATGGTGCATGAGCAAGCAAAGGTGTTCCATTCTGATTCAGCCTCCACACATGATGTGATAGATGCAGGAGGGAATGCTCTAGCACTAGTCTACAATGGAATGTTAACTGACACACAAGATTCTCTCTGACATAAATGGTTTTGTGAAACGGTGCATCCTTATCACCACCTTCAACAGCAGCAAAGTACCACATCCTTCACGTGTACCTTCAAATTCAAGAATGAAAAGGATCAGCTGTAGAACTTCATCCCAGAGAATGGGGATGGCAAGAGTGTGAAGAGGGGTTTGTGCCACTTCAAACATCGCTACCTCCTGGTCCTGAACATCTGTTACAGGTGATCAGATGCAACTACCAGACTGACTGCAGTACACTGAGGTGCTCGTGCAAGAAGCACAATAATGAGTGTAGTCCTGCTTGTGGTAACTGCAAGGGAACTGGCTGCACAAACAATGGTATGACAATGGTATCGACACACTTGAGTGATCATACAAGGGAGTCCTTGACAGCACTGTATAATATTAATTATATTTGATTATAACTTGTTAATACATTGTCCTAAGGTGATAATTGTAGTACCAAAAGATTCATCTTTGCGAGAGCTTTTTAATGGTATAATCAGTTTTGATATTAGTAGTACCCTAGCTGAGATATGGCTACAAACACCGTAAAGACATCAAACCATTAAGGAGCTAAAATGTGGGTTTTTATTTCAATGATTTTCACACTGTTCCCCCATGAGGATTCCTTAGGACTTTTTTTCTGCCATTGAGGACATAATAAGGAAACTAAATCTGTTGAGTTTGCTTTTGTTGCAATTAGTTTGAGGTTGACTCACATAATGACTGTACTATTTAAGCGGATTAGCTGATCAAAACAGACTAAAGATTCAAGGGAACATCCGTTGCATTTTATATCTTTGGATCTTAGGTGTTACCCAATCAATCAATTGTCACCAACAACATGTCGAAAAATTTCATGTTCATGAACTATTCCAGACCCTTGTAGCGCGGCGCTTATAATTTCCAATCGATAAGCGGGTGCGCGGAAAGGGTCTGGCCACATGAGACTAGCACAGGGTTGCTTTCTCTCAAAAAGCAGAAAACGAAACAAATTTTTGAATTCAAACTGCCCTACCAGCCAAGACAAGAAAAGCCAACTCTTCCTCATAGTGATGTGATAAGGTTGGAAGCATAGTCTGTCTATGCTGTTAGTCTGGAAAGGATCTGAGACTTTTCACCATCTGGGTGAAGAACGCCAAATTTTTCGTGCATCATTTCAAGGATTCTCTCAATGGTACCAAAGTGCTTTCCAGTACTTCTTATGCCACACTGGTCACTTAATTTTGTTTAGAATGATGATAAATGATGATCAAAACGTTTGGTAGTAGTAGTAGTTGGTGTTTCTGTGATTTCATATGATGCAGTATACCAGCAGCTCACCAGCAGCTCCACCCAGCTCAAATCAAAAATGAAAGATTTTGTCGGTTTGCTTTTGGATGTTTTGCAGCATAATGGTGATGTAGGGTGATCTAGTGAAAATTTTGAAGCTGCTGTGGAGCGTGAGAGGTGAAGTCAAATTTGGACGATTTTGCTGCCTCCCTTGATGCATAGCTTAGAGCGAGGCGTGGAAGCCGTGGATGAAATAATAAATGACAACCACTGCTACCAAATGTTCAGGGACATCTTTTGCCAGTTTTAGTTTATAATTGATGATTGTTGAGGCTGCAGAAGTGCTGGAAATAGCTAGAAACCGTGCCACAATTCTTTGATGCTGCAGAAAATTTTGACGCTCGTCACCCAGATGGTGAGAAGTCTCAGATCTTTTCCAAACTAACAGCAGACAGACTATGCACCCAACTGTATCGAAACACTATGAGGAAGAGTTGGCTTCTCTTTCCCTGGGTGGTAGGGCAGTTTGAATTCGAAACTTCGTATCTCTGTCTGTTTTTTCCGGGTGGGGACTATTCTACGGAACGGAACGGAACGGAATGATGGACTAAACTGCGGAACGGAATGCTTTCTCAGATTGAAGCTTGCAGCTTACCATTGCTGTACAAGTTATCAGTGGCACTTCCAGCAGGTAATCAAATGTACCCCAAGAAAGATAAAACGAATTTAAGGATCGATTGTGGGTTCTTGTTGGTTGTCATTAGTAACGAAGTACTAATTGTGGGAATAGCTGACTCAGTGATTTCATCTTCGGATATATCAAGTAGGGAACTTAATGCATGACTTTTTTTACTAGTATGTGAGTTATTTTTACTTACTTGACTTTAGAATGTACAGTCTGAGGCCCAGCCTTTCTAATCGGCATAAATCAGCTACACTACAAAGGAAACAAGTATGGTGACAAGCTGAATTAAGTAGAATCTAAAGGAATTTTGTGCAGTGTGTGAGGAGCAAACATTCAGATACCTCAAGGAGGCTATATTGTGTGAACATCAATGATTCATTAACAGAGTAGTGGACTATTGTCAGATATCTCAGCCTGAGTACTGAGTTGAATTCTGGATGGGGTCTATTTTACAGAATGGAGTGCTTTCTGAATCAACTTGCAGCTTGGCTAGCTGCTATCATTGCTGAAATTGCATTTTATCAGTGGAACCTCCAGGAAAATGGAATAGGATAATTATAAAACATTAATTAAGTGATTGTTTAGGTAATCATGACTTTATTCAGTCTAATAAACAGAATATATGGTTGATTGAGTGAGGTATCACTTTCAGAATGTTCAGACGACCAGTGATGAGATGCATGGATTCATCGAATTTTTTGTTGTGGTTGGAGACATTAAATATCCAAAAGCAAACTGACTGTATAATATTAATTCACTTTCTTTATATTTTCTCAATTTTGAGCCTGTATACAAATAATTGAATTTTCCTTGTCAATAGAAATCCTAGAATAAGATGGGAGAGAAACTTATCTTTGTTTACCTATACTGTACAACCAAGAGTTCGTAATACTGATTTGTATAGGGGAGAGTGTCTGACTCTCAGTATGGCCTGTACAAACACCCTGTGTAAAGTTCACCTTTCATCAAATCAACACCTTTACTGGGGGATAGAAAACTGTTGATTAGAGTTGCTGAAGAAGGTAAAGCCTTTGTTCTGAAATAAGCCTGAGGTGTTACTTTAAGCAGGGTGTTTGGTGAATGCATTCAAGTTAGACACTCCCCACCTTATTATGAACTCTTGGTACAACTTCAAAGGAATTGAAGAAAGCATACAGTGGTTGGAGATTAAGTGTGGTAGCTTCTTGCTCTTGAATATGTTGCAAAGTGGAAGTACAAATCAAAATGGGATATCAATTTCATTATGAAAAATTTGTATACATAAATAATCTAGCATTACTATTTCATTTGTCCTCCACTTAAACATGCTACAACAGTACTAGTGTCAGTAAATTGGCAGTGAGTCTACCTTGAAATCTCAACTCTAGAGTAGATCCAACACAGGACAGCCCGCACTGTAACAAATACATGTGATCCCATTGTAATTTCATGGACCAGCTGGACTGGGAATCACTTGAAAATAGACGAACAAATTTAACCTGTTTTGTTTGAAGTGAAGCATGTGAAATGTTACACTTAAGAAATCCTAGGATTCTTAGGTGGTATGTAATTAATGTAAGTGTTCCATTTCAGGTCTGACTAGATACATTGAAATTACACACACATCCTGGTCCAAATCACGTTTGCCTGGTGGCTATGGGCATGGTTTCACATGCGGCTTATAATAGAGATTTGGCTGATCTTGGAGTTTTGACATTTAGCCTGATTCAAGGCTAGCAGTCAGACACATCCTTGAATTGTGCAACAGATAAAATCAGCTCACTATTGAATACGGCATTAATCCACTGCACCAGCTGTTAATATATAAATAACTCCATGCATACACTTCAGTGATGTTTGCAGAATATACCCTCCTTGCGGTCTGCCAAAATATTTGCTCCTCACACACTGCACAAAATTCTTCAAGTTTTAATTCAGCTGGCTCTTTCCTGTTACCAGTATCTTCCTGCTTGCTTTATTTATACACTGACTTATGACTTGAAAGACCGGCCCAGACTGTTTTGTAAAGTCTAAATAAGAAAAACAGCTCACATAAAGTTCCCTTCCGTATGGATGAACATCACTGATACAGCTCATCCCACAATAATACTTCGTTACTAATGACAACCAACAAAAACCCACAATCGATCCGTTAATTCTTTTTATCTTATGTTTAACCACCCACTGGAGATGCCACTGCTAACTTATAAGGGAAGTTTCAGCAATGGTAAGTTGCAAGCTTCAGTTTGAGAAAGCGTTCCGTTCCGTGGTTTAGTCCATCATTCCGTTCCGTTCCGTTCCGTTCCGTTCCGTTCCGTTCCGTAGAATAGTCCCCACCTTTTTTCCGGGGGTTTTTCAAAGAAAGCAACCCTGTGCCGGCACCCAGCAAATCATTTACTTATTTCTGTGCGTACTTTTCAACGACAACAACTCTGGATATGATTTGGCTAAGTAGCAAGTTTCATCCGGTCCTTTGTGTGGAGCACAAAATTTTAAAAATAAAGTTTGCGTCTTGCGAGATACTGAACACTAAACAATATTTCTGTGAAGACAACAATCGTGCCTCCGGTTTCATGGTGGATCAAGCAATGGGATACTACAAGGAACATCCCACAATGGTAGGGGCCGGGGATTGATTTGTAGAAGTCGATTTTTTGGATTGCAGACCCTATAGACTACAGCGACATATTTGTAGCTGAACTCTCCACAGGGTGACTTACTTGTAGCTGAGTTGTCTATAAGATTAACTGTTTGTAGCTGAACTACCCTAACCAAATGTCTAACATTTCATGATAGGGTGTAATAATATGACTGTAATTGCATACAATTACTAACACTCTTAGAAGTGTGGCAGAAACATTTGAACGCAATTTCTTTATGGCCAAGTGATTTATTGGCCCCCATGCCAACAGCACCTGTCCTGAACTATCATGATAAACACCTGCAGTTTAAAGTGAATATAATAGTATTAACAGTATCAGATTTTACAAAACTGATACAAATTGCACATCAGGCAAAATCAAACACCACCAGAGGGTATCCACACTACTACACTAGTGCATGGATTTGAGTTCAGAGGCTGGCTTTATTGGTGCAGGTGGTGTGAAAAGCTCAATGGCGATTTCTGGCCTTGGTAAGGATGATCGTCTTGGGAATTGATGGATAGCCTATTTTAGCTACCCAACATATTCTGTGTTGATTTTGCTGCATATATACCAGGCACTAAGGAGCCAGCACAACTCTGTAACCTTGTGCATGTCTAGATTTCAGTTGTGGTCTATATTTTTCCCACTCCTCCACGTCCCATCTTCCACTCCTTTGTGAACAGCCATCAGTGATACTACAATAAAAAGTGTATTTGTGTGTATGTGATATGCTCTATAAACATGTTGTACATAGCGTGCACTCCTGTGGTGTATGTGTTGTGTAGGAGATGATAGTTCACATTTTCCTCATTAAGTAGCAAATGTGAACTATCATCTCCTACACATCACATACTCCACTGAAGTACATTTTATGCATATCACATTTAGAGCTCATCACATATGCACTAATATGCATTTTATTGTTGTGAGCTAGCTCGCTCATTAAATTCATCAGATTTTCTTTCTTATTTGGCAGGAACTCTACAAGTATCTGAAAGTAATAAATTGATGCATCTCTGGTGTAAATTTCATATGCGTGCCTTGGCAAGTTACAATAGTTTTAAATCTATCTCAAAACTTCTAATGTGTGATTTGGATTGGTTTTCTAAACAATAGTTGCATAAAAGATTTCCATGGTGCTGTTTACTATGCATGAAGTGCTGCACTTCTGCATATAGGTGGCATTGATAATCAATGCAACTACATTTCATTGATGAGGAGTAATGGGAACACTCTTTGCACCTACAAGGGTGTTTCTGTGAATGAAATCCCACAATTAAAAGTTCTTTGGTAATTACATTATAAGTACAAATTGCAACTTACATATAGTGTAGAAAGACAAGCAAGTAGCTAAGTGTATTTGTAATTCTGTTGAATTACTGTAATTCACAGGTCATGATATGTGTTTCCTAAATAAACCATTAATGAAAATGAAGGGATGAAAGGAGCTTCACGCCCACAAAAGTGCCGGAAATTAAAATGAAGGCAGTGTACCCCACCACACACCCTGGATTTACACCTCTTGTAGCACCTTTACACTCTGGTGTTAAATTTCTTGCAGCACCTTAGCACTCTTCTTTCACACCCTACAAGTTTCACCACAGCACCCTTTTCTAACACCTGAAGGAAGTTGTTTTTAAACATGCAACTGGACACCCTTAAAGGTGCTTTGGTTACACCTGAATTTTAACAGTGTAGGAATAATATTGATGGCATTCCTCATTTTGATTACCTGAAGTCACGTAACATTAATGTAGCCTATATTTTTAGTGGCTAGTCAGAGTGTATAAAAGCAGGCATGGCTAGCTTAGCTGTGTGTCAGCACTTTGAAGTGAGAAAGACAAAATGTTGTTATTTCAGCTACTTGTGGTGCTTGCTAGTGGTCTGCTCTGCTTATCACAAAAATGCCAGAATGAGGTCTATACCAATGATTTGAAGTACACTTCTTGTAAAGAGATCCTCACCAAGTTCCCAGATACACCTTCTGGTTACTATGCACTGGCAGACTATACTGAGAAGGTCTACTGTGACATGGAGAACAAACGTTGTGGTAGTCTAGGGTGGACCAGAGTGGCTTATGTCAACATGTCTTCTGAGACATCATCCTGTCCTGGAGACTTGAAGCTTAACGAAAATCCGAAGCGTTATTGTGGTGGAATCACAAATATGTGCGTTAAAGCTAAATTCTCTACCCACGGAATAACTTATAGCCAAGTGTGTGGTAGAATGATAGGCTATCAAATAGGAAATCCTAATGGATTTGGCCCTTATATAAATGACCAAAGAAGGCTTGATCATGTTTTGGATGGAGTACTCATCAGCCATGGAGATAAGAGAGAACATATTTGGGCTTACGTTGTTGGTAGTCTAAGAGTGCCAACAACAGCTGGAGGAGGTTATTGTCCTTGTGCTTCTTACCAGTTTGATGGTGTAGTTCCACCATTCATAGGAAATGATTATTACTGTGACAGTGGAGTTGATAGTAAACCAACTGCAGGAAAGTTTTATCCAGACCCATTATGGATTGGTGAAGGATGCACACCACCTAACTTCTGCTGTTCCTTAGCAAGCATGCCATGGTTTTGCAAGACACTGGCTAATCCTACTGATGATGATATTGAGATATACAATTGTAATAATGAATCATCAGAAGATATAGGCTTGGAACTGATAGAACTTTATGTACATTGAGTGCTAAATACATAGCATTTGCTAACAAACTGAAGTAGCTAGCTTGTACACACACATTTAAGTGGTTTGTGTAGTTTAGATCAATCAGCTAGTGATTGCATGTAGTGCCTCTTGAGGTTTTTCCCATGTATTTGTAGTTTGGTTTAATAATCGATGAGTTGAATATAATATAATCATCTCTGTGAAGTAATCAATTCTAATAGCTAATCTTTCAGTTTGGTAAGGTTAGGCAAATTACATTTGACTTTATAAACATTTTCATTATTGGTTTCTTGAGGTCAGGATGAGGTCTATACCAATTAATTCACAATTGTAAATACTTTGTGCTTTAAAACAAATGGGTTTATCACTATAATTATTATTGCTTACTAGGAATTCTTTGTTTTCAGCAATAACTGTTCATAAAAAACTTTACAGTGGTGCATGGTGTACTAGAATTGGTGGTCCTGACCGACCGGGTCCTGTACCATGCAGTGGCCAGAACTACTAATTTCAATTAATGGGTAATTACATAATTACATTAAATTCCTTCAACTAAACCACATGCATGTCTATTGTTTCTCAAATATATACTTTCTACTTTGATAATTATAACTGTCAATTGAAGTTCTATGAATCAATTTATGGCATATATACCTAGCTACTATGTATTCATTTAATGCACCTGAAGTCTCACAACACATTTTCCAGTTTCCAACCAACATGTTCATTGTCCAAGAAACACAAAGGTGTGCTGCCCTGTTAATTCTTAGACCACCAAAGCCAGTAGATACTGTTGTCATTCTCCAATACAATTGATGGTTGACATCCTACAAGTTTCCTTAACTTTATTTCTTGAAACAAACTTATTAAATTACTACTTGAGATGTTGCACTCACCTAATAAATTACCAAGTCACTTTCCTAGCAACTTTAGAAGACACCATTCACTGCTTGTCTATAAAAACGATAAATAATTGGTAATCACATTTAAACACCTAACCGTATGCACTTCTACCTCTACAAATGAACTACCAACAGCCCACATTGCTAATAGTTAATCCTATACCAATTTGGTAATTGGTACTACAGGGTTACCAGATGGACACACATTTGGCAAAACATGTATGCCATAATGAAGGCGAGCCATTCATGATTTCACTCTGTTATGTGCTAATTTGGTTATATTCACAATTGTGATGTGTGGTTTAGAAAGTAAATACCACACGTCTTTAAATTAATGGCTTTATCACTTTATTATTGTCTACTAGGAATTGTGTACTATAATTCTCTTTGATCTGTGCAGTAACTATTGATTCTAGTACTTAGAAATGATATTATGCAGTAGATGTCCCTCAACTGAGCCATAAACCTTATTATGTTGATGTAATAACTGTCAAATGGGGTTTCTATGAAAAATATTATTAGATGCATATATACACCTGGAGTTACATGTAACTTATTGTCACACCTTTTCACCCTACAGTGTCTTTCAAGAAAAGCCTGTACCTGTTTTCCATATCTTATACTCTAACATATAAGGAGAAAATACGGGCTGGTATCGGATATGTTATCTTTTTTAAGTAGATGTCTAGCTAAACTTCACTCTTTTAATACTGGCATTGCATTGTGTGATAAGCAGAGTTGACCAAGCACCACGACCACAAGTAGTTGAAAGAATACTAACTTTAGAACATTGACACACAGCCTATAGCAATGCTTGCTTCTATCAGTGTTGGGCAAGTTACTTTTTAAAAGTAACTAGTTACATATTACATATTACTTGCAGCTGAACTATTTAGTTACAGTTACATATTACCCATAAAATAAAGTAACTGTAATAATATTACATATTATATTACTTTGTGTCCATAGCCTTAAGCTGTCACGTGTGAAACTACCACCTTATTACGTGACACGATTGCGTTGTTGGACAATGTGCAAGTCTTGATATAAGTAAGTAGCTGGTAAATAAGCCTCATTTAGTAGGCTTCATTACTTCGTTGTGGCTAGGCATTACTCAGTGGGTTACTAACAAGATTAGTAACTTCGTTACTTGTAGTAATAATATTACATAATATTAGACTCGTTACTGTAACTATATTACTTAGGTAACACGTTACATTTGCAAGTAAAGTAGCTTGAGTTATATTACCTGTTTTTATAGCGTATTTCGTTATATTACTTTGTTACCACAAAAGTAATGATATTACGTAACGCGTTACATAAGTAGCGCGTTACTCCCAACACTGTGGATTCATTTAATGCACTTGAAGCCACATACAATCTCAGCACACTTTTTTATGTGGCTAGTCAGTGTGTATAGAAGCAGGCATGACCATAGGTTGTATGTCAACTCTCTAAAGTCAGAAAGACAAAATGATGTTCTTTCTTCAACTACGTAGGTGTTTGCTATTGGTAGGCATTCCAGACTGATCTTAAAATTTTGGCTTTTTATATGTTCAATAGATAGAGTATTGATTGCTGATCTCAGAAATATATAGTTTGTTGGGTTGGAATTAGCTACTTTGGCATGCACAGTGCTTAAAAACTGAAAAAAGGTATATTTTATCTCCAGGGCTCCCCATACATTTTACAGGGGGAAATGGCACAATTGAATCAGAAAGCCATCTAGCAATCTGGACTATCTTGAAACTGCAGTTCCTTATAGCTGCAAGTTTGTACATGTAATGAGAGTAACTTCAGGTCTTATTGGATCTCAGCGATCTTTGTATGCTTTGTGGTGAGCAAATATGTTTCACCTACTGCACACTTCTCAATACAATGGTGTATGCCCATAGGCAAGTGGCTATCTCAAGTTGGTAAAAACATCAAGTTAACAGCTTATAAAGGTAAACAACTAAAGTGGAGGTGCCACAATGATGCAACGATACCTAAGGTGGAGTTGTGGTTTCAATTATGGCATTGTTATGCCGACTTTGAAGTGGTTTATACTTTGAGCTGATGACACAGCCATCAGAAAATTGCTCTGGAGCTGAAAATCGCTAACCCGAGCGAAGTAACTACGCACTTTAAAGTAAGCACCAGTGACTACCTTCCACCCGACCGTACGTTTTTTTAAGTTTTAAAGTATTCTACATACGTTACAAGGCTTGAAAAGATTACAAAACAACACAAAACTTACTTATATGTAACGCGCACGATAAAACTAAGATTTTCATGATGATCAGCGTGTGGACAAACCCCACAGCGATTTTCACCCTCATTGGAGCTCGGACGACGGAGCAATCCCAAGTTAAACACGAGTTGTCATTTTGTGCCAGGGTTCTATTGGGGAATATACGGAGAATTTTTTTTATTAAAAAATCTCGGATACTGGAATGCCTACTATTGGTCTACTCTGCTTATCACAACAATGCAATGCCAAATTTAATCAGCATCAAAGATTAGATGCACATTTAAAAAACCCTATACCAGCTTGTATTTCTCTTTTGTATAAGATATGGAAAACAGGTACGGGCTTTACTTGAAAGAAATCAAGGGTGTGACAATAAGTGTACAATACATCCATAACATCATGTATAAGTATTCATAGAAACCATTTGACAGTTATTACATCAATGTATGAAGTTTATAACTCAGTTGAGGGACATTAACTGATAATGTTTCTAAGTACTTGAGTCAGTTACTGCACAGATCAAAGAGAATTCTTATAGTACACAATAGCAAAACTTTTGGCATGGAATTAAAATTGGCAATTTGGCAGATACTTACAAAATCGCCAAATTAAAATCTCTTCATATTTTATTATTAGTGTTTCTAATATTTAATTAATTGAATGAGATCAAGCAAGAAGCAAGATATTGTATCAAACAAGCTTGTCGAGTATGGTGATATTGAAGGTTGTTAAAAGAGAAATAGAACCATCAAATCTGATGCCAAATATGCTAAGCATTATAGCTAGCCTGTATGGGAAACACAGTAATTTTGCTAATATCCATGTACTGAACCTCAGCTGCAATCCACCCTGCAGTTATAATCAAAGAATTCTACGGTTGTTTGCAATATCGCTGTGTTAAGGTCCTACTCTGTTTTACCAGAAGGAACATAATACACACAGCAGAGATCTTGCATGAAGAATGTCTCCAATCACTTTTTTGAAGTTTTTTTCATTTCGGATGGCTACTGCACTAACTATAGATTAAATAAATCCTGTTCGTGTTAGCTATCTATGGTTTCACACAAAGACTCTCTCTGGTATATATGAGGGCCAGACAGTATGTAAGCAACGAGGTAATATTCCTTGTGATTGTATCATTGTGTACTAGGAATATAAGCAGAAATTTTATATTTGGTGTTGCTTATTTGTATTTGGTAAGAATTTGATTTAACAAAATACATGTCTAAGTCTAAAGTGTTAGCAAAATTAATTGTGTAGCTAATCTTTGTCTACCAAAATGTATAGATGCACTTACCCCATTGATGGCCAGATTCTCAGGGATCACAGCCAACTTGCCTAGTGGCATTATACTAACCATCCAATATACAAAACTAATTAGTAGCCATATATCTGAATACTCACTTTAAATTAAGGAGGTCAACTATGTTGTTTTTGTGTACATACCGCAACAAAGTTATCAAACAACAAAGTCTAAACTTTGGTAAAAACCAGTCTGAACAAACAACGGAATTCCAACTAACTTTTTACAAAGGTGTCTTATATACAATTTACTTACAGTCCAATCCATTCCGCAGCTGGTTTCTTCATGATTTGTCCCATTTTAGCTGTTGCACATGTGTATATGCACTGGTGTCCACTGTGTCACATCTAGCCAACTGCCAACTTTACCTGTCTCCATCAATATACAGTATTCAGCTATCTGACCCTCGTTTATCCATACCCTCATTTGTCTGGAATGGGAAATGACCTCTTTATTAGAGTATTTTAACAGATGTATAATTATTTTTTTGTGATTAAAATCACTTATTGCTAACTGGAGAAGGGAAATAACTTAATTATCAAAACAGTAGAGTGAGTAGCTACTCCATCCAAAAGATGGATACAGTAGCTGAAACACTTTCTAAACACTCATTGTAGTGCACACTAGAGATATTTGATTAGATAGGTTTCAAGTGCAGCTACAGTGAAACTGTGCTAGAACAGTACAACACTATTGCATGAACAGATCAACACTATGGAAAAGTGAGAGGAGCATGACTATAATGGTTAGTTGTAACTTTGCAAAACCACTGAATAGCCATTGGAGACTAGATACAATGACTTGAGTTAGATTGACATCCGCAAGTAATACAATTATCCACTATATTAAAATAACAACTGCAGTTTAAACTGTCACACCATATATATTTAGATTCACAGTATTCACTACTTGTGACATGTTCTTAAAAGTCAGCCTTCATTCCTTCAATTCACTCCCAGATTCATGATCAGTCATATGATCCCTGGAAGACTTGCCTTGGCCTTATTGAGGAAAGAAATGTTCACCTCCGTAGAGCTCACAACATTGTCACTTGAGAAGACGAGGAACACACTGGTTTTGTCATGCTATTCAACTGGAGATTCAACTTCACTGATTCTTCGAGCAATGTGATTTTCCGTAAGCAAACAAAAATGGTTAAGTAGTTCACGAAACGTTAAAAATTTCTAAGTCAGAACTCAGAAGTGGGCCCAAAAAAAAATTGCACTGGCAGGCTCTACTGAGAAGGTCTACTGTGACATGGAGAACAAATGTTGTGGTAGTCAAGGGTGGACCAGAGCAGACATGTCTTCTGACACATCAGCTTTTTGAAACTTTATTATGTTCTTGTGGTGGACTAGCATTATGGTGTGTTAAAGCTTCATTTCTATTACACTTATGGAATAACCTATAGCCAAGTTGGTAGGACATAATGCATTTGGCCGCTATATAATTATGTCAAACCAAGCTCAGCAAGTGAAATGTGTTTCAATGTTTTTTTTTGTAATGAGTACGTTGTTTTTGACACATATGAACTATACCTTGTGTTCCTCCTCATCTTCACACCTAATGCTGTTCACTAATTCCTTTTCCTTAACCTATATGTTCTGTAGCTCACTTGTAAAGTTTCCATTGTTTTTCAACCACATTTACACTATACAGTCTATACTGTCTTACAATACCATATGTGTAGTAGCTATATAACAGTATAGCGTTACAGTGGCAACAATAAACCTGAGACCCGTCACATAGTGGATTGCATGCACACAACCCTTCCCACATTACATCATCCAATCCAATGCACAACTACATAACACCTTACATCATGCACTTCCCTTGCAGATGACATAGCTATAATATAAAATAAATGTATAAAACTTCAAGATTGCCTGTTCGTGTGTATATATAGCTGTAATCAATCCTGCCATATTACTGGTTACTTTAGTGGGTAATAACACAGAGAAAATACAAATATATATACAAAAGTTAATTTTTCCTGTCTGCCTTTGGATTGAGTGTAGGGGTACAGCAAGAGAATTTGGTGAATAGTCCGGTACAACGTAATTTTCTCTAAATGTTTTATACAAGTCAGTGTAGTAGTTATCTGATTCAATATGTTCTTGGTTGGTTGAGGTACGTAGACATCGTTTCCAATAACTTGTACTTCATGTGTCCGTTGTTTCACTCCCTTTGATTTTCGATGAGCTAGAGTTTTGTGGATCAATATAATAAACTCTCCCCTTCAGCTAGCATAATCTGGTGACAATGCCATGCACAGATGACACACATTTGACCATCAATGTCCTAATAGATAAACAAAACAGCAAGTAGGGCTGAGGTAATTATGCTCATGATTCTTTGCATTATTCTATTCAGAATTTCCTGGAAAAAGCTTGCATTATGCTCCAAAACTTATGCATTATTCTCTAAATTATTCCAACAAATTGAAATAGAAATGTAGAATTGACTGCTTATTGATTGTTCTGATAGAATAATATGCAAAATTCAGGATTGATTGATTGTTCATTCCTGAAATCTTCAATAATTCCTCCAAAATGCTAGAATAATGCTAGAATAATGATTTCTGGCATTATACTGAAAATTATTCCAGCATAATTACTGCACCCCTAACAGCAAGAGTTTATAATGGTGTACCATTATAAACTTTTGATAACAGTTAACACCAAACAGTGTACACAACCGCTTCAGCTACTCTGTTGAACAGTTTTCAATTTTATTTACTGGGTGCATCCTACATACTCACTAATTCAAAGACTTAAAATTAAATTGTCTGGTAGAGGAGAAATTCTGACCCGCTGTGTAAAAATCTGGAATTTCTTCTTGACTTCTGTTGTCCAGAGGGAAAAAAACCAATGGGTTGTTAAATTTTCAGCCTTATCTGTTGAATACATGGCAATAGAGAACAGGAACAGCAAACAATTAATTTGTAAACAGTAACTACACTGACAAGTATTTGTTTAATCACGATTAACTCACAAGTGCTTTGCCTCAATGTGTTCTCCATGAACTAATGAATTCATAGATGTAACTAGCATATATACACCCATGCACATAGGCGGCGGAAAGGGGGGGGGGGGGGGGGGGGGGCTAGGGGGCTGAAGCCCCCCCCTCAGAATGATATCACACCGAAATTATCTTTCTTGGAGTGGGGCTGAAAACCGTGATAAAGATCGAGATACTCTAATAGAGCAGTCACTCTAATAAAGTAGTCAGTGTGTAGCGAGCTATGTAAGGATTTTTATGTAGTTTATCAGCTAAAAATGGTAGCTGATGAGGTGGAAAGCTCTTGTTATTTGGTTGTGACCTTTTTTTTTTTTTTTTTTTTTTTTTTTGGTCTCACCTTACCAAACTATAGAAATAAGTCTGGGTCAGCCCAGCCCCCCTCATATCAACTACTTGCTCCGCCGCTGCCCATGCATACATGTACTTAGAAATGGTGACAATAATCCAGGCGGGTAAAGGCTCCCCTTCACTTTTAGGCTTTACTTGATCAATATGCTGAGCATTATAATGAAAGTTTGTCTTAGCATAATTATATGATCACTAATAATACAAATACTCCTAAATCCACTTTATAAACATCTTTCCAAGGCATTGTCAGTGGATTTATGCTAAAGGTTATGCAACAAGCACCCGGATCAGCATGGAAGTTGTACAAGATCGAGATACTCTAATAGAGCAGTCACCTAACTACTCTAATAGAACATTCAGTGGAAGCATAAAAGTTGGTTCTGTTGTGCAATATTTCAAATCTACCTGTACCTATACATACACTGAAGTGCATTGGTCTGTTTAAAAGGCTTGATTCATCTACTTGTGTAGTTATTATGGATGGCAATACTTAATTCAGGTACACAATGTCTATTGAAAATGCTCTCAGATTCAATCTCATATCATTCAAATTCCAGTTTCAAAATTATTATTCTAACATGCACCTATTGTTGTGCAATTGTAAGAGGTCAGGTGCATCATGTGCTTGGTTGTCTGAACCAGCTACACAAACCTTTCCATTAACAAATGCTGCAGAGAGCCATACCTATAATCTAAAGGCAGTATACAGTATATAAAATATCTACAGGCAGAAATATGCATTTTATGTGGAAATGTCTCCAAATTGCAGTATTTTAGCATCTATTTTTCTAAATTTTCCTGGGGGGCATGCCCTCAGACCCCCTAGTTCCAGCATGCTTCACATGTTAGGAAGTGTGCTTTGCACACCTCCATCCAAGAGATTAGTACCTCCCCCCCTATTATAAATCCTAGATCTGCCTCTGAATAATGCTACAACATAAACAAAACTCAAAGATATTCTTACTTTCCATGAACAGGCAAAAATGTCAGAAGGTAGGAAAAGCTTGTATGCACTTCATTTATTTATTTATGTATTAATGCTTTACAGCACAAGTGCTGAAGGTCCGTAGGGCCCTGGTCCTACAGCCTGCTCAAAGACTTTTGCTACATACTTCAAAATGCTAATAATTTTTTTATATAAAATGCATTCATACTACCTGACAGATCACACAACGTTATCATTCACAATCACTATTACTGGTGGCTTGACTACAGTACCACCCGTCGTCATCACTAAAAGTCCATAACAACAGGGTTTTTCCTATCATGAATCACACCATTCCAAAAACACACTAAGTATAACTGAAATATGTAACATTCCTTTTTGTACACAGACGACTATTCAGCTTACATGAATAGTTTCAGTAACTGTGCAATAGTATTATGCACATGGGCTTGTCCCACCACATGGTGAATATATATGATAGCATATAAGTTATAGCGATTTGAGTCTTCTTTCATTTCTTACTGATTTTAATAAAATAACTTTTGTAGCATTGTGTAAATTATTCTATGTATTTCACTACACCTCATTGCAAAAACAGAACTATGCAAACCAGTTGGGTTTCCACTCAGAGGGTCACAATTTGCTATTCAACTGAATGTATGTCAGTTGGTAGTTCATGAATTTCTATAATTATGTGTATGTTCTATTAGAGCACAGTATTGTATTAAATGCTGGGGTATTACCCAGTATAATACTACCTATTTGCTAAACTAGCTATTTATTCAGTAACTACCAGAATTTGTTTTCTTTCCATTGTAAAACAATTTTCATATGCAAAATTTATACAAAAAAATTTACATTATTTTTATATATTTACAGTTCATATCTTTAAACTATATACTAGGCAAGGACTCAAAGAATTATCATGATAATTGCATTGATACCTTTCACGATAACCTTATTACCTTAATTACTGCATAACCCTACTATATTAAAGGCAGTAAGTTACACAGGTGGCAGTTTCATTATTACAATAACAGTAAATTTCTGCATACTACAGAAAACCATTCTACAATACATGAATAACAATCATGTATCACCATATTCTTGTGACAATTTGCAGGCTGTGTTGTTGATGCAGGTTTTCCATTATGATAAATATGTGCAATTATACAGGTTTTTGCAAGTATCGAGATATTAATGAGTAGCATTATTTAGACACCATTTTTTTTGTTGCACAGCCCTAGGCTTACTTTAACACTGTAGCTATTGCCTTCAACTAAGACACATTATGTATTGAAGTAATTATTTTTTCTAATGTAGCTGCCAGAACTGTAAAAGATCAAGATACTCTAATAGAGCAGTTGTGTAAAACAATTGTTTTCGCTCAGTGAAAATTATACAAAATAATCTATTTTTTTGCACAAAAATAAAGTGAATTATGGTACACCTCAAAAGACTTACAAACTTACTTACATTGCAAAGACCATAAAGGAATTGCAAGACAACAATGACAAAAAATGATACAAATGTTAGATACAAACAGTTGCATACAAACAATAGTTACAATCACTAAAACAGTCCATAAAACAGTTTCACATAGTTTGGTCATTGAGAAATGTTTGTTCTTTCTGGATCACATTACCTGATTGCATATGCATACACTTGTTATTATTGAAAAACACCTGATTGTCTTTTCTAGCTATCGTAGCCATCAGAAACAATTCATAGTAGTTAAAAACACTTAGTGACTTACTTGTAACAATAACACATTACAAATCCTGTTGTCCCAGGAATGGGACTGCTGTGGACAAGTACATTGTGATATGAAACGCACAATTAACACACGTGCAGTATCAGTTAAAATTATATCCAGCATGTGTTTTATTAGAGTAATCCACCAGATGGCAGTTGCAGTCATGAATTAGGACATAAAATAAACACTAGATTGTTTCACTATAGTTAACTATCGAGACAAATTAGATTACTGTTGTATTAAGGTGACCTCTTTATTAATTTAATGTATGTTTGCACAAGGTGAGACCTGGTATGGCCACTGGGGAATTAATCAATTAGTATTATGGTTATGGCACTCTGTTTGTAGCTAAAACAATTGTTAAATGAGCAGTTATCCAATTTTCACAGAAGTCAATACCTATATAGTATGAATTCCTTTTATGACAAGTATGGTTCAGAAGGAGTTACAAAACAAGGCAGAGAAAACAGATATTTGTCAGAACCCAAAAGGTAAATGTCACAAGTGAATGTGTTATTGAGACAAAGGCTCCCCAGTAAGCTATGTTTAGTTCTGTACTTTTAATGGTAGTGCTTTTTGGGGACCCTTCCCTACTGAGTAGTGCATATAACAAATAAATGAATAATGTGCCAACTCCTGGACACTTGAAATGTCCACTTCACCAAACTGTCTGACACGTTTGATTAAAAAAGAAGTATCATTGCATGTTGCTAGGGAACAAAAATTACCACTGTTTTTGGAATTGAAAAGCTTGTACATTTGACCTACAGAGGTCTTCAGAAGAATCTGAGAACACATATTTGTAGGATACTGTTGTCATGTTAATAGCTACGATAATTTACTAGAACGTGTGAAAATATTAGATCGCTTTAAGACTCCTGACGTATGAATTCAAAAATTTGTATTTTAACATAACTTCTAGTAATGGTAGTTAGGACTGTACAGTGATGGATGGGTGTTTGTTTGTATCAATCAGCATGGTAGTACTGTTTAAGTAGGGATCCCCTCAAAGTGATGTGCACCACCTAAAATTCTGCCTTTAAACTAGAGACATCTTATGAGATGAAAATCACCTTTACAAAATATTATTAGTCCATCTAACATCAAATACAACATTAAAAGCAAGAAAACACAGGCAGTTGAATATAGATTTTTTTTTTAAAAATCACTGAAACTCAAATTTTTTTCTGCCGGCCTGACCACAGTCGCAAAGTTGGAGTCCAAATGAAGCAATGCACGCGGGTCACCATCTTACTCCACAACGACAAACTCACCAGTGGCATGTGTCATTTAGGGTTCCAATGATTGTGTGCCCTTTGCACCTTTTATCTTCAATCAGACTTTTCATCCTCTTCTTCACACAAGAAACCATACTGAGGCATTAATTTACTGTATCAACACTTTCCTTGTGCAGCTTATGTAGATGCCACAAATAATTTAAAGTGCTTATGCTCAGTACTGCACAACAGATAATATTGATGATAGGAAAATTTGACGAATTCACAATTAATTAGCTTTAACAATTAAAATTTGATGAAAAGCAAGAAACCACAGATCTTAACACTGACTTTTGAGGTACTTATTGACGTTTGATGAATTAAAATTCGACGAATGTAACTGATTCATCAAATCAAGACACACGGTAGTGTGTCGTGCGGCCCAAGAAGCCGGCGCGCAACACCCGTGAGTATATTGACAGGAAGAAAGAAAACGCAATTTTCGCACCTCCGTAGCTCTGTGCTGCCTTGATGAAACAAGATGATGTTTGCTGTGGATACTCCCTTCACCTTCAGCACTCCACATTCCAAATTTGAGCGAAATCGCTTCAAGCCTTCCCGAGATATGCGACTTCAAAAATTGGCTTAGTTTCTTCGTTTTTTTTTTCTTCTTATTTTTCTTCCTCTTTTCGCACACTTACAAAAACTGCTATAAAACGCGAACGCCATATCCGATCGCCTTGAAATTTGGCACACTGAAGGGGGGTATAAAGGCGCATCTCTGTACCAACATTGGCTAGAATACGATAAACAGGAAAAGAGTTATGAGCGATTATTCACGAAATATAACACCAATATGTTGTCACGCCTACAGGGTAAACCGCGTATGGGAAGACGCTGAAAATCGGTGGGTGAATAGGTTAACTATTGACCCTCAAACCTTTTGTGGTTTGAAAGAAATCGAGCTAAAAACCAGGAAGATACAACGAAAAACCAACAGTGTGTAACAATTACGCAATCGAGATTCGCTAATAAAAAAACGACTGCTTGCCACGCCTACCAGATAAACCGCTTGGGGTAATGTTTTGAAAATTGTTGTACAGATGGAGTAATCATCTAAGAAAGGATCTTCAATGGTGTAGAAGAATCAGACTTAAAGTCACGGAGTTGTAACACGAAATCCAACTTGCTGCAGCAAGTGCGAGATCGAGATACTCTAATAGAGCAGTCATCCTAATAGAGCAGTCACCCTGAAGAGAATTCAAGAGATCAGTTAGAAACAAGTAACCTGTATAGAGATCAGCTACAAACAATTCACCCTGTAGAGAGATCAGCTAGAAGAAGTTGCCTTGTAGGGAGTTCATGCAACTATGGAAAGAGATAGTTCAGCTAGAAGAAATCACCTTGTAGAGTTCAGCTACAAAGAAACTACCATGTAGAGAGTTCAGCTACAAACAAATCGCCCTGTAGAGAGATCAATAGAAGAAATTACCTTGTAGAGAGATCAGCTACAAAGAAACCATCATGTAGAGAGTTCAGCTGCAAACAAATCAGCTGTAGAGAGTTCAGCTACAAGCAAATCTCCCTGTAGAGAGATCAGCTAGAAGAGGTTTCCTTGTAGAAAGTTCAGCTACAAACAAATCACCCTCTAGAAAAATCAGCTAGAAGAAGTTACCTTGTAGAGAGTTCAGTTACAAAGAAACCATCATGTAGAGAGTTCAGCTACAAACTAGTGACCTTGTAGAGACATCAGCTAAAAGAAGTTACCTAATGGAGAGTTCAGCTACAGAGAAATCATCATGTAGAGAGTTCAGCTGCAAACAAATCACCTGTAGAGAGTTCAGCTATAAACAAATCTCCCTGTAGAGAGATCAGCTAGAAGAAGTTTCCTTGTAGAGAGTTCAGCTACAAACAAATCATCCTCTAGAAAGATCAGCTAGAAGAAGTTACCTTGTAGAGAGTTCAGCTACAAAGAAACCATCATTTAGAGAGTTCAGCTGCAAACAAATCACCTGTAGAGAGTTTAGCTACAAACAAAACTCCCTGTAGAGAGATCAGCTAGAAGAAATTACCTTGTAGAGAGTTCAGCTACAAAGAAACCATCATGTAGAGAGTTCAGCTGAAAAGAAATCACCTGTAGAGAGTTCGGCTACAAACAAATCTCCCTCTAGAAAGATCAGCTAGAAGAAGTCACCTTGTAGAGAGTTCAGTTACAAAGAAACCACCGTGTAGAGAGCTCAGCTACAAACTAGTGACCTTGTAGAGACATCAGTTACCTTGTAGAGAGTTCAGCTACAAAGAAACCATCATGTAGAGAGTTCAGCTGCAAACAAATCACCTGTAGAGAGTTCAGCTACAAACAAATCTCCCTGTAGAGAGATCAGCTAGAAGAAGTTTCCTTGTAGAGAGTTCAGCTACAAACAAATCACCCTGTAGAAAGATCAGCTAGAAGAAGTTACCTTGTGGAGAGTTCAGCTACAAAGAAACCATCATGTAGAGAGTTAAGCTGCAAACAAATCGCCCTGTAGAGTCTACAGGGCGATTTGTTTGCAGCTTAACTCTCTACATGATGGTTTCTTTGTAGCTGAACTCTCTACAAGGAAACTTCTTCTAGCTGATCTCTCTACAGGTGATTTCTTTGCAGCTGAACTCTCTACATGGTAGTTTCTTTGCAGCTGAACTCTCTACAAGGTAATTGCTTCTATTGATCTCTCTACAGGGTGATTTCTTTGCAGCTGAACTCTCTACATGGTAGTTTCTTTGTAGCTGAACTCTCTACAAGGTAATTTCTTCTATTGATCTCTCTACAGTGTAGAGAGATCAATAGAAGAAATTACCTTGTAGAGAGTTCAGCTACAAAGAAACCATCATTTAGAGAGTTCAGCTACAAGCAAATCTACCTGTAAAGAGATCAGCTAGAAGAGGTTTCGTTGTAGAGAGTTCAGCTACAAACAAATCACCCTCTAGAAAAATCAGCTAGAAGAAGTTACCTTGTAGAGAGTTCAGTTACAAAGAAACCATTATGTAGAGAGTTCAGCTACAAACTAGTGACCTTGTAGAGACATCAGCTAAAAGAAGTTACCTTATGGAGAGTTCAGCTACAGAGAAATCATCATGTAGAGAGTTCAGCTGCAAACAAATCACCTGTAGAGAGTTCAGCTATAAACAAATTTCCCTGTAGAGAGATCAGCTAGAAGAAGTTTCCTTGTAGAGAGTTCAGCTACAAACAAATCATCCTCTAGAAAGATCAGCTAGAAGAAGTTACCTTGTAGAGAGTTCAGCTACAAAGAAACCATCATTTAGAGAGTTCAGCTACAAAGAAACCATCATTTAGAGAGTTCAGCTATAAACAAATTTCCCTGTAGAGAGATCAGCTAGAAGAAGTTTCCTTGTAGAGAGTTCAGTTACAAACAAATCTCCCTGTAGGAAGATCAGCTAGAAGGAGTCACCTTGTAGAGAGTTCAGCTACAAACTAGTGAACTTGAAGAGACATCAGCTAAAAGAAATTACCTTGTAGAGAGTTCAGCTACAAAGAAACCATCATGTAGAGAGTTTGGCTGCAAACAAATCAGCTGTAGAGAGTTCAGCTACAAACAAATCTCCCTGTAGAGAGATCAGCTAGAAGAAGTTTCCTTGTAGAGAGTTCAGTTACAAACAAATCACCCTCTAGAAAGATCAGCTGGAAGAAGTCACCTTGTAGAGAGCTCAGTTACAAAGAAACTACCATGTAGAGAGTTCAGCTACAAACTAGTGACCTTGTAGAGACATCAGTTACCTTGTAGAGACATCAGTTACCTTGTAGAGAGTTCAGCTACAAAGAAACCATCATGTAGAGAGTTCAGCCATAAACAAATCTCAAAAGATCAGCTAGAAGAAGTCACCTTGTAGAGAGTTCAGCTACATAGAAACCATCATGTAGAGAGTTCAACTGCAAACAAATCACCTGTAGAGAGTTCAGCTACAAATAAATCTCCCTGTAGAGAGATCAGCTAGAAGAAGTTTCTTTGTAGAGAGTTCAGCTACAAACAAATCTCCCTGTAGAGAGATCAGCTAGAAGAAATTACCTTGTAGAGAGTTCAGCTACAAAGAAACCATCATGTAGAGAGTTCAGCTGCAAAAAAATCACCTGTAGAGAGTTCAGCTACAAACAAATCTCCCTCTAGAAAGATCAGCTAGAAGAAGTCACCTTGTAGAGAGTTCAGTTACAAAGAAACCACCATGTAGAGAGCTCAGCTACAAACTAGTGACCTTGTAGAGACATCAGTTACCTTGTAGAGAGTTCAGCTACAAAGAAACCATCATGTAGAGAGTTCAGCTGCAAACAAATCACCTGTAGAGAGTTCAGCTACAAACAAATTTCCCTGTAGAGAGATCAGCTAGAAGAAGTTTCCTTGTAGAGAGTTCAGCTACAAACAAATCACCCTGTAGAAAGTTCAGCTAGAAGAAGTTACCTTGTGGAGAGTTCAGCTAGAAGAAGTTACCTTGTGGAGAGTTCAGCTACAAAGAAACCATCATGTAGAGAGTTCAGCTACAAACAAATCTCCCTGTAGAGAGATCAGCTAGAAGAAATTACCTTGTAGAGAGTTCAGCTACAAAGAAACTACCATGTAGAGAGTTCAGCTGCAAAGAAATCACCCTGTAGAAAATTCAGCCACAAACAAATTGCCCTGTAGAAAGATCAGTTAGAAGAAGTTACCTTGTAGAGAGTTCAGCTACAAAGAAACCATTCTGTAAAGAGCTCAGCTGCAAGCAAATCATCTGCACAGAATTCAGCTACAAACAAATCACCCTGTAGAGAGAGCAGCTAGAAGAAGTCACCTTGTAGAGTGTTCAACCACCATGGAGAGTTCTGTAATAAATAAATGTATTATTTAAATATAATTTGTACATTTACTGATAAAATCAGAAATATTTAAAGTACATCTGCTTCATCTTTTCTTCTTCCTGTGGTAAAGAAAAAAAGACAGGTTAAAAAAGTCCCAAAGCCAGCCATAGGCTGACTTTGGGGTATACAAATGCAAAAAGAAATGAAATCTAATCCAAAACAGCCAAGCTGTAAAAAAACAGCGCTGCCCTCAAAAAGGCTATGGTGAAAAAAGATGTGAAATCTAAGGTGGTGGCCAAGAAATGGCTGTGATGGTAGGTTAATGGTAAAAATTTTAATAATGGCAATTTAGGTGAATTTTGTGCCAAGACCAAGTGGCACAAAATTCACCTGAATTGTCGTTATTAAAATGTAACCATTAACCTACCATCACAGCCATTTCTTGGCCGCCACCTTGGATTTCACATCTTTTTTTCATCATGGCCTTTTTGGGGGCCGCACCTTTTTTTACAGCTTGGCTGTTTTTGATTAGATATCACTTCTTTTTGTATTTGTATACTGCAAAGCCGGCCTATGGCTGGCTTTGGGGCTTTTTTAACCAATGTGTTTTTTTCTTTACCACAGGAAGAAGAAAAGAACTTAAAGAAGATTTGTAATACTTCAATTATTTTTTATTTTATTAGTAATTATACAAATTATATACATATATTTATTACATGCCCATTATTCCCCACAGGATATTTTTTTTGCAGCTGATCTCTCTACTGGGTGACTTGAAGAAATGTAGCTGAACTATATACAGGATGGTTTCTTTGTAGCTGAACTCTCTACAAGGTGACCTCTTCTAGCTGGTCTCTCTACAGGGTGATTTGTTTGAAGCTAAACTCTCTACATGGTGGTTTCTTTGTAGCTGAACTCTCTACATGATGGTTTCTTTGTAGCTGAATCTCTATAAGGTGACTTCGTCTAGCTAAACTCTCTACAGGGTGATTTTTTGTAGCTGAACTCTCTACAGGGTGATTTGTTTGCAGCTGAACTCTCTACATGATGGTTTCTTTGTAGCTGAACTCTCTACAGGTGATTTCTTTGCAGCTGAACTCTCTACATGATGGTTTCTTTGTAACTGAACACTCTACAAGGTGACTTCTTCTAGCTGATCTTTCTACAGGGTGAATTGTTTGTAGCTGAACTATCTACAAGGTAACTTCTTCTAGCTGATCTCTCTACAGGGTGATTTGTTTGTAACTGAATTCTCTACAAGTTGATTATGTGTAGCTGATCTTTCTACAGGTTGATTTGTTCGTAGCCGATCTCTCTACAGGGTAATTTGTTTGTAGCTGAACTCTGTACAAGGTGCTTTTTTGTAGGTGATCTCACTGCAGGTTGATTTGTTTGTAGCTGAACTCACTAAAGGGTGATTTGCTTGTAGCTGAACTGCTTACATTGTGTCTAGTTTCTAGCTGATCTCTCTACAGGGTGATTTGTTTGTAGCTAATCTCTCTACAAGTTGATTTGAGTGTAGCTGATCTCTCTGCAGGTTGATTAATTTGTAGCCGATCTCTCTACAGGGTAATTTGTTTGTAGCTGAACTGTCTATAAGGTGATTTGTTTGTAGCTGATCTCTCTGCAGGTTGATTTGTATTAGCTGAACTCTCTACAGGCTGATTTACTTGTAGCTGAACTCCTTACATTGTGTCTAGTTTCTAGCTGATCTCTCTACAGGTTGATTTGTTTGTAGCCGATCTCTCTACAGGGTAATTTGTTTGTAGCTGAACTCTCTATAAGGTGATTTGTTTGCAGCTGAACCTCTACAGGGTGTTTTGCTTGTAACTGAACTCTCTGCAGGATGATTTGTTTCTAGCTTATCTCTCTACAGGTTGATTTGTGTGTAACTGGTCTCTCTACAAGCTGATTTGTTTGTAGCTGATCTCTCTGCAGGTTGATTTGTTTGTAGCTGATCTCTCTACAAGTTGATTTGTTTGTTGCTGATCACTCTAAAAGTTGATTTGTTTGTAGCTGAACTCTCTGCAAAGTGTTTTGTTTGTAGCTGACCTCTCTTCAGGGTGATTTGTTTCTCTCTACAGGGTGATTTTTTGTAGCTGACCTCTCTTCAGGGTGATTTGTTTCTGGCTGATTGCTCTACAGGTTGATTTGTTTGTAGATGAACTCTCTACAGGGTAATTTGCTTGTAGCTGAACTCCTTACATTGTGTCTAGTTTGTAGCTGATCTCTCTACAGGGTGATTTGTTTGTAGCTGATCTCTATACAAGTTGATTTGTGTGTAGCTGATCTCTCTGCAGGATGATTTGTTTGTAGCCGATCTCTCTACAAGGTAATTTGTTTGTAGCTGAACTATCTATAAGGTGATTTGTTTGTAGCTGATCTCTCTGCAGATTGATTTGTTTTAGCTGATCACTCTCTAAAGGGTGATTTGTTTCTAGCTTATCTCTCTACAGGTTGATTTGTGTGTAACTGATCTCTCTACAAGCTGATTTGTTTGTAGCTGATCTCTCTGCAGGTTGATTTGTTTCTAGATGATCTCTCTACAGGTTGATTTGTTTGTTGCTGATCGCTCTAAAGGTTGATTTGTTTGTAGCTGAACTCTCTGCAAAGTATTTTATTTGTAGTTGATCTCTCTACAAGATGATTTTTTGTAGCTGACCTCTCTTCAGGGTGATTTGTTTCTAGCTGAACTCTCTATACAGGGTGATTTGTTGTAGCTGAACTCCTTACATTGTGTCTAGTTTCTAGTTGATCTCTCTACAGGGTGATTTGTTTGTAGCTGATCTTTCTACAAGTTAATTGATTTGTGTGTAGCTGATCTCTCTGCAGGTTGATTTGTTTTAGCTGAACTCTCTACAGGGTGATTTACTTGTAGCTGAACTCCTTACATTGTGCCTAGTTTCTAGCTGATCTCTCTACAGGGTAATTTGTTTGTAGCTGAACTCTCTATAAGGTGATTTTTTTGTAGCTGATCTCTCTGCAGGTTGATTTGTTTTAGCTGAACTCTCTACAGGGTGATTTACTTGTAGCTGAACTCCTTACATTGTGTCTAGTTTCTAGCTGATCTCTCTACAGGGTGATTTCATTGTAGCTGATCTCTCTACAAGTTGATTTGTGTGTAGCTGATCTCTCTGCAGGTTGATTTGTTTGTAGCCGATCTCTCCACAAGGTAATTTGTTTGTAGCTGAACTCTCTATAAGGTGATTTGTTTGTAGCTGATCTCTCTGCAGGTTGATTTGTTTTAGCTGAACTCTCTACAGGGTGATTGCTTGTAGCTGAACTCCTTACATTGTGTCTAGTTTCTAGTTGATGTCTCTACAGGGTGATTTTTTGTAGCTGAACTCTCTACAGGGTGATTTGTTTCTAGCTTATCTCTCTACAGGTAGATTTGTGTTGATTTGTTCATTGCTGATCACTCTAAAGGTTGATTTGTTGTAGCCGAACACTCTACAAAGTGTTTTATTTGTAGCTGATCTCTCTACAGGGTAATTTGTTTGTAGCTGAACTCTCTCCACAGTGACTTGTGTGTAGCTGAATTCTGTGTAGCTGAATTCTCTAGAGAGTGACTTAATTGTAGCTGAATTCTCTACAGGGTGCATGACTTGTTTATAGCTGAACTTTCTTCAGTGTGACTTGTAATGTTCTGAATCTCTATAGTGATATATTTGCTTAACTCTCCACATGGTGACTTGCTTCTTGCTGAACTGTCTATAAGATTAACTGTTTGCAGCTGAACTCCCTACAGAATAACTTGTGATGTAATAAAATTCTATAATGGAGTAATTAAATTAGCCGAATGCTCTATTAGGGTGACTGTTCTATTAGAGTATCTCGATCTCGCATTTACACGGAGTTGTAATCCGATTAATCATAACTCAGTGGTTTGTAATCCGATTCTTCTGTACTACTGCAAGGACTTTCTATGAAGATTATTCCAGCTATACACCGATTTTCAGCTCATTGCTCTAAGCGGTTTGCCTAGTAGGCGTGAAAACTAATACTTTTTTATTCGTAAAAATCGATCGCGTAATTGTGACACAGGTTGGGTTTTGTGTCATATCTCCATGGTCTTTATCTCGATTCCTTTCAAACCACCAAAAGGCGCTCCTACGATGGTTACTCCATCTACATAGCAATTTTCAACCATTCCATGAAGCGGTTTACCCTGTAGGCGTGACAACAAATTGATCTTGTTTTACGCGAATAATCGGTAATAACTCCTGAACCATTCATCGGAGTTGTACAAAATTTGATGGTAGGATTCGCCTTTGGACTCCCTTTCTGTGTGCCAAATTTCATGGCGATCGGAGTACGCGTTTGCTTGTTATAGCAATTTTTGCAAGTGTGCGAAAAGAAGAAGAAAAAAAAACGAAGAAAAAAACACGAAACTTTGGCAGCTCGTATCTCGGAAATGGCTGGAGCGATTTCCTTCAAATTTGGAATGTAGACTCCCCTGGCTGGCGGGCAACTGTGTAGCAAATTTAGTTCCAATCGGATAAGTGATCACTGAGATACAAAGGTGTGAAAATGACGTTTTCGTTCTTCCTGTCAATATACTCACGGGTGTGGCGCGCCGGCTTCTTGGGCCGCACGACTTACTACCGCGTGTCTTGATGCTATATAGCACAGTGATAATATGACATAGCGACACCATAGATTAAAGAGAGATAATCTATGGTGAGCATTGGTGACACCCCAGTAATAGGTGAAAAGCTGACTCGAGATAGTCTACTCTAATACAGCAGTCACCCTAATAATGCAGTATTAGTTGTATGCTATAACAAACTAGTACATTTAAAAATTGATCTAAAAATAAGTAGGGATCCAAGTGATAAATTTTAATGAAAACAAGAGATGGTATTACAGCATAGCTCAGTGGGAAATCCCTACTTAGGCATTGAACAAAATAATTGTATGACATGCCATGGTAGCGATTTTCCCCACA
The DNA here is from genome assembly GCF_963678975.1 of Dysidea avara. Taxonomy (NCBI): domain Eukaryota; kingdom Metazoa; phylum Porifera; class Demospongiae; order Dictyoceratida; family Dysideidae; genus Dysidea; species Dysidea avara. The sequence goes on along the minus strand of NC_089286.1, from coordinate 9,368,385 downwards.
GAGCTATGCTGTAATACCATCATTTATCTATTGTTTCACTACATTTTATTGCTTGGATCTCTACTTCATTTTTAAATTGTTTAGTTGTAAATGAATTTGACTATACAGCACTGAAGTTTTAGACCAATTGCAAAATTCATCCTACAAGCCACACTTCAGCTACAATATCACAAACCACGATAGTGAGTTCATGATAGGGATCGCCCGTGCTTTTTGCAAAATTCTAATAGAGTGCATGTCTAAAAACCACCTTGGAAAGCATCCTCCAACTCAAAACAACCCTCTGGTGGTTAATTATTTGCAACGACTATAGGTTATTTCAGACAAACCTGAAATTTGCTGTTTTGTTCATCCTCATATTCTTCATATTAGGACCTGGGAAACCTTGAATCTGCAGCCGTCTGATTATAATGTCCAAATGCTTACAGGAGTCTGTCTGTCGGTCAGGATGTTTTCTCCTTATCGAATTTCATGCATATATATCTATAGGAACTCTAGAGAGTGACTTGTTATCTCAAAATACCCCATGTGGAACCAAATGGACATTAGTTTATTCATTAAAGCTTCCAGGCCACTGTCTTATGTACCAACAAAAGACATTGCATGAAGAGCCCTTGACACCCTCTCATCTAATGACTGAACAAAGAGTGTTGAACCTTTCAAACAGGAAGGTTATTAAGGTTACACATATTTGTAAAAAAAATGTAGTGAGTGTAACAAGAGTAAAACCAAAGTCATACCATTAAATAGACCACCAAAACTATAGCACTTTTTCAAACATACTTAATAAAGCTTTAATAAAAAAAAATTGACTGTATGTGCATGCCTCTTTGTTTTTTTAATATGACAATGAAAGCCTCAATAGCCCCATGAGTACCCTATGTAATCACTTTTAGTAGTTGAAAAAGGTGTTGAGGTTGAAGAAATGTGTTTGAACAAATTTTATGTGAGTCCATGCAGTAGTCCAGTCCAGTGAATGGATACACCCTCTACATAGCACCTACACACATAGTACCAATTAATTGTGTGTTTTATGAGATAAGATTCTTGCATGACCCAATGATGTGTGTTATATTCCTACTTTGCTCAAGATATAGCTACCATTATGGAAATGCGCAGTAGGGATATAACACTTCTTATTATTTTACACTACTCCAGTTTGTTTCAGTACTTTTTATCGATGTGTTATGGTCCCTAATCTAGTTGAAAATTCCTGTGTAGTTGTTTGTTAACTTTTTTTTTGTAAATAATTATTAAGACTCTCCCTTTTCACTAGACTGGTCCCAGACTATACGTACCGTTTCACACTCAGGTATTGACGTCAATCAGTTCTCATAATTATATTATAGCAAGGATTTTTATCAAACAAGTCAGCCATAATTACAGGCATTGATGCTGGAATTTTAGTTGGTGCACTAAGTGAGTTATCAAACAGTCTTTTATAGTAGTTGTTATGTACTTCTTTCAATTTAGTGTTTATGGAGTTCTTCATTTTACGATAAGTATCTCAATCATGTTGCAAATTACTTCTTCAGTTTAACTTTATTGTATAACCGTTTTCGTACTTTCATGTCTGCTAGTAATTGCCTATTACTTTATCCATGGCAGTCTATTAGCTATGTGAATTGTTCACTTTGTGTGGAACATGATCAATAACTGCTTTGTCAACTCACATACATACATTTAGTATGGACGACTCAGGCGCGCAAACATGTTTACAAGACGAAAACATGCCTTTTCCTGTACAAAACCATTGGGAGTGAACACATGTTCACTTCTTTGATATTACTATATTTGACGGGGGGCTCAGGTGAACGCGTACTAACTATATACTGCATAACCTTTTGCTGTTTTTGGAATTACTTGTCATAGCCTATTTAAGTCTATTTGGTAGATCTCACGTGACTGTCGGTTCAATAGCCCTTTCGGTTCAGTAACCACTGCATTTATCAACAGCGCCGGAATTCAGTTGTTCGCGAGGTTTATTTTATTTAACTGTGTCAACTTCGCAAGCGAAGACTTTACGTTGCACATTGTATAGCAGCCCCTCCCACTTAAACATTTGGTGTAAATTGGGTCAGTGATCCGGTTCAAGGGTGCTACTATAATGGCCAGTATAAATGATGCGATTTCTACTACCAATCAAATTCTTGAGCTGAAGGACGTAACATTAACCCTTTCGGAAGTGTCAACCATCGGAAATGATTTGGGACGAGGTGCCTATGGCAAAGTGTACAGTATCCAATATCGCGAAAAAAATTACGCCGCCAAAGAGATTCACAGTCTCTTAATCGAAGGAGTTAGCCAGGAGGACAGAGAGACAATCAAAAATAATTTCGTTAAGGAATGCCTCCGTTGTAGCGCCATCCATCACCCCAACATTGTGGAATTTGTGGGCGTGTACTACTCGAACCAGTCTGATATACCAATTATGGTAATGGAATTAATGGAGACCAGCCTAGCCTCCTTCGTGAAGAATAACAAGTCGAATATCGCTACCAAGACAAAGATATCCATTTTGTTTGATGTATCGTGTGGGTTAACCTTTCTTCATACTCGTAACCCCCCCGTAATCCATCGTGACTTGTCTCCCAATAACGTGATGTTGACGAGCAAGCTAGTAGCTAAGATAGGCGATCTGGGAGTGGCTAAGGTGATAAGAGCTGACAGAACCCAAACTAAGAGTAGGCTGACCACAGCTCCAGGGACTGCTGATTTTATGCCTCCAGAAACATTGGTAGCTGACTGCCCTGAATATAGTTTTCCAGTGGATGTGTTCTCCTTTGCTGGAATAGTACTCCATGTGTTCAGTGAAGAATGGCCTAGCCCAGGTAGGTATTGTATTAACAAAGAGCTCTTTATGCCTCACTAGATTCTATCACACAGATAGCCAAGTAGTTCAAAAAGCATTTTATTTTCAGGACCCACAAAGGTACGAGACCCAGACACTGGGAAGTATGTTGCCCCTACTGAAGCAGGACGACGTCAACAATATTTAGATAAGATGACTGGTGGTGATGTTACAACACTAAGGCTACTGGCGGAGAGGTGTTTGGATGATGACCCAAATGAGAGGCCCCCAATGCAAGGGGTCAAGGAGAAAATTGTACCATTGATGGTAAGTGTTGGCATAAATTAGCAGTACAGTCACATGAGTTCATTAGCAATATAGAACATTAATGTTATATGGATATATAGCAAAGCACAACTGTTTTCTCTATTGTAATTGTAACAAGTGGTCTTGGGGAATGCTTTACTCGACAGGATGGCAAATTAAAACACAGCTATAAATTATTGTTATTATTATTAACACTATACAGTGGCCAGCACTGAAGGTCTGACAGCAACATGAGCCTTAGGATTTCCTAACCTAATTACAAGGACTTAGACTTCAATGACTTATAGCTAATAAGGTGTAACAGAAAAGGGGCCGAAGTAAGGCAAAAAAATCCCGGATTCGAACTGCAGGTTGGCCAATGTCTAGTTAGGGCCACACTCCGTCTTCCTCTAGGAGGGATGGATTTTCTTCCTTAAACCTAAAGTATTTATTATTATTATTATTATTAACACTTTACGCCATGGACACATAAAGAATTGCACATATGCATTCTGTGTTCACTCCATTCCATGAGCCCATGCATGTACCATATTTACATAACTGGCCACTTTCTTCTATTTAGAGTGGGTCTGCAGATATATATTTTAGCTTAATGTCCTCATCATGTGTACGCACTAGTCCCTGGAGTAGTAATACTATATATAATGGGGAGCTATGCATAGTCCATGGGAATGTGTTGCTGACAAACTGATTGGTGTTGGATTATAAAGTTATTCCATTATTTTTGTAGTGCATGAAATGATCACTCCAAAGGCTATACCAAGTATACCCACACTTGATTACACAATCATGCAGGGATTTGCCTTGAGCAACTATGCTCATTGTTAACTCTCTTAATTTTAGTTATGTGTGTTCCATTGCAGTTGTTGAGATAGGTTGGTTCATGCAAGTCTGCAGGTATTCTGTAAGAGTGGCATTTTTGCCTTTCTCCCATACATAATGCATTATAGCCAATCACATATGTACCATTGTACACTTTTGTATATGACTAGTACGTCTATATAATTATGCTGGAATAATTATGGGAATAATAGGTAGTGGAAAATATTCTGGAATAATTGGATGAGTTGTAGGAATAATTAGTGCAGAATTATAAATTTTTCTTGTATATTGCAATGCAAAAATCTTTTGAATACAATACTGAGACAGTGCAAGCATAAAAACTGTTGAAAAGATCGAGATACTCTAATAGAGCAGTCTCTTACTCTAACAACTTCCAGTCCATAATTCTAATATAGCAGTCACTTATGTAAAACTCTAACTAATATGCTTGTTTTTGGACAAATTTTAGGAATAATAAATCAATTTAAAAAGAATTGCCAGAAAGAATGATTGGAAGATTTAAAAGCATAATAGACTCCTGCCTATAGCTATATGACTTTATCTTCCCATATCATTTTCCATGTTGATCATTATGTAGACTGGTTAAATATTAGAATTACAATTAATGATTATAATGCTATAATGACCATACCTTTCTTCTTTTTGACATTTTTGCCAGAAATCCCAAACCTTCACTGTCCCTAAGATACAGTACTATTAATGAGCCATGGCTACTTGGTGTATTGTGCTTACATATGTCTAGGCTTGAGCCAATTATGCTTTGAAAATTGCCTATTATGCTTTTGAGCAGTGCTAAAAAATCCAGCCTATTATGCTCTCAAAATCAAGATTATGCTCGAGAGCTGACTGTTTTATTAGAGTACATCTGCATTTCTTGACTGCTGTATTAGAGTAAGTGACTGCTCTATTAGAGTATCTCGATTTTATTTCCATAAAGTGCAAATAATCAGTCAATTAGTAGTAAAAATAATAACACTGCAAGGTTTATGCAGTAATAAAGTGCATTGTGTTCATGTTGTGCAGTATTTTTGGTACGCGCATTTTAATTAAAATTCTTTAAAATCGTCCAATTATGCTGGCATAATGCTTGATGCTTTTGCTAGCCTATTATGCTCAAAATTATGCCGGCATAATTGGCGTAAGCCTACATATATGTCCACCCCTCATTCTCAATAATCAGAAATTTACTGTTGAGTAACCCTCCTCACCTTTAGATTGGGGTTTATTAGCAGTAAATTTCCTCGACTTTGGATTTAGGGTGTATATTAGTGGAATACACACCCAAATCCCCTAATCTATATCCCAATATATTCACCAACTGCATCTATTTTGGCTACTTTAACAATTACAAAAATGTGGCTATGACACTTGAATATGTAGTATATACACTTGCAGCACATAGGCTGTGACACTTTCATGACTGTAACACTTGCTGTAACCCTACTGTCATGTGCAGTGTTCTACCATGTGCTGCAAAATATCACAGTGAGTTTGCGGAAAGAGTAAGTCCAGTGTGTTGTAAGTGACTTATTCAGTACATATGCCCTAACACTAGCACACTGGCTGTTTTATTTACACACGCTCTCTCTCTCTGTCTCTCTCAGGTTTAACCTAAAGAGCATGCACTTTTGCAATAAAAACTGCTAAAGGAATCCAAGGAACCCATACTTTGCTAACTACTTATATAATGTGCATATTATAGTCCATTATTTAATATTTAGACACCAAGACCAAGGGAACTAAGCGATTTAGTAACCCCAATGGCCCGAGGCTGTAGTGTCCCAAGTGCAGCGAGAGTGCTACTAAGGGCCTGAGGGGTTACTAAATCACTTAATTCCCATTGGTCGCGGTGTCTAACTTATTTAAACTGTGGTTTAAAGTATGTACCTTTATAGCCAGAGCATGAGTGTGGGGTGAAAGAGCAATGCAGAACGGCAGAACAGTTCTTCCTGAAATCCTTATAATGCCCACAAAAATAATTATTCGACCGGTAATCAGAGTAACGATTAGAGCTACAGTAGATATGCTGCTTAGTCTACTATTTGTTCAGCAGAACATGGAGAAGAATAGTATTACAGTACTTTCAAGCACTGCAGTGTGTCTTTCATGTAATAATTATTTATCATGTACAAAATTGCTTGAGGATGGGTGATTAAGTGAACATGTGTAGGTGACCAAGTGAGCATGTCAGGTGACTAAGTGATTTAGTAAACCTGTAAATGAGTTGAACCATTATAGCCTAATTGTTCAGTAAACTTTACCTGAGACTACTTACTGCACATGTATATAGTAAAGTAAGTATAGTTCATCACTGAATATAGCTATATTCTTGGAATAAGTTTCTTATCATCAAGCAGTGCCTAATACTGTGCATTGCCTAGAAATAAATAATTTTCATATTTGATCGTGATATTATTGGCATTTCTGGCATTTACTCCCAACATTTTAGGTGTGTTTCTTATAACAAAAGAACTGAGCAAAGGCATCCAGGTTGTAAAAGGCATACTTAATTTTTAAAATGCCTGATCTTTACTTGTGACAAATTAAAAGTGTGCATAGTAGTTCCAGTTACAAATTCCCACAAATCTAGTGCCTTCAGCACTTGAACTACACTCTAAGCTAGTCATTCACTAATGAACTGCAAGATATTTACAAACTTTTCCCATGCATGCAGGCTTGTGAGGTGACAAAAATGCTGAACTAGCTCAACAACTGACTTGAGTCTCATTATTTACTTCAAATAACGCAATTAATGGAATGTTGTATCTAGAAGTCTATAGCAATTTTAAATAGCATTTAATAATAACTTTTTGCAGTATATAGCTAACATGTATAATGATCATGTAATTGTTTATTATAACAAAGTCCAATAGCCATAATGCAATAATTATTGTCCTCTAGTTTAACAGCTTTTCAGAGGCAACAAATGATGGTTGCAGAACACTATATACTATGAGTACATTGCAAAAGTGTTTTGTAGATCACTTAAGGTGAAGTGTTGATGCTTCTTTGTGGTGAAAAGTCACTTTTGAATGACACAATAGTGGTGTTTATAGATGATTTTCCTTACTGTAATGCGTTTTGCATAACAGTGGTCCAATGTTACTATCTCCCATGTCATAACTTACATATAAGTCACAAAAGGGGGCACGCTTACCAGCATGTAAAAAGCATGCTGGGGGTCTGGGGACATCCCCCCCTCCCCCCCCCCCACACACACACACAAGGAAAAGTTAGGAAAATATATGTTAAAATACTGCAATTTGGAAACATTTCCATATACAAATGCCTATAAATATAATATACTGCCCTTTAGATTAAGAATATAACTCTGCAGCATTTGTTAATGAAAAGGTTTTGGTAGCTAGGTTCAGGCAACCAGCACCCTTTCACAATTGCACAACAACATGTACATGTTAGAATAATAATGTAATTGAAAGTGAAATTTGAATGATATGAGATTAAATCTGAGAGCATTTTCAGTGGCATTGTGTATACCATACACAATGACTGTACAAGTAGATAAATCAGTTATTAATGAGGACCTTTTAAATAGACCAATGCACTTCATTGTATGTATGTATGTATAGACACATACTATTATGTATCTGCTGAATGTTCTATAATTAGGTGACAGCTCTATTCAATTTGTGCACCTCCAGTGCTGATCCAAGTGATCCGGGCCCTTGTTGGATAATCTTTAGCACAAATCCAGTGATAATGCCTTGAAAAAATAGTTGTAAGATGGGTTTAATGAATATTTGTACTATTAGTGATCATTATAAATATGCTAAGACAAAAGTTCATTATAACCTTCAGCAAATTGATCAAGTAAAGTCTAAAAGTGAAGGTAGGGGGGCTTCATCCCCCATAGTCCCTCCCCTAGATCTTCCCCTATAAGTATATAAAATATAGGGTTTCATTACTTGTAAATAGTAAAATTTGTTGTTGATATTATTTGAAGCATTTAATATATGTGACCCAGTCTGAGAAAACCGGTCTTATCGCCCATGTCAGCAGATTCGATTTTTCACACAGGACACAAAGCTACATGAATAAACTATCTAATTCCACATTCAAAATCAGCTAGACTTGAGTGGTCTGGTTTTGCTGGCTGCTTTTCCCAAGCCTAGTGGCGATCCGTACGTGTGGTGTGGGACCTTAATGGAGCACTGGTCAGTCTGGGAATGACTGTATGTGGTTGTACAGCTCTGTGGTGTTGAATAAGTGCCTCTGCTGTGAATTTCCTTTCATTTTAGCCAGTTTTGAGACCTCAATGGCTCAAAACTTGGCCTAATTCATCCCTTGGCCTTCCTTTTCAATTTTTGAACACCATCTTGCCCGCCTTCCAGGGCCCCCGCCTACCACCCAATTTGCAGCTCGCCTCATACAGTCAAGCTCGGTTTAAAAACTATCTAAAATGGCGGGAAACTTAGTTGTTGGCTACTTGCACAGTGGATGCTCTGGAAGGTAAGGAATTGGTGTAAAACATGTGAAAATTTGGTACACATAGCTTCAACCATTGGCGAGCTACAACACACTAAATACTTAAAACCGGCATTTCTCGATACTTTTAAATAGGCGATAAGCCCGGTTTTGTCAGACTGGGTCACGTATTATATCTATCATCTATGATGGGAAATACAGCTACATACGTATATACATATATATCTAAACAACATCAGACGTAAACCACCACATTGACTACTAATTATAACTGTTGAGAGGGTTTAGATTATTGAGGAAGATCACATGATTTATACTAGTACACAGTTTCCTCCCTTAGGAATCACCTCCTTTGGTGGAGGCTTTGCAGACTAAACAATATCACCTAAAGTGGGAAAAGTGTGCTGATCTCCCAAAGAGATTGTATGAAGCCTCTGTTGCAGTGGATGGTGACAATGTCTATGTCACTGCTGGTACTGCTTCTAAGGATGAGACATATAACAATGTCTACTGTTATGATGTCACTACTGATCAATGGGATACCCTCCCTCCATCTGGTCACCGTTGTGGAGTACTGTGTATGATGGATAGCAACTTATCTGTAATTGGTGGTCAGGATCCAGCTGCAGAAAAGGCAGGACTTGACAAAATATCCACCTACAACAGAAACACTGACAATTGGGCCAACTGCTACCCTGATATGAGACAAAAGAGGTTCAGGCCAGGTGTGGTCACCCATGGTGGTCATGTGATTGTAATGGGGGGAGCATGTAATCCAGACAGATTTCTTGATAGCATTGAAATAATGAACTGGCGACAGAGATCACCATGGAGAGAAGTGTCTACTAAACTCCCTGTCCCGATGTGGGCAATTAAACCAACAATTGCAGGAGAACACCTACTCTTAGTAGGACATGCTGTTGCTAATGGAGATCGTTACAACACATCATACCAATTATCAGTAGCAACTCTCACTTCATCATCATTATCAGATCAACTAGCCAATCAGTGGGAGGAGCTATTACCAGCTCAACATTGGGACACTACTACTGTATCATACTCCAACCCTCCTCTGATCATCGGTGGTCGTAATGATAAAGGTGTTCCCACATCAAATATCAGTCTATATGACACTTCAAAGACGTCATGGATACAAGTTGACTCTCTTACTACTGCTAGAGACTGTGTTGGAGTAGCAACCATCAACAGTAACACTATAATTGTTATTGGAGGGACCAGCGGTGGAGTGAACATTAAAGGAGCTATGACTTCTTCTCTTCCTACAGCAGAGATAGGGCGCATTGTGCGGAATCAGTAGTGACATTGTACTGATAAGTATTGATATTGCTGCATTATATAATGAGCTGATTATAAAGAAGTGTACACATGGACTTTTGCATATGTTACATGCATCTTTACACATTCTGCAAAGCATTATACATCATTTAACTACTACGTTAGTGATAATTTATTAGTAACAATGAAAAATTTTGTGCTTTTAAAATGGTCACTTGGTGACTTTGATACTGCATGTTAAAATCAATGTTTAACTGATCATCTAATTGAAGGAACACTTATCAATGTGCACCAGAGATTGCTATGCTCATAATGTTGATTCCTGTGAATTTCTCATTAGGTAACATGAGCAGTAAATGATCTCAATAATTATATTGAGCAGAAATATAGTTCAGGGTCATGGAGCAAGTCATTCAGAGAGGGTGCCAACTTTTGCAATGATATATAGTTACGTGGTTGTGTTCGAAATATATGCATGCATGGATACCATTCTTAAGGGGTTTGGGGACAGGCATAAAGGCAAACATGTAGTTTTAAAAACTCTGACATAGCATTGCAGACTAAACTAATTAAGTAGCTACTTGCAGTTTGTTATAGCTTGACTGTTCTATTAGAATACTCAATTGTAGCAATTAAGCATTGATCAAAAAGTGAGGGGAGGGATCCTGGCCATTCCACCATATAACTGTGTTGTAGTTACTGCACTATGATATTAGCAGCATGTACTGACAATGACCAACATGATGGTTACATTTAATATTAGCTAATTATAACCACAAATACACTATTGCTCTCATTACTGTTAGCCATCACTCCACCTGGCAGACAATTTTTTAGTCCCAATAACACAAGAAGAGCTAGTACTAACATAGTGTAAAGTGACTAGCAGTTGATGTAACTGAACAGGATGAGACTAGTACCACGGAACTTGTGGAACATGTAATGTTTACTCCTTTAGTTTTTTCATGCACAGGAAGAATGGGTCCAGTGGCTATAGTAGTTTACAAGCACATTGCTGCTTTGCTGTCCAAGCACTCTGGGTAGAATGCTTCACTGGCTAAAGTACTATGTGCAAGTCAACTTTTTCTTTGCTTCACTCTTGCCTATATAAGGGGTTCTATATAGATCATCACACCATTGCTATTATTCTTTTTAAGGAGTCAACAGTTGATCTAGTGTGTGTGTAGAGAGTCATTCAGATTTGAATGAATAATTATTATGTATGATATATAATCCTTGTTTGTTATGAGACTAGTATAGTAACTGATGAAGTGTAGACTGCATCAATTTGTATAATTTTAAAACTCAAACCTGTAATTGAGGTATTTGTTATAATCATCATTACAACAGAGAAGAGCAAAATGTTAAGGAACTTCATACAAATACTTAAGAAAAATTAACAAGTCATAGCCTTTCCCAACTGCATGGTCTAAAACTATTGATGCTTAATACTGATGCTTGCAAAACAGATATTGATGCTGTGCTTTCCCAGGTTCAAGAGAGGTGATTACATATACCAGTAGGCTACTAACTAAGAAAAAACACCTACAGCATTTCAGACATTTGAGTAGCCTGTTGTTCACAATTAATTATTTTGCACTCTTCGACATGGCTACAAAACTTCAAGCAGTCTGAAGGCCAACTAGCAAAGGTAGTTGGAAAAACTTTAAGATTTACAGTTCATGATAGTTTATTGTCATCACCTTAACAGAACCCATGGCTAACCAGAATGAAAATGCAATGAAGACTACAGTAACAACATTTACAACATGATGGAACATTGCATGGTATACTATTACAAGTATAGTGTAATGCAACCAGTGAATGAATCAAGTCATTTAAGTGGTGATAGCACTGCTTGAAGTATCTTAGTTTACTACAGTGGTATATCCCCAGTATATGGAACAGTTAATTGTTTGTTATTTTAGTAGTTTTTCAGTAAACCCGCATTCACTGATGTTTTACTGAGAGTTTAAAACTTACTAAAATAATTATGTTCCATATACTTAAGTTTACTGACACTCTACTATCAGTATAACTACAGTAAGGGCATCTTAACAAATTAGTAAACTAAGAACCTTCAAGCAGTGTAGTTTAGAACACCTCTGTCCTGCCCTCCACCAATAGAACCAACTTGTAGAACAAGAAGGTATACTGTATTATTGTGGCAAGTGTAAATAAGAGTCTTAGCTAGAAGTATAGCTACATAGTTATATGGCTTTACTGCAGAAGTTGAAAGCAGTTAATAATCCCACAAAAGTTTTGCACTGATATCCTTTATTACATGCATAAAAATTGATCACTTGAGACAGAAAAAGACATTAATAAGAGATTTTACTGCATGGTAATTGCACTATGGTATCTTAACAATGTTAGAGATTAATGTGTGGCATGTGCTAAACAAAAGTCTCCATGCACTTACTATTAATAGAGCCCTATGCAAGTCATAACAGTAGGTTAACGCTCATGGCTGTGGACTTACTGTAGAGTGGGGTCTTTAGATCTCTCAGAGAAAAAAATTCATATGCAATTGTAGTCAGTGATTGGTTAAAACCCTGTTGGTACCCAAATAAAGAGGTTCCAACTGTGTTAGAACCGTTTATGAATTAGTACACACTCTATCAGTTCACTCTGATAGTTACATACAGTACTACAAACATGAAGATCAGGATTGCAGGGTTGAAAATATGTTTCAACCTAAGCTTACTGAGTATGTTGATACCTTCCACCAAGAAATGCCTCTTTAACTGGGAGCAGCAACTCAGGAAGGTATGCATGGCCTACAATATCAGAATACAGTCATCTAGGGCCTATACCCTGGCTACCTCATCACTCGTATTGAGGGAAATCATCAGTAGACATCATTACTGTATAGTTACCATTATACCCCCATTTTACCATTGTATGATTATACACGTCCCACCACAACTCATGGGTTGTCCTGTTGTTTATCACAAGGCCATTGTACTTACAAACATGATCAAGTTTTGTGTTGTATAACTTCCCCAATCTCTCTGGTCTTTTGGCTGAGTTTCTAAACATTTATGACATACAAGTAATGTGTGCTAGTGTGACTCATCAGGCAACAATATCTCCATCACTAGCCTTATTTTCCTGACATTGTGATTTACAATGAATCTACATCTACTAATGCTGTTGTTGTGTTAGAGCTGACGTGTCCTCTGGACTCTTTCCAAAATTTGGAATCTGCAAGAGGTCGAAAACAGACCAAGGAAGATTACTTACAGATTTTATCTGAACTGGACAGGTTATAGGAAATCCCTGTTACTATGATATTATCGAAATAAGTGCTCTTAGCCATTGTTTACTATCAATCATCTCTGGGATGATAGTAAATAATAGCCCCTGTCCTCACTACATGTGCAATGCTCTAGGTTATCAGGGGTGGATCCAGAGTTTGGAAAAGGGGATGCACTTTGCTGAAAAGTTGGAGAGAGAGAGAGAAAAAAAAAGGTTACAGCAATAACCAAATGTATTTACTATAAAGTATATAAAGATCCTTATTCATAGCTTCATAGTTAAGCTACACTGCTTCACGAACACTGTGAGTGCTTTATTAGAGCATCCTGATTAAGGTATAAAGGGGGGGGAGGCACGTGCCCCCTGTGCCCCCCACCCTCTCTGGATCTGCCACTGGATCCAATAAGCTACAGTAATCTCAAGGTGTCAGTGTAGAAAGCTACTTGATGAAGCTGCTGGAGTATTTATTACCGCCTCTAGTAGAGTATTTCTGGTGAGGAACTGTGCTGAGTGGTCAGTAGAAACATAGGAGTTTTTCTGTAAAACCAAGGGGTGTTTAAATGTGGCGATCATATTTTAGTATCTATATATTTACCTTCCTATTTCTTTATTATGTATTATCTCCAAGGTTATAGAAAAAAATTATTTTTAAAGTGACCAGTCAGACCCATTCACTTTGAATCAGTTTGGATTCCTACCTGGTCGGTCTACCTTGTTATAATTCATAAATGAGCTCTTAGATGCTAAAGGCAACAATATAATGTCTGATTTTATCTACGTACTTATATTAGACTTCAAGAAAGCCTTTGATTCTGTTTCTCATCACAAACTGTTGCTCATACTAAGATTAGCTATATGGTATTTAAACTGCTTAAATAGTTCAAGGCATATTTTAACTCACAGGTATCAATATGTTCGCATTCAAGTTAATAATATTATTGCTGTTCAGGTATCCTTACTGTCTTATCAGGTGTGCCGCAGGACAGCATTCTTGGAGCTTTATTTTTTGTTCTTTTCATCATTTATCTAACTGTCTTGTGTTTTCTTTGATTTTTATTTATACTGATGACACCGAGTGCCTTGGACACACAACCACTTTGAACACAACTGGAACAGATCTTCTTCAAGAAGATTTAAACAACCTATTTCAATGGAGTATATCCATTGTGACCATTGTTCTTGGTTTAAATTTCGCAAAGTTTATTAATTCTAAGTTTTGGTCAAATAACACAACTACTACTACTACTACCACCACCTACACAGTGGATAGTAAATCATTGCTACTGTTGAATGTGTAAATGATCTTGGGAAATGCTAATAAACTCAAGACCTATCCTCGGATAGCCGTTACAAACTAATGTCAGGGTAAACTTACAAAATCTAATGCATACAAGTTCCTCAATCAGTTGCTCAACCATAGCTAGAAGGAAATTATAGCTACATGTATATACATCAGTCTTGTACATTCACAACTCTTATACTGCTCCCATGCAGGTCTGGGGACCTTGCTTAGTCAAACATATAAATACCTGGCTTAATGAGAGCAACCAAATTCATTCTTAATGACTTCCACTCATCATACAGGTCTCACTTAATTATCCTTAAGATGCTACCTCTGATGAATATAATGATATAGTCATACAAGACACCAATATCATATTATTTTGTGTCTCTATGAACACAGCTACAGTTCAATACTTCCATCGGTACTTTCACAAAGATGACTCACCACAGTCAAACTTATATTTCTGCTCGTTTACCCAGCCTGTGGAACTCTCTATCCATTGTGGATTTAACCCTACAAGCAGAAACTATCAAACACAAGTTTATTATGTGGAAACATTTTTACAGGAGTTTGACGACAACAGCGTTCATAACCTTCCATTACCACTGTCCCTGTAGCCACTGTACAAGAATGACCAAACACCAATTTATGACAAACTGACATATTACAGTCCCCTCAAATTAATTTAGTTATTTTTTCCCTCATGTTTGTAAATAAATAATTATAATCTGTAATACTATTTAATTTAGTCATTGGCAGAAGCATTTTTGTGCTGTAAAACATAAATGTTATTGTTTTTTTTGTGTTTGTTAGTTTGTTTTGTTCTTGTCATTTGTTTGTTTGTTTGTTTGTGTTTTACTGTAAATTCTCTCCTTGGCATGCCCACCTTATGGTCTTCCATGTTGTGGGACACACCACAATTTATTTACTGTGTGTATACATTATTTTCATCATTAATGATGGTTCTCTCTCTAAAAATAATTTTGTAGCAAGATTGCACTGAAGATGCCTTTGTACGTAACCACTGCCAAGGTGCCATGAAGGCATTGTGCTGGTCATTATTTTTTGTAAGAAAGTACAAACCTACATGATCCCTAATAAAATTATACAGTAGCTACTACCGTATTGTATAATTGCTAACTAAATGCTCATAAGGACATACAAGGAACCTTTCACTTGCTTATTATGAGGATTATTTAAATTTTAAATTATTATTATTACTGAGCAGTCAGCCCTGCTGGTGTGCTCACCCAATCATATGAAATTTACAGTAATAATGATTGTGGTCTAGTTCTTAAAGTCTCAGTATCTTCAACTTCAATGAGGTCTGTCGGTAGCATGCATATTCCAATCATTTATTGTTTTTGAGAAGTAACTATTTAGGTAAGTTGTAGTAGATGAGTTGGGTAGGATGTAACGTAGTGGATGGTACTGTCTTGTTGATCATAAGTAGTACGGAGGAATTGTAACAACTTGTGGTAGCTAAAATACCTTGTGTAATGATTGTAATCTAGATAGTTTGCGACAAGTTTAGAGAGTTGGCCATGACAACTGATCTAACATTGAAGTAACTGAACTAAATCTACCGTAACAATTCAAGACCCACCGAACAGCTCTTCATTGTACTTCCTCTAGATCTATAATTTCTCCAGCATAGTGAGGGTCCCAGACATCTGATGCATGTTCTAGTTGTGGCCTGATCATTGTTAAATAGGCAGATTCCTTTACTTGTTTTGAACATTAAATTGTGTCTCAGAAAATTAAGTGCTCTAGATACTTTAGTGACTGTATTAGAATATAAATATTATGTAATGACAAAGACAGTGATTTATGGAGTATGACTTCCAAATGAGTTACACATGAATGGTTAGTTCTAGGTGAATCATAATGGAATGACAGATAATGTGTTCCATGACCACAGCACAGATGGATGTTAATGATATGGTTAGTAACATCACTGCATCTACCCCTTTTATATACAGGATATTCACTTTTAGCCAGTGATTTGGTAGCAAACTTTTTGGAGTTATTTCATCTGCACAGTGTTTTAAGATATAGGGTGATATTCTGTCAGGTCCACTATATATAGCCTTGTGTTCATCAAGCGTTGTAAGTAACTACATGGTGTATTCCAGATTGAGAAATAGAGATATTAGGCATGTTAGCTACATCAGTGTGGCTATCCATATTTTTTATTGTTGACAGGTTTTCTTCTGTGAAGATTGATTTAAAGTGACTATTCAAAGCATTAGCTTTGCCTTTTGTGCTGTGAATTGGTTGATCATCTTTGATGTAGGAATATCATGCTTATCTTGGCACTTAATTCAGATGTATTTCCAGAATTGTCCGGGTCGACGGTTACCACTTAAGGAGTCATTAAGTAGTAATTGTTATGTGCTTCTTTCAATTTAGTGTTGATAGAGTTCTTTATTTTATGATAAGCGTCCCAATTGTGTTGTAAATTACTTCTTTTAGCTTTGTTGTACAAGTGTTTAATACTTTCATGTCTTTTTTTGTTTATTTATTTATCACTGTATGAGAGAATCAGGAATTTGGGGGTGACTAGGTAAAAGTCTAAGTATATGATAGCTACGTAGCTCAAGTTCACAACAGTTGAAATAGTTGCCAGACTATAGTCAAAGATGTGTTGTGTGTGTTGATTTTTGTGAAGCCTGATCTTATGGTAGGTAGAGTTTGATGCATGAGTATTGCTTGTGTACATAATTCCATGCTGCCCATGCATCTGTTGAGACATCAAGATACTATCAGTCTAACAGATCTGGATGAATATCTTACAAGAAAAAAAATTAAAACTTGGGCTATTTGAACATTATGGTCACATATATTTTTATGGTTGTAGGGCCATTCTCAAAGCAAGGAATTTTTAAAAATCAAATTAAATCTGAGGGTATTTCTGTTGGTTGTGCATGCTATTTTGAAGGAAAACTGGCTTAGAAATCTTAAAGTTACACTTTCCAAATTACAGACAATTTTGAAAGTTTAGTGTACTATTTTGAAAACAAGTTTAATCTAAGAAACTGGGTAAACTCAGGCTCTCAGATACTGAATAGGTATAACTTTTTAATAGTCATGTATCTATGTTCTGTAGTAAATTTTTAGACCACCTAAGACTGAATTTGAGAGCATTTTAAGGTTGTGTATGCAATTTTTATCCAGGAAAAATTTTACGTATTACACTGTTAAGACTGAACCTGATGACATTTTTGACAGTTTTCAGTGTGTGCCACTTTAAGAACAAGCTTAACCTAAGTAGCTACACAGTGGGAAGGGTGCTAAAACCTTTTCTGTGCACTTTTGGATAAAAGCATGAAACTTGCCACATAGTTTGTTTGTATCATAAAGGTTATTTTTTGATAGGGAGCCACCTCAGATTTGACCTTTGATGACATTTACACCCAATTTAATGCTTTAAAATGGTCCGTTTTTCATCTTTATCACTTATACATGGTTCTAAATTTGCAATCTTGGTGTCAAATTAATGCTCTTGCTCTAAAGAGTACAGTAACATTTAAAGAAAGTCCATAGCTTTCACTATTGACAGTTATAGCCATTTGTAAGAGTAAAAGGTAGCCCTATTTTCACCACACCATGCAGTAATAGCACTTATATGTACTACAGATTGTATTTCCAACATGCTAAGTTTTATTATGATGTCATTACAATTGTACATACAATGAAACCTGTCTTATAGTGGCCACCTGCAAGCTACTACCTCTCTATACAAGTTAACTTAGGACACTGCTCGAGATAGAATACATAATGGCTAAAATGGTGCTGATGCCTATGGCCAGCCTTATAATATCTACACGTATAGATCACCAGTAGCACTGTTTAATGCCAGTATACCAGTTCCTCGCAATACCAAACAATGACACACCAACATAATCCTTGATATACTGCACACAACAAGTAAGGGTGCTCTAGAATGACATTGTTGCAACATTGCATGGAGTTTAAGGAGAAGGGCATTGACTAAAATATTGTATGCTGAAGTGCAGGGGCGGATCTAGGATTTATAAAAGGGGGGGGGGGGGGCTAACTCAAAATACTACTCTCTTGGGTAGAGATGTGTGAAGCACACTTCCCAGCATGTGAAGCATGCTGGAACTAGGGGGGTCTGGGGGCATGCCCCCCCCCAGGAAAATTTTGAAAAATAGATGCTAAGATACTGCAATTTGGAGACATTTCCACATAAAATTCATAATAATTTCTGCCTGTAGATATTTTATATACTGCCTTTAGATTATAGATATGGCTCTCTGAAGCATTTTGTTAATGGAAAAGTTTGGGTAGGTTACAGACAACCAAGTACATGATGCATCCCTCTCACAATTGCACAACACTGAATAGGTGCATGTTAGAATAATAATGTTGAAAGTAGAAAATTTTGAAATTTGACCAATACAAGATTGAATCTGAGAGCATTTTCAATGGAAATTGTGTACCTGAATTAAGTATTGCCATACATATAAACTACACAAGTAGATGAATGAAGCCTTTTAAACAGACCAATGCACTTCGTTGTATGCACAGATTTGGAAAAATTCCATAACAGAACCAACTACATGTTTCCAGTGAATGTTCTATTAGAGTAGTTAGCTGACTGCTCTATTAGAGTATCTCTATCTTGTACACCTCCAATTCTGATCCGAGTCCTTGTTGCATAAACTGCATAAATCCACTGATAATACCTAGGAAAGATGTTCATAAGGTGCTTTTATGAGTATTTGTATTATTAGTGATCATATAATTATGCTAAGACAAAATTTCATTATAATACTCAGTATATTGATCAAGTAAAGCCTAAATATGAAGGGGGGGGGGCTTCAGCCCCCAAAGCCCCCCTCCCCCCCTGGACCCGCCCCTGAAGTGTACTGGTTTTTTGTATCCCATAGTATAGAGCCAAGGGGGATTGGCACAATGTGCCAATGTGCCAATCCCCCTTGGCTCTCTAGAATGCACTGGTTTATACGTAGGCGGATCTAGGAGGTATTGTCAGAGGTGCCAAGGGGGGGCAAGAAGTTTTAGTGTATCTACAACATGCAGTGTTTATTCCACTAAGAGAAATCTAGTACACAAGTTATATTCAGTTGCATAACTTTAATAATAATAATAATAATAAATTCAGTATAGCTGGATGAATGATAGATATACAGTTGTAAGACTGTAGTTTAGAGAAAAATTTTAAAAATTAGACCTTCTAGGTTTAAACTGAGAGCATTTTTGATAACATTTAGCTAACAAAGTGTATGCTTGCAATGCATTATTTATTATAAAGACTAGTTAGCCTATCTGAGATAAAACCTGTTTGATGGTAAAATGTACTAAATCAAAAATAAGGCGTAGCTAGTATTGTTATGACATTAGAATTGCGACCTGTTCTATTAGAGTAGTGACTGCTCTATTAGAGTATCTCAATCTTAACGCAAAATTCAAACTTATTTGCCTCACTTTCTTTACAATGTACAGTATAACTGTAAAGTACATTTATAACTGTTGTATTCTATTTGTTCATTGGCTTTCTATACATGAATACAGTGTGAATGCGTAATTCCAGTTTCTGGTATCAATACAGTATTGTGAGTCCAAGGGGGCAAGAGAAAGGCCAGGGGGCACATCACCCCTTGCCCCTCCCCCCCTCAGATCCGCCTATGGGCTTATAACTTACGTAGTGATCACCCATTACAGCACTTCCATTATATTATAAGCACTACAATACAATACCTGTAAGCATGCATGCACTATAATACTTTAGAATAAAGAGATCGATATTAATGCTATAAATTGTAGACATGTAGAAGTGAGTTACTTATGCTATTAGCTACAGTGAGACCTCAGTGCTAAATGGGGTAGAAAAACTGTGTGGGGATGTTTGGTTATTAAGACAATATCAAACAGACAAAATCTTATTGGTGCAGCAAATAGCCGGTATCAGATTACAGGGGTATTCTGGATTAGAGCTAGAGGTGTTGGATCATGCAGAGAGGTTAATTCAAATATAATATAAAGGAATTTAATTGTCTACAGTAGAAATTCCTGCAATCACAAACTAGCTACAGAACATAAGCAACAGTATTGTTATGATGATGTGATTTAATAAAAAATTAAAATCCAGAAAGCATAGCCAATATGCATTCATACAAAACAGTTTCTAGTCATGAATAAATTAAGTTTCAATTCACACAAATTGACCTCGTACATAATCCCATCATTAGGGACCCGCCGATTATGCTGGCATAATAATGAGCATAATAGGTGCCTGAAAGCATTGCATGAGCATAATGCTAGCATAATAGGCAGAACACTTGTGCATTACCGTAAATTCTTGCTTATCAAAATACATATCACAGAAAAAGATCGATATACCCTAATATAACAGTCAGAAAATAATCAGACAGCTGACTGTTCTATTAGAGTATATCGATCTTTTCTGTGACATGCAGTTTGACAAGCAAGGATTTAGAATCTGTGCTTCAGCAACTTACTGTTTTCCCATAAAGTGCAAATTTACTAAAAAAACATGGAACTGAGGTATAAATATTGAGCATAATTTGAGCATAATAGGTAAATATTGAGCATTAATTTAAGCATAATAGGCAAAATTTTGAACAGTGCAGCATAGCATAATAGGTAAAATAATGAACATAATCGGCGGGTCCCTACCCATCATGCAGAGTATAACCTGGGTATGTACCCCATGGTAGTTCATTGACCTATCCCTAAGTATCATGTCTATTTTAACATGGTAAATTTTCATACATTGAAAAGTACATCTTTTTCTGTACATATTTCAAACTTGTACGTGGGCGGGAGAAAATAGTTACATTTTTTTACCATTCAGAACACTGTAACTTTAAAACCAATCAAGGACTTTCTGTAAAAACTAGCTTATTTTTTAGGGCAAGAGCTTGAATTTGACACCAAGTTTGTGGATATTAAATCATATAAACATGAAAAATAGAGACAAAACTGACAGTTTTTGAACATAAAATTGCCTGTGAAGGTCACCAAAGGTTAAATCTGAGGTGGCTCCCTATTGAAAAATAGTCTTTATTGTCATATAAACCAGCGGCGGAGGAAGTAGTTGATATGAGGGGGGCTCCGCTGAGCTGACCGAGACTTATTTCTATAGTTTGGCAAGGTGAGACCAAAAAAAAAAAAAAAAAAAAAAAAAAAAGGTCACAACCAACTGACAAGAGCTTTCCACCTCACCAGCTACCATTTCTAGCTGATAAACAAAATAAAAATCCTTACATAGCTCGCTACACACTGACTACTTTATTAGAGTATCTCGATCTTTATCACGGTTTTCAGCCCCACTCCAAGAAAGATAATTTCGGTGTGATATCATTCTGAGGGGGGGGCTAAGCCCCCTAGCCCCCCCCCCCCCCCCCCCCCTTTTCGCCGCCTATGATATAAACACACAAACCTTTTACCTGCTTTTATCCAAAAGTGCACAAAAGAGCCTTTTTTTTGTCAACTTGTCATGCTCACTCACAATCTTGGGTGGGTCCCCTAAAAGCCCTAGAATAAATACTGCTATATATAGCCTAAATATTTTGAGGGGTAAATTTTGAGCAGTGTTACTAAAAATAAAAATTTCGCGGATTTGCAAATACTCCCAAAATGTATTAGACTATAAGGCCGACACGAAAAGTTAATTATATGTTTCTGGTTCCCTTCCTGGTCATTTTTTTGCTGAATGAATTGTACAATCACCATATATATAATAATTTATAATATTAATTCTGTTGGAAGGTTTTCATGTGTTGTTAGCTAACACTCTTTCCTTATAAAGATGCACTAACTTTCATGATACATTTACTTTATTTTTCCCTATAATTCCATGCACTGCTATGTCAAATGTACTGTACACACACAAAAAACACCAAAGCCTGGTCACCTGGTCAATTTTGGGGAATTGGTAGCACCAGAAACATATAATCTTTTAACTTTGCACGGCCTAATAATTATTATGTAGCTAAGTCTAACCCCAAAACCGCGAAAAATTTCCCCCTCGAAGTTTAGTACGGTGGTAAAGTGTACGGTGACTCCTCCGGTTATAGGAATTGCTGGCATTAAGGAAAAGGCTGTAATTTATAGGACAGTGTTTTCGAGACGAGTCTTCACTTTTCACGAAGTTCAGACTTCAGGGCCAAAGATTTTTAGCACCTAGCTAGCTAGCTCGTTACGGCTAAGCTTGATATAACGGTGACCAAGGCGGTGACAGACAAACCATGGTGAGAAACGGTAATGGTAAATTATTTTGTATGTATTGTTACTTAGTGTACATGCACCAGCAGACGAAGTGGATGAGTCAGCTGACTTGAATTTTAATCATAATATTAAAAAAAAATTTGAGTTGGCATGGGTGTGGCCTTCGTTTACATCAAGAAATTCCCACGCCCATGACAGAAACACCACGCGATTTTGTTTTTGTTCGGTATTAGGGATCAGCTTTTTCCTGCCGAAAACCAGCCTCACCGTTCCTTCATGCCGACTTAACAGATATAGCTACTAGCGATCAGACCTAAAACCGGGGGGTCCGCCACTTTCTCGAAGGGCGTACGAGATTTCGAAATCACAGTGATTTCTCTGAAATCAATGATTTCATTAGTGATTTCATGATTTCAATTGTGATTTCGTGATTTCAATTTTGATTTCGTGATTTCCGTGATTTCACCATTGTTGACTCTCATGGAGCTAGAACAGGTCCAGAAGCTTCGTCATCAGTAAACTGGATGGTAAAAGTTATATCTTCACTAGAGTCTAGTTCGTAAGCAAAGATGCTGGGGCCAAAGCCGTCTGGCTGAGATGATTCCAGGCACCAGTAGCGGTGATGGTTTGTGGTTGTGGTCGTACGGTAGTGCTGATGATTAACAGGCAAGCTAACAGTGTAAAGAGGCTGTCTAAAAATGAATAGAAGCCGTCCCAGAACTTCGTGCATAAGTTATATTCTAACAAGGGTAAAAAAAATAATAGGCGTGGATAAAGGAATGCCGCACTGGCCTAGTTATAGCTAGCCGCCGGCATTTTTACGAGGCAATCCACGACTTATCTGCAGCCTATCAATACCATTATCCTCTTAGCCACACAATGTTCAACTAGACACCACTACCCTTACCATTTCATCCAGGTACTTAGCTACATGAACCGGCATTCCTTCTTTCCAAGAGCTGTCATCGACTGGAATAATTTGCCAACTTCAGTGATTGAGTCAGAAAGCATGCATTATCAAAAAGCTACTACATACTTGTGCTGTAAAGTAAAAATGGTATAGGCAATGTTAGGCATTGTTGAGTATTGTCTTTACCGGTAGATATAATAAAGCAGTACTGTTGTTATCTTGTATATTTTTTCCTTGGAGCATTACTCACGTCCCCTTGGCACATCGGCATGCCCAGCAATAATAATAATAAAAGTAGCTGATGGTGATACATGTGATTAATTAAGTATATTGGAATTGGTTACTATTACATGGTTGCGTGTCATGATCAGTGGGTCCACATGATTTCAGTTACACTTTTATCACTGAGTCATGGTGAATTTAAAACAGTATCTTTGGTAGGAGATAGACTTGGACTCAATCAGTAATGATTAGGTAATGAAAAAGGTGTAAAATTATTTACAAAAATAGATAACAAACAAGTACACAGAAAAGTTAAGCACAAAAGAATACAAAGACTAGCAAATTACAAACTACCACACTAATTACAATAAACTAAACTACTTACAAGCTACACCTACTTAACTACATTATAAAACCTAAACAAAATCTATAATGTACTCCGAGCAAAGAGCATAGTGTCTGAGGACCATTTTGGCATTGTATTTCCATAAAGTCACTGATTAGGTAATTGTTCTCCGTAAAATTTGTGTGCTATACACCGTTAGCTCCAATGCATCCTGCATTATCAGTTCTTCAGATAATATAATGCAAACCAGTATGATGCATTGCCAGCAATGAACATACATGCAAAATTTAGCAGAACTTATAAACCTTATCTGATCAATATGTGATGTATTTAATCTGACTTAGCTATATGCAGAAAGATAGCTACTTATATGTATTACCTACCAGTTTTATAATACACAATAGATTAAATCACACTTGAAAGTTGACATAAACAATATCTCTGCTAACATCAGTAACGTGCACATCCCTTCCTTCACAATGGTATTGAAAACTGGAATGGCTCTCTGTTAACAACCCTGATCTCATTTCATATTGACTAACAACCACAGTGGCAGGAAATACCTAAGTACACAGTCAACTGATCTGGATACATCCATGCATGGTCTTCATTGTGTATGCCAGGATTGTTTTATATGAAATGTTTGCTTGCGAGTTATGTAAAGATGTTTAGTGGGTCAGCTGAACAAGCAGAATCATATTATGTGAGCTAATCTTTGAAAAGTTACACCTAGTAGCTAGTTACTAACCAGTACTGACATACATATTTTCTAGACAAGCTGCATAATTATTTGTCCTGAAGCTAATGCTGGGAACTACTTTCTTTGCAAAAGTGTGCTTATAGTTTGCAGCCCTTCTACATGGTTTATCCGTTTCATCATTAACCCATGCAGTCACTATGATGTACCATCACTTGTGGCTGCGAGTAGAGCCTAAATTGCTAGTTAAAACTGAATAAGATTCCGAGATGGATTCTCAGATCACTCGTGTGGCTCCAGCATAGATTTTAGAGGCGCTTACGCGCCTCTAAAATCTATGGCTCCAGTGATGGAAGCTTTTGACCATTAGTGGACTCAGCTTGGGCTGTAAAATTCTAGAGATTTGCAGCCGAACCAGTGCCAGATCAAGTGATTCGGGCCTTAAATCACTTCTGTTATGTTCCAATTAATAATATCGCGTAATTCAATGCGTCCGTAATTTACGGAAATATACGGAGTTTTACGATTTTCGTTTTCAAAAAGTGTGATTTCTGATTTCTTTTGAGTGTGTGATTTCATGATTTCAAATGTGATTTCTGACGAAGCGTACGAGATTTCAAGAGTGTCGGACCCCTCGCCTAAAACTGACACTTTCAACAATCATTTGGGATTTTAGTTGATGCTGAACTGACCGATATACCTTCTTCAGGCCAGCATAACTTAACTATGACTAATGCTACACAGGCAGGCTTAATTTCTTCACTGTTCATGTGATGATGATGACAAATTTTTTCAAATAGAAAATTGTATGGGGTGTGCATTATGGCGGAGTCAACTGTGCAACTGCCACTATAAAAACGTTAGAATAAAAGTTTGGATACCATTGTATAGAGAGACTCAAGGGCTTTATTTTAATGCATGTTTGTCATGGATTCTGATGGGTGTATATGACATAAATACATGTATTTTCCATGGGACAAGAAATAATGGATGTTGACAAGATTTTTTAAACTGATTGATGGAACCGAGCTAAAACTACAAAATGGAGTTTTTAATGCATACTTCATAAGAATTCAGGTTAATATTCTGGGAGGTGTAAAAGTTAACAATTTCCAATAGCCTTTTCGATATGACAGTGCATGTGGCAGGTATCTAAGGCAAGTTTAGATCTCGGGCTTAGCCCTTACCTAAATTCGCTAAACATGGCCTCGATCATTCTATGAGTTGGAGCATACTGATTAAGAAACCATCCGAACTAAGGGCTTAACTAGCCATTTTACAAAGATCTAGCTATCACAAAACATTCAAGGTTATTTTCACTGAAATATTTCGTACCTGGATGCATAAATTTGCTGTACAAGGGTCTTTCCTCTCTTCTCCCTTGCTCGCTACATATGAGTTGTATATCAGACTCACGATTTATCAAGGATTCTGTTAAACTAAACCCATTTTCATAAATTGGAAGTATGCGGAAGTTATGGTGCCTTGTTTGAAAGATGGTGTTATTTTCCGTAAATTTAATTTGTAAAAAATTAGTGTACATGTAAAGTATGTTCCATTTGCAAGAACCACGTTCAGCTATATATAGTTCCGCAAATCTACATGTGATTATAACTATCTATCTAACTACTATAAGGCCATCAAATTTCCATCTCTACTAACGCTTTGGATAAATAACTTTTGAGCTATTTCTCTATCAGTGAGTAGGTTAGAATAGTGGACCCAGGTACCCAATTTTCTCCAGTTATTGTCTCATGCTTTTATATATCATTATATTGCCAAGTCCCTGGGTCCTTACCTCCTATCAGTTTATAAAACTGCATTTCAGCTATTCTAATGATAATCAAGCAAATACAAATGTATAAATTACCCAAGTTTGTGTCCCATATTATCATTCTTCGCTATACTGCTGGCTATCATGGGTCACCTATACCAGCAGCTTTGCTAGTGGTCCGTAGTGGACATTCAATCCCTACTTTAGTCATTGCTATAGTATTGGTGATCTATATAACTGAAGTAGGAATTTAATGTACGCTAATATAGCTGCAGCTGTAGGCAACCTACTGGATAATAGCTGCATGTTTACTCAAATACATACTTCAAATGATTAAGTAAGACAAAATAAGTAAATGCTATTTACTGGTTCAATCTTCAGGCTCTCTCTCAGTCAAGAATTAACTTCTCTCCAACACTGCATGGAGTCACTGCTATATAATATACATATCGACCTGCTATATATGTACATGTTGACCTGTTGCACAGCATTTATATGCCATAGTGAGTGTAGCTACAAGGATTATGTGCACAACTCACAACTGTTTTCTCACAAATTAACTTGTTATGTTGCAGTTTGCGAATGTTTTCTAGTGAATTAACTTCCAATGCTCAATTTTCTTTTGCAGGAATTTCCTATTATATAGTACGTATTCCTTCCCCTAGTAAGCTAGGTGGCTTTCAGTTTAGGCCATTAACTATTTGTTTATTACCAGATTTCCAGCAAGAATGTAACACAGGCATACAATTATTCATTTATACAGCACTATGGGGTAGCACTAAAATACAACCTCTCAAATCTCCCTACCCAGCTGCAATGTCAAGTCCTGCATTGTCATCATGATCGGTCATTCTGCAGTAAAGAGACTAAACAAAAAAAGGTTTTATCCTTTTAATAACTACAGGCAAGGAGCTCAAGAACTTAGCATACTTAATAGCATATATATGGTTATTAGATAGCCGACTAGCAATAATGGTGTAAAATGTATATATCAAAAAGGTAGTAATAAACATAATATCTTCAACAGAAATAGTAGCTTAATTATTTGATATAAACTGGAGCATGCAGTGTCAATTGACTGTGATGTATTGATTAATTTGTTGAAGCTTCTGTATATAGAAAGATAGCCATGAAGTGTCTTTAAGCAGATGTTCATTCATGTGAATGGAACCTCATTTTTAATGGTCCATTGTTTTTACAGCACTTTATGCTTGTAAATACTACCAGTTACAGTGCCCCCTCAATTATACAACCTCTACCATTTTCAAGTTGGGAACAGCATCTCCATTATATTATTTCAGTTCATTTTCTACCGACAGTAAAAACATGGCTCTGTCAACTTCTATCAATTCTATGTGTTGTATCCCTATTGTGGAGACCACACCATATATGGTAGCTACTATGGTTGTATATGGGATGACTCTTTCCTGTGCAGAAGTGCCGGTGCATAATGAGAAATGTTACGTATATGTGACTAACAGGTCATGTTGGCACAAAC
This sequence comes from Dysidea avara, assembly GCF_963678975.1. Taxonomy (NCBI): domain Eukaryota; kingdom Metazoa; phylum Porifera; class Demospongiae; order Dictyoceratida; family Dysideidae; genus Dysidea; species Dysidea avara. The sequence goes on along the minus strand of NC_089286.1, from coordinate 9,340,451 downwards.
TACACCTTACAACAGGTCATATCTTAGTATCGGAATAATAATAATATATATTGAGCCATGGAAAAGAGGCTTAGGATGAAAATTAGAAATTTAAATTCATTTTAACAAGTGTAAAATTTTAAATATTACAACATAATTATGTCATTACTTATCAGTGCTCTACCATGGTTATTCAAAACATTTTTGTGATAATTCAATTATTTTTTGAAATAACAGGGGTATATAATTGCACATTTTAGATCATGAATTAGTTAATAGCTAAATCTTCTTTGACAATTTAAAACTACATTACATAATCATGCACTGTAATTGTATTAAGTAATCACACACCACACTTTTGTATTTTTGAAATCACCATGTGCTTACACCATTGTAATTTGTGTTGTGCACTCACACTCTTTAGAGGTTTTGCACACTATTTAGTAATAATAATAATAACATTTAAATAATTGTGTTGTTCTAATTAATGCACACTTAGCATTTTTTTATTAAGCATGAATAGCATTTTTCATTGCCTTTACACAAGATATAAATATCAAAACTGATTAGGTATAACACCCATCAGTATTTAATTACTGAATAATTGAATTGTTTTGAAATCACCCTAAGTACCCTTTCTATTTTGCATGGCTGGCATTTGCATTCTTTAACTTGTATTAGCTACAGTAGCTATTATATTAAGCCAATTAAATATTTATTAAAGGCTAAAAAATTGCATGGCCATTGTGTGATGGCATAGGAAGTTGAGTCACTAGAGTTTGGAACAGTAGACAGACTTTATGTGATTCCCACATGCCCTATTTTTGTATATAGGCCCAGTCACACAATAGTACATAACAATTACGTATACCATGACACGTGTATATGTGACCGGATTTGCGAAAAGGTACCTTTTTCACACATAAAATTTGACCCATTTTTTCAACTTCCAAACTTTGTAACTTTCATATCACTGCAAGCACGTATCTGTAATGTTCCATGAGCGTGCCTACATTATGTGGCTACATTTTGATACAAAAAGAAAGTCAATCAGTGCAAGGAGTCAACAGTTATGACATTTTGTTTGCTGGTATGTCAAATGTGTGGAAAAGGTACCTTTTCGCAAATCCGGTCACATATATTGTTTGTTGCATTACATTTAGTGACTCTCCTTACAGGATAATTGGAAAGACGCCAGAAAGTCTGTTCAAAGTATGAAAATATGTGTGTATTGCATACAATTGTGTGCATAGCTTGGAACTATTCAAATGTTTTTGTGGTTGAAAAACAATGAGAATGTTTTTATATGAATGAATCTTGAGTTACATGTCAATGCTGTTGGTCACCTGTGCATGCAGCTGTGGTTTGTCTCACCAAGCCTCAACTCGCACCACTCTGGTTGTATGCGAGCTGTACAAAACTAATAGTCACTTACATAATGGATAGCTACAAAAGACTTACTTTCAAAATTGTCCACAACTGTGGATCATTGATTTCACTTATAATCACATGTATACTCTATTGCCACATTAATTACTGCATGTACAAGCTAGTGCGTACGCAATAAGGTTTACTGTTAAAACATTAATGCATCGAGTAACTCTACAACTATACTAACTCTAAAATTTCTGGAGAAATTTGTTGGCTTCCAAACTTTACAAACCTACAGTATTAACCTACTGTACAAAAAAATTCAATCATTTTTACCATGAATTAGAATTTTAATGTCTGATCTTGTATCATGTTGCTGGATATTATATATAGTTCAATGCAAGTATTTGCAAAGCAGGAATTTATAATTTTGTCTGAAGTTTTGCATTCCCATTTGGTAGTCATGCATAATTTAACAATTTTGGCTGGCTTATAGTAGCAGTAGGAGAAATCTTCTAAATATTTCTGTGTGATTTCTAAAATAATTAGCAAGATATCAACCAATAAAGTCAATACTGGTATCTTATAAACAATATTTTGCTGATAAGCCAAAATCTAGAGTTATAAGACTCTATACTAAAATAAGAGGTGACTCGCAGACTTTAATAGTTGTTTAGTTATTTTGATGGGAGGCTTATAGTAGTGGTAGATATTGTGTGCAATAACATGTCTGTTGTTGCAGCAGTAACAACAGTGGAGGGTGCAGTAGTGATTGAACAAATTAAGAACAGTGAGTGGTGTGTTGTTACCACTACCTGTATCATGTGTGTGACACACTGCAGAGAATGATACTCCCACAATGAAAGACCTCAACAGATATGTTAAGAAATATGCTGTAGACTGGAAAGACATTGGAATAGAACTGGGCTTAGAACTTGATGTGCTTGATCTTGTTGAGAAGGATCATCCACACCAAAGTATTGCCTGTTTTCAGAAGACACTGGACAAGTGGTTAAAATTAGCTCCTAATGCTACGTGGACAACATTAGAAGTTGCTCTTACTAATGTTAGAAGACAACAACTTGGTCTTGATCCAGTTGATTATGGTGAGATTTTCTGCTTGATTAGCAGTACTCTGATAAAATTTTATCTTAAGAATGGTTTTCTGTACTGTAACATTTGGTATACAATTCACATAATACATGTAGGTAGTGCCTTAATACTAAACTAATAAGATATGCACATATTCCAATTCAAGAAAGGAGGACGGAGCTACATATGTTTAAAAATTGCATTTTGGTTCTTCTTGTAAATGTACTCATGGTGTGGCACACTGGCTTTCTTGGCTGCTATTGTGTGTCTTGATTGCTTACCAATGATAAGAGGGAGGCCTGATGGGCTTGTTTCTACAATGGTTTATGAAGTTCTGTTACTAATCATAGTTGATTTTGTTTTGTTTGTTGTATCTATTGTATATATTTAATTGAATAGGCTTCTTAGCCTCAACCCTGAATCACAATTGTCATCATTACTGCAATATTGTTCATGTTATAAAGTAGCTATCAACAAGCTGTAATCACATTAATTTTAGTTTCTACATAATTTAGTAACCTCAGGCCCTGTTTGCTTGTTCACCACAGCCTGGGGCATTTGGTTTATAGAACCTGCATGGTGTTTTGAAGTCAAATTATTATTAAGGCTCCCAATGTTTAAGTATGTACGTACCACAATGCTTTGCTTCATTGTTGCCAATTTTTTTTATTAGTTGTTGATGTAAAATCCAGTGTCAAAAGTGGAAGAGAGTCAGATGTTGCTAGTAAGTGGCGATATGACATGCATCCATAAAGACAATAAAAAACTGATATGGTATACTATATATAGCTATAATGTACAATGAATGATAAGCACTCTGATGTTATATACATCTATATATAGATCAGGGGCATAGCTAGTCTCATGTAGCCATACTGCTTTATTTCTTTGGTGTGGGGGTGGAAAATAAGGATCTGGTACACCTGTGTTAAGAATTCTGTGTAACGGTTCCACTGCAGTCGGGCGAATGTTGATTGTTGCTGAATTGGCAAAGCCCTAAACTTCATAGATCCATTAAGAAGTGTAGCCTGATCACTGCAAGAATGGTGCACATGATGCTTCAAACAGGTCTTAGAAGTTTAGGACTTCACCAATCAGCAGTAATCAACATTCACCCTGACTGCAGTGGAACCATTACACAAAATTCTTAACATAATTGTACCAAACCCTTTTTTCCAACCCCAACAAAGAAGAAAAAAAGTGGTGGCTACGCGACACTAGGGAATAGCCGAGACAATCAGGAGGGAGTTCAGATTTGAATTGGAATTTCTGGGGGGAGTCTTCCCACATGCCACTTCTTAGACAAAAAGGATGCATACACAAAATGCACCCTTAGGCATTATAAAAATGAGCTGTACATGCATCTAACTAGCTGAAACCTTCACATCGCTGTTTATGCAGCATAATCACACTGTAATATTTTTATGTAACTAGTTATTATAATTTTTACTTCCTGATTGTACATTGATGGCAAACTTCAATTTCCTAGTTCACCAGCAACCAGGATCCTCCACACCTAGGTCTCTTTGTTGACATGCTTTCTTATAAGCATTGAATGTATTCATGGCTCTCCTGTTGATGGTCAACAATCAATGAAGTAGGTTGAAAGTTTGGTGTGATTTTTAATTTTTAAAAACCCAAAAGGGGGTTTACCTGAACCATCAGAATCTTCTGTCTATATCCTTGTAGATAGAAACCTATAAGTGGCCAGAGCAATACCACTGTGACCAGATTTTACCAGTCTTAATGTCATGCATGAACAGTTAGAATCTCAAGGAAGCTGTGCATATGTTGGAATATTTCACAAATTTTTCAAGGTGCATATAGAGCTGATTGAAAGGTTAAAGTGTCTTATTTTGGTCATAAATATTTGAGTTGTTAAGACAGCTTTTCCAACATCTGGCAGTCATGATCATTCATATTATGTGACTGGATGTATTTGCAAAAGGGTCTTCCACACACAGCCAATCTACCAATTTTGATGATGCATAACGTCAGATTGGAAAAGGTGAATGGCTTGAATTTTTGTCAGTTGTACGTGTCATAGAATTGGAGGTGTGAGGAAGACGCCTTTTTTGTAAATCAGGAGTGCATCAAATCCTATGGACAGGGAAGCTTGTAACTCTGCAAACAGTGAAATTCAAACATGACTGCTGTATACTACAAAATATAACACTTAAAATTTCTTATTAGTACATAATATGTGACTGTCTCTGGGAAAACCGGTCTTATCGCCCATTTAAAAGTATCGAGAAACGTCGGTTTTAAATATTCTGTGTGTTGTAGCTGGCCAATGGTGGTAGCTACGCATACCAAATTTTCACACGTTTCACAACAATTTCTTACCTTCCTGATCATCTACTGAAGAAGTAGTCAACAGCTAAGTTTCCCGCCATTTTAGATAGTTTTTAAACCGAGGTTGTCTGTATCAGGCGAGCTCCAGAAGGGTGGGAGGCGGGGGCCTGGAAGGCGAGCTCCAGAAGGGTGGGAGGCGGGGGCCTGGAAGGCGGGCAAGATGGTGTTCAAAAATTGAAAAGAGATGTGCTGGGATGAATTAGGCCAAGTTATAGGCCATTCAGGGCTCAGAACTGGCTAAAATGAAAGGAAATTTACAGCACAGGTCATTGTCCAACACCACAGAGCTGTACAGCCACACACAGCCACCTACTGGTTGGCCAGGGCTCCATCAAGACCCCAGACCACTTGTACGGCTCGCCACTGTGCTCTAGAAAAGCAGCCAGCAAAAGCAGACCACTTTACTCTGGTCGACTGTGGCAGTGAAACTTGATAGTGCATTCATTAAGCTTTGTGTTTGTGTGAAAAAATCAAACTTCCTGTCTTGGGCGATAAGAACGGTTTTCGTAGATCCAGTCACATATGGAGGCACATGCTTAGTACATTACATTACTGGCATGATGAAGCAAAACTGTGGAAAGAAAGTTGAATGGCACGATGGAAGAATGGTATGGCAGGACAGCCTTTTTACATTAATTTTGCTTGTGACACAAAATTACTCTGGTGGACTATTCCAATTCGCCCTCCTATCGAAGCAGTTTTGCTGCCTTCACACAAAATGATGGAATAGTAGTGTATATCCCTGTAGCACATCATCTAGCTAACTTTATACATCACTAACATAAGACTCCATGTTTGAATTTTGCCTGTCTGTAATGTTAGTAGTGTATGTGGCTGCATTAGGATTGATGTGCTCCCCAGTCACATATTACATATGAATTTATGCAGGGGGAGAACTCAAGGACACATATCCATATTTTTGTTGAGGGTGCATCACATAGGCATTTTGTGTGCATAGCTAGTACACTCACCATGTGTATCATGCTTACAACCTTGTCGAGGCATGTTTGTCTGAAGGGATAGGTTAGTTTGTCAGTAAGTAAATCTGTAAAAGTTTAGCTAGTAGGATCTAATTGGGAGCATTTCAGGCAGTGTTTATTCTAGGGCTGTTAGGGGGATTCCCAAAAACTAGGTTATTATAAGCTTGGTTTTTAAAAGCACATACAACTGTCAAAAATGTCCTCAGATTCAATTTCAAACAGTTCAATACTTAGGTCAAACATTGATGCACAACATTAAAAATGTTTTGAAATTCAGTTTCAAACTTAATTTTTAAAAATTCCTAAATAGTGATAGCTATTCAAAGAGTCTACTTTTACATGCTTTCATAGAATAAGTATGTTTCAAGTAGCACACTCAACCATCAAAATGTCCACAAATTCAATTTAAGAAAATGTAATTTTTAAAAAAAATTCCCAGCTATTCATCTTGCTTTTGAAATAAAACAGAAATAGCATAGGCAATCAATCATTGGCCTTGTTGTATGCCAACCTACGGGATTCTCGTTTAGTACAAGATATGCACGAACTTTTTATACTCAGTGATAGGCAATTTAATAAGTTAGGTGTCCACAACATACCAGCTCCCCAGTTGCAAGGCCAGTTCAGTAGGGTGGGCCAGGTGGGCCATGGCTCACCCAATAATTCCTGTCTTAAATATTTTAACTGAGCAATAGCTACACACCAGTTTTAATTATTCCGACACTTGGTTTCCAATTGTCCCTGAACACTACTAACTCAGAAAGCCATGAAATTGATTTATATACTTCGAAGCAGATGACTTGTGTGCAGAGGAATCTCCTATAACTGTACTGATACTTTAATTAATTTACTTATGTATGTATTATGATATTGTATAATCTGTATGAATCTTTTGGACTGTGCCCCTGGCTGTCACCAGCACATTGCTGACTACCCAGTATTCAAATTTGTGTTTATCCTTGTAACAGCTGCTGTTGACGTCATTTGTCATAGCTATAGTTGTTGTAGGAGGCCATTCATGATTTTTATCTAACCATAGATAATAGTGTCTATTATCTATGCTCACACTTGTAAAGTAATGTCCCTGGCCTTGATTTAGGAGTTTTCCATTATGCTTCTGTAGGAAATGATGCTGTGAGCTGTTTATCAACTAGAATACAACACTTGAACAAACAAATAAAGCAGAGAGTTGAAAAAGATGTTTGGCCACCAAATCAGTCAAAAGAGTTTATACCTCTTGTGCTAATTCAACATCAAAACCAACGAACCATGCTGGTAGCTATTAAAAGAGCTGAATATTACCAGTCAGATTATATTGATGATATTGTGTCTGCAGCCAGTAATCAGCCACCTCCTTCAAAGTACCGCAGACTACAAGGTCATGAGCCATTTCAGAAAGTTATTACTACTAGTAAAGTGACTCAAGAAGTTTCAGATATCTTAGCTCCATTGGAAAAAGATGACAATCCAAAATTTATTCTAGTTGAAGGTGCTCCTGGTATAGGGAAGTCTTTCTTGTTAAAAGAGATCACCTACCAATGGGGTAAAGGACTATTGTTGCAAGGATTCAAATTCGTTATTCTTGTAATTTTGCGTGATCCCTTCATTAAACGTTTATCATCGATTGAAGAACTTTTGTTGTCATTATGCAAAGGAGATTTAAATGCTAAAACAACAGCTTCTGCATGTAGTGATTACCTTTTTCATAATGATGGCAAAGATCTGGTATTTCTATTAGATGGCTATGATGAATTCCCACAGAATTTACGGCAGAAGAGTTTAATAGCTGATATACTGAACCGTGAAGTTCTTCCCTTCTGTGGAATAATAGTATCATCTCGTCCTCATGCTTCTGTTTATCTGCAAGAACAAGCTGATGTTAGGGTAGATATTTTGGGATTTACTGAAGCAGATCGAAAACAATATGTTCAGCAAGCGCTAGAAGGACAACCAGAAAAGATTCAAGAGCTTACCCAATACCTTGATTGTCACTTGAGTATTAATAGCTTATGTTTAATACCTTTCAACATTGCTGTGCTGGTGTTTCTGTATAAAAATGGTCATATCCTTCCCAAAAATTCTACTGACCTGTATGAGCGATTCATTTTTCTAACTATTTGTGGAAATTTGGCCAAACTGGGTAATTCCTTGGTAAGTACCATTCCTGATTTGGGAAATTTACCAGAACCCTGCAATAGGATAGTAAACCAGCTTTCAAAGTTGTCGCTGGAGTCCCTTAACAGTAATAAATTGATCTTTACCCAGGATGAGGTTGAAGCAGCTTGCCCAGGTATTATATCAACTCCAGGAACAATTAATGGTTTTGGGTTGCTACAAACAATAGAACATTTTAGTTTCACAGGAAAAACAATGACCTTCAACTTTGTACACCTCTCCATACAGGAATTCTTAGCCGCTCGCTATATTACTCAACTACCACCAGCTGATGAGCTGAAGGTTCTCAAGGAGAAATTCTGGAGTTCTTATCATGTCAATGTGTTTGCATTTTATGTAGCTCTGACTAATGGACAACACTCTTCTTTTAAAGAGTTCCTTTCTGAAGGAGACAACACAGTTTCCATTTCAGAAAAGTTCCTTGATGATCAAATAAAATGTTTTCGTCTCTTCCAATGCTTTTATGAAGCTGGTGACAATAACATGTGCCGTTGTATTGAAGAGGCAAAGACATTTAATTACAAAAATACCAAAATGATTGAGCTTACAGACAGCAGATTTATGTCACTTACTAACCTCGAATGTGTTGCATTTTTCATGACTCACTCAGTGTACAAGAATTGGGAGGGAGGCATTAACTTTTATCGCTGCTACATTCAAGATCCAGGGATTCGAATGTTGCATCACAAACTGGTAGGATCTAGTATTTCTATTAGAAAACTGTTTTTGGATTGTAATGGCCTCACCTCCTCCTCGTCATCTTTAATTAGTGATATTGCTGTTAGTTGCAAAGTAAAAGTGTTGTGGATTGATAGCAATGAAATTGTTGGAGAAGATGAAAATTTCTATGGCATGTTGATTGATCCATCCTCTAAGATTGAACGACTGCACATGTCAGACACTAAAATATCTTCTGCTGGAGCCATAAAATTATTTACTGCATTGGCCACAGGCAACAAGTTGAAAGAGCTTTGGATTACCTCAAATGACATTTCTGATGAAGCTTGTTCTACTATAGCTACAACTCTTAAAGACAACACTTCTCTAACAAAATTAAACTTAGGAGGCAACCCTATTAGTGCAGAATCTACCCGACTTATTGTCAAAGCATTGCAACTTAACACCACACTTGAAGAGCTTGTGCTTCCTGAATACACAGAAGATGAAAGGAGCACAATTGTACCTTTAGTAGAAACAGTTAACCAAATAAGAGTGATCCGTGAATGTCAAGTCAGGTTAAATGTCAAATTCTGGTAACCGTGATTTAGAATATTATACAGACAAACTCATAACTCATCTACGAAGACTTTACTACTTTGTTGAGCATATAATACATATTATACACACTATTTGTCAGTCGTATAAGACAAAGCTGAATTTTATGCGTTAATGTACATACAGATTACAGCTGTAATTTTCGTCTGCAAAATTTTTTTGAGTCAGTAATTGAGTGTTGAGACGTGCGTTCAACCAAAAAAAATTACCTCTGCTGCCATCCTTTCTTTTGATGTGGTATGAGTGGGTTCACCAGTTATGATAATGTTACAAAAAAGGTAAACAAACAAGTATAAGGAAACAGTAGAATTTTAAGTTTATAGAAAAAAGTAGGGAGGTAGCCTACACCTGCAGGTATACTAGTGGACATTAAATCCCTACTTCGGTCTATACCCATGACTAAATTAGGGATTAAATGTCCACTAGTATATCTGTAGGTGTAGGCAACCTCCTTTGTTTCCCTACTTTTTTCTAAGATCCCTAATCGAACTTAAATTCTTAATTTTTCCTTATACTTACTATTATTGTTACTGGGTAGACAGCACAGCTGATATGCCCAGGAATAAAGTTACAATTCAATCACAATATTTAGCTACGTAGTTACAAAAATTAGTTTGGTAGAGTAATCATGAGCCCTTTATAGGCAGGGTGCTAAGAAGGGTGGCAACTGTTTAATACGATTTGCCAGACAGTGTGCGAAACACTCAGTATTTAAAGTACGCTCTATTTAGAAGGGTCTGGGAACATGTGCCATCCCCACAGGAGATATTTTGTCAAACTTATTAAGATTGCAGTGCAGATATGGCCTAGGAATGATAAAATAACTTAAAAATAGTGTTGCAAGTACATTTGGTCCCATAGCTAATCATTGGTCATGAGAGGTAAGTACCATGTGATTGCTTTGACAAATATAAACAATTCAATTTGCAAGGGTAGAATGAATTAACCCTTGGTTTCCCACAATACATTATTTTTCTCATTACTATCTGGTTATCTTTTTTTGTGGCTAGATGGAAAATTGTTTCTCTGAACATTTGTTTTTCATTTGATAAGTGACCTCTAAGCACAAGTTAGAAATATAAATTTCTTAAAAGGATCTTGTTTACACGAGCTATCCATTTAATTGTTGTTTGTATTCTTTTTCTTTCATGCAGTTATGAATTATCTTATTTTGGTCATAAAATCCTCATAGAATATGCTTTTCACTTCCAATTTTTTTCTACAGGTAGCTGAATGTTGTGGCTATCCATTGAAATGCTAAAGATTCCTAACAGAGCAGTCAGTGTATTTAAAGTTAAAATTAATGTACATTTTATCATGTTTAAATGCACCCCAATCCTACTTAGATTATTTGATGATCACACCCATGTTCTCAGGTCATCACTAGAATGTAGACAAGTAGTCCTGAAAATTTCATGATGATAGCTAAATGTATGTAAGAGATATAAAGCAATATGTGAAGTAGTGTAAAAAGTGTTTTTTTTGGTTAAAAATAGTTTTCTGTATATTTGACATATCTTTGTGCATTAGCTTTGCTCATGTTAAGCAAATAGGGGCCCCAGTAGCTATTGGATTTTTGGGATTTACAAGCTTATAATTAAAATTTAGCATTGTCAACATATGCCAAGTTTCTCATGCACATTTAATCATTCAACAAGAAGTTTGTAACAAATGAAAATATTTCACTGCAATTTCATGAATATATACTCATCAGCTTAATATTCAATTCTTTGCACTATGTATGAACAATGAAACCTCTCTGTGCATATTCCTTCTACGTAGCTATGTGTCATAAGCAGTTACATCTATGATACAGCATCTCTCCTGGCCAAGCCTCCAGTTATGAAGGAAAATACAAACTCTCTTTATGATAATGCATAAGATTACTCACTATCACTTCCACCCTATTTTATTTCAATGGAAAGATCAACCAGATTGCATCATCCAAGGTGTTTCATTTTGTCAATTCATATACAGTACTCTTTCACACCAACAAAGTTTCTACTCCAGAACAATTAAAGATTGGAATAATTTACAATCGAACATAATTGAATGCGACAACATTGACTCTTTAACTTCAATCAGTGTATAGAATTTGACTACAAACAAATCATTATTTGAATATATGCATTGAGAAAAATTACACAACAAAGTTAATTAATTCTAAATTAATAGTGTATAGTGTTACCCTTACACAGAGAGATACTAATTACTTGATAATAAATAAATTAAATATTGTCAGCAGCTTCTTGTTTATCTTCTCCCTGAAGTTGAATATTGATATGGATGGTTGAAGGTGTTATGCTGCTGCTCCTAACAGCTAGACTCCTTCTGCAGGTGCTTGTTTCACAGTCTGCACTCAAAACAACACTTTCATTCTTATACAATGTTGAGCATTCACAATCCTTTGGGGTAGCAAGTGAAGCAACAGAATTTATAGACACTCCACTATCTAAATTACTATGGCCCAGTACTTGTATGAGTGTGGTTCCAGATTTTCTGTTAACCAGTGTGATATTGCTGATTGAAATACGAGCTGCACGAAATGTATTGTGGGCAGAAGAGCACTTTACACGATAGACCTAAATTAACACAAAGCGTATACTAAAAATATGTACTTGTACATTTGTAACTCTTATTGTTTTGTCAACCCATTTATAAGTATATAGGGTATGTATGTATATTAACCCCAGGTACATATAAGGTTAACCTGCTAAATATCCTAGACATCAAACAGTTAATAACCATAGTACACAATACATTGCAGATACCTTTGGAGTGAACAGCACATATACCATTGGATACATCCATAGGCAATCACGAAGTGTTATCAACAAAAGTGTTCCCTCTTGAACGTCATTCAAACGAAAAATTATCACAATGGCTTGGCAAATAGAGGACACTATGATAGCCAGGATAGTAGTCAGGTTTATCACAGCTGACTCATGATATTTGTGATAGCTTCCAATCTTTGGAATATGCCTCTGTGTCACAAAAGCTACTAGCACACTGAACAAGGCTAGTATAGCGTGGAGTGTAAAAGTAACAGCTAAAAACACAAATTCATGCTCTCCACTACACACTGCATAAATCTTCTTAACAGAGAGATCATCCTGAAATGTGCTCAGTAATGTAATATACAAATAGTCAATATATAGCAGAACCTGCCTTCCTAGTCTGCTGGATATTTCTAAACTTTTAAATTGCACAATTCATACAGAAATTCACCATTGTAGCCTACATAGTATATCAAGGCCAGCTCAAAGGTGTATAACTACTTTAGACAGGTTCCACTGTGGTGTGCAGCCATTTTGACATACCTCATTGACAATTGTAATGATGTGTAGTGTTATAGGAAATACAGCACTTTGAACAATCAATAACACCAATGTTGGTGATGCGATGACAGCTATTCTCAGGAACAAATACTCGTCAGACAAATATTTCTGTCCAGTGTGTCAGTATAATCATTACATCATAATGTAGTTATGTACTTACATGCTGTACTAGGTTTTTATTGAAGAACAGCTTGTAAAGTCTCCAAATTTTAACACAAAGTGTTCCAAAGGCAGCCACAAAGGCTATTTCATTACTCCACACTCTAACCTGTAAGATCAGATGGTATGGAAGTCACTGGTAAGACTAGTAATCACTGACATTACAAATTGTTGTGGTGAGAGGTTCAGGCATGTCATCATCAAGTACAATAACATGTAGTAAGGTCCCTACAAACCCTACACACACTCCAACTAAAATGAAGGAGTTAAGACGATAGCTGCTTCGTTTCACTACCCTGCAGACAAAGGTAATAACATGTAAAACTGCTAAATTTAAGTTAATCACACAATTAACAGGGGTGGATCCAGGATTTTTAGAAGGGGGGGTCTAAAGGTAAGAGTCACTGCACAGTGTGCTCTGCGAAGTGCGAAGCACGAGCATTCTAGGGGGGTCTGGGGGCATGCCCCCCCAGGAAAATTTTGAAAATTCAACCCTCTGAGATTGAATTTGATGCAATCTGACACAAATTTATGGCCTGGTATGAGTACACATTAAAGATCCATATATTATACTAATGTACTTTGATTGAATGACTATTGACTGTCTTATTATGTTATTGTTATGTATACAGTGTATTTTATTATAGGTAGCTACAGCCTAGTGGATTACTACTATGTCATTTGAATTGTCCCCATGCAGGTAAATTACAACAGAAGTTTCCTTGGCTGTCGAGTGGCAAACTCCTCAACTACTTCATCAGCCTCAAGTGGAATTTGATGATGATACTGCATCATTGCTAGCCCATTTAGTCTTTCTTGTGTCATAGTAGTCCTTAAAGAAGTTTTGATTAATCGGAGCATACTGATGGATCTTTCACATTCACAACTAGTGACTGGAACAGTGGCAGCGAGTGTCAACAACGTATAAATGTTAGGATACAAATCCTTGTCAAGCTGTTTTAATGCCTTCTCAGGGGTGTTTAAGGCTTCTGCATCAGCTTTACATGTTTCTGACGACCAGTAGTTTTTCCATAACTCTAATTCCGCAGAAAAGCCCCTAGATAGAGGTAAATCATCCTCATAAAACTTTATTAAATCATCAAAATCTGTATTCTTGGTCTTTGTGAGGTTTTTAATTAGTTCTGATGGTAAAAGTTGAGCAAACTGTAAGAGAAATTGAGATGAAGACTCTGTAAACCGAACATTTAGTTCACTGATCAGGTGATCTAGCATAGGAATTGTTGTTGTGCGCTTATAATACTCACTGGGACTATCGGATGGAAGATTTTGCCTGTTTTGCTGTCTGTTAGTAACTCTTGGTACCGATTCTTCAATTCCGACACTCTGACATAATACTGTAACTTCATTGTATATTTGTGAATGAAATCTCTCCACATCACACCTTTGCTTAACCAAAATAGATTTCACATTCTGAATATCTCTGTGAGCCCGAATTGCATCAACATAGCGACCTTGAAGCTTCACGGATAGCCCTTTGATGTATGACAGCACATTCTGTGTAGCCACCAAAGCTATGACAAATGAAAATCTGAACACTGTAAAAAACAGTGACTGGGAATCTGATCTGGTTTCAGCATTCCATTCTGCTGGAGAACTGTTGGCTATTTCCTCCAAGCAGCATACTATTGGCATAAATAAATCCATAAAACTTTCAAAAGCCTCATGTCGCTCAATCCAGCGAGTACGACACATCTCCTTTATCTTCCTACGCTTTTCATTGGCAAACAGATTGTCAATCCACTTCTCCAAAGCCAACTGCCTTTTTGGAGAATTGCTAAAAAATCGTGATACTTTATCAGCTGACTGCATCATATTGCTGATTTCTCTGATAGTGCAAGATTTGACCACACAGAGATTTAGTCTGTGTGAAGCACAGTGAGTGTACAATGCTTTAGGGTGTTTTGCAGTTATACAAGCAGCTGCACCTTTAGATTTCCCAGCCATAGCTCCAGCTCCATCGTATGCTTGACCACGAAGAAATTGCAACTGCAATTGCCATTTTTCTAGTTGTGAAAGTATGTCATCGGCAATTGCTTGTCCAGTAACCCCCGAGACACATTTATGAAATCCCATAAACACTTCTGTTGGAGATCCTTCATCAACATAGCGGATGCTAATTGATAGCTGCTCATCATTGGCCACATCTGTAGCTTCATCTGCTAGGACAGAAAAATAACATGCGTGACGAATCTTCTCTAAAATTTTGTTACGAATCAGGTCACCACAAATTGAAATGAGATCATTTTGAATAGTTTTACTGGTGTATATAGCATTGCCAGCAGCAGATTCAAGATGATTTGAAAGAACTTTATCACCAGCCTGTACACGAAACTTGAGCAAACCAAGAAAATTACCATGATTGTTGTTTGGATTTTCTTCAACAGAAGGTCTATCATCGCGGTGACCACGAAAAGCAAGGCCTTGCCTTCCACAAAAAATTACTGTCTCTGCTATTGATCGGAGCTTCAGTCTGTTCTCTGCTGCTGTCTTGCTGTTTGCGGTGTTTAGTTGGAAATCTATTCTTGCATCAAGGTTTTCCATACTTCTAGCAAACATATTTGCATCTTGTACTGCATTTTGATGAGTTTTGTTTCCTTTAGAATTTCCAAGGCCATGAAAATGCTTCCCCAATAGCTCCGTGGCTTTTTTAAAATTAGTGAAGGGCCTGGTTACAAAAACACCAAGTTCCTTCACAGTTGGCTCGGTCTTACCAAATAGAACACAATACTTACAGTATCCTCCACTTTGTGACTCAGAATATACCAAGCCAAGATTTTTCTCTAGCCATCTGTGTTGGAAATGTCGATGAATCTTGTTAATCACATGAGTGGGAAATTTGTAGTTGATAGAAGGAACATAATGCCTTTTCAACAGAAAATGTTTTTGTTGATCTGTGAGATTGATTCGAGATTTTAATTGTGCAATCTTTCCAAAATCCCCACTACTTATTACATCCTGAATAGCTAATTGAGTCTGGTCATTACCAGCACTAGCAGACTGTTGGGCATCACAAGTGGGAAGATCACTGCTGTTAGCAATCTCTGACTGAGTGGACCATAATAGATTACTGGTGGTGTCAACTGCAACGTCATCATTGCTACTAGTGTTATGCCCCTCTAGATCATTTTCCGACTCTCTGTCTGAATTGCTCTCCTCACTCAGTACAATGGCCTGATCATCTTGCTGTGCGGATTATCTAGCAATTCATAGAAGCCTTAAAAATATAATTAGCGGCGAAGCCACACAGTAGCTCAGCTGGCGTGCAGCTGCGTGTCGGCCTCATTGCGCTATAACTAACCTTGTACACGTGGACGTTGTATCTGTAAAATAACGTTGCAAATTGGCTTTCTTTGTCACTGGCAATGTCTCAGAAATCCGTCCACAAACGTTGCTAGCCTCGTCACTACTCCTGTAACGCTTTGCAGCCATATCGCACGTGAGTAATAGCCAACGCTTAATTAATTATCATTGTGCGCTTATTAGTAAGCGCCTATAAAATATATATCCTGAAGGGAGGGTCTCCAGACCCCAAAGACCCCCCCCCCCCCCCCTGGATCCGCCCCTGATTAATATTAGAGAATACTTACAATATGAGAAGTACAGTCGCAAGTTAATGTATAGCACTAGACCTTGGAGTGATTTAAAACACAGAGTCATTGGAGGAGCTGCATTTTGAAATGACTACAATGATATTTTAACCATCTAATATTACTTTAACAGGTATCACACTGCCACCTGTTCAGTACTATGTACTGTACCTAATGACCACTTCTGCTATAAGAGCTTCAGTGATACAGTCATAACTACATTGTGCCCACTCACCAGTGATTACTGTAGTAAACATTAAAACTGAAGAAGAATATAGTGGACAGGATACCAAATGAAGACAAAACACCAGCTATCACTTGTTCAGCTAAAGTACTGGTCAAAACAAAAGGGGCAGGAGAATCTTTGGGAATATAACCACCTGAAAGAAATATAAGATAAATACCGTGTAACAATCTATTGTGATCTGCTGAACAAAAATCTGGCACATTCCTCGAATTTGTTTCTCTGTTATAATATTATATAGAAACAAAGGTGTTGTATGTGTGGAGCAACTTTGCAAGTAATGCCTTCTGTGTACCATGTCTTTGACAAAAATTGATAATTTAGAATTTCATTGGAAAATTATACAAAGCACTAAATTGTAACCTCAATTCTTATGAAGTATGCATTAAAACAGCCAAATTTTTTTTTTACTGCATTGTAAATAAGTACTTGTAACTCATGTGCCTATCATGGATTTTTTGCCACAAATATGAAACATGGATTTTTGAATAGTGAATAGGCTTTACTGATTTGTTTCACTGTGTACTTTTGTGCACAAAATTTTTCTATGGCATACATATTTTACTTCAATGTTATCATTTTGCTAAAACAACACGTTTTCACTCAGCCAGTCACATAATATGTATACCTTGCCAAACTAAGCTTGAATTAACCACTTCATACAACTTATCAGAAGAAAGTAATGGATCATATATCATCACTGGTGTAGCAGTTCCATCTAGAGTACATGAACAGAAAGAAGCTGTAGCAATGCAATGTGCTATGTAATGACAGCTACTTGTAGCTGCAACATGCTGCATAATGAGAAGAGGAAAACTATATATTGCAATTTGCCTATGATTTAAGAGTTTATGAAAAACCTTTCACAGTTAGTTGCACTGTCTTGCTTACTGCAAAAGCATCAATTTTGTGAGAAAAAATCGTCAACACACTGCAAAAGTCTAAAGATTTGCAATGCATGACACACATTTGGCTAATTGAATCTTTATAAAATTTGTTTGTGTGTTCAATACGTGGTCCCACAAAGCTAATACAGTGTATTTCGTTTATTTATTAAGGATTCACAGCACAAGTGCTGAGGGTCTGTAGGACACCTGGTCTTACAGCCTGTTTAAAGACATTATACGAAGTGTGTTTGAAAAGATGAGAAAAACTCCATTAGGCAACCTCAATCCTGCAGACATCCAATTTACGCTCGAATACTTACAGGAGTCTGCCAGCTGGCCAGGATGTTTTCTCCTTGTTGAATTCATGTATTTGTACCCATAGGAACTCTAGAAAGTGACTTAGTACCTCATGTGGAACCTTAGTTTATTTATTTTTGAGGCTTTACAGCACAAATGATATGATAGACATGGAGTTGGTAACATATATAATTATTGTGTACTGCCTTGTAGTGATTATGAGCTGTTGTGTGTACCATTCCTTAAATCGACATACTTTGATACTGCAATATTTGAAAAGAGGCCAGTTGAACGCTGTCTTCCGTAAATGACACATTTCCCTATTGTGGTGTTACACACATTATTTAGTAAATTAATATACAATTGCTAACTGAAATTCCTTCAAATGACACATTCTCAACAGCTTCAGTAAACACATCTGCCATATCAACCGAACTATAAGTGAAATCCTCCAGTTGTCCTAATCCCTTTTCTGCAAGTACTGATATAGATGAATTTAAGGCTAGGGCAATTGTCCAGATAGCATCATATACAAAGCCAACACTTAAAAACACGTCTGTCTTGACATCACTTAAAGTGCTCTTATTAGCTAATTCTTCCTCGTACTGTGCCACAGTCTATCAATAAATAAACTACTAAACAAGACAGGCCATTAAAGGCATCACTTTTACCTTGTTAGACACTATAATTCTTGATTGGTTACTTTTCACTTCACTATTAGCTACAAGTACTAAGGAATGATCTAGTGAAGATCCCATTTCTTTTGCCGTGCATTCAGCATCACTAACATTCCACCAGCTAGGGTGAAACCAGCCAGGGAACATCCACACAAAATCTGGTCCAGCTAGTCCATTTCTAATTGCCTACAAAAATAGTTGCAACTAAACATGCAACAAACAAATTCTATAAAAAGACAAAACTTTCCCTCAAAGAAAAAGTGATTGCTCAATGCAGTATTAGTAGTGTACATTCAATTAGAGGAGTCGGTATGTATAATCATACTTTAAAATATGGTTCACACATGTCAAAATGCTAGCTCATGTGCAGTAATGTTAAATGTGTGATTATGATGTATCCTTACCTCACACCAGAGTGTCACAATAACACTTCTAGGTGCCAATGGTGGCAACGCTAAGATGATTCTAGCATTGACTTGCTGTTAAAACAACACAAAATAAACATGTCAGATATCATTGCATGAATTTAACTACTTTGATCATCCTAATAGCATAATCTTCACTGCCATGTGTAACTACTAGCTGGTTCAAAACAACATCAATCCCATTGTTTGTTAACATCTCAATGGTGTTTGATCCAACCTGTAGAAATAAATTAAAGTGCATACAGAGTTGTAGCACTCTAGTAAAAGAACAACAGATAACTTTATACATGTATACTTCATATATGTACACACTGCAGATTTTTGTCAGCATTTCTATAATTGTAGTCATACTGTAATTATGTAGTCATTTAGCTATCAGTATACATGCAAACAGCACATGAAGTGTCTTTCTCAACATATACAACATAAACCATCACACTCAAAGAGTTGACATACATTCAGTGTAAAGTCATCATCATAATATATCACTGCTACTCTATTCCAATTCATCTTTTTAAGGAATTCACTGTATCCATCAAAAAGCTGGTTTAACTCAGGTATTGTCCGAAAAAACCTGGGGTATTTCTTTTTATCTCCAAACACCGGAGAGCTGGCACTATAGGATACCTGGAATAGAAATATTATAATCAATGTACTTCATAAACAGGTAACCCCACTCTGTTTTTAGGCTTACTATTTTACATGACTGTATATATAGTCATTTTTAATTTAGTATTAAGTTTTCAACATTTAAAATGTATCTACATTTGTGACTAATAAAAGCTATTCAAGCACTCCAGCTCTTTATGGTGTCTTAATGCATAGGAGCAGCCCCATCAGGGGTGGATCACGGTGGCAAAAAGTTCTCTAGCTATATATAAAGATAGGTGTACATCTCAACTGTACAATGAGTGTCTCTACTGCATGCGCATCTAAATGGGTGGAGTGCTCATGTTGATTTTAAACAGATCACGGTCAAGTTCAAACACATGATAAATTGCAATGACCATATTATCATACTGCTTCATTAAAGCATCTCAACTGTCTATGAAAATTGTTTACATGTTTCAGGGGGTTTCGGAAGAACTGATTCATAAGTGGTCAAGGAAGTGACACTCCAATGACAGCTAGGTATCATAGCTCAGACAAATATCACAATCCATAATATATGTGGATTATGACTGTAGGGAGAATACCCCTGTGTATCTGCCCATCATCATCCAACATTTGTTATGATACTGGTACCAGGGGCGAATTTAGGGGGGGGGGGGGGCTAAGGGGGCTGTAGCCCCCCTTTCCTTTCTAAGTTAGTACTTGGCCAATAAAACCCTAACTCTTCTATGTATATCAAAAGCAGACTTATTTCAGGAACTATGCATCACAAATAATGTCTATATATGTAGCTAACTATACCTATTGTTCAACTGTGTTCCAGGAGAGTATAGCTTCCTTTTCCTCAAGAGTTCTTCAAGAAAAGGTTTCGATTGTGGGTTGCATCTTTAGTTACAAAAGTTTTAATTGTGGTTTTTTTTACTGATTCAGATAATTAGCAGTGTTTTCCACTATTGCTATAAGAGGTGATTAGTGTGGTTTTTATATTTTTAAAATATGATTCAAAAAGTGTTAGTGGTTTAATTGGTTTCAGCTTCAGTATAATATGTAGTTACCAACTCAGCCATTTACTGCAAACTGTAGTCTTGGTATTTTACAAGTTTATAAGGCAACTATAGCACTTTTGTCTATGAATGTTAAATCTGTATCAGTTACCTTCTGATATGACCCCATGCTGTGGATTATGGTGCTGATATTTGTAGCTAGCTATAGATCAGTCTTCACAACCCAGCAGATCTAGAAATAAGTTGGCTATCACAACAGCAAATTCAGAAACCCCATAAATGCAAATATAGTTGCACTTTCCAGTGGACTAGCTAATAGCTACTAGTACCCTTCACTGCATTCTGCTTTTCAGTACATTTTATTGGTGTTAAGGCTACCAAAGTGGTACTAGGCTAAGGAGCATGCATACTAATAATTGTGACGCTCAATTAACACCACTACTACTTAGCCATACATGTTTCTGCCTCTGTTTAGCTATACATGTTTCTTCCACACGTTATCCTACAAAGGCTTCCTCTATTGTCTGGCTTTGTTTGATCATGGGAGTATTTAGAAACAGCATCCTTCATGCAGACTGCAAAATCATCACAGTCAAAACCTTTTGTAGTTTGTAGTCATAGTCATCCAATGTTGATGAATCCCAGATGGTCTAGTGTTCCATAAAGAGAGTCTGCCTAGAATCTGTTGATGTTGAGGCTGGGGTAAGCATTTTCCACAATTCTTCCAACTTCATGATGTGTAAAATAATCTACCCCAACCTTCCAGTGGGATCCAACAACATTATTTTTATCAGTAAGATAGACAGTTGTGGCTGTTGAAGAGGAGCTGATGCATTATGGTATATAAATAGCTAGCTAGCTATATCTAGATGCTTGGTAGCTACAAATGAAAAGATTATCATGCACGCATGATAGCTACTCAATGCATATTGCAATCAGTCTTGATTTAATGGAAAAGAAATAGTGTTTTGATATACTGAAATTCCATTATTTTCCACTGAAAGCTGCTAAAAACTCTCAGATTCACCTTTAGAGAGCCTAATTTTCAAAAATTTCCTTGGGGGGGGATGCCCCAGACCTTCTATAGGCTGGCATGCTCCACATGCTAGTGTGCAAAATGTAGTCATTATTCCAAATAGCCAATTTGACCATGGAAAATAATGGAATCTACATGAATCTTACCACTAGGGCCTTGTGAGAAGGCTTGGTATCTTCTAATGTCTGGCTAGTTACCTATGTCCCTGTCCAACTTAACCCCCCCTTTCAAAAAATCCTAGATCCGCCCCTGGGTACACAGTATTATAGTTGTACCACAGTGGGTTAGCTATGCATCACAAATTCCATTATGATATACACTGGTCTATGTATTGTATATGTAGCCTCAGACAACAACACTATCATTGCTTTCTTCCTCACACCTGTAAAGTTTCAGTTGCTTATGAACAAACTCATGATGGATCACACAAATGGTTTAGTTAAAACACCATAATTATTTACCTGCGTAAGGTGCAAATACTTCTCAGCCATCTCTCCCATTGGGATATTAGCAACAGAACAGGCAGGTCCAAGGATCATCAGTTTAGTTGGTTGTGAAGGATCAGTTTGTTGAATCAGATTGTACATTGCTGGAACTGATGAGCACTAAAGGAGCAAAGACAGCTATAATAACAATAATTGTCAGTTCATCATCAAATAACTAGGTAAAGTGACAACCAGTTTATGGTATTAAGAAATCAGTGGAATAGCTAAGCCAGGCACAGCCTTATTGCTGGTTACCACAGCTCAATCTGCTAAGTAGAGTTAGCCCAGCTGAAGGTCCTGGTAGCCCTGGTACTCATGAAAGGGTGGCTGTAAGAACTACCAGCAAAGTGTTAGTGGTAGTATAATGTACTTATCAATGTCATGCCCCACCTACCCCAGTGGGGATTTATTGAGGATTTTCAAAAGCCAGATGACAAATTCTCTTCCACTGGGGATAACTTCAAGTTACATATCCCCTACTAATTCATACTCTTTACCTCGGGAATCACTTAAGACACTAATGTATGCTAACAATATAGTTTATACTCATTGCAAATGCCCCTACCTTGGGGACAAGTTAGGGCGATGAATCCCCCACAAATCCCCACCCACTGCCCAACCTGGGGTAGGTGGAGTGTGACATTGATAGGTGCATAATAATTGGAACACTGGTAAGGGAAAATTAATACATTGTTACTCTGTTGTTTAGTTTTCTGCTCATACAATAACAATGTAAAAAACCAAAATTAATGTAAGTTAGACTCACCAAAGTAAATATTACAATACACACTTAGAGATTTTGAACTGTTTACAGTGAAATGCATCACTGTATTATATGCCACAATGATTTACTAACTGTCTGTTACATGCATCTCATTCTGTGGTTAGCAGATGGAACATGAAGCTAGTGGGCTGTAAATTGTTAAACAAACAATATCTGCCCTATACAATACTTCCAGAGAAACTGTACAAAACAGTTCCTAAATGGCTTCAGAGATATACCTGTCATGTACACTTAATTAACAGTACACATTACAAGTATAAGTAGCTATACTCACAAACATGCATACTTGTGATGCTGGCCATATTGCTTGCTGAACGTGTTAATATGCCACATACCATATCCACCACTGTTTATGACTCAAAATTATTAGTTACATTGTTAGGCCATACCTATTTGATCTTATGTTGCGTGGGCCCGACCGACTGCATTTTTCTTCAAATGAAATAACTTTGAAAATCACATGTGTGGATCACGTGTACTTAAAGACAACACATCATCAGCACCCTCGTGATATAGTCCAAAAGAGACCATTGAAGATCGTCCAATGCTCTAAACTTGTAGAAGACGATGGGAAAGCTCTTTTGGAGATATCTGATACTACTAGAAGAGTATGAAACCTAGATGTTTAACTGTGTATATACTATTGTAGCTACATTCATTATTTGCATTTTGTATGCTTGTGTTTAAAATTTTTTATCATTTTCATTTTCAAACCGACCTACCTACCCAAATTTAAAATGATTTTGCCCACACAACATAAGATCAAATAGGAATGGCCTTACTCACAACAAACAAAACCATGAAACAAGTTTATAGCAACATATGAAAATATTGAATAATATCAACATGATGTTTTTAGATTGTAGTTAACACCATATTAGTAAGCTGTTGCTATGTGGTTGGAAATTTGCATAAAGGCTACTTTTATACTTCAAATCAATTTGCTGTAGTACTGAAATGCCATTGTAATAGTGATTCCTTGAATTCCATAAATTTTGCATAAATTTTCCTCCATGTGCCAGTTTCCATTGGACAGTTGGTACAATCAATTCACCACCAGTCCACCATACAAATTGATTGGACTGTTTCTAGGATTTCTATAGAATATGCATGAGGGTGCTGCTAGTTTCCTGCTACAATATTTTTGTGTGGTCATAAGATGGTTTTTCAAGAATTTTCAACATATATATTAATGCTCTTTTTGCAAGAAATAACCCAGCACATGTTAGTTCTACCAAGGTGTTCATGTATAGTTTCAATATTACAATGCTGGAAAGTCAGCAAATTTGCAAACACAAGTAGCTTATCTGCTTGCTGCACCATTTCAGTAGCTATCAACAGTAAGAGAAAAATAATTATAAGTCAACACCACAATTCCTTGTTGTGCATGCACAGTGTAGTTCACAGAATAAAGCCTTGACCTTATCAACACTAACTTAATAAGCACCAATCAATAGTTCTCTATCACCAGAAGAAGTATTAATCTGATCAAAGCTAAATGTAACTGACTTTAAAACAGCGATTTTGTACAGGTTATATTGGAAGCTGGATATCGACTCTATACCTTACTTAGCAGCTATATTATGAACCTGTGATCAGTGGCGATTCTAGACCTGACCTATGGGGGGAAGGGGGGGAAGGGGGGCAAGTAGGTACAGCATGACTATTGTTGTATGGCTGTAATAAAAAGTAGAATTTCAGGGGGGTCTGGGGGTGCAACCTCCAGGATTTTTTCAATACTGAAGGCTTGAAAACAACTGACCTAAAATTTATGCTATAAACTGAAAACATGAAAAATACTAAAAATAACGATGTCAATCTATACTGCAACATTTCCCCAAAACTTATTTTTCAGCAGGGAAGGCCATGGCCCCCCCTGGCCTCCTCTTATAATCGCCTATTCCCGTGATAGCTATAGATATATGACTCACAGCAGAGTTCGCATAGTCTACGACCAGTCGATATCCCGGCAGCAGGTCACACATCCCATTAATCTCCTCCAGAGCTAACTCCATGATTGGTATCCTATCTATCCCATCACAGTTATCCGCGGGGACCTTCCTTGTATCATTCTTGTCCGTGCAGGGGAAGAAGCCGATTACGTGAATGTCAGTCGACTCATTTCTTCCGCATTGATGACTCAAGGAATTCGTGAATATGAACAAGAGCAACAAGAGGATCATAGAAACTCCTTACACAAGCAGTATAGCCGGCTGACCCGTAACGATACGCGGAAGCTACACCCCGGCGGGGTGCATTCCCAAGATATTTTCGTGCCAGATTACGTAAGTAGGATCACGTGCATACATATTTTATTGACAAACAATAAAAGAACTGAAGGACTTTTTGTGTAATGAATAGTTAACTTTATTTTTATTTGTGTAGTTGTTTTTGTGTATGTTATTATTATTTACAGCAAAATATACGTGCAAATACATTGCTGGTATGCAAAAGAACCTGACTCTAACCGGCCAAGAGTGTAGGTTAATGTAAAAAGTTGCCAGTTAGCTATGAGACACACAAAGTACAATAAACAAAGCATCAGTCAAATTGTCAAATAACGCCTTAACAGTGATATGGTAGAATATAACACAGTCTTTTGAAATGTCCGAATTAAAGATGTTGGCAAGTTGACCTTCTCTAAATAAAATGATAAATCCTTTGGTATGGATCCTAACGCCCCAACAATTATAGGAATGATGGATACTTTTCTACATTTCCACACTCTAACAACTTCAATTTTTAAATCCACATAATTATTTTGTTTGCTTTTCAACAACCTTTTGAGAAAGTCTGGAATCTCCAGGAATAGCAATATCAATTAGATATACTTCATTTGTTTGCTTCAATACCATCGTAATATCAGGGCGGTTGTGTTACAATGAGGTGTCAGTTGCAATGGAAAAATCCCACAACAGTTTACAGACATTGTTTTTACAAACTTGTGGAGGACAATGTTTCCACCAAAGATCTTGCACAGGGAATCCAGCTTGCTTTGCTAGCATCCAGTGAACACGAGAAGCAACACGATCATGCCAGCTCTTATATTCTTTTTGTGCTAAAAAGGAACAACAACTTACAAGGTGGTCGACTATGGTCTCATCAAAAGAACCACAAAGCCAGCATCTAGCTGAGTATGGGGTTTTGTAGATATGAGCTTTAACAGCATTTGTGGATAAGGCCTGCTCTTGGGCCGCAAATACAAGTCCTTCCATTTCTTTAGTAAGGTTACCATAGCATAGCCATAACCACTGTGATTCAACACAAATCTGATCAGAAATTTCTCTTATGAATTGTCCATGGAGAGGCTTGCTCTTCCAAGTATGTAGATGTTCCAAGTAAGATAATTCCTTGTATTCCTTGCCATGCTCCTCAAACACCTGATAATCTGTTGCAATTAATTTAATGTAAGGATCATTAGAGTGGTGACCGTAAAATGATAAGTTTCTCTTCTCATGCTCAATTGCAAACTTCACTGAGATCAGGCCCCTTCCTCCATTCTTCCTTGAGACATAAAGACGGTCTACATCACTAGTCATTGAAAAACCACCATGCATAGTCATCAATTTTCTTGTATTAATATCCAACTTACGCAACTCGACTTGGGTCCAATTAATTATTCCTCCAGAATAACGCAACAGTGAGATAGCACAACTATTTATTGCAGAAATTAAATGTTTACTATACAGTTTTGAACGAAGAAACTTTCGTACACGTCGCTTGTATTCTTTTGTTAAGATGTTTTTCATTTACTGCTGTTTTAAAGAATCTGACTCAAGGACACCCAAATACTTGTAAAAACTTGTAGGGGATAAAGATTGGATCACATCACCAGATGAAAGAACAACACTATCTGACTCCACAAGATGTCCCTTAGATACAGCCACAATATTACACTTAGCAGCACCAATTGACATGCATATGTCATCGAAAAATATGTTGACAGTGTGAATTAATGACTCAATCTCTTGTTGTGAACGACTGTACAGTTTTATGTCGTCCATGTAGACCTGATGGTTAACAATTATGGATGAGTTAGAAAGATGGTAACCCTTAGAGGTCTTATCAAGGATAAATGATAACGGTGCCAGGGTCATAATGAACAACAAAGGCGAAAGACTATCTCCCTTTCCACATTTAATACTTATTTTACCTAAGGACACTCCATTTGCTGTCAAAACAGTAGACCAGAGGCACATTGCAGCTTCCATAAACTTTACAATCTTGTCATGCATGAACACCAAATAGTCTCAAACAATGTAATATCCAGTCATGTGGAACAGAGCCGGTCAAAAGCTTTTCTAACATCTAACCAACCCATAAATAAATTCTTATGCCTTCTTCTAGCATCATTCATTATAAATTTATCGACAATTAAGTGATCTTTACTGCCCTTGGAGCTATGTGTGCACCCCTTCTGTTGAAAAGGGATTGCACTGACTGAAACCAAGTGTCTATGTAACACCAGCTAGTAAGAAACTTCCATACTGTTGATAAACAAGTAATTGGTCGGTAATTTGATGGAACATTGCCTTTAGAAGGGTTTTTAACAATGAGTACTGTTCTCCTGACAACCAAAGAGGGGATGATCCTGACAACAATTGATTAAAATGATGTAAAAATGCACCGTGAAGTGAGTAGAACTTTTTAATCCAAAATCCACAAATAAAGTCTGGGCCTGGGCTCTTCCAATTGGGGATTCTTTTTAAAGCCCTGATGAAGTCATCATGCTGTAATTGGGAGAAGGCCATTGGTGCATACTCTTGATCCATAGTGTCCTGCCAGGAAGCCTTTTTGTTGAAACAGATTACTCCAAAATTGCAATGTATCCTTCTTAGGAGGGGGGTAAGTGAGGCAGATTGGCATGTCATCTGCTGATAGAACTTGTGTTGATTTGATAAGAAAAGCCTATTCCGTTGCCGGCAAGATCTTTTATGTCTATAGCGCCTAAGTCTATGGGAGAGGGCCTTAACAGTCTGTCGGACCTCCTCACAAACTTCCTCCACAGATCTATAGTTTAAATTGTACCTTCTTGTTAAGTCATTTACTTTTTGCTGAGACAAAAGTCTACCACTACAAAATTCATGTAAACAGCTGAGATCCTGCTTGCACCTCCTCAGCTTGGATAAAATCCTGATCTCCCATGGTGAAGGAGAATTGCGTGACTCAGGGGTAGATAGTGTTACTCCACATTCCTCAGTAACAACTCTAGCAGCACAGTAACAAAGATTGCACAACTCAGCAAGGGATGAAGTAGGTATTCTTGAGAGAGCTGTATTCATATTATCAATAAAGTCATTCAGCTTTGGAATAAATTTGCCACGCAAGGGTGGCAAATAAATTCACAATTATTCCATCTATCCACATATGAGGAAACTCTGGCATCTAGCTAACTCACACTGACACTTTGAAAGTGCAAACTGGAAAACTTCCAGATCTGGTAAAGGGGGGTCCTCAGAGGACAACAATGCACTATCTGCAACTCCATCAGCTTTGTTAGACTCCGCTATCGCGGCTGGAGGCTCTGCCACTGGCTGCATGGGAGCGCTTTTGTGTTCCAGTGCGCAGGCCTGACTCCAGCTGCTTAAGTTCAATATCAGTACAGTAGTTATGTTTGAGCAAAGACTGAACCTGTCCACAAAGGGGTATTGGTAAAACCGGGAGGGGAGCGGGAACGGGAGATTTCTTGGTAAAACCGGGACCGGGAGCTGGGAGATCACGTACACAATACTGCAAGCAACTGTTATTTTTGCACTAAAGATGGTTTGTTGATGCAGAAGAGGACTCATGTAAGTAGTCTCCCCTCCTTCCAAACATGAGAACGAACTAGCTATAGGCTAGGGAATTATAATCGAGCCGATTGCAATAGCTACTGTACTTTTTACAAAAAGTCGAAATACTCTAATAGAGCAGTCAGCCACTCTAACAGAACAGTCCCATATTCTGTTTCTTAACTGCAATAATAAAGTGAACATTCTTAGAGCTTTCAAAAATCATGCTCCCAAAATGTTACCTATATCATTGTATTCCTCTTGTATAGCTGTATGCTTCACTCCATGTATGACTTTCATGCTATAAGTTCACCCAGACTCTTTGACCTGCTCCACTTCCACTGATTTTATTGTACCAATTGCAAGTTATTATTGCTCTGCATGGTTGTGTAGACAGTGGCTAGATCCAGAGTGCGTGCACTTTCACAGTTATGTAGCTATTGTCAGTTTATAAATTCAATAGATATTTGGAGTTTGTACAGCAAGAAATTTTGTTTGTCAGTTAGCAATAAAAGTTTCTTAAATTATCAGACTGATTTGATTTATAAATTACCCTCTGACAATTGGCAACTACCATTCTTCCTTGTCAGAGCAGCATATAATACAGACAAAATAATGAACATCTACAAGTACAAAACTTAACACATGGATACAAACCAAATATACATGGACACAAATGCAACAATTAACTTAAGGCAGATTATTGAACAAATACACGAAAACAAACAAACAGCAAGAACAGACACAACAGAGATTGGTCTGAAGTTGCCAGGATTGTCCAAAGCACCATGCACCTTTATGAACTGGAGTATATATGAACACTTCTTGTCTGTGAAGGAACAATTCCACTCTGCAATGAACATTAACAGTATAAGGTAGCCATGCAATGGAGTAGCCTATCTCTTCAGGAACCTAGCAGACAGGCCATCTGGGCCTGTGGACTTCCTAGGATCCAGAGAGTTCAGATGAGACAGGACCAAAGATTCAGAAATCCTGCTCAGCAAAAGTGAATGGATTAGTGTCACATGAAGTAGCAGGTATTGCAAAGTTGTCAGCAGATTAATGTGATGAAGTGACTGCTATATACAGTAGGAAAATGCTTATTAAGAGAGTCTGAAGTAAGTGAATCATTCAATGCTGCTTTTATGGTATTAATTCTTCCAATCATGTTTACTTATTAACACATGACTACAATTTCTGTAGACAATCCTTGCTCTGCAACACTGATGACTGAAAATGATCTATCTTGGCTTGGTGTAGCTACCATGACTTTGAGGACAAATTTCCATTCCTATCCCATCTAATAATAGAAAAGAGATTTCAGATAGTTACATCATGCAATTGTTCTTGGTCCTTTTCTTAAAAGAAAAGCAAAAACATGTATTATTGTCTATATATCTATACACACACACACACATATATATATATATATACATTGACCATGCGCATATCTCTGGAATGCTTCAAGGTATCAAGTTAATATTTAACACAAGATATATAGGTAAATTAATATCCATTGCCTTATATTCTAGCTACAAAAGAGAAAAATTGACCAACTGAAAAAGGATGCGTGCGCATAAAAAATGAGTATAGTGAATACTGTGGCAAATAGTGAACTTCACTACAAATTCTTAGTCAGATGCTCACCATTTTCACTGCTGTCAAAGTTGGGTCACATTTATAATGTCAATTCATCAGGATGGATTAACCCGGTTAATGAATTAAATACAGTATAGCTACCATCATTATTAAATCAGTGGAACTAGCCATAGCATGAGAAGGACAACAGTGACAATACTAATGGATTGGACTTATAGAATAGTGCTCACATCAGCATGCATCCTTTCAGGGGGTTTTAGAAAACCCGGACTGGACGGGACCCGGTCAACTTCTTCAAGTAAGCTAATTCACACAATAGCTATAACATACAATTCACATAATAGCTAGCTATAACATACACTCTTCACCTTGTAGCCACTCAGGCTGCCAAGAACATAATTAGCTAGCCATGATGGCTCAGACTGCAACAGCAATCGCGCACGAAACTTCATCCACAATAAAACAACCTAACTAAGCTATTAAAATACTTTCTACTACATTTCACTACACAATCGCTACAAAGCTACAAGCTCTTTCTGCTGTACTCAACTGTTACACACTAGTGACCGCCCGAATTTATTAGAATCGTGATATACAAAGTGAAAGGAACTAAGATAACAGCAAACCTCTGAATATATTTTGGTAGTGATGAATGAGTAATGGAGTATTTGCTACTTATCAAGGTAAGCTTTAAATAGAACAAAACCTTACTACTCTATAAAACTACCCTACATGGGTACTAGCTTACCTTTCTTAGTTTAGCCAGTCATCCATGACCATTCCTTTACATAAGTTCGAAGGTTTGCTGTTATCTTAGTTCCTTTCACTTTGTATATCACGATTCTAATAAATTCGGGTGGTCACTAGTGTGTGTAACAGTTGAGTACAGCAGAAAGAGCTTGTAGCTTTGTAGCAATTGTGTAGTGAAATGTAGTAGAAAGTATTGTTGTTTTATTGTGGATGAAGTTTCGTGCGCGATCGCTGTTGCAGTCTGAGCCATCGTAGCTAGCTAATTATGTTCTTATATATTTGTTAATGTACAAACTCAATCATGAGTATATTCGTACATATGTAGTTAGCTACTTATTTACAAATTTATATAATTGTTAAATAAATCTTGGCAGAGTGGCTACAAGGTGAAGAGTGTATGTTATAGCTAGCTATTGTGTGAATTGTATGTTATAGCTATTGTGTGAATTGGCTTACTTGAAGAAGTTGACCTGGTCCGGTCTGGTCCGGGTTTTCTAAACCCCCTCCTTTCAGGGACTGTGCATGGGGACAGAACTCAAAATGAGAATTTCCCAAGAAAAATTTTGATTTAGTAGAATAGCAAAGCATATGAGGTGGAGCAGGTCAAAGAACCTGGGCAAACTTATAACAATGAAAGTCACATATGCTAGATTACATAATCATTTAAAGTCTCTAGCTCTTGTTAGGTTAGGTAATCCAAAGGCTGCAGCACATGTTGCTGTCAGACCTTCAATGCTGGTTACTGTAAAGTGCTAATAATAGTAATAATATGGAGTTTGAAGCATACAACTACAGTGATGGGTGACTTTAATTTGAAAGCCCTAAGACTATACTCTTTTACTTTTACAAATAAATTAACAAGCTACTGGCCGTTAAGAGACAGAATATGAGACTGTTCTGTTAGAGTGGCTGACTGCTCTATTAGAGTATTTCGATCTTTTGTAAGTACAGAGCTATTGCAATCGGCTCGATTGTAATTCCCTAGCCTATAGCTAGTTCGTTCTCATGTTTGGAAAGAGGGGAGACTACTTGCATGAGTCCTCTTCTGCATCAACAAACCATCTTTAGTGCAAAAATAACAGTATTGTGTACGTGATCTCCCAGCTCCCGGTTTTACCAAGAAATCTCCCAGTCCCGCTCCCCTCCCGGTTTTACCAATACCCAAGTAAAGTTGTCCCTTTGCTGAATTCAAAAAATCATTTTTCATAACCACCATAGTATAACTACCTTTATTTCTATATAGACTGCTAATCAGCCTTGGGTTACTGACAATGTGCTAGAATAGCTACAGCATTATGTGACCAGATTTTACAAAGCCGATCCAAATCGCACATCAGGCAAAATCTAACTAATACCACCAGTGGATAGCTACACTATCGTACTACTAGTTTTGACCCTCAGTACTACTCGAGGCTGGTTTTAACAGACGTCTTTTCTGGGTGATGTGGAGTGCTCAAATCGCGGTTTCAGGCCTTGTGAAGGACCTGGCATGGCAAGAATCAGTGGTTTACTGGTGGACAGCCTTATATTGTTGGCCAGACGTTTTCTCTGTTGATTTTGCGACATATCAGCCACTAAGGAGCCAGCATAGCACTGTAATCTCGTGTCTGGACTCCAATCGTGGTCTGCCTCCATTTTGAGGTCTATCTCTTGCTCTCTCCGCCACCCCTTTGTGAGCACTCGTGATACTACTTCGCTCGTCCAACTGTTCAGATTTTCTATCTTATTTGGCGGGAAACTCTACAAGCAGCTACAAGAACTGGAAGTGGCCTGAAAGGTAAAAGATTGATGCATCTTTTGTGTAAATTTCATACACGTGCTTGCTATCCTTGGAGAGTTGTGCTGGCTTCAATTCTTTAAAATCGTTTATCTCGAAACTTCTAATGTGCGATTTGGATCGTTTTTCCAAAATCTATGCAGTCACATATAACACTCATGTGGCTGTAAAGGAGCCAAACACACAAAAACATACTTTGGAATCACTCCATGACCAGTGCCAGCCATCATACACTGACCAGACGTCTTTCCACTACTCCAGGATTCTTGGCAGGTCACGTGATGCCCCAGAATTAATTAATTAATAATATAATTATATAGGTATTCCAGTATCCGAGATTTTTTAATAAAAAAATTCTCCGTATATTCCCCAATAGAACCCTGACACAAAATAACAACTCGTGTTTAACTTGGGATTGCTCCGTCGTCCGAGCTCCAATGAGGATGAAAATCGCTGTGGGGTTTGTCCACACGCTGATCATCATGAAAATCTTAGTTTTATCGTGCGCGTTACATATATACGGGTTGCCTATTTAGGGCGTGTCCCTTGTGTAACGCGAGAAAACGCGACTTTCCGTTTTACGCATGATTACAATGTTGGTCAAGAAGTCAACAAAAACCCATTTTTTAAAATAGTTTGACAAACGTTTTTGGTTCTTCAAAGGTACAAGATGAGTTAAAATCATCCATTCTATGATTCTAAGTAGTAGCAAAGTCTTACAAAGAATGTTTTCAGCGAGTTTTATCGCTTTCCAAAAACCCAAGATTGAGAGAAAATCATCTTCTCGTTCAGCCTTCACCTTACACGTTGGATATGTTATAGCTCGAACCTTTCTCTATAACATACTTTCTGTTCTGAAGGCTGGCTAACTCTTGCTTGCTAAAGTTAACCGAAACATTCATTTTCTAATACATTTTTGACTTAGCGAACTCGGAAAGTATGTGGAAACTTTACGGTAAAACGACCACGCCTTAAAAAGGCAACCCGTCTATAAGTAAGTTTTGTGTTGTTTTGTAATCTTTTCAAGCCATGCAATGTATGTAGAATACTTTAAAACTTTTAAAAATGTACTGTTGGGTCAGGAAGGTAGTCACTGGTGCTTACTTTAAAGTTCATAGTTACTTCGCTCGGGTTAGCGATTTTCAGCTCCAGAGCAATTTTCTGATGGCTGTGTCATCAGCTCAAAAGTATAAACCACTTCAAAGTCGGTATAACAATGCCATAATTGAAACCACAACTCCACCTTAAGTATTGTTGCATCATTGTGGCACCTCCACTTTAGTTGTTTACCTTTTATAAGTTGTTAACTTGATGTTTTTACTTACTTGATATAGCCACTTGCCTATGGGTATACACCACTGTATTGAGAAGTGTTCAGTAGGTGAAACATATTTGCTTATCACAAAGCATACAAAGATCACTGAGATCCGATACGATCTGAAGTTACTCTCATTACATGTATAAACCTGCAGCTAGAAGCAACTGTAGTTTCAAGATAGTCCAGATTGCTAGATGGCTTCCTGATTCAATTGTGCCATTTTTCCCTTTAAAATGTATGGGGAACCCTGGAGAAAAATGTACCTTTTTCAGTTTTTAAGCACTGTGCATGTCAAAGTAGCTAATTCCAACCAACAAACTATATATTTCTGAGATCAGCAATCAATACTCTTATCTATTGAGCATATAAAAAGCCCATTTTTCCAAAATTTAAAAATCGGGTTGGAATACCTAAATTATATATAAGCTGGAAATTTTAAAGCTATAACTTAATCCCACAATCACATTTGCATGTAGCTGGTTAGATTATAAATACATTTTCCAACGCATATTTGTTGGTCTGGTATCAACATCCCATCAGACTACGTGTCGTCCACATAGATAAAGTACAGGCATGCATGCAGTGATCCCGTTATATTATATGCATAGGAGGTGGAAGGGTGCTATAGCTGGCGGTGCCTAAAATTTATGGTGGTAGCACACCAAGCATGTCACATGCTAATTCTAGGGGGGTCTGGGGGCATCCCCCAGGTAATTTTTGAAAATTAGGTGTCAGGAGATTGAATTTGGAGGCATTTTCGGTGGTTTTAGCTGTTAATCAAAATAATACTGATACTTTTTTATACATGCTTGACTGTTGTATTAGGGTGACCGCTTTATTGGGTTGACCGCTCTATTAGAGTATTTCGATCGTGATTGACAAGTTTCTAGAAGTTCACGTGACGACTATTGCACAATACAGCTTTGAGTTGGGGGTGTTCAGCACCCCCAGTATGGAGCACCCCCAACACCCCCTCTTCTGCCGCCTATGATATGGAGCATTCTGTCTGTTTCATTATCACTGTACTATATGAAGCATTTTAAATTGGTACTTCTGGTATAGCAATACAAAATATTTCATATAATTCAGCGATTGATGTAAACAGTGCAGAATATTTCAATATAAAATAATGATTAGTGCAAGCATGGATATGATGATGATGACATAATAGAGCGACCATTTAAACAAAAGATGACAATGCAGACCATTCAGAAAGGTCTTGGGTACTTATAGGAGTAGTCCTTGACCTTTTGCTGATTGTTTTGTTTATGTAAACATCGATGAATCACCAAATTAAAATTTCCAATGCAGGTTATGAGCTGATTATTAAAACCCCTACCATGCAAGCAGCCAGTACTGTTAATAATAATCATGTATGGAAACTATATTGCTATAGCTGCTGAACTGTATATTAACAAAATGGAAGTACATAAATTTTAAGCAACTAAACTGAGAGTGGTGCATACTGTAAGAGTGTGTTTTACTTCTAGTGACTCATATTTGTATCTAGTATAATTTTTATTTTTTTTTAATTGTATGACCACAGAACAAGCATCAGAATGATCATACTCGTGATCCATTGTTCAAATTGTCATTAGCTATTTGGCTTCACTTAAATATATATTAAATTCTTGCAGTTTTACTTGTGCATGAGTACACATAGTATCCATTTAAGTACATACCCTTAAGGGGCCAATCCAGGATTATGAAAGGAGGTGGGATTTGCGCATCCCCTAGAAGCTATACTCATGAGCTATAGATGGTTTCAGTTTGATACTGATATTGCTTTGGTAAACAGCATAGGCGGCGGAAAGGGGGGGGGGCTAGGGGGCTAAAGCCCCCCCTCAGAATGATATCACACCGAAATTATCTTTCTTGGAGTGGGGCTGAAAACCGTGATAAAGATCGAGATACTCTAATAGAGCAGTCACTCTAATAAAGTAGTCAGTGTGTAGCGAGCTATGAAAGGATTTTTATGTAGTTTATCAGCTAGAAATGGTAGCTGGTGAGGTGGAAAGCTCTTGTCAGTTGGTTGTGACCTTTTTTTTTTTTTGGTCTCACCTTACCAAACTATAGAAATAAGTCTGGGTCAGCCCAGCCCCCCCTCATGTCAACTACTTCCTCCGCCGCTGGTAAACAGTATAAGTTTTGCACACACATACATATCCAGCTAAATAGTTGCTATACAGTATAGTAATATGTTTTCTAGGTGAAGCATGGACTGTGGGAATTGGTGACAGTAGTGATTTCCTGATCCTGTTAGTAAATTATGTCTACAGCTATGATATAGCTACAAAAAAGGACAGTTAGCTACTAGTATCTATACTAAAACAGCCTAGTTGTAAAAAAGTGTGTGACAGTACCAATTTCACCTGATTGCCATTATAAATTTTTTTGTCATTACCCTAACATCATAGCCACCACTTTAGACTTCAGATATTTTTTTACCCTGGCTGTGCTGGGGCCACACCTTTCTTTTACAGCTATGCTGTTGTGGTTTAGATATCACCCCTTTTCAAATTTGTATGCTCCAAATGGGCCAGCCTTGTCTTTTTTGGTAATGCAGAAAGGAGGAATCAATCAAGAGTACTAAGACATTTGTTTGCGAAAATATTTCATTTTTGCTTATATATTAATACAGTAACTCTCTACAGGGTACTGAAAATTGTTTGTAACTAAACTCTCTACATGCAGGGTGGCTTGTTATACCTGAACTCTAGAAGATGACTTGCTTGTAGCTGAACTCTCTACTGGGTGACTTGTAATGTATCTGGCCTTTATTTGTTTAGTTTACTAGACGGCCGGTGTCTGATGCATCCCGGGGACCAGCTCAAAAGAATACAATAAAAACTTATATTATGTCGACAGTGTTATTTGCTATAAATTGTCATTCAAGAGTCGAGTAGTGTTAGTAGATTTTATTTAAACAGGGATAGAGTGCTACTTTCAATCAAGTCATTAGATAAATCATTCAAATCTTGGATCATTTGCTCCTCTATATCTGTAGTAATCACAATTGGTAGGAGGGATAATGCATTTAAATGGAAAGGGTGGTACTGTTGGCTTGATTGTACTGGTTCGGGTGAAGTAATGATGATTGATTTATTACCATCTTGATTGGTAAGTGTCTGGTATTCGTAGCCTTGCCTCTTGGAGCTCAAGACCCTGTTCGATGAAATGCCAAGTTATTATGGCACTATAGTAGCGCAAATTAAAGTTAATAAATTTTTCAAACCCCTTGGTTTACTATAAGTAAACTGCCAGTACATAACTTGACAGTTTTCTCCAACAGTAAACCAATGATTTACCACTTAGTAAATGCTCAATTTAATTGTATTGTGATTTACTGCAAATTTACTCATGGTAAAACTGACACTGGTTTACTGCACCAGTAATCTGAGAGAGGCCTTTTAGTTTACTACATATAGTAAATTTCTGGTAAAACGGCCCTATTCAAGCAGTGGAGGCGTCCCTCCTCCCGTACTAACTCGACTGAAGCTGGAACATGACTCTTACAGGGTATACAACTAATAAAAGTAAGCACACAAAAATGGCAAAATTAACTCTACTACTACAACTACACTACCACCACCACTAATACTAATTAAGGGGATTGCCATCATCAGACCCCTGCAGAACCCAATATCTGAGGACTGTTCTATAGCATTGTTAGTCCATAAGGCAACAGACAGTTGCTGGAGGAGACTTTTTCTTGTTAACTTGGGAGGAACACCACTACAGGGGGTGGTTTGGTCAACAATGATGTTTAAAGATTGCAAGGCAAATGGGGATCAGACTTCAAAAGTTTCCACTACTAAGGGAATAAAATCTGCTCCCACCTTCACAGCTGCCAGTTGTTTCTCATCCTTGGCCAACTCTCCAGCTGCAGCAACCACCTCAGCACAAGACATAGATGAGGAAATATAAGCAGGCTGAGTAGTACTGCATATGGAGATATCAAAATAGGCAGAGTGACCATGCTGGAAGTCAGGATGGAAGATATCACCCAGGCGTAAGCCATCATTATAGGAAGCACACTGCTCCTTTAGAACACCAGGATGATCTTGTGATAGAGCATTATAAAGGATGTCAACCAGTTCCTCCTCTGGTCAACCCTGTAAGGCCGGTAAACCCTGTAAGGGTTGAACAGAGGAGGAACAAGAACCCCTTATACACATGATGGCAGAATGCAGTAAGGAAAAACTGAGACGAACCCTAACCCTAAACTTGCATGCATATCCGGCTTATAAGTGTTTTTGTACTTGGCCACATATGTAAGGAAGCAGCCAGCAAAACAACTAGTGTTACAACCATCTGAACTGGCCACTTAGAGGAAATTAAGCCAAGCAATACATACATAATCAACATCAGCATACCACATGGCCATAGTACCTGGGGTTTATAAATCTATGACGTGGCCATTTTACCTCCTACCCAGTCATTTACATCCACCCGGGGTCACAGCACGAGATATATACAGCTGGCAGCAAGAACAAATACATACCTGCACTCCTTCTATACCCAATACAGACTTCAATCACTTCAAAACAATTTTAGAAATTCATCTATTCAAAAGCTTGCATATATTATAATTTATATACTCAATTCTGAGTTCTGTACATCACAATACTATATACAGTTCATGCTATATAAATTTGTTACCGACTGTTGGTGACATGTGAACAGTTCAATCACAACCTACGTAATATTATATTGTTGTGATCCTGATCTTCAATCTGTGTATAGGGCTGCCAAACTTACTAGAAAGTATAGCTATGTACGTGAAATACTACATCTTAACATCGTTTGATGACAACTAGCAAAACTCCAGCAAATACTTTTGAAAATCATAGGGGCACTTATTGCGCATGAAAATGCTGGGGTCACAGTTTGTAGTGATTTTGCAGTACCACTTAAGCATATGCTAGAAAAGGTGCAAATGAGAGCAACTAAGCTAATTAAAGGATTCAACGGGCTTCCATATTCAACTAGATTACAAAAACTAGAATTGTATTCACTTTACTGCCGACGCGAGCGAGGAGATTTGATTGAAACTTACAAGATATTAAAAGGGTACTATGACATTGAATGGTCTAAACTGTTTACGTTGAATACATCAAATACCAGAGGACATTCTTTGAAACTTTTTAAGAAGCAGTGTAGAACAAAACAGAGATTAAATTTTTTTACCCAACGAGTTGTCAACATTTGGAACTTACTCCCACACCATGTAGTATCCTCACCCACTATAGCTCTTTTTAAACAACAATTGGACTGTTATTGGAAACAACAAGGACATGGATATGAACAAAGGCCTAGTGCCTAAGCATATTTTTGTATTTAGTGTTGTGTGTATCCATTATCAATAATAATAATAATAATAATAATAATATGTGACTGGATCTACGAAAACCGTTCTTATCGCCCAAGACAGGAAATTTGATTTTTTCACACAAACACAAAGCTTAATGAATGCACTATCAAGTTTCACTGCCACAGTCCACCAGAGTAAAGTGGTCTGCTTTTGCTGGCTGCTTTTCTAGAGCACAGTGGCAAGCCGTACGAGTGGTCTGGGGTCCTGATGGAGCCCTGGCCAACCAGGAGATGGCTGTGTGTGGCTGTACAGCTCTGTGGTGTTGGACAAAGACCTGTGCTGTAAATTTCCTTTCATTTTAGCCAGTTCTGAGCCCTGAATGGCCTATAACTTGGCCTAGTTCATCCCAGCACGTCTCTTTTCAATTTTTGAACACCATCTTGCCCGCCTTCCAGGGCCCCCCGCCTCCCACCCTTCTGGAGCTCGCCTCCCACCCTTCTGGAGCTCGCCTCCCACCCTTCTGGAACTCGCCTGATACAGACAACCTCGGTTTAAAAACTATCTAAAATGGCGGGAAACTTAGCTGTTGACTACTTCTTCAGTGGATGATCAGGAAGGTAAGAAATTGTTGTGAAACGTGTGAAAGTTTGGTGTGCGTAGCTACCACCATTGGCCAGCTACTACACACAATATTTAAAACCGACGTTTCTCGATACTTTTAAATGGGCGATAAGACCGGTTTTCCCAGAGACAGTCACATATTAATTAATTACAGTACATAATAATCTCATCCTAATATATATATAATTACATAATACATACGCCAATAATAATAGTTAATTATTTAATTATTTTCACTTGTCTCTTGGTTGTCTTCTACCTGAAGTCGAATATTAATAAGGACGGTAGAATTTGTTATAATGCTACTGCGAACAGCTAAACTCCTTTTGTAGGTATTATTTGTCCCACAGTCTGCACTCAAAATGACACCTTTGTTTTCATACACCATCGAACGTTTGACATCCTTTTGGGTAGCAAGAGGAACATCAGAACTGATAAATACTCCACAGTCATTATATAAACTATCGTGGTCCACATTTATAATTGTAGTTTCACACTTTCTCTCAAACAATGACAAAGCTGAAACTTGTGTTGTGTTGGTGAATGAATCACGAGCTGAAGGAAATTTCTTGTGCACAGAAGAACACTTTACACGATATACCTAAACAATCACACAATGCATTAAATACATACATTAACAGTTAACACATGTATGTTATGAGCAACATGTTAGCAAAACATGCTAGCAACAATAAGAGCAATCCTAGAAACGTAACTTTTTAATAGAATACACAGTACAATTAGTTACCTTTGGAGTAAACAGCACATATACCATTGGATACATCCATAGGCAATCACGAAGTGTTATCAACAAAAGTGTTCCCTCTTGAACATCATTTAAACGAAAAATGATCACAATAGCTTGGCAAATAGAGGACACCATAATAGCCAGGATACTAGTCAGGTTTATTACAGCTGACTCATGGAATTTGTGGTAATTTCCAACCTTTGGGATGTGTCTCTGTGTCACAAATGCTAATAGCACACTGAACAAGGCTAGTATAGCGTGGAGTGTAAAAGTAACAGCTAAAAACACAAATTCATGTCCTCCACTACACACTGCATAAATCTTCTTAACAGAAGAATCATCCTGAAATGTGATCAGTAATGTGATGTAATACAGTAGAATCTGCCTTAACAGCTGTGGACTTTCACAGGCTTATTTTACTTCTAAACTATACCCAATTTTATTATTTATGTGGAATGAAAAGTAGCCGCCTACACTGTGCATGGACAGCTCAAGGGTAACTGTTATATATACAGACAGGTTCCACTGTGATGTGAAACTATTTTGGCATACCTCACTGACAGTTGTAATGGTGTGTAGTGTTAAAGGAAACACAGCACTTTGAACAATCAATAACACCAATGATGGTATAGCAATGACAGCAACTCTCAGGAATAAATACTTGTCAGATAAATACCTCTGTGTATCATTATATTATTTATAACATTATAATAACATATTTAAAAGTACTTACATGCTTTACCAGTTTCTTATTAAAAAATAGTTTGTAGAGTCTCCAAATTTTAACAAAAAGTGTTCCAAAGGTGACCACAAAGGCTATTTCATTACTCCACACCCTAGCCTGTATGATCAGATGGTATGGAATTCACTGGTAAGACTAGTGATCACTGACATTACAAATTGTTGTGGTGAGAGGTTCAGGCATGTCATCATCAAGTACAACAACATATAGTAAGGTCCCTACAAACCCTACACATACTCCGACTAAGATGAATGAGTTAAGACGATAACTGCTTCGTTTCACTACCCTGTAGAAAAAGGCACATAATTTACTAACATGTAAAATTATAGAACTCAAGTTCATCACACAAATTGTATTATAATATCAGTATATTCTTACTGATCTGCTCTGCATCCTGAGGGAGACATAGCAGATCAGTGATCACTAGTCAGATATGCAATGCCACTCAGCACATTAATGATCATTAATGAGGTGTGCTGTGTGTTGACTCCTACTTATCTGCTATATTGGAGGTGGCTAACGTGAGAACCTCTCCAGAGGACAGAGGTCTCTGTATGATTTTATAAAGATCTCATTATCTCCCAAAGATCAAAGAATTTTATGCATACCATTATCTAATTTGTATTAAAATACTTATAATATCAGAAGTACAACTGTTAAAATGTAGCACTAGCATCTTTGGAGTGATTTAAAGCATGGAGTCATTGGAGGAATTGTATTTTGAGTTTTCATGGACAATAATGCTATTTTAATCATGTAACATGTACGTATATTACATTGCCTCCTGTTTGGTACTACACATTGGACCCAGTTCTGCTATAACATGGTACAGTCACAACTACACTGTACCACTCACCGGTGATTACTGTAGTAAACATTAAAACTGAAGAAGAATA
Source organism: Dysidea avara (assembly GCF_963678975.1). NCBI lineage: Eukaryota > Metazoa > Porifera > Demospongiae > Dictyoceratida > Dysideidae > Dysidea > Dysidea avara. The sequence goes on along the minus strand of NC_089286.1, from coordinate 9,298,132 downwards.
TAGTGGACAGGATGCCAAATGAAGACAAAACACCAGCTATCACTTGTTCAGCTAACGTACTGGTCAAAACAGAAGGGGCAGGAGAATCTTTTGGAATATAACCACCTGAAAGAGATAGAAATGAGTACAGTATAATGACTCATTGTGATGCAATCGCATTTACCTTGCCAAATCAGGCTTCTATTAGGCAGGCTATACAACTTATCAGTAGAAAGCAATGGATCAAATATCATCACTGCTGTGGCGGTGCCATCTAGAGGACATACACAGACAAATGCATATACAAATTGTAGCAACTCAGTACATGTTAAGTAATTTCATTTATTTACATTTGCACTGTACCCTTGTATCCATACTCCAAAAAAATGCATAGTTCCCAAAACTGGCATATGTATTGTATACAAAGACTGATCATTAAAATGACATACTTTGATACTGCAATATTTGTAGAGAAGCAGGTTGAGCACTGTCCTCCTTAAACGACACATCTCCCTATTGTGGTATTGCATGTAGCTACACACGTTATTAAATTATATATGCAATCGCTAACTGAAATTCCTTCAAATGACACATTCGCAACAGCTTCAGTAAAAACATCTGCCATCTCAACTGAACTGTAAGTGAAGTCCTCCAGCTGTCCTAATCCTCTTTCTGCAAGTACTGATATAGATGAGTTTAAGGCTAGAGCAATTGTCCAGATAGCATCATAAACAAAGCCAACACTTAAAAACACATCTGTCTTGACATCACTTAAAGTGCTCTTATCAGCTAATTCTTCCTCATACTGTGCCATGGTCTATCAATGAATAAACTACTAAACAAGACAGGCCATTAAAGGCATTACTTTTACCTTCTTAGACACTATAATTCTTGACAGGTTACTTTTCACTTCACTATTAGCTACAAGTACTAAGGAATGATCTAGGGAAGATCCCATTTCTTTCGCAGTGCATTCATCATCATTAACATTCCACCAGCTAGGGTGAAACCAGCCAGGGAATAGCCAGACAAAATCTGGTCCAGCTAGTCCATTTTTAATCACCTACGTAAAGGTTATAATGGTTGTAACTAAAAGCACAATAATTATGTAACAATTCAAGAATTCAAACACTTAATACACCTAAGTATAGAATTCTGGTCTTTTAAAGTAAGTGTGAACAAAATAAGTGAAGGTTCATATGTGTTACACACACACACACGCACAAGCAAAGTAAAAGCAAAGCTTACAGCAGCCATGCAAAACACAGCTATTACCACCCAGTGAACCAGCACTGGGATGCCTGTGCACCACTCAGGTGCTTTGAGCCTTGTGCAGACAAATCCAGGGTTAGTAACCCGCAGGAGGACTATCCAGGTCTCACTGAGAGAGGACGCAGAACACAACAACCCTAACACCGCTAAGCGAGACAAGGACAGTTGGACACACGCACACACACACACACACACACACACACACACACACACACACACACACACACACACACACACACACACACACACACACACACGTACAATCAAAAGGTTCAGTGTTCAATAATTACTCTCAGATACAAATAAGCTATATCCTTACCCTACACCAGAGGGTCACAACAGCTCTTTTAGGTGCCAACGGTGGCCATGCTATGATAATTCTAGCATCGACTTGCTGTTAGAAACAATTAACACAAAATAAACACATCAAACGTCACTGTGTAAATTTAACCACCTTGATCATCCTAATAGCATGATCTTCACTGCCATGTGTAACAAGCTCACTCAAAACAACATGAACTCCATTGCTCCTCAATATCTGAACCGTGTTTAGTCCAACCTGTAGGAAGAGAATGCACACAAATATTCAGCTGCAGCTGGTAAAAGAACAACAGATAATTTTATACGTGCATGTTTTTGCACCACTGAAATGGATTACACGTATGGTGCGTACACTGCTATTTTATTAATACTACAGCATTGTGTAATCATTTAGCTATCAGTGTGCATGCAAACACCATGTATGGTATAAACTTCTGTGAGTTCTGTCATTCTCAACAACTAACATGTAACATACTCAAAGTGTAATAGCATAATACAACACATACATTCAGTGTAAAGTCATCATCATAATATATCACTGCTACTCTATTCCAATTCATCTTTTTTAGGACTTCACTGTATCCATCAAAAAATTGTTTTATCTCAGGTATTGTCCGAAAAAACCTGGGGTAGTTCTCTTTATCTCCAAACACCGGAGAGCTGGCTGTATAGGATACCTGAAAATAGCAAAATCAATCTATCCCTCATTAATAGGTATATAACCCCATGCATGCTTTCTTGTAGCCTTACTACAAACTTATGCACATGTATACTTTAATTGTAGTGATGTGTTATCAACCTTTAAAATGCAGTTGAATTTGTAACAAATATAGCTGTTCAAGCAGTCCAGTTCTTTACAATGTCTTAATAGACAGGAGCAATTCCATCAGGGAGCTGGAAAAGGGAAGGGCACAGCCAGGATAAGATGCAGGTGGTTGGCATGAAAAGTTATTTGGTTATAGTTTACATCATTATTGTTCAATGAGACATTCAAATGTCATCTAAATGGATTGTATGGATGTAGATGATCTAGTAGCAGATCAAATTCAAACACGTTGTATTGTAACGACTGCATTATTAGAGTTATTGGCTACTCTATTAGTGTATCTCCACTGGTTTATAAAATTCATTTTAATAAGTAGATGGTTAAGCTGAAGAGGCCGGTTGTGGTAGAAAAATATTCCCATATCACTATCCAACATATGTATTAATTATTGCTAGGAATAATATCATCTAATCAAAAACAGCAAAGCTGTAAAAAAAGGGTGCGGCCTCCAAAAAAAGCCAGGATGAAAAAAGATGTGAAATCCAAGGTGGCAGCCAAGGAATGGCTGTGGTGGTAAGGAATAGCTGTGATGGTAGGTAATGGCAAAAATTTTAATAATGACAATTCAGGTGAATTTGGTGCTGAATCCTAGTGAAACTTGGAGGAGGCAACGCAAATTCACCTGAATTTTTATCATTAAAATTTTTGCCATTAACCTACCATCACAGCCATTTCTTGGCTGCCACCTTGGATTTCACATCTTTTTTCACCCTGGCTGTTTTGGAGGCCGTACCCTTTTTTTACAGTTTCGCTGCTTTTGATTAGATTAGCTAATCTCAATCGCGTAGTTGTTACACACTGTTGGTTTTTTTGTTGTATCTTAGTGGTCTTTAGCTCAATTTCTTTCAAACTACAAAAGGGTTGAGGTTTAATAGTTAACTTATCCATGCACTGATTTTCAGCTTCTTCCCATAAGCGGTTTACCCTGTAAGCATGACAACATATTGGTGTTATTTTATGCGAATAATCGCTAATACCTCCTTGACTACTTATTGTATTCCAGGAAAACTTGGTACCAAGATGTGCCTTTATATCCCCAATTAGTGTGCCAAATTTCAAGCCAATCACATATGGCGTTCGTGTTTTATGGCAGTTAGTGTGCGAAAAGAGGAAGAAAAATAAGAAGGAAAAAAATGAAGAAACTAAGCAAATTTTTGAAATCGCATATCTCGGGAATGCTTGAAGTGATTTTGCTCAGATTTGGTATGTGGAGTACTGAAGTTGGCAGACATGTCCATAGCAAAAATTGTCTTGTTTCGTAAAGGTAGCACAGAACTACGGAGGTGCAAAAAGCACGTTTTCTTTCTTCCTGTCAATATACTCACGGTGTTGCATGCTGGCTTCTTGGCCACACGACACACTACCCGTGTGTCTTGATGGTAGATGCATCATAGTTGATGAACTGTTATGCATTTCCTTGTCTTTCATTGTGATTTGCACTGGTCTGTATACATAGTCCCAGACAATAATACACTCATTGTTTCTTCTCTACTCTCACAAATCTATTAAATCCCAATTGCTGACAGTTGGATCAGAGTATAATTATTATTATTTAGAAATGATCTAGTTAAAACATGAGATTGTATACCTGTGTAAGGTGGAAATACTTCTCAGCCATCTCTCCCATTGGGATATTAGCAACAGAACAGGCAGGTCCGAGGATCATCAGTTTAGTTGGTTGTGAAGGATCAGTTTGTTGAATCAGATTGTACATTGCTGGAACTGATGAGCACTAGAGGAATAGAAAACATGTAATGTATTGTTCACACAGTACATGAGGTATCAGATTTGCATTACGAAACAACTAGTAAACTGCTAGTACTATAATAATTATTGCTTAGGACACTATAGTACAGAGACTTGTTTTTTAGACCCAACTGTAGTCCTTTTACTCTTGCATTTAGTTTTTGGCTTGCACAAGCCTCTTGCCAAGGGACAATGTGCAACCCCTACTGCCTGAGTCCCTTGAACAGCAGTAAATAATACTGCAACTGATTTCATACAAATTTGCAATTGCATTATAATTATATGTAACATTTACAGCTAAAAGTATATATCACATGTACAGTGGTTTATTTACTGTCTGTGACATTCCTCTATGATTAGCAGATGGGACATGGAGCCAGTAGGCTATGGATGATGCAAACTGTTAAACAAACAATATCCATAAAATTGCCAGGCAAGCTTTTAAAATAACTCAACAATAGTTATTGAATGGCTTCAGCAATGTGTCTATTTGTTCAAGCTGTCCTTGCCATATACACACACCATCCCTCCTGGAGGAGACTGAGTGTGGCCCCGACTAGACATTGGGTGACCTGCAGTTCGATTCCTGGGGTTGGAGGGATTTTTTTCCTTACTTTGGCCCCTTTTCTGTTACACCTTTTCAGCTATAAATCACTAAGTCTAAGTCCTTGAAATTAGGTTAGGTAATCCTAAGGCTGCAGCACATGTTGCTGCAGACCTTCAGTGCTGGTCACTGTAAAGCATTAATACAATACAATACAATACATTACTAGTTGAAATTTGTTTAACAAAATTAAAGTGAAGCCAAATACAGTGCCATTAATGTACAATGGAAGACAGTTGCTATCTTTTCATTATCAAGCACAGTCAAGCATGCACCATGTCGGGGTTGGATCCAGATATTCTATTAAGTGGATGAAACATACCTTGGTAGTAAAGCAGGGATAAAGTATGGGATGGTTTTATTTATTCTTTTGGAAGTTTTTTTATCTTCACCTTTTTTTGGGCATTTTTCATAGTTTAAGTGCTGCAATGGAGGTTGGAGGTGTTTGGCCATCTACAGTGATTGATCCTTTGAATTTTAAGGCCGTGAATTCCTATATTGAATACGGCAATTTTAATAAGTTGTACGTCCAGGCATGGCCCAGACAAATATTAAGGTTAGCTTAGATAATCTGTGTCATCACTGCTCTACATTAACAATTCAAGCATAACAATGCGTGGCTCCACACAAGTCCTCACACAATTCTGATAAATGGGCTTGGCTCCATTAATTTATTCTTGTGATGGCAATTTAAAGACCTGGAAATTAGACCCAGATACAAATGTGACCAATAGTCTGGATGCTGTTTATGACTTACGAATAACCAATACTTCACAAAATTTTTAGCTATTTATAATGTAATGTGGAGTTGACCCCTGAACTTACATAATTATTAAAGTTCAACAATTCAATTGTCTTAGCCATTAAAAGAATTTGGAGGGCTTCTATAGATGTTTGCATGGTGGCTATATTATAATTTATGCATATACTTGTGATGCTGGCCATATTGCTTATGTCCACCACTATAATAGTTGTGCGTGAACAATACTTCACACAAAACTAGCTATACGTATACATATTAGCTTTACTTACTCATAACAAAGCATTGAGTTTCCAACAACATGTCCATAGCTATATGCATAGCTAACCAAAAGATGTTGATGTCTTTATTCAAACCCAATTCACTATAGCTTAAGCTAGTACTTATAACATTACATTAGATGCTTTGATTAGAAATTTGTGCAAAGGCCAGGCTATACTTTTATTAAATCTGCTGTGTTATTCTAGGGTCATAAAGAACTGCAATTTCATAGCAAGCTAAAGAGGTTTTCAGAAGAATCCAAAACACGTATATTTACGGGACGCCAATCTTATGTAGCCACGACAATCTACGAGAAATATCGGAAATTGTGTGAAAATAGCACAGACGCATTTCAGACTTCCGGACATATGAATTTTTGTAACTTACTTCAGCAATGGTTGTTAGAGACTTTTTAAAGAAACAGGATGGATGTTTGCCAGTATAGTAAGCAAAGATTATCCAGTGCTATATTTTGAAGACTAAGTATGCTTTAGTCGCCAAGAAGCTTTTGGCTAAATGTGAAATTCGCCCACCAGCCACAGTTAAGCAGCTTTAGTCACAATACTCCACAGACAATATGGGTATAGTGATTAACAACATATCCGTTCCTTAGCTGCACTGCTGGTTTTCGAGATGCTAATAGAACATCCCATGTTTTATATGTCCATACTCCATAGTGACCTAAAATATAGCTGCTTTTACAGGACGTAAGTTCAAACATAATGGCTTTCCGTAAATATACATGTTTTCGGATTCTTCAGAAAACCTGTACAGAGTATCAACATCTCTGAGCTAGTTTTTGCATATCATATCATAGCTATAATTGAATGCCTGCACAAGCTGGACACCAGATTTGTAAGCTTTGTATACATCATACTGGTGACATAATAGTAATGCACACACTAGCTGATTAGATAAAACCTGCAGCACACACTGTTTACTGTGTATGCATAACTGGTTGTAAATTACACATATATTAGCACATTAGCAATAGCTAACACTTTTGAAACTATATGTATTCTTGTTACAGTATGAATAGATTTGTTTTGTACCCTGTATAGTGTATTCATTGCCGTTGTTATATATTACTAATAAAGTATACTCCATAACGGCGCTACCGACATACAGCACATATAGTGGTGCCAGCTAGCTAACACTCAATGACTCACAGCAGAGTTCGCATAGTCCACAACTAGTCGATATCCCGGCAGCAGGTCACACATCCCATTAATCTCCTCCAGAGCTAACTCCATGATTGGTATCCTATCTATCCCATCACAGTTATCCACGGGGACCTTCCTTGTATCATTCTTGTCCGTGCAGGGGAAGAAGCCGATCACGTGAATATCAGTCGATCCATTTCTTCCACATTGACAGCTCAAAGAATTTGCAAAAACGAACAAGAGCAACAAACGGATCATAAAATCTCCCGACTCACACAGTAGCCGGCTGACGCCAACACGCACAACGTACATTATGTAGCGGATTGGATCACGTGATGCAATCAAATTTCCATTTTTGATCTTTATATCCGTACATCTGTGACACTTGCATGGCATCAGTGATAACTGCGTGTCCGTGTCGAAAACAGTCAAGTCGTACACCCCTAAAACTATTTAATAATTATTATAGCCATGGACTATTTTGCTACATAGCTATAGCTAATTGAAATTTAACATTCTCATCACAATTGTGCATCTAGTTCTCTTAGTTGTCTGCACATATAGCTACATATTAATATTACAAGTAAAAGAGAGCCTGTAAAGTGTGATTCGCACAACAATTTAATCAACAAATTTACAATTAGCTACCTTTGTACTAACTATACAATTAATTAATTATCATACAACAAAGTAGACCAGCTACTGTCAAAGGAACTGAGCGTGAGTGCATTAACTATATCATAGATCCTTTATAAAGGATCTATATGACTATATGATTGGGTAAACTGTTCCAGTCAATGATTGTGGCTTGTACAATTAAAAAGTAGATCTCACTATTGTTGTCACTTGACACTTAATTAAATAACTTGTAATTGTGACCCCTAGCTGTTGATAAAGTTGCAACAATAAACAAGTCTGATGTGTCTAGATTGATGGTTAAGCAATAGATGATAAAACGTTATCATATCTCCACACACTGGCATGCAGTCCACGGTATTAAAGATTTAAGTGATGGTAAGTTTAGAGCAACGAGGCAATAATCATTGTGTGTGCGGTGGATCAACTTTGTGGACTCTTCTCTGCATGTACCTATTCTAGAATGTATTGTGGACCCCAGATGATGTAACCATACTCTATAATGCTGGATGGATATATGATTTGTACAGGTTGCATTGATAATTGTATTATGGTCACTAAAGTATTGTGAATAACTGCTAGTAGTCTTGGCAACTGTGGTGGTATGGTTGTGAAACTTTAACTGCCGATTGTCAGTCAATAAATGCTCCCATGCAAGTTCCTTGCAACATCACAAGGCATAGTGTAATTGCCATACATGTATTGTATTCACCAAATCCATTGATGTGTGTCCAATTACACTCACTAATGTTGAACTTCAGTTGCCATTTCTTGGACCAACTTAGCAATCTTGGAAATAGCCAACAGTCCTGATAGTTTAACACCATTCTGTAGCAACATTAAACAGGCTGTAGGACCAGGAGTCCTACAGACCTTCAGCATTTGTGCTGTAAAGTCAAATAAAAATCAGTGAATTGAAAAATGGGGCTATTAATGGCATGTCACTATTAAACAAAGAAGGGCTTGTAGTACTCCACTGACACTTGATTCACAATTGTTCTACACAATTTTCTGTGCCGATAGTTGTGCAGGACAGAATCAAATGGCTTGGCAAAAATACAAACAGTGGCCATCATCAAGTATTTGGTCCATGCAATCATTTATCTTAAAATTTCCTCCTTATTATACGTCGATCAATCCTAATTTATAAGACTTACATGTAGCTGTGTATATAGGTGTAGATGGGTGTGCCATGTATGAAATTAGCACATGCAGTAAGATATCAGCTACAGAGCTAGAATTGCACTAAAATGATAGCAGCGCAGCCGCTAGTAGTCCAGCAGATGGAAGACAAATTCTTCAAAAATTGTTTGCTTTGTGATAAATAATATTTTGTGTGGAAGTTGAAATATTATTGCCTTAGGGCATGTTTGGGACTTTTAAATGACCACTATAATAAGATACAAATGCATTTGAGATTGTTTTGTGGTTTTGTTAGTATATGACTTCATGTCAATAAAATACAGCTGGTGCAGTAAAAAAAAAGCTTCAGTATGCAGCGCTCTTTGAAGGTGCCAATATTTAGCTAAAGCATATCAAGGAAAACTTTGGCAAATTTAATGAATCACTACGAATCTGCCAAAGTTTAACCCTGAGATATTTTTTAATAGCTGAAGGTTGAGTAAATTCACTTGCATTACTACCTTTCCAAATGCAGTTTAGTTTCACACAGCACAATTCCTGAGATAATGACCAGTTGGCCTTGATGGGTAATACCAGCTTGAAACCTGCATGGAAGTTGGTCAAAGTGATGGCCACAAATTGTGTGCACACCACCACACTACATGTGTACATGCTATACTTATTGTTTAGACTCAATTTAGTACTCAACTAAAAAGCATTTTGTGGTCACATTTGTGCTTCATTTCATGACAATGTGATCTTAGATCATTTACTTGCATGATGATTATTGTACTCTAATGTTGCAAGTTTCCATTCTTTTAATTTTTTGCGTCTTATAAACTCTTACATGGCATTGTAAATAAAATCATAAAATAGTGTAATAAATCAGTTAGCTCTTAATGTACAGAAACTACGTAACTGTAGCAACTTGTAAGAGCAAAGCTGCTCAAAAAAGCTATTATAATTCATCACAACAGATCTTTTTAACACGAGTTTGAATGGAACATTTAATTTGTTTTGCATGCATGTACGAAAATATCATACATTAAAAATTGCTTACATACTTTACAGACAATCCGAGATATACAACAGTAGAGGCAACCTGAAATGTGCACAACATGCACTTTATTGAGGACATTTTAGTATCTAAACTTACACCCAACATTATAGGCTCCACCATATATATCTTACTATTATAACTAAATTCTTGATATTCCTGCGATGTTGCAGTATGGGCCATGCTTTATAACTGTTTTAATACAACAAATCAGCATGACCATCATTATAGTTGATCGGCTGGTTTGCAGATCCTGTTGACTCCCATGCATGTTGCTCTTTGCCTGTAAACTGTATTCAGCAATGTTGACCCCTTATAATAACTTACGTACCTCAAATACCAACACAGAATTGTATTGAGTGTTAATGTCACCATGACATCTACAAACCCCTGTCACAAGATATAAAAGATATCAGTACTGGATGCATTAATTATTATGATGTGAGCATTTTCTTAAACTATAGCACTTTTTAATTTGGATCCTTGTATCATAATATTATATAGATTTTTACATGTATCTTAACATTGTATTACTGTGATTTTTTCATACTGGCCTCATACCGTTTTTGTCCAGGCCAGCATTTTTGCAATTTGTTTACCTGTTATGACTATGTTGTCATATCTATACAATTAATGTAATTTAGCTTTCAATATGAGCGTGTTGCATATATGGTTATTTCTAAGCAGAGAATAATTGACTAATGCTAATAGGAACATTTTTATGGTATCATCCCTATACAATGGGCTTTCGCAGACAAAGGACATCACGGTATCTCTTAATGATTATTTGGAGGGAGTTTGGAATTGCACATTTAACTTCCTCGCTTAATGTCTGCTAAAAATAATATATATGCATCCATTCACGTACAACTTTACTTACACCATTTGTTATGCATGCCAAGTCAGTTAGCATGTCCACTTCCTAAAAGATACATATGCATACTTTGTTAATTCATATTTTGTCAGTTGTAGTAAAAATTTAACTAAATATATATTAAGGTTATATACAATGGAAGACTGTATTCCGGTTCCAGTGCCACCTTTGCATGCATAATTTAGCACCATTACTAGTATATCAGCCACCAAACTTGGTACCCATGAATATTCCTGCTTTGCATGTTTATCTACATGCATAATACAAATGCTTTAATAATATAATGCATTATATCATTATGTCCTGAAGTACATATATAGTATAGAGTGCTTACTGGCCAAAAAGTCAACAAGTATAATATGACATCTTTTATAGCATAAATATTAATGCAGTGAAACCTCTCTTAAAGCACCCTCCCTGTCAAGGGAACTGTACATTAAACTTCCTTATAAAGGATGCAGTGGCATGCATACACTCGTTGATATAGAATGTCCAAGCATGCATGCAATATATAATACAGTACCTATTATACACATGCTAGCACTATATATACTTTGATGGCTAATACAATGAATCAGCATGATCATCTTCCGAGCTATATATATTTTGGTGATATCAATGTGTTAATTATAGCACTGGCATGTTGCTATAGCTAACCCATGAACTTATATTGCACGTTTATATAAATCAATGTATATCTGCATGGCATGGCTATAAGGAGAAGTATGTATGTTTTAAACATATCAATGGGTATAAACACATACGTAGCTACATGCATACAGTCCAGGGGCGGATACAGGGGGGGGGGGGGGGGGGGTCAAAGGGGGCTCTGACCCCCCCCCCTCCAAAAATTTTTAGTATACCAAGATCGAGATACTCTAATAGAGCAGTCACTCTAATAAAGCAGTCACAGTATTAGAACAGTGTGTAGTGAGCTATTTAAGGATTTTTATGTATTTCATCATGCCCCCCTGCAGCTATAAATGCGTGGTTGGTGAGGTGGGCAGCTATTTCCAGCTGACTGTGACCTTTTTTTTTTTTTTTTTTTTTTGGTCTCACCTTATCAAACCAGAGACAATGTAGTGCCTCAGTTCATTTTTGACCCCCCTTTCCATAAGTCTGGATCCGCCCCTGATACAGTCATTTCACAAGATGTGTTTTAATGCAGTACTGAAGGAAGGTAAACAGCAGCAGCATTGAGAGTTTATGGTAACTAGCTACTGCCAGAAAATCATTTGAGTGGGACATTGTTTATTTTGTGACCTCGACAGAATAGTTCTTTGGCTTCCTTAGATTAGTAATAATGGTCTGGTATTAACATGCACAAGTACTGTTAACACAATTTTCCAAGAAATGATAACATATACCATTATGGCAATATTGGTGATTTCCAAGAAACATGAATATTAACTTGCTGACCACATATGACCCCATACATTTTCTGCATAGCTATCACATGGAATGTGTCAAAAATTATTTTCAAGCTGTCAAAATGTTGGAACAGGGGGAGACCTTTGTATAATTATGTGATTGCACAAACATTTTAGTTGGGGTAGTTACATACTGCAGTATGGATGGCAACAATCTCTATCGATTATAGCCATGTCCAATGCTCACCAAGGACAATAATTGATGACATATATCGACCTCAGTACTATGATCCTCCATGCTCTTAAGAACTATACAATTCGTACAGCCTGGCCTATAACTGTCATAAGTCGATATTTGCCACAGATCAGAGAACTTTTCTGTTAAGAGAAATATTCTGATGACTAAAATAATTTTTGCAGATATAACTATTTCGTATAGGGAAAACACCACATATTCTGTACACAGTAACTGTTAGATATCACACTATCCGGCTAAGTTCATGCTATTGGACTTTTAGAAAGTCAACATGAAGCCAAGATGTACATCTTAGTATACACACTGAGTAACTCATGATCATACGATGTTAACCTGGCAATAAAGGTCTAATTATCCAGTACAATAATGTAATTATGCACCTATCAAAGTTACGAAATGGCTCACACACTGGAGGTCCCAGGTTCTTTTATTTTTATTCACGTGACTGTCGCAACAGCTTCAAAGTTTTGCTCCACCTACTCCCCATGCGGGCAAGGAAGGGGAATAGAAGGGGATCTAGCCACTTTTTTTTTTTTCCGGCCGGGCTAGATGGACTGCCCTTGCCACCACCCCCTGCACTAGGTGTTAAAGTGCTGGACAGCTGGAAATACCAGCAATCAAACAAGGCCGCCAGACTCCAAGCGACCCTCGGAGTAGGCCAGATCAATATTAGTGGTTGATGGACGACCAACTGAAGAACGATGACCCCTCAAACACATCACTGCAGATCTTAACAATGAAAAGCAAAGCCTACATCGCAGCCAGAATAAGCATTTGCTGTAGTTAATGCTGCGCTTCTCAGCCAACATTGAAGCAAGCTTCCTAAAAACTGTTGTAGCAGTGGGCCCCATGCCACCAGTAGCTGCAAATACCAACGGTGACTGAAAGCAAGCTCTCTCAACCACTCTAACACGCTCATCATATGCCCGTCTTTTTTCACGTTCATGAAGCTGGTAACATCTGGACAATCTAGCCACTCTCCTACACTGGTGCAAAATATTGTACCTTTCTTTTCTCCATAGAACTGTATCTTAATCCTTTGTTTCCAGCGTTGCGTAAACCCCCACACCTGGTACCTAAACTTTTGTCTAATCCCCTCGTAATGCAGTAATGACCCTCGTTTCCCCACATGAGGGTAAGTGGGGTAAAACCTTGATAGGTGAATTATAGCTTTAGCAATACGTTTCCAGTAAACACTGTTCAGTTTGACGCCTCAAAATACTTGATTAAGTTGTTATAAGCGCCTGCGCGGAATATGAGGGTACCGACTACGCTTTGTCATTTTACCGTCTCTACTGACTAAAAACCTACAATTCCTCTTTTGTAGCAAAGTCAAGTAGTACAAACTGCTAGATAAGAAACGACAAACTGCTGGATGAAACCACACGATCTGCAGTAACGTAATCAAAATTATTACCGTTTGAAATAGTTTGCATTATGGGATTAGGTTTTCTGGATTTGTCAGCAAAAATTAAAGGATTGCTGCTTAGATTACTATAAACTTGTGTGAGGATTTGTGTGGGTGATTATTCTATATTGCAATCGAAAATGAGTAGAAGTGAGGAGTTCTCTGTTGGTCAGCGATGTAAAGTCGGCGAACACTTCGCCACTATTCGCTACGTAGGACCTGTGCCACCTTCAGAAGGTATGAAGTGTCTTGTAGCAATGGTGGAATGTAGCTATAATGTGAGGACAAGTGTGAGGAGCGCTAAAGTGCTTGTCTTTGGGCTAGGCGCTAACTAATTAGAGTGTGTAATAAGTGCCACGTAAGCTTGTTGAATGTCATTTCTTTGCTGTAGGCGAGTGGGTGGGCGTTGAATGGGATGATGCTAACAGAGGAAAGCACAGTGGTGACCATGAAGGAACAAAATATTTCACTTGTAGGTGAGTACACAGTGAACAATGTACCTGTCTAACCCACCCAGACCTAGGAATTTGCAAAAGTTATTCCTCACCCTGATATTTTCAAAAACAAATATCAATAATTTTTTTGGCACATTATCTACTAATATTGCAATATATTTCTTGAATAACTCAAACTAGTCCATATCAACTGACCTGCCTCTCCGGTTTGTTTTCAAATTCCAAGAATGCTTATTTATTGCATAGTATAGCTGGTTGTCACTAGTCTTGTGAGGCCAGACCGCTTTTTTTCTTTTTCATTTGGTTGGGAGAAAAAGTGTCTGGTCCGGTTCAAATACCTGCTCTTGTTCTCAAAATCTTGGTTGTGGTCTGGATTTATTCAATGCGTGCTTATTACAATCAATGTAAACATTACAAAACCATAGCTTGCCTGTTTGTCACTGAATGGTCGGAATCCTATCTTTTCAATTACCCAGTCAATGGCATCCATTCAACATACTTCAAGAATGCATTAAGACGTGCCCATAGAATAATTCCCAACCATGACTGGGATTTTGAGGACAAGTATGGGTATTTGAACCAGACCAGACCTTTTTTTCTTGACCAAATGAAAAAGGAAAAAGCGATTTGGCCACATGAGACTAGTAGTATTGTATGCCTGAGCTGTACCCATTATGTTTTTTTTGGTACAAGATGTTGCATCATACTTACCAAGGTAACAGTAACTACAATGCTTGTTACATTGTATCTCAATATCGTTTTTGCACATCGATATCAGTAAAATATTGAATTGCTCGATATTATTGAAATATTGCCCACCCCTATTCACCCCTGAGGACAACTTCCATGCCCCTAATTATCCCTGGGATCACTAAATCTCAATATCCTCAAACTATTTAGACCTCCATATAGTCTAATGCATTTTGGAGCTGCCGCGATATTTTTATTTTTAGCTACATTGCTCAACCTCGAAAATATTGCCCCTCGAAAAGCTATACAGAATGCTTGTTTTTAATGCCCTAGTCTCACATATCTACCTCCTTGCTACACGAGGCTACAAATGGGAGTGGCTAGCTAGACAACAAACTCCCACTGATAGGACATAACACTGATAGGTGCATGGCCAGTACTCTACATACTGTTCATAGGCCTGGCAGTGGATCATTTGTGAGGCCCAAGAAGATTGAAAGAGGAGTGACATTTCTGGAGGCCTTGAAGGAGAGATACATTTCAGGTGGTGTAGGAGATGATGAGGAAATGTTTGTAATGGACAAGGACAGCAACACCACTAAGGTGTATATGGTGGGGGCAGAGAAGATTGCCGGAAAACTGAGGTATGTCTCTGCTCGTGGAAGAAATTAAAATATCTGACATCAATTGTTGTATATTATAAATATCAAGCATAGCCTACAGGGGTAGCCAAATAATGGCATAGATAGTCTTGCAGTCTAAGCTGGCCAAATAGTGTGGCCTTGGTAGAAAATGTAGGCAAATTTAATGTGCCCACGTGCCCAATTAAGGTGGCTGCTAAAACAGATTCTGCTATACCAGTTTCAACGCAAAGACAAGCCATTGTTAATGTGTCTATAGAACATGGGTACCATAACCAGTGGTACAATCAACGTTGCTTCCCTAAAAAAAGTGCAGTTGTCCAGAGCTACCAGGGTTTGGGTAACTAAGCACAGGAATTTTGTGTATGGATTTATAGCAGCATATAAATATTTCAGTCACTTGCAACCATTCAACTACTCTTATAGAGCAACCACTTAACACTCACCCCAACTAACATTAAAGTGTGTCTAGTTCAATGATCTGATCTTACGTATTGTTTATTCTATGTGTCAGTCAGGTGCACAAGTTACAGAAGATCAGTTTACGAGACATGATGATCACTTCAGCTGGAGCTACACCAGACCAGATCAAAGCTACACTGCCATGTGAGTTATACGTGCGTGGATTTTGAGTCCCCATACCATTACTGCATAAAAGTTTCCTGTGGAATCTCCACAGATGACCCGGTATTTCACTAAGTTAGAGAGTGAACATGTTAGTGGCAATAAAAAAGCTTTAGTGTGGACATACTCAGAGACAATTATAATTTTTTTTAAACCCCAGTGAGGCAAACTAAAGCTTTACCTGACATTTGATACACTGCTGTTTATGCAATTTGGCATTCAGGGAACACATCAATAAATTTACTTCACCTTAGTATGTATAATGGTACAATCATTATTGTGTTTGCTGTTTACTGTACTCATGCACTAAACTACTTCCTTGTATTTTGATCTGACATTTTGTCAGGCAGGTTCCATTGTGGTCGGCCGTGCATGATATTTGCATGACAAATGGCCTATGTCAGGCAGTAATAATTGACTCCGGACATACTGACTACAGTGGAACCTCAATTATCCAAACACCGATTAAACACCAAATCAACTGCTCAATTAGGGTATTTTGTCAACAAGGGTATGCTTTATTAGAGTAGTTGAGCAAAGTTCTGTATATAAATGTATGGAAGTTTGATTTTACATACTATTCGATTATAGGAACACCCTTTCTCCCAATTAGTTCAGATAATTGAGGTTCCACTGTAACTCCATCTTGTGTTAATGTACATGAAAACTCCTGGCAGGTTTGGATGACCTCAACTTGTCCCATAACTTACTGTCAGCTTGGGAAGAAGTGGCAGTCATTACAAGTGGACTTGATACACTTAGTAGCCTTGACATTAGTGAGAACAAGCTAGCCCCACCTTTCACTCCTTCTGCACAAACGTGTGCAGCATTTTCACATTTGAAGTCATTATATGCCAGCAAAATGAATTTGGAATGGAATGAGGTATGTGCTATTAGCGTTAATGGGAGTTGTACGTAGTAGCCGTATTTTCTTTCTTTACAGGTCCAATTCATTGCAGCCACTTTTGAGGCAGTAAAAGAGTTACACCTTTGTCAGAACCATATTAGATCTTTGAGGTTAGTACATGTTGTATAGTGATGTGCAATAATATTGATAGTGTAATAATCATATCACAGTAATCCATTATCATGATATGATAATAACTTGTGATTATCGTGAGTGCAAATCAGATATTCTTATCTCAAAACACTCTTACAATTGAAGCATTTGTTGGCTTATTTCAATTATTTGATTAACTCATCAGATTTGCTGTATTTCTGAAGGTTTCAATTGGTCTCTCTCAACATTTGCTGTATTAACGTTTGTTACATTTCAGTATGGCATAGGATCAATAAAATTACTACTAAATTATGTAACTTATTATTTGGATCTACTATCGTGATAAACTATCATATCGTGATGCAAGTATCATGGTAATCGATACAATAGTAAAATCATTATCACACATCACTAAGTGTGTATGAAGAGTTGCTTATCTGAAAACTATTATTTGAGGAGGTTTGTTTGTGTAAGTAAGTTAAATCAATATTATCGTACAAACCATGTTCAATCACTCTAATAGGACATACCCCTGTTGACAAAATACTCTAATAGAGCAGTCATTTTACTTACGTAGCATTTGGATGTTTGGAATATCCACTGTTTTGTGTATCATGTATGTATTTGTGTATGTTCTGTTATATTTTGTCTTGAAATATAATTTCTTTTGTTTCCACAATCTTGGGACACAAGTCATCCATGCATACACACATACATCACACAAACATATGAAGGATATTCAAATAGTGTATATTTGGCTACACCAGATCTCTCCCTATATAGCAAAGTTGATGGGTTCCAACACTTGAAACTGTTGAATCTAGAGGACAACTTCATCACTGAATGGAACGTTATTTCAGACTCACTTTCAGCTCTACCACAGTAAGGGAATGTATCAGCTATTTAGTGAATATTCTTTGTAGTAGTTTGTTTAAGATGCTGAGCTATTCTGTTTAAATGTAGCTATTCATATTATACAGGTTGGAGGTTCTTATTCTCAATGGGAACCAGCTGAGTGGAGTGTGTATAAAGGATACCAACCAGTTGTCATCACTGAGGTCACTTTCTCTTGAGAGGAACCTCATTAGTGAGGTGAGTATGTCAGGTCATACCTTAACGTCATGATATGTCACATCTTAACATGTTATCATGATGGATCCTACCATCACAATTTCATACCATGATGTAATACGACACATGGTAATCATGTATGATATACCATGTTGTATGTACAACATAGTGATTGTGTTTGTTATTGGCAACAACATCGGCTGTATCTACATCTTTGTTGTCTACTTGTCTTTGTGTAGTGGCAATCAGTCAATGCATTACTCATTTTACATTCACTGCGAGAACTGAAACTTCGTGACAACCCTTTAGTAGAAGGTATGTATATGTCTGTCTGTGTGGCGTGTGTGTGTGTAGCGTGTGTTGTAGGTGTGTGTCCCTCATTCTGTAAGTGTACATTTGTGTGTGGTTTATGTTATATATCATAATTTTAGCATTCAAGGAACAACTGTCTATTGCAAGACAACTTATCATTGCTAGGCTAGGTGGAATAACTAGTCTAAATAACAGTGAAGTGAGTTTTGTTTTACAGTGTAAAATTTTGTGCCTGATAATGTAACTTTGTTTGAATGGTTGTTATGATTAGTTTACATTAGAGATGCATATTGTCAAAATGTCTTTATTCTCAGATTAATCCGAATGAAAGGAAGGCTTCAGAGAGATATTATATCAAGCGATATGCTCAGAAGTGGATGGACAGTCAAGCAACTGAAGATAGCAAAAGATCATTTAGTATGGAACATCCAAGATACACTCAACTAACTGAAGGTACGTACTCATACCTGTACAGTAGGGCTGGGATAGAAAGGTTATTGCGATACCTATCGACATATAGATAATGATTTAACTGTCGAGATAATAGTAAATCTCTCTAATCTACTTTGTATCAACAGTAGTCAGATTACCGGTGACTTTTCAGTTAATATATACTGTATATCAGAAGTATTCGACAGTAAGAATATTTTATGGTTGCCTCGACCAACGAAAATAAATTGCGTGGAATATTTTGGCTCTTGAATGTTTTCTACTTGTGTAAAAATCAGCCACCATCACAACTGCACGTTCATCATACAACACGTACCCATATAACATTGTTGTCATACCATTTTAAATCGTATCTTACATGCTCATTCTGACGCAGGTGAAACGCGCAGTGAGTACTACTGTGCTAGCTTCTAAACCTGACATTGTGCTGACCGCAAATACAGCATTAAGGTGAATGCCTCCATGTTTGGGTAATTATTTGTTGCACAGAAAAATTCACTGGTAAAATATTTTCGTAGCTTGGGCTGTGCATGAAAATATAACACATCGAATTTATTTTATAACTAAATTGTCTCGAACATAAATTTCCCAATTTACAGTATGTAAAATTGTGCTTGCAAAACAGTACCACATGACATTGCTTCTTATCGCGATACTATCGAATATGGAGATAAATGGTTTTACTGATTAAGATATTGGTTTTGCTACTATAACACATCCCTACTGTACATAGGGAAAAGTTGTGTGTACAGTTGTAATGGGTTATTGTATTTTAGCAGGACCATGGATGCAGTATTTTGCAGCCTGTTTAAGTACCGTAACCATTTGTGGGTGTTCTTTACAGAGAAAAAGTGTACCTTTTTGGGTTTGGAAGTTTCTGAAATGCAGTCAGTTGGCATGTTTTGCATGCGAAAGCTAGTGAGGTCTAGATCATGCACTGTCCCAGAAAAAAACATGTACCAAATTGCTGTAATTTGGTGACGTTAAATTGTTGCTATTATATGTTTGAGTATTTGATTGCTCTATTAGAGTATATTGATTTTTCTTTGGAGTGTGGTGCACTAGTGAATTGTGGACCATTTTAGAAGAGGAAAGTTTTACTGAACCTATTGAACCCCAGGTCTGTTACAATAAAACAGTACTGTAGAATTAAGTCAAATGCCAAATGTGACCCAGTCTGGGAAAACCGGTCTTATCGCCTATTTAAAAAGTATCAAGAAATGCTAGTTTAAGTATTCAATGTGTTGTAGCTCACCAATGGTTGAAGGTATGTGTACCAAATTTTTCACATGTTTTACACCAATTCCTTACCTTCCACAACATCCACTGTACAAGTAGCCAACAGCTAAGTTCCTCGCTATTTTAGATGGAGGTTGACTGTATAAGGCAAGCTCCAAGGAGATGGGGACCCAGAGGAGGACAAGAGGCTGTTTTAAAAATCTTACAGCAGAATGCGTAGGATGAATTAGGTCAAGTTATGGGCAATTCATGTCTCAAAACTGGCTAAAACGAAAGGACATTACAGCACAGATCTTTATTCAACACATAGCCACACACAGCCATCCCCAGGCTGGCCAGAGCTTCATTAGGGCCCCAGACCACTCGTACGGATTGCCACTGCTCTTGGGAAAAACAGCCAATGAAAGCAGACCACTCAAGTCTAGTAGATTTTGATCAGATAGTTTATTCAAACATCTATTGTCACAGACACAGTCACAAATGATTCTATGAGAGTGAATGTTTTATTAAAACTTATCAGACATCACGGGTACCTTAATACTGTAATTTATGATGTTCTGCGATTTTACACCTCAAGAGTTCTTGTACATTTGGTTGTACATATTCCATTCCTATAAACTAACTTGTTATTTTCTTATAGTACATGGTTTACCAGATGTGGCAGTATCACAACAGTCAACCGGTAGACTAACAGTGAAGGACTCTCTACTCTGTATCCTGTACCAGTGTGTGTGTGTGTTCCCAGCTGGGCCACTTTGGTATTGTTGTTGTTTCCTTGAACAAGAAACTTTTCTCCAGTCTACCCAGCTGTTAAAATGGGGAACCTGGTGGCCTGGTGCCAACTGGGGAAGCATCCCACCCAGCTGTAACATCAATGGGTACCTGGTGTAAACTGGGGAAGCAAATGCTCAACTGTCCATGTCTCATATAGCAGTTGAAGGTCCAGGTGGGACTTTGGGTGCCCACACCTTCACCTGTGAGACATGGTACAGCCTCCTGCGGGTTACTAGTCCTGCCCCAGGAGGGCATGCCTGCGCTGACTCATAGCATCTGAGTAGCGCACAGGTACCTCAGTGTTGGCCACTGGGCAGCATGACCGCATAGTGGCAGCTGAAGGCTTTGCTTTTAGGCTGTGTGTGTAGTGTGTGCATGCATGCATGTGTGTGTGTGGTGTGTGTGTGGTATAGTGTAGTGCGTGTGGTATTGTGTAGTGGTATTGTGTAGTGTAGTGTGTGTGTTGTTGTGGTGTGTGTGTATTGCTTGATATATTGTATTTTTTGACCCGAGGGCTCCTAACTGAACTATTTGTACTTTTACTATTAAGCAATCCTTAACCTTTAAACAGCTCTCACATTTCTGTGCCCTGATGATCCTAGTCAGAAGCAAGTTGTTAAGAAGTTACCAGGTAGGGAGATACAGGCACAAGATGTGTGGACAGCATCACTGTTTTTCTGTTAGGTACCATAACAGTGATGAAGTTGAAGGCACTTCTATTTAGACTGTACAAGGTTGATTCTACCAGTCAGAAACTGTCATATAAAGATAGCAAGGTATGTGGAGTATTAGTGTTCAGTGGTGGTGATTGTAAAAGATGAAAACTAGCCAAAATAACACATACATTGTATAGCCACTTTACTATCAATGTATTACATAAAAATTAAGTGACATAATGAACACTGAACAAGATTAAATATCTTATAAAAGTTACAAATTGTCAGGTTATACAAAAAAGTAATGGCTGAGGTTTTGAAGCTAGTACAGTACTCAGCTTCGATCACCTCATTCTCAATTACTTCTCCTCACCCAATTCATACTTTCATTCTGATGCAGTCTCATATTCGTTATAACTGTAATGGCTTATTTATGTCACGTTTTAATAACAGTAGATCAACAGTTTTCCTAACACTAGCCATAGAATAAGACGATTTGTTTGGATAAATGTATTACATTGTTGTAGCTCACAAACAGTTGAAACTACTTGTACCAAATTTTCATGTTTACACCAATTCTTCACTTTCCAGAGCATCCACTGTACAAGTAGCCAACAATCAAGTTTTCCTCCATTTTAGATAGTGAGGTTGACTGTGTCAAGCAAGGGTTGTTTACAAAATGAAATACTTAGAGATGAATTAGGGTCAGTTATGGGGCCATTCAGGGCTCAAAACTGGTTACAATGAAGCATTCCCTGGTTGGCCAGAGCTCCATCAAAGCCCCAGACCATCCCTCTGGGCTTGGGATAAGCACTTTAGTTTGGCTGATTTTGACAGTGAAATTTGATTATGTTATTCATGTTGCTTTGTGTTCTTGGTGAAAAATCAAACCTGTGGTCATGGGTGATAAGACCAGTTTTCCCAGATCCAGTCACATAGAACTCCGTTCAATGATTTTAATGGAACATACATTTACTATAATAAAACACACACTAGCAGTGAAATACTCTAATTGAACAATCACTTTGGTAATTGGGATGTTCAGTAGGGTGGGGAAACCCCATGCTGCATCTTTACACTGCAGACAAGTCTCTGTAGAAGTATTCACCTGCTTTATAATGGCTATTTTCTATTCCAACCTTACTTTGTAGTACAGCTGTCATTTTATTTGCTCTGTTAGAAAACTTTTATTACAACAAAAGTGTGGGTGTAAGTGTAAATCATAATATACTTTCTTTTAAGTGAGTATAAGATAATAAGAGGTATTGAGTTATACCTAGGTATCTTTCTCAATATTATACCATTCTTCAAATATGTGATACCGTCCATCTCTAGTGTTTGGTCTCAGCTGTTTGTACAGTGTAATGCACGACGTGTTTCAAAAATTAAATCCTCTCTAATACCTGAGGTGTCTAGTTGCTTGTCATCTCTGGAACATTAATACAGTGGAACCTCAGTTATCCGGATTCTCGGTTAACCAAATTACAGAAATGACTGCTCTATTAGAGTAGTGACTGTTCTATTAGAAAATGCCAATATTTTTTTAATTGTGCTATTTAATGTTATTTATACACAGTTTCAGAGATATGGACTTTTCAAACTTATGGACCACCTCTGGTCCTAAGGGGTTCGGATAACTGAGGTTCCACTGTACAGACATGCAAAAAAAGTCACCTTAAATGTAAAGCAAATTATTTCGACAGTTAATCGGGGCCCCAACCATGAGGAATTCGGTTGGGATGTGACACTAGATTATGGCTAACTCCATTGCAATTCAGTTCAGTGAATATTTGTCAGTTTAATAAGGCTCAGCTGATGAGGCTTCTCTTGCCATGACACCATCATTGTTGATCAAACTTTGGGTTTGCCTGTTAGTGTCCTGAGTTAGGATACATTATTCATATATGTACATATATGGTATCAATTGTCTAGTCACTAGTCTATTCACCTCACAGGGCCAGGAATATGAACTAAATGATGACATGAAGGACTTGTCATTCTATTCAGTATCTAATGGTGATACCATCTTACTGAGGTGGTGACTGATATGATGTGTATATTATGTGTAAAGTTTTAATTGTATTTCTAAGAAATGTTTTGTGGTTGTGTACATCAGTTTGCCAGTACAACTATTGTAGTATGACATAGAGATGCTTAGGAATGTGTAGCCAACATATGTAGTATTATTACTATGAAGTGATCATGGACTTATAGTATTCAATTACTACGTTAACAATTGTATACTCACAAATACTAATCATAGCTGTGCGGCATGTTTTACAGAGATTAAGCAGGAGAATCCCCTGGTCAGTACTTTGTATTTTGTAGCATCAGTTTCTTATAGTAACAATGAACGCACACTGTATTTTAATATCCATGTAAATATCCAAAGTCCTTCCATCAGATGTCAATTTTCTGATGACAAATGTATTATAAATATTGGATCACATGATTTTAATGAGTACTTGAGTACCAATTTTACTATCCAACTTTGAGTACCAAAATTCTTGTTTCAGTGCAATTATTACTATACAGCAGATTCCAGATGGAGACCTGCCAAGAGAAACAGACTTGAAGAAACATTTGTGCTTGTGATTACCAGTGACATAGTCCATGTATTTTGTATGTGTTCATAGAGGTAATGCACCTTTCATTGTAGTTTTCCACTAGCAACCATAATTCAATATTTGAAAAGTTGAATCTTAGTTGATGTGATATCATTGTGTATTACTTATTAGTGGTAGAAGTTCTCTACAATAAAAGACTAAGTGTTCATCTCAACTTTTCATCTATCACTGTATACTACAAGTCACTCTCAGAGTGTATGAATTTTTGGCCCAAGCCTTGTGAGTAGTTGCATGCTCAAATAATATGAATTTTAGCCAGAGACACACTTGTAGGAAACTCACTGCATTTCTCAGTCATGCTCCAATAGTATGAATATTATTTGCTAGGTCATGTTACAGTCAGATAGGGACAATACCCAGTCATGCTTCAATAATATGAATTTTAGTAAAAGTCATATGGAACATTATGGTATAGTGCTCTCCCACCAACACAAGCGTGTGTGTATGACTCAATTTTTTTGAAGAATGATGTATGTAGTAGGTTGGCTTTTCTTTTGTGAAAGCTAGGTTTTTGCTAAGTACTTGCAGAAGTGAAGATGCTTTCAAGGTATATGGAAATGCCACTAGGATCATGCCTTACACTGACTACTGTTTGACTTAGTAGTACATTTTCAGTTAAATTACTGGGATTGGTCATAGTGCTGGGCAGTAATGCAATATGATGAAAATATCACAGTGGTGAGTAGCTGCTTGACACCAGAGAACTGAATGGAACGTCATTTGGACTTGCTGTCATCTGAACCACAAAGACTGTATGTAATATGAATTTCTTTGTGGTTTGTATTAGATGCTGAACAAGTGTTTATAATCTGTAGTAATACCAACTGCAACAAACTGTATTTGGCCTTTACTTACATCCCAATACAAAGTCTATTATTAGAACTATTATAGTTATAGCACAGGTAGCAGTGAAATTTGCAAGTGGTGCATTGAAAATTGATAAAATTTTGCAAGGCAAGGCCATGTGAAATTTCACTTAATTTTACTGATATCCATGCCATTCTGTGTTAATACCATACCCGTTCTTTGGTGCTAAGCAGTGGTTGTTAGGATATGGCTTAAATGGAGAATCAGCTTGTAGCTACCTTGCCTATTTCTGAGGTACTAAATGTGGGCTATAGCAATCACACACTAGTAATTTTAATAAGCAACAAAACATATTCTAGCCAGTGAAAACATTTCACTACTACCAGTGAAATTTGGGATAAATTTCACTGCTGGTATAGGGACTTTTCTATGGGAAGTGAAAACAGGTATGGTATTATGTGTTACTTTGCACTTATAAAGTTTTCATGGTGCTAGTACAGTCTGTAGTGTCAGTACAGTCTGTAGTGTCACTACAATTTGTTTCATTTAATAATTGGATCCTGTGAATGTTTAGATATGGTACTACTGTACTATTGTATTCAATCACATTGTATGAACAGGTTGGAGGTTCTTGTTCTCAGGCAAAACTCAGCTGAGTGAATTGTGTATAAAGGATATCAACTACTGAGGCTACTTTCTCTTGAGAAGAATCTCATTAGTGAGGTGAGCATGTCCAGTCATAATGTCTTAAAGTGGTGATATGTCATGTGTCATACCTTAATGGTCATGATGATGTATTGTGGTACATATTCCTTGTACCATATATGTTGTATATACAATATCCACTTCGTATCTTTTAATGCCTAATAACTCACCTACATGCTTTATTCTATCACTAGCATCTATTTTACTTACGTATTAGTAAGTCTTGACATGAATTTAGCAAGCAATTCAACTTGCAACATCAAGCAGTCTGGTACAAAAACATGGCGATTTGGGTGTGGTCCATTGCGTAATTTTTGGTTACCATGGTTTTGAAACTGCTCTATATGTGTATGTGCTCTTTCTTGGCTTTTGTAGCTGTGTTCTTCTCTGTATTTGTCCCCTCCGTTTGTAGTTTTGTATTTTCTAGGGAAATACCCTTGTACAGGCTCTGCCTTTTGGTGTCACCCTGTCTCTTTTGACAAATCAGATAATTATACAACCAAGTACTAAGAATAATACGAAATGCGGTTAAAATTACGTCATTAATAATGAATGAATAAAAAAATAAATAATGTTTGAGAAAACTACGAGGCCTAGAAACATGAACTAAGCGGGGATAGATTCGCCTGTGAATGAAGGCACAACCGTATAATAAATACGTCTGTTCGTGCGGATGACTTTACCGTACGTGTAATTCTATATAACGCCCGGCACCACACCCTTGTTTAATTACAGATTGCTCGAAGGAGAAGATTAGTAAACGTCCGCGGAGAGGCCAGGGGCCACCTTACTGGTAAACAACATTACAAGTATGTTTAAATGTTTGTAACTGTGTATTTTGTGTGCAGGATATGCGTTCCAGGCGTCATGCAGTGAACAACCAGCTGATGACCAGTTGGGATACCAGCTGATGCGCTCATAAACAACCAGCTGGAACAACAAGGTAATGAGTAATGTAATACTTGTACCGGTGGTAGCTCTATACATCTTCATCTTTCATCTGGCTTGCTAGCGGCTCTCAGGAATTATTTTCCACTGGACTTATCTACTCAGTCGTACTCTGCTGTGAGTCTGTATAATAGCTAAACAAGAAGCCAATACAATGCTACACATACAGCAATGTGTAACTATCTCCTGTATGTTGTGCATGGCTGTATGCATAATATTATAGACTATGATCACAGCCAATGCCACACTGCTGATATACTAGCACATCACCTGTGGCCTCTAGTTACAACAGAGTCTGTTGTGCCATATTGGCTTGATTGGGATCAATTGTTAATTGTGCCTTCACCATGTCCCTTGTTCTGCATAGCCTCATTTCACTGCTGAGTCATCTTGAGAGACACGTCACACCTACAATATATAGCTACTGACTTTCAATATAGCTTGGTTTTTGTGTAGGTTGTGTTTTAGTATTGTGGTTTTCTGATACCAGTTAAACTCCCTTGCCTGTGTATGTATGCATATGTATCATTTCCACCAGTACATGCACACTGCTCTGAGTGCTGCCTACGGCACTGTTTATACTTGCCCAATGGGTAGGTTGTAACGTTGGTGTTTGTACTTGGTTGTATGTGACGCGGTCCTAGATAATAATAATAATAATAATGGCTTGCGCGATGCGACCTCACATCTTTTGCTCGCTGAAATACCCTCGGTGTTTACAATGGGAACTCTATACTAACTCACTGCTTCTACGCCATTGTCAAAACACTTAGACACTCACAATAGCCATCTTTGAGGATTTAAAAACCATCAGTGACGTCAATAATCATGGGGTAGTACGGCATCAGGTGATATCATCAGGATGTGTGGTCTACATTACCTCGGCTGCACCTCGGTAATTATTGACGTCACCTCAGGTTTTTAATCCTCGAAGACACCGAGTGTCTAACTATTACTAGAAGATCCACTGAAAAAGCCAAATAGTGGTTCTATATACCAGAGTTTTAAAAAATGTATACATATACAATGGCGGATCCAAGATGGGGCATTTGGGGAAATTTGGAGATCAGTTTAGCTATAAAACTCATGAAAATATGCACATTTTAATAGCATTTATTACAAATTCACCTGAAACAAAAGCAAACAAATGTCAAACTAGCTGTGAAATTGTCACCCAGCACCTTCGTGCGTACTAAGCGCCTCTAAAAATAATTATCGTGTTGCTGTTGTTTAAGACATTTGGAGTCTTTTAACAGCTTTTAAGATTTCATAACTATCTGCAAAGGCCAAAATGGCAAAAATCAACAGTGAGACACTAGTAAGAAATGATTATTTGCTGCTTTAAAATGCAGCAACTAACGAGAGTCCCTAACTACTTACAACTTAACTTGTTTGTGCCTCTCCCCTTGCCAGCTCCTGGATCTGCCCCTGATATACTAAGTGGATTACTAAAAACAACTAGTGAAAATAAACATGTACCCAACTACAAAAATTAGTCAAACAGCACACATGTTTATACATACTCAACCATGAAGTCATATACTACAACTGGTTGGTCTGATTTTCATTTCAACGAATGGTGGATTATACCACTTCCTATTGAGGTAAATTGTGGTTGACTTGCTGTATAGATTATTAAGCATTATTGCACTACATTGTTTATACCACCATCCACCAGAAATACCAGCCCAGCCACTATATGTTGCACAGTTACCAGATGACAACTCATCGTTATCTCTATCCTTAGTTGTGAATTTCATACTGTTAATTATAGTTCTTGTACCCCAGGATGTGTTCTCTACAAAGGGATCACTTGTATATCCACTATATCCTGATATGGTTAATTGATACTGGCTTGAAGGTGGTCCTACCTTAAAGTTCTTGTAAAATAGATAACGTCTTGTTCCATTAGTAAACATATAGTCAATACGCAGCTGCCACTGTCCTTGATTAGTAAGACAATGGATAGGGTGCAGTCCGTACCAAAATTCTCCAGTCAGGTTGCCAAATCCATTTTCATAATCTAACCAGTCTCTGTTGAAGTCGATACTTCCATCTTGTCTTCTTTGAATGACCAGCCATCCTCCACCATCATTAGTGGCATCACAGTAGGCTTCAGCCATGGACTCAGGATCTCCACAAAAGTTAGTAATGTTGTAAACAGCTGACTTGGATGGTGAAGTACTAAATGTGAAATCATTACTTTCTTTGACTTTACAGCAGCTACCACAAGTGTATTTGAAGGTAGGGTGTCCATCAACCAACACCAATGATCCAGCAGTTAGCATAATCAACATGATAGCAGCCATCATGAACTTGTCTAGGATTGCAGTGTCTACAAATGATAAATTTGCTAAAGAGCAGTTTGTTTTATATTACTTTATCACGTGATAATCCATATCAGTTTAGTTCATTGCATGTGGTTGCTAATGTGGTCAGCCAGTTAGAATATTTTTAGACTACAAGTTTGATACTGAAATTTGATTGGCTGAAAACGTGGTCTCTAAATCTCGTAGAACCACGCTCATGTCCAATAGAGAACACGCTCTGAGGCGATACGAAACACGATACACCACTGTAACTAACGTGCCTGTAACATTGGCAACACACCGATGTTTAAATGGCTTATAACAGCCAGACTGAATTAGAGGGAAGTGTGATGGGCTTGTTTGTACTAATCAACACTAAATTACTTGTTTACAAGTAGCTGTCGAGGCGAGTTGTAGTCAATGGTAACACTACCACTCACTCCATTTAGCGAACGTGTGGTGCAACATGCGAACGTGTGATTCCGCATACTTCAGTTTACGGAAACACTGTTTGGTTTATCGAATTCGTTTGATAATGTCAAGCGAGTCCTGTGGTATATTAGATTTTGCTCTGAGATGAACGGGAAGAGCCTTGTTCTGGTGAATTACGCATCATCAGGTACGTAAAAAATGCTGGTTTTCGAGTACTTCTCTGTAAAATTGCTAGTTAAACACTCAGTATAGGTCACCGGTGGATTCTTAATCAGTACACTTCAACACATACAATGATACCAAGTTTTGGGGATTTGGTGGAGGATAACAGTCTGTACTTTTGGGATTTGTCCACCCGCGTGATCAATTTCTCCAATAGGCTTTTGTATGGAGTGCGCATGATTCCGTAACAACAATGAACAAGTGACACTGAGGTAACGTTACACATAGGTTATGCAGGGGGCGTGGCAATCCACGTCACGTATCATTAACTCGCATAGGCGCGCGGTCGCCATTTTGAGTAGAAACGTTCCTAGTGAAGTCAGGAACTTACTAGCAATACCTGATCATTGCTTACCGTCACCAACTCCAGTGTCCTCCACCCGTGCTCAACATCCTCTTAAGCTAACTCAATTGCAAACAAGAGTTGATGTGTACAAATACTCCTTCCTCCCTCGAACAATTATTCAATGGAACTCTCTTCAAATTCCTAACATCGACACGATAGATCTTGAAACATTTAAGAACGCTGTAAGTAATATAATATAATGTGTGATTGTAATGCTCATTAGCGTGTTGCCCCTAGTGGGCTTTGCTAATTAACAATAATAATAATAAGTACAGTGGCATTCTAAGTACTTCCGTAAAGAAGATATATAAGGATAAAATGAAGACTTGGGATATGCCAAAGATGCTTTAGTTTTAAAATAACTCAGTGGACGAAGAATTGAGGAGTAGGTGGATTTTGAACCAATGGACACCTTCTAATACACTGTAACATGAAATTTTCATGTCAGACAGAAGCAGCAAAGATCCTTTGGTATGGTCTTAGCATAGTTACAAATGTAGAATGCACAGTAAAAAGGTGCCTCTGAAGAGGCATTAAATGAACAGGCTGTAGGAATAGCAGGGGCGAATCTAGGGGGGGGGGGGGTTTCTGAGGTTTACAGAAACAGGTCAAGTAATCAAAATTATATTTTACATTGATTTGCAATGGTACAACAGTCCAGTCCAGATCGAAATACTCTAATAGAGCAGTCAACCGCCCTAACTTCTGAGAACTGTAAGTAGTTAGCTAGCTACTTAATTTACTTGTGCCAACTCAGTACAAAATAGTCTAAAATCTTCTAGTTCTTTAAGCTTACTAATTGTGTATTGTATGGCTAACCATTGTGATTCTGTTATATCATTCCGTTAATAGTTAGGTTGCTTAAAGACTAATGTGGACACAAGTGACAAAAACACCAAAATTTCTCCACATATGTAGTACAACCTTAACTTTAATTTTTTGATAGGATCCATCTTATTCTAATAAGGGCCTTTCCATAAAAGCATTTTTTGTTATGTAACTAAAGAATTTTCAAACTCGGCAAGCCATATAAGTGCTAGTTTTGCTCTATTTCATGCAAGAGAACATTATGCAGGGTTGAAGATTGAATGAAGAGCTGATAAACAGTAATATTACTCTCACAAGCTATATTCAATGCTGACAAGTAATTTTTTCATTCATACTGACTGTTACTGGATCTGCAAAAAGGTACCTTTTCCAAACACAAAATTTGACCCATTTTTTGAATTTTGAAGCTTCATAACTTTTGCATATAATAGCCTGAAATTTTCCATGGGTGTAACTACAGTATCTGGGTACTAAGAGCAAGTTAATCAGTATAAGGAGTCAAGTGTTATATCATTTTGTTTGCTGGTATTTAAAATGTGTAGAAAAGATACCAACACTAGTACTGCTTATCAACTACTCTATAACAGTTAACTCAAAATTGGGCACACATCAATTCAATTATGAACACTTGTGATTTCCTAACCCTGTCAGTGTGTGTAATTGTGAGACAGTGGACATAATATGAGACAGTAGAAATGTATAACTTACTTTAACACCCTCTATCTCAGAGTATTTTTTATGTAGAGCTATGAAATTTGGACCATATGTCCACCAACATGTTTGTTATAAACCACTAAGTAGCAAAGCGATTAAGTATATTAAGTTAATTGGTATGGCTTCCAGGTATGTAATTGCTTTTATTTATGGGACATGTGATGGTATTATGAGACAGATTTATTTATTTTAAGTTGTTGACACATAAAAAAAGAGTATAAGTGTACTAGAAACTTTACAAATGAAACAACAAGGTTATTGACAGTCACTGCAGTAATATTCATTTGGAATAATATTTGACTTGGAAATGCCAGCACAAATAATATCTATCCACGTGTTGCATCTGTCACAACAAATCTACTTTACTTGACTCTCTCTGTAAATTAAACCACATTTGGAACATTCTGCTTCAGAATCACTGTCTTCAGTGTCGGTACTAATGTTCAAAATTCCCAAGTGTTCACTTAAATCATGTGCTGGCATTGTTTTCTTCTGTTCCCTTCTCTTTTGCAGGAACATCACTCTTGATGTCTTTCTCTTGCTTACTGGTTTTCTCTTGCTCCTTCCTCCATCCTTTTTATCTTTAATAGATTTTTTCTTTTTTTCTGCTTTTGTTCTACTTCAATCTTTTTAATTATCTTCTCTTGTTACTTATGCTTTTTCGCTTCTGCCTTTTCTTGTAACTTTTTCACTACTTTTTCATCAGTTATGCATATAGCTTGTTTGTTAAACCCCGGTTTTTTTTTTGTCTTTGTAATCTTGTGTTGAGGAAGTTTGAGACTATCACTCAAAACATCTGAAGTAATCTATATCGTGTTTCTTAGAGTAGTATGCATTGAAACCTGTAGTTGTTCCTTTCTGATAGCTAAGCACTTTGCCATAAACTTCATTACAATTGTGACCTCTGACATGAAAATGTGCTGAGTAACATCCAACAATCTCACCATTACCCTTGCACACTCGTTTGGCTGAATGTGGTATGGTGGTTGTCTCTATAGATAAGGCCAGGTAAACTTGATTAATTGTTTCTCATCTCCACCCGCATCCCTTTTTACGGTTAGTTCCTCATATAAAAGTCACGAAATACGTAGGATAAGTATTTATAAATACAAAGAAATCGTATTGTGATGCCTTTTATGTTCTAATGATTCTGCTGGTTCCAGTGGTTCTGCTGGTACTCGTGGTTCTAATGGTTCTGTAGTTCCTGTGGTTCTCATGGTTCTGCTGGTTCTAATGGTTCTAGTGGTTCTGCTGGTTCTAATGGTTCTAGTGGTTCTGCTGGTTCTAATGGTTCTAGTGGTTCTGCTGGTTCTAATGGTTCTGCTGGTTCTAATGGTTCTAGTGGTTCTGCTGGTTCTAATGGTTCTAGTGGTTCTAATGGTTCTAGTGGTTCTGCTGGTTCTAATGGTTCTAGTGGTTCTGCTGGTTCTAATGGTACTGCTGGTTCTACTGGTTCTGCTAGTTCCAGTGGTTCTTGTGGTTCTCATGGTTCTAGTAGTTCTAATGGTTCTGCTAGTTCCAGTGGTTCTGCTGGTTCTACTGGTTCTGTAGTTCCCGTGGTTCTCATGGTTCTAATGGTACTGCTGGTTCTACTGGTTCCAATGGTTCTGCTGGTTCTACTGGATCCAATGGTTCTGTTGGTTCTACTGGTTCTGTAGTTCCCATGGTTCTCATGGTTTAGTGGTTCTAATGGTTCTGCTGGTTCCAGTGGTTCTGCTGGTTCTCGTGGTTCTGCTGGTTCTAATGGTTCTGTAGTTCCCGTGGTTCTCATGGTTCTGCTGGTTCCAGTGGTTCTGCTGGTTCTAATAGTTCTGCTGGTTCTCGCGGTTCTGCTGGTTCTATTGGTTCTGCTGGTTTCAATGGTTCTGCTGGTTCTTC
This sequence comes from Dysidea avara, assembly GCF_963678975.1. Classification (NCBI taxonomy): domain Eukaryota; kingdom Metazoa; phylum Porifera; class Demospongiae; order Dictyoceratida; family Dysideidae; genus Dysidea; species Dysidea avara. Next base: position 9,264,749 of record NC_089286.1, on the reverse strand, counting down.
TGGTTCTAATGGTTCTACTGGTTCCAGTGGTTCTGCTGGTTCTCGTGGTTCTAATGGTTCTGCTGGTTCTAGTAGTTCTAATGGTTCTGCTGGTTCCAGTGGTTCTGCTGGTTCTCGTGGTTCTGCTGGTTCTCGTGGTTCTGCTGGTTCTAATGGTTCTGCTGGTTCTCATGGTTCTGCTGGTTCTAGTGGTTCTACTGGTTTTAATGGTTCTCCTGGTTCTAGTGGTTCTAATGGTTCTTCTGGTTCTAATGGTTCTACCGGTTCCAGTGGTTCTGCTGGTTCTAATGGTTCTGCTGGTTCTCATGGTTCTGCTGGTTCTAATGGTTCTGCTGGTTCTAATGGTTCTACTGGTTCCAGTGGTTCTGCTGGTTCTCGTGGTTCTAATGGTTCTGCTGGTTCTAGTAGTTCTAATGGTTCTGCTGGTTCCAGTGGTTCTGCTGGTTCTCGTGGTTCTGCTGGTTCTAATGGTTCTGCTGGTTCTCATGGTTCTGCTGGTTCTAGTGGTTCTACTGGTTTTAATGGTTCTCCTGGTTCTAGTGGTTCTAATGGTTCTTCTGGTTCTAATGGTTCTACCGGTTCCAGTGGTTCTGCTGGTTCTCGTGGTTCTAATGGTTCTTCTGGTTCCAGTGGTTCTGCTGGTTCTCGTGGTTCTAATGGTTCTGCTGGTTCTAGTAGTTCTAATGGTACTGCTGGTTCCAGTGGTTCTCCTAGTTCTCGGGGTTCTAATGGTTCTACTGGTTCCAGTGGTTCTGCTGGTTCCAGTGGTTCTGCTGGTTCTAGTAGTTCTAATGATTCTGCTGGTTCCAGTGGTTCTCCTGGTTCTAATGGTTCTGTAGTTCTCATGGTTCTGCTGGTTCTAGTGGTTCTGCTAGTTCTAGTGGTTCTGCTGGTTCTAATGGTTCTAGTGGTTCTGCTGGTTCTAATGGTTCTAGTGGTTCTGCTGGTTCTAATGGTACTGCTGGTTCTCATGGTTCTGCTGGTTCTAGAGGTTCTGCTGGTTTCAATGGTTCTCCTGGTTCTTATGGTTCTACTGGTTCCAGTGGTTCTGCTGGTTCTCGTGGTTCTAATGGTTCTGCTGGTTCTAGTAGTTCTAATGGTTCTGCTCGTTCCAGTGGTTCTGCTGGTTCTCATGGTTCTACTGGTTCTAATGGTTCTTTAGTTCCCATGTTTCTGCTGGTTCTAGTGGTGCTGCTGGTTCTAATAGTACTGCTGGTTCTACTGGTTCCGCTGGTTCCAGTGGTTCTGCTGGTTCTTGGGGTTCTCATGGTTCTAGTGGTTCTAATGGTTCTGCTAGTTCCAATGGTTCTCCTGGTTCTAATGGTTCTGATGTTTCCAGTGGTTCTGCTGGTTCTCATGGTTCTGGGTAGTGTCTAATAACTGGACTGGACTACTGGAATGGAATACTGGACTGACATTTTTTTGGTTTTTAATACTCTTGGGTGACCCGTGACAACATTTCAGCGCTGAGTGGTGAATATGATCCTAAAAAGTTGCTGTCAAATTGGTTCAATCAAATGTCTACTCTACAGTATAGCAGATACTGACATGTAGGTATTCCCAAAAATGTTTCTCTCACTCTTAGACACAATTGATTATTGTGATATAACTTTATATAACATATGTATATTGTGTGAATTGGTGACTAGTCTGTGTAATGGGGTACATTTAATTTACCTACTTTTAAAACTTGTACATACTGTGTGCTATGACCAGGGAGTGTATAAACAGTGGAATGGACTACTGGAATGGTGGAATACTGGAATGGTGGAATGAAATTTTTTAAAATTCAATATCATTTTTTACATCCAAATAAATACAATTTCTCCCCTTATGTAAGCAAATTAATAGGATTCCTCTTGAAAGTCAGCATACTTATCCTCACCACAACACTTGTATGACTTATAACTCAATACTTTATTACTTGTGTGAAACTAACTGTGGTTCAGTTCAGTGTGCAACATGGCACTGCCACGATGAACTTTGGCTTAAATTTTGTTTTCTGACATAATTGTGGAAAAGGCTCATTGTAAATACTTACAAGATAGTCGCATTTCACTTTTCCCAATGATTTTCGCTTAGGTTCCTAGGTTAGTGGTAAACACCTCGTACAGGCTCTGCCTTCTGTGTTCGCCCTCCAGTGCCTAACTGGTAGAGTTGATAATAAATGAACACTTCATTATACAGTGAATGTGCTTTTACAATGCATGTAATCAGCTAGCTAGCTAACTTGTTATTATTTGGGGGAACAAGGGTTAAGTCCAGAATCTTCTTGGTATATATTCCCAATAAACTGTTATTGTGCATGTTCATAACTGACTTTACAGTACATTACATTAGTAAACTTTGTCTATGGTGAGGTGAATTATGCTAAATAGGCTGACTTCAAGGATTTATTTGCTTACATAAGGGGAGGAGTTGTACTTATTTGGATGTAAAAATGATATTGAACTTAAAAAAAATCCATTCACCATTCCAGTATTCCTCCATTCCAGTATTCCATTCCACTGTTTATACACTCCCCTATGACCATGCTATTTTCTACTCCTATTAACAGCTAAATGGCATCGTAATACAATTAACAAAATGCAGACATTTCATTCCAGTAATGAACTATAACCAGTTATGCAATGGGATCAAGTTTGTGTGTTCACACGCACACCATATGTTATAGAATATTGCATCAATAATCAAGTGTGCCTAACAGTGAGAGTGCAATGCAATAGCTAGTAATAGAGTGGCTGTGACAACAATAATAAAGAATGTGTCCCTACACATTTTCCAATCGTGCGATCAAGCCCACTTGTTCTATCGTACCAGATCAGCACTGTTTTCCACCTTTCATAAGTTTGTAGTATTTCTGCACCTAACTCACTACAAAGAAAATTGGCCAACTCTCTGTTCCTTAGTAAACAATATCCCCCAATAATAGCAGTCAACCATTCTATCCTCTAAAATGGTAGACAAGAATATGGAGCTTTACTAATTACACTATACTCTCATGTCCTTGCAGAAACTAATTCAGAAGGAATCCATCCTATGTTTTAAATTTTAAATACGTAGTTTCAATATATTTATTATGGAAGGACAGCCAAGACCACATTGCATCTCCATGAGTTTTTTGTGAATGCTATTGCAAAAAGAAATATTATTGGGTGATCGTCACGTACACATGGAGATAGCTATTAGTTTGCACCTTCACAGCTGAATAGCAGCTAAACCATTACAAATACAGACTTGGGGGGTCCATTGTGTTTCATTATGACAAGAGCTGATGAACCGAGAGTGTAGTGAAACGATAGCATGAGCAGAAGAGAAGTTGGCAAATCATGGGCCTACATTTTTGTCCATAAATTAGACTAACCTTTGCTAAAAAGATATCCCTTAATTTTCTGTAGAGGGTACTGAGGAACAGACAATTCAACTTGGGAAAGAAACAGCTAGATACAAGCATCTCACCAAAAGTATTAAGAGGTGTGAGAGAATAACCACCTAACTGCACACAAGAAAATTACTATATATTCTCCCACACAAGGGAGTATAATAATAATATAGTGATATGTGACATTGTACTTGCTAAAAGCACCTAGGAATACATTACCGTGCTTGTACTATCCATTCACGTTACTTTTCAACTAGGGTACTCTGAACAAACTGCCATAGATAGGATACAATAAGATACATACATTGTAGCATACAAGGATAGGACACCATGTAAACATATTGTGAAATGGGGGGGGGGAGGGGGTTGGTGGCCTTGCTCAATTATACACCACAGAATAAACATATACTTATAAGCACGACCTGTAATCAAAAAAATAAAAAACTCACCTGTAGACCAAGTGGTACATTGTCAAGGTCATGGCTGCGACAGTTGATCCGATGGAATCCTGGGGTACAAGTAGTCTGGTGGTGCCCACCCCTTCACAAAAAGGCAGAATCTGGTTACTCTAGCATTACCGAGTTGTAAAAATGGAATATAATTAAATAATGATGTCACATTAATGCAGCAAGAACGACATGTCTGACAACTATGCTAAAACAGTTAGTTCTCAAAAGGAAGAAATGGGTGCAAGAAGAAATGGGTGCTAACACAACTGGAGATACTATTAGCTGCATTCCGAGCCCATCAGTTCTAACTGCATGGCCCTTTACAACCTCCGTCTTTTATTCTTTTAACGAACAGCCTATTGTCAGCTACAAGCACATAGGTAGTGTTTAATCACTGGACTGGACTATTGGACTGGAATAATGGAATGGACTACTGGACTGACATTTTTTAGTTTCATGCATATTTAAGGTGGGGTCACTGTGCATGTGACAACATTTCATCACTGAGTGGTGTATATTTATGCTACATTAATCCTAAAATGTAGCTGTGATAAGCCAAATGGGTTCAATTAAATGCATTCTAATCACTACTTGACAGTATCCACTCTACTGTATAGCAGATACACTGACATGTAGGTATATCTAAAAATGTTTCTAAGTTAGCCATGCAAGTAAAACTTGGGCAACTTATCCCATGTACATTAATGTTGAACATGTGTATTCAGGCCAAAGTTTACAGTGTATATCCACTTTCTATCATACAGTATGGTAGTGCTGTGATCATTGAGATGTGGGGTTTTTTGGCCCAAAGTATCCCCCAAAATCCAGTTTCACAATACCTTCCTGGCACCTTGGTAGTATTGGTTAGGTATTACCAAGCCCAAAAGTGTATTCAATACTACAATTAGAAAAAAAAATTAAGTGGAAGTTTCTTTTGACTAACTGCCTGCCTGCCTGCCTGCCTGATGCCTTCAGACAAGCATAACTCGATAATAGCTAAGATGAGTTGATGACTCTTTCACTCAATTCAGTTTGACAGGTGCCTTTTGGTATATACAATGCACATGTCATGGACTTATATTTACCTTTATCCTCCTTTGTGTCCCTTTTCTTTTAGCGGACAGTCCACGGTGTTTATTCTAGTGCTAAAACAATTATTCAGTTATTTAACTAATCAGTCAGCATGACACCATTTAATTGATAAGACACTATAGGAATATATATTTGTTAGCAATTTGTACACTGTGATCAGATGGATAAAGCCAGTCTTTAATCTATAGATTTGGCATGATTATGTGTTTTGTTGTTAAATTCCATTTTAGGATAGAAATAGCTCTCAGGCTTTACCTTGCTCCCTAGCAAAGGTTTCAGTACTTATTGAACAATAATACATGATTAAAGAATAATTGAATATTCAGTTGTTTTACAACTATTTGAATAGTAAAATTTGCTATTCATTTCAGCACTAGTCTATTTGCGGTATTGCGTGTGATATATAGGAATGCCTAATCCATAATCTACTATTCTTTCAGATGTATCTGTTTCCCAGTGGTCAACATCGAGTTTGCTTGATTGCTGTTTAGGAACAATTCCTATTGGTTTCACCTGGGCTGTTGAAGCTCGGAACGGACTAGCAGAAATAGGTCGGCTAACAAGTTTTCCATTTCTTTTTGTTGAAGTACTGTGGGAATGTAAAATCACGGTCAGGAGTGCATAAGCAAGGAGTACTCCTATTTTATTTCGATTAAAGTAGTTTCCAAGATGTTGGTGCAGTCGTTCATCTTGATTTGTTCCTCCTCCTGGAGGAATATCACACAAACATCCCAGCTGAATATGTTTCTTTAGTCTTTGGAGTACAGTAATTGTTTCAGGTTTAAATAGTGTGGCCTTATCATAATCATTCTGTTGCCATTTTGTCATGAATTTTTCCAAATTTTCTAGAACTTTGTCAGACTTTGGGGTTGGTAATAATCTTTTGTCTCCACAGTCCCCATCACTTCTAAATACAAGCCATAGCTCTTGTAAACATTGCATTGCATGTACATGCTTTTTTGGAATAGTTTCAGTAATTCTTTACACTGCGTGAAACAAGTTTTGTTACGAAGTTTGCAACAATCATCTACATAGACGGTTTTAATTGATCTTTTGGTCTTTCAGTCAAAGCTTGTAACAGTACAGTCACCTCAGCAAAAGATGTTCCTTGCCATGTTAAAAGCTGCCCCATATCATTTAAAACTAAAAATGCTGAATCATACTCACTAATCCATGTTTTGTCTTCTCTGGTGTAACCAATGTTGGATGCAATTTTGAAAGTATGATCAAAGCTAAAACTATTACCTATAGGCATGTTCGCCATTTCTTGTAAATATGTGTTTTCATGCTACAAGAAACCAACAAAAAAAACATTTAGCCAACATGTTATTACTTGGTGTATTCGACATAGGATCGACATAGGGGACTTCCAAAAGTCACCATCATCACTTACAACAGAAAGCAAATCCTGTTTTTTATAAAATTGTTCCCAGCATTTTTCTATAATCATCGACTCCATGTTATAGAAATTAATCCCTCTTCGGCAAAGCATTGTACACATATCAAAAAGCTCCTTTGTAAAACCAGTTTGATGGGATAATATGAATGGTATCATCATTCTGGGTAACAGCTCAAGAATACTTTCATCATGGGCTAAAACTTTATGTCTTTGATTACAGGTATACCCAACACTTACAAGGTACACTATGTCACTAATGAATTACATGTGGCTGTTTGGCTGCACTGGAACCATCCATCCAATAGGTGGTACTCATTAAATTTCCACACTGATTACACTTAAGCACATTTGGACCCAAGATCTTTGAATGTATAAGAAAAGGATTCCACAGAATTACAGCAGGTAAATCTACTTCATCAGCGTGAAAAGGTGGATAAACAATTTCATGAAAACCTATACCTGTAGTAAGGTTTAACTGATGAACAATAAGTTATGTAACAAAGATATTTCATTACCTTGCTTAGCAATGCAGCTGGAAATCAAGCCATTGATATACAGGCAGGTTGTTTCAGGAAAATTTCCAGAGACAATTGCAAATTGAAAAATCCCCTCCCCCCCACAATAACAGAAACACAGAGAAAAACACACTGTGATCCATTTCACCACTTCTTCTAATACAAACACTGTCTGTGGGCGACATAGATTTTTCTTATGTCATATGTCATGGCAAAATTTATTCATGATATGAATATATATATCATGATATGCAGTATACCCATAACAGTTGATTGCTTACAAGTTACAATACTTAATCTTAAGGTTGAATTTGCAATGCTTTTGTCATCTTACGGTATATCTAATACAAGTGTAATTGCCGGCATTGGCTTATTGAAATACTGTTCTGCATTGCATTGTAAACATATCTGTGTATTTACCTAGCACCTTTCAAAATGGTAGAAAGGATACTAGATTGGATGTAAATGTTACCAGAATATCTAATGGTATAACTAATGCGCTCTCAATGAGGGTGCAGTGCAAGGATTGGCAAAACTAGCATTTTACAAGCTTACATAGTACTGGGTAAGTCACGTGAGCTCTATCACGATAATATTTTCTAACTATCATATCACAACATAAATAAATATATCACGATACAAAATATATTCATTATATTGCCCAGCACTACTGTGCAGATAAACCATATATGAATGTATCATTTCAAGTGCTTGGGCCTTTAACACCTATGTACAAGTCTTTGCTCAATGGCTGTAGTGCTGAGGTAGCTATCTAGTTTTATAAACACCTTGCATGTGACCTTTAGTGAACTTATATAAACTGACAGCACATACAAATATTAAGTAGGACAAAGAAATGTGTCAATCACTTGTTGGAGATTTATCCTATTATGTTTAACTTGAGATAATTGCAACATAAACTCATGAAAATCATTCTACGGCTCCACGAAAGGTAGGGAACAATATGGAAACTACTTCTTGTCCATTCTACTGTTGATTATGTACTACGTATTAGTAAGGGAGCAACCTGTGCAGCTGGTATACCAATGAAGGATTGATGTTCTATGGTATCACCACAGCTGATAAATAGTTAGGACTTGCTTCATGACATTTAATATAATACAATCGCAATTAGATTCATGTTGAACCAATCAATATAATCATACTACTGTATTCAGATTACATGTGTCTGTACTCTAAATCTTACTCTGTAAATAAATCAGTCCCTACACACATTCTTTTACTAGATTCTGGTGATCAGAGCTACTACGTAAATTTCTGCCTTCTTGTATTTGCCTCTGGGTCCTCTTACTTCTGGTATCTTTACAGTGTTATCTAACTATTAAGCAACCACATTCAGCAAGTACTACGTATAGTAAAATTTCAGAATTATTAGTTGAAAATTGGTATGTATATTATACTTTTCAATACACCATGGCATAATGCATTGTACAATCCAATGGAATAATGCGATCCAATGCACCTTTATGGCCGCACAAAAGCATTTGAAAGCACAGAAAAAGTACCACTAGCTGGCATGTACCATTGTTAGGACGAAAAAATTTTCGATTGTGGGTTCAAGTTTATGTTGACTGATCGGAAACAGACAGGGCTGTAATCATAGATATTAACTGGAGAGTGTTAATTCCTGGCATAATAGAAATATGCACAACCCCATAGAATTTTCTTCCTATTATTAGCAATTACAATGGCATTCATACAGTTCTTTGTATCACTGCTTGCCGATTAGCTTATTCATGGCGGTTTCCAGGCCTATGGCAGTTCACTACATGTTGCTTTCAGTGTCCATTGCTAGGCTTGAAATACTTTGATGACACATCCAACAATTCTGTTTACTGCTGTCATCCAAACATCCATGGTACAGATTTCTTCTTGGCTACTCACACAAAATACAGCAATTTTTGAGGGTGCAGAAAGACTGCACCAAACATGCACAAAAAAATTCAGTTTTAATTATCTCTCAGTTGGACCAAGATGGATTAATGTGAATTGAACCTTAATTGAAGATCATGTACATGTTTTGGTCACCACAATTAAGAGAATTCTGATAGAAAGCCATGGAGCAGATGTGTGTGCATGTGTTACGAAGCTGGAATAAAGATGAAGGAAGACCATGAAGGTGTTTAGGCTATTTTCATCACCTTGGGTCAATCCACACTGAATCTGTCATAAATAAAGATGAACACGGAGGACAATAGTATTTTTGTGGTGACATTCATGCAATTTACATTATTGGTGTAGTAGTAAACTACGTATGTATTGATTGTAGTTTTAACCAACAATATTTTTAGTTCTGAAAACATAGTCGTTGGATTAATATAATGCTGTCAAAGTAAAATTGTGAGGTTGAATCAACAATCTTCACTTTGTCAATTCTTTACAATTTTGTAAAATATGATTGCAATAGAAAACAACATTCCTTAATTTTGAAGACCTGATTGTTATTTTAATAGCATTCCATGGCGGGCACATGTCCCTAGAAATCCACTTGTGGCAAACACCGAACAAGTCAGTGGTGTGTAAATGTGCAGGTGTATTGGTGTGCATGGCTATCCATTCATGGTGAAAAGTGAATGTCACTGGTGTGTGAGTACAGAAGAATAATTTTCAAAAATTGGGTCACATTGTACCATGTAAAGCAGTATCTTAGACAATCTGCACTTGTACATAATGATGTTATAGCGTCGTAATAAGGGTACAGTGGTGTATACAATCACTGGACTATTGACTAGTGAACATGTACAGGAGTGCTGCACTCAGACATGTTATGTGTTAATGGTTTAATTGTGGTCACAAGTCTTGTGATAAGTGAACAGTGAGCTTTGCAAACTCAAAATGTTGTGGCAGCCTACAAGTTTCAGTGACCATGCCTACTAATCGTAAGTATTCAGCAGTAGTACAATGTTATAACCTGTTAGGCATGAGCAGCTTTTATTTGTAGTGTAAAACATGTTTCCAATAGTTGAATTGTCTATCATTTGTGATATACGTTCATATTGTGATACGCATAAAGCTTGGTAATAGCCATGTGATATAAAGTTTTTCTATGGCGGCGCTAATTAGCATACCGTATACGTACAAATTTTCGAGGGACGTAATTTTCGCGGTTTTCGCGGACGACCTGCTATCCGCGAAAATTTCATCCTCGAATTTTATTGACTGACCGCATACTAACGTCGCGACTAAACACGTGCAGATATGGCAGCCCACATGGCAGTGAGTGAAACGCTCTCGACTTTTGATGCGACTAGTGCTATTCATGGATATCACTATTATAAAGATGTGTGGACTGCTGTCATTGGTGAACAGCGCAATTGTGAACGCGAGTTTGGCAACCATCATGATTCATTTGCAGTTGCTATAATGAAGGACGGCCAGGTCGTTGGACATGTCCCGCGCACGATTTCGTGCATGTGTACACTTTTTATTAGACATGGTGGTAGTATTTTAGCTACCGTAATTGGGGCACGAAGGCGTTGCACGTGTCGAGGTGTGGATAACGGTGGAGTCGAGTTGCCATGTGTCTACAGATTTGCTGGACCAAGCAGCTTTACAAGAAAGACACAGAGAGCTTTAGCGGATGAAGATGACATTTCGCACATAAGTGATGTCACTGAAATGCAAGGTAAGCTTTTAGCAGCGTCATGGGCATGTATTATTACTAGCTGTAGCTACAGAAAGTTGTGATGAAAGCAGAGATATTGATGCTCCCAGTTCTTCAATGATGGCAAGAAATGATGTGCCAGTGGTCAAAGTGGAACCTACCATTGATAGCGATGGAGAAAGTGGTAAACATGATAGTGGTGGTGCTTGTCGCTCAGATATATGGGTTAAAGTTCATGATATTTCATTAACATTTGAGGATAAACACATTTTGGAGCAAGGAGAAAAACTTACCGATAAGCATATTAATTGTGCTCAGCGAATTCTGAAATTGAAATTTCCCAGTATTAATGGCCTTCGATTAACACTGCTTCAAGGCCAAGCCCATAAGCAGAGCACAACCAATGCAGTTCAAATATTTCATGTAAATGATGATCATTGGGTGTGTGGCACTACAGTTGGCACTACACGTAAAGAGGTACTGATATATGACTCATGGTACACAAAGTGGGATCAAGCTACTCTGGGAATCATTAGAAAGCAGTTTCGATGTAATACTCAAAGTATCAAAGTGGTTAAAAAGATACAGAAGCAAGAAACTGGTGTAGAGTGTGGGCTATTTGCGGTTGCTAATGCTACCACTATTGCATTTGGCAAGGATCCTACAAAGTTCATTTACGATGAAAAACGTATGCGTGAACATTTGGTATACTGCTTTCCCCAAAAAGACCTTGAGCTATTTCCACTTATCCATGAAATGTAATGGTGACTTACAAGTGTATTATTAATGATTGATTTTAATAATTCTAGTATCATTGTATTATTTAATAATTCAGCATTGATTATACACCTATATTATAACAAATCTTAAATCAATGATAACTGTTTAAATGTCTTATCAAGTTACGATTGAGTGTTAGTAGCTGAACTGAGGGCATCGACAACTTTAGTTATGCCAGCTTCAGCAAAACCATTACGAATGAAATCATTTCTTTCAACATAATGGCACGCTTCTTCCAGCCACTTTAAACCAAGAGGTTTCAGTATACTTAATTTGAGATCAATGACCTTGGCTGCAGTAGAGTTGCCCTTGAGCTGTTTTTTGACTTCTTCAGCATACCAAAGCTGAAACAAGCGTTTCATGTAGCTCTTGATCGGTTTATTCACACTTAAATCTAGTGGCTGCAAGCGATCTGTACAGTTTGCAGGCACTTCAGCAACTAAAATGTTGTTGTCTTCCAAAGCCTTTAGACACCGTTGAGTCGTCTGAGCTTTAAACTGGTCAAATATTACTAGACAAGGATGTGTGCTTGGCAAGTTTAGATCTCGACGAGTTGAAACTACATATGGCAACAAGATTTTACTCAAATAAGCCATCATCGTCTCCTCATTTGACCAATGATTTTCTGTGTAACACAAGTACCATCCATCTGGACTGGCTCTCTTTGGCAAGCATGCAGGTGTCTTTCCTCCATAAATTACTTGAGTTGGCAGTAATTTTCCAGTCAACGTACAAGATAGCAATACAGTGATCTGCCTTTTATCATCAAGACCAACAATCTCCACTCTTTTGGCACCTTTCTGTTCAAATGTCCAATCAGGAACAGGCACGTACTTTAATCCAGCTTGATCCCAATTGATTATAAGCTCGCCAGGAATGTCCTCCATCATAACCATTGTTCGGATATCAGACAAAAACTGCACTTTCAATTGTTCAAAATCAGAAGGCATCACCTTTGCTTTCGTTGTCCCTTGCCGTTTTACCATGTTCATCCGATGGAGTATTCGTTTAGCCCAGTCCTTTGTTATGTCAATATGGCCACCATTTTCAGCAAGTAAATTAGCGTCATGGCTAATCACAACTCCTCTTGCAGTGCCCATAACAACTTCTGTACTTACAGCAGTACCCAATTCCCTGCTGGCTTTAATAAAGCACTTCACTTCTCTTTCCATTTCTTCACCAAGTAGGAGTGGTCTTCCACGGCGCTTTTCTGGCAGTTCCTCTACTTTAACTGGGCTCCCCGGTCGCTTTCTAGATTCTTCTTTCAGGTCTTTGTAAGTTTTAATATAGGCATCTCGCCAGCCTCGAACAGTGGATTCTTTGAGTTTCGTGAATTCGCCAGTCTCCTTGAAATGTCGCATTGCGGCAGCGACCCCATGATTATAGGCGTACTCTCCAACGATTGCCTTTTCTTTTCCTGAGATCTTAATGTAGAAACCTCTTTTGCTACCGTTTGAAGCTTCGCCATCCTCGCTGCCATCACCTCGAGGGTTTACGATTTCATTTACTTCCTTTCGAACGGCCTTGATGGTAGCTTGTGATATACTAGGCGGTAATTTTGACAAATCGAAATCGCATTTTGACTGACGTTTAAAGTAATACGTAATATCCTTTGCCATGCTGCCAACTCAGGCGCCAACGTCACGAGAGACGATCCTCGAAAATAAAACCGCGAATATTTCTGAGGGTTAAACAATCATCGAAAATAAAATCGCGAAAATCCTGAAATTTGCTGGACCGCGAAAATTACGTCCCTCGAAAATTTGTACGTATACGGTATGACATATATTATAGATTAGTTAAGAATGAGTGGCTGATGCTAACTCTTTTTCCAGAGTAGGCACTTATACGTAATCGGTGATCTGTAAAGCACTAGGGTCCCATGCAAGTTACCAAATCCCTGTTCTTGGTCATCCCCAGGTCAACTGTACCAATATAGTCAACCATTAGAACCACTAGAACTCTGACCTTCTCCTCTTGTTTACCACAACAAGGTAAATGATTATGTGATACAGAGAGTGCTTACCTTGGTCTAACAATTTCACATAACCTTTCTTGGTCCGCACATAGCTATTTCAGGAATTGTCGGTTGAGGCAATTCTGTCCCAGCATTTTTCCGAAGGAATTTTGGACAGTGTTCACAGGATGTCAAAATTAATGCTACCAGACTTACATCCGCCTTATTACTGAATATGTTGTAGTTATCTGGTCACCACACATATTCACTGAATAGAAATGATTCAAAGGAAAGCAGCCAGATTTGGGTTTAGCGATTATTCCTGTTATTCTAGTGCATCAGCTATCTTGATTGGCAATCGTTAGAGAGGCAAAGAGATAATCCAACTTCAGTAATGTTTCATAAAATTATCAATCAATACATAGATATCCCTTGTGTAGGGTTGGGTGGTACTGGTAGTTCTACTTGCGGTTATTGCAATAAGGTGACCATGCGATTACTGTAATCATTGCCATGTCTGGTATAAGTTATTTAGTGCATTATTATGGGCAAATGAAACTGACATGTACAAGTTGCTGTCAGGCCTTTAGTGTTCAGGTTCTAGGTTCAGTTCTTTAGTGTCTGTATCAGTCCTGTGGCCACTGTAAAGCACTAATAATAACGATTAAGGCTTCATAGCATAGTCATTACAGTTCATCACTTAGCAATCGTGCAATAATACTGCACAAACAATATTGTGGTATTTTCAAAATAGCTGCAGCATTCAATATTGAACATAACATTGCGTGCGTATAGGCAACACTGAATATTGAAATACTGCCCATCCCTATCCTACCCTTGCAATCACATCCTTGATAATGCTTCCAGTCTCACCCGTAATAGTAGCAGGAGATTCCTACAATTACCCTTGAGAATTGACTCCTATATGTACGCACTCCTTTTTCCCAAGAGCAATCCGATTATGGAATCATTTACCCATTCACCTTGATAATGTTGATACTTTTAATCTTTATAACCACTGGAACTAGAAAAACCATTAAAACCAGCAGAACCACTAGAACCTGTAGAACCATCACAACCAGCAGAACCATTAAAACCACAAGAACCACTGGAACCAGCAGAACTATTAGAACCACTAGAACCAGCAGAACCATTAGAACCAGGAGAACCATGAGAACTGCGAGAACCAGCAGAACCACTGGAACCAGCAGAACTATTAGAACCAGGAGAACCAGCAGAACCATTAGAACCAGCAGAACCACTGGAACCAGCAGAACCATTAGAACCAGGAGAACCAGCAGAACCATTAGAACCAGCAGAACCACTGGAACCAGCAGAACCATTAGAACCAGGAGAACCAGCAGAACCATTAGAACCAGCAGAACCACTGGAACCAGCAGAACCACTGGAACCAGCAGAACCATTAGAACTACTAGAACCAGCAGAACCACTAGAACCACAAGAACCAGCAGAACCACTGGAACCAGCGGAACCATTAGAACATTAGAACCAGCAGAACTATTGAAACTAGCAGAACCATGAGAACCACTGGAACCAGCAGAACCACTGGAAACAGCAAAACCACTGGAACCAGCAGAACCACTAGAACCATGAGAACCATGGGAACTACAGAACCAGCAGAACCATTGGAACCACTAGAACCATGAGAACCACAAGGACCAGCAGAACCACTGGAACCAGCAGAACCAGTAGAACTAGCAGTACCATTAGAACCAGCAGAACCACAAGAACCAGCAGAACCACTGGAACCAGCAGAACCATGGGAACCACAAGAACCATGAGAACCAGCAGAACCATTAGAACCGACAGAACTATTAGAACCAATAGAACTATTAGAAGCAGCAGAACCATGAGAACCACTGGAACCAGCAGAGCTAGTAGAACCATGAGAACCACGAGAACCAGCAGAACCACTGGTACCGACAGAACCATATAACCAGGAGAACCAGCAGAACCATTAGAACCAGCAGAACCACTGGAACCAGCAGAACCATTAGAACCAGGAGAACCAGCAGAACCATTAGAACCAGCAGAACCACTGGAACCAGCAGAACCATTAGAACCAGGAGAACCAGCAGAACCATTAGAACCAGCAGAACCACTGGAACCAGCAGAACCACTGGAACCAGCAGAACCATTAGAACTACTAGAACCAGCAGAACCACTAGAACCACAAGAACCAGCAGAACCACTGGAACCAGCGGAACCATTAGAACATTAGAACCAGCAGAACTATTGAAACTAGCAGAACCATGAGAACCACTGGAACCAGCAGAACCACTGGAAACAGCAAAACCACTGGAACCAGCAGAACCACTAGAACCATGAGAACCATGGGAACTACAGAACCAGCAGAACCATTGGAACCACTAGAACCATGAGAACCACAAGGACCAGCAGAACCACTGGAACCAGCAGAACCAGTAGAACTAGCAGTACCATTAGAACCAGCAGAACCACAAGAACCAGCAGAACCACTGGAACCAGCAGAACCATGGGAACCACAAGAACCATGAGAACCAGCAGAACCATTAGAACCGACAGAACTATTAGAACCAATAGAACTATTAGAAGCAGCAGAACCATGAGAACCACTGGAACCAGCAGAGCTAGTAGAACCATGAGAACCACGAGAACCAGCAGAACCACTGGTACCGACAGAACCATATAACCAGGAGAACCAGCAGAACCATTAAAACCAGCAGAACCACTGGACCAGCAGAACCATGAGAACCACGGGAACTACTGAACCAGTAGAACCAGCAGAACCATTAGAACCATGAGAACCAGCAGAATCACTGGAACCAGCAGAACCATTAGAACTACTAGAACCAGCAGAATGGAACCATTAGAACCACTAGAACCAGGAGAACCATTGAAACCAGCCGAACCACTAGAACCAGCAGAACCATGAGAACCGTGAGAACCAGCAGAACCATTAGAACCAGCAGAACCACTGGAACCACTGGAACCACTAGAACCAGCAGAACCATGAAAACCACGGGAACTACAGAACCATTAGAACCACGAGAACCAGCAGAACCACTGGAACCAGCAGAACCACTGGAACCAGCAGAACCACTGGAACCAGCAGAACCACTGGAACCAGCAGAACCATTAGAACTACTAGAACCAGCAGAACCATTAGAACCACTGGAACCAGCAGAACCACTGGAACCAGCAGAACCACTGGAACCAGCAGAACCACTGGAACCAGCAGAACCATTAGAACTACTAGAACCAGCAGAACCATTAGAACCACTGGAACCAGCAGAACCACTGGAACCAGCGGAACCATTAGAACATTAGAACCAGCAGAACTATTGAAACTAGCAGAACCATGAGAACTAGCAGAACCACTGGAACCAGCAGAACCACTGGAACCAGCAAAACCACTAGAACCATGAGAACCATGGGAACTATAGAACCAGCAGAACCATTGGAACCACTGGAACCATGAGAACCACAAGAACCAGCAGAACCACTAGAACCATGAGAACCACAAGAACCAGCAGAACCACTGGAACCAGCAGAACCAGTAGAACTAGCAGTACCATTAGAATCAGCAGAACCACTAGAACCATTAGAACCAGCAAAACCACTAGAACCATTAGAACCAGCAGAACTACTAGAACCAGTAGAACCATGAGAACCACGGGAACTACAGAACCAGTAGAACCATGAGAACCATTGGAACCACTGGAACCAGCAGAACCACGGGAACTGCAGAACCAGTATAACCAGCAGAACCATTGGAACCACAAAAACCAGCAGAACCACTGGAACCAGCAGAACCATTAGAACCAGCAGAACCACTAGAACCAGCAGAACCACTAGAACCACTAGAACCATTAGAACCACTAGAACCAGCAGAACCATGAGAACCACAGGAACCGGCAGAACCATTAGAACTATTAGAACCAGCAGAACCATTAGAACATAAGAGGCATCAACAATATGATTTCTTTGTATTTATAAATACTTATCCTACGTATTTCGTGACTTTTATATGAGGAACTAACCCTTTTTACCCACCCCCTTTAATTTCATTATTGCTGTTATCAATCACGTGCACACGTATTTTGATGCTAAGAAAGCTGGCTATCATTTTATAGCACAGCAAATGTCATTTGCACCTCAAAACAGTGGTAAAAATGGCTTTTGCTAACCTTTATAGTAGAGTTGCACCGATAATCATGTGAATAATCGGTAACAGCCGATATAAGGTGATTTTGCAAGTATCGGTATCGGCTACAAAGAGGAAGTTATTTGCCGATAACCTAAACCCACAATAAATCATTAACGACAGTAATAAACATGTGACAGTATTAAAAGAAAGCAGTGAATGCAGTGGTAAGTGGTAAACATTTATTTGCTGTACCTGTTTATAACTATTTAGGCTTGTTTATGTGTGAATAGTGTGGCTGCAAGGCTATAATAGGCTGTGTATATTTATCGGCCGCCCACACAATCAACCAATCACTATTTGGAAAGGGTCTGGAATCCCACCAAAACTCCGTTTGAGAAGCTGACTTAGGTGTACTTGGCTTTCATTTCCATGTAAGGGGTTAGTGGCACACTGGTAGCAAACATTGTAGAATTGTCCGCCCACGCAAGTAATTAAATTATTTCAACTAATGTTATACACGCACATAAACTTTAGATGATTTTTGCTTCTTCTCCCCTGACCTACAGAATAGAAGAATATCGGTAAATATCGGCATATCGGCTACAGGAATGAGTGAAACATTGGTATCGGTAAAAGTGAAAATATGCATATCGGTGCAACACTACTTTATAGTAACAGACAACTTAATTTGGAGTGTTTTCTTTAATATTGAATAATAAGAAATGATCTCCCACCCACGTGGAAATCCAAATTTTTGTGGATGAGAAACAAGTGATCAACTTTGCCTGGCCTGATTACGTTTAACAAATTTTCTGTCAAAATTATCATAATTTTCATTCTCAAGCATCTAAATTTTCAAAAACTTTCCTGGGGGGGGGATACCCCCAAACCCCCCTAGAGGGCAAAATGCAAAGCAGTGTGCAGTGACTTTTACACCTGTCAAGTATATAATAGTTTGGCCTACCCAATGTTAAAAAAAGTGATGATTGCATTCCTAAGGTCTTACATGCAACTGAACTATTACTGTGGGAATTTGACATTCACATCTTGCCCCACAACTGAAGGCTTTGATAACATGCAACATAAATCTAAGTGATGGCAATAAGCTAATGTGTTTAAGTTTAAAGTTAATTTGAATTTCTGAGTATTACATTATGCTAATCAAACCTTCCCAAGCTTTGAAATTTTATCCCAATACTGGAAATTTGACAAAAAGTATGTCAAATCCCTAATACTCCAAAGGCAGGAGCATGACATTGATAGGTGCACTACCAGGTAAAGAACTAGTTGTTAGAATTGCACGATCTGAGCTGGGTGCACAAGTGGTGACAACAGATGCTGTTGGGGACTCCTGCGCAGACTCGGAAACTGATACCTTATCAACATGGTCATTGCATTTTTTGCTTCTAGCCACAGGGAGTATTTAGGATCATGGAGATTACCCTTCCTTATAATGCTTCTGGTAAAGCTTTTCTAGCTCAGGAGCTAGCCTCACAAAAGCACATGATGGTGCCATCTGACGATCTGAAATTACACCAGCATTAAGTAGATATATTCCACATTTTCTAAATCCACTCATCACATTAATGGGTGTAACAGATTTAGGCCAGGCTTTCCCTAGCAGTGATACTAAAACATCGGTTGTGACAACATTCCCCGGATGGCTGGAAAGGTATTTCTTGCATGCTGTTGAGAAATTAAATTTCAACGACTTGAACACACTAATGTCCAAAGACTGGAGTAAATGTGTCGTATGGGCTGGCAGACATAAAAGATGTACACCATTATCTCTAGCCAGTACTATAACATCAAGTGAGATGTCAGACGAATGACCATCTTCGATTAATAGAACAGGTCTCGCTGGTGAAATCTTCTCAACAAAAAACTTGAACCACTTAATGTACAATTCCTGATTTATCCACCCGTTGTCACTGCACTCAAACAAAGTTCCAGGTACTCCTCCTTGTTTCAACTTTTCATTCATTCTCTTCCTGGAATAAATCATCATAGGTAGGATGACATAACCTGATGTAGAGACACAAGTAACTACTGTGTGTGTTTTCTCTTTTTCTCCAGATGTCATTCACCATACATTTTTACGGCCTAGTTGTGTTATCACTTTCCAACCTTGCGTACAATAGATATTCCTATCTCGTCAATATTAAATATTTGCATCGGCTTTGACAGCAAATTTAAACATACACAGAGTGCTCCCAATTTAGCAAAGAAATCATTGACGGTGTCTTTACTGGCAGCAATAGCTCTATTATATTAAAGTGGCTGGGTAATACGCATAGTGAGGTTTGGATGACGAGAACTAAACCCATCAAACCATCTTCGCCCAGCCAACCCATTACAAAATGGATGTTCCCTTCCTGCTTGCTCCACAATTGTATATGCAGTTTACATAACATCTTGTCTAGTTATATAATCCAAATCCCATATCACACATATCAACTAGTGTTGTTTTAATAAGGACTATTGGTTTTGGTTTTAGTTATAGTAATTTTTCTTAATTCCTTTTAGATATTGATTTAGTTATGGTTATATTCTCTGTGTGAAAATCTTTTAGTTATAGTTTTAGTACCATTTCTAAAAACATTTACGTTTATACCTTCATGATAGTGCCTTGGCAGTATTGGCAACGTATAAGCAAGCCCAAAAGTGTCTACGGATTGGCCAAAAATGCTTCTAATTAGTTGCTACAGATTATTATTTTTAAAACAGAATTTTCTACTGACTGATTAACTAACTGCCTGCCTGCCTGCCTGCCTGATGCCTTCAGAAAAGCAACTGCTAAGGCTACGGGCCTGATTTTTTTACTGTTAAACATTGCTTCAGCCCGACTGGTGCCTTTTGACATACTGCAGTACATACATTCATGGACTTACCTTTGTGTCCCATTTATCTATGCTGACAGTGAAAGGTGTCATGGTAGCGCAGTGTGATGGCTTCCATATTGTCTGAGATTTCTGTTGTAACTGGATCAATTGCAGAAGTCTTTCTCATAGTGTTCTTTGTTTGTAACGCTGTGTAACAGGCTGAACATAGCTGAAAACGAAGTGTAATTGTACTTCACTTTTTTTCAGTAATAATTGATAGTTTGGGCGTACATTCAGGTGCGAAATTGATTTACTAAAAAGCCTGGCATTATTATTCTTCCTTTTAATGCAGTATGCACAGGTTCATTGGTCATAATTATGTTATTAAAAAGTAAACAAACAAGTAGAAGGAAAATTTAAGAATTTTCAGTCTGATTAGAAATCATAGAGTGAAACAAGGGGGATCACCTATACACCTACAGATATGCTACATTTAATCCCTACCTGCAGGTGTAGGCAACCTCCCTTGTTTTATGGCTATTATTACTGAAAATTCTTTTCTACTTGTTAATAATCATGGATTTCACACTGGTCCCGGGTCCTTGGTCCCCGGGTCCACTGTTTTTACCAGTGAAAATAGCAGTTAACCACAAAATAAGATTCACTGAAGCCATAATTTATTGTTATTCTCGTAATGATAGCCACAAAACAAGCTGATGAGATTAGCAAATGTGTATATAGCAAGCTGGTTTGTTAACTATTCTTCAAATTACTAGCTGTAAATGCCTATGGGGCAAAGTATCAGTATTGGATCGGTATGACCATATCCATCTCAAATGTATTGGTATCGGATCAGTAGTGAAAAAGTGGTATCGGTACATCACTAGTACTTGTAATAAAACAAGTAGAAAGTTTATAGTTGGAGGTCACCTACACCTGCAGATATACATAGTCGACTTATTATCCAAATGTCCACTATACCTGCAGGTGTAAGCCACCTCACTTGTTTTCAGTACTTTTTATGGCTATGATTTTACTTGTTTAATTTTTATAACATAATTATGACTAATGAACCCACACATACCACATCAAAACAAAGAATGACATCAGGCATGTCATTAAATTAGTTTCAATCATGTTTGAGCTTGCAAACCCACAATTTACTGAAAGTGCTAGTACTTTTTGCTTTCAGCTGTGTTCAGCCAGCATTACAAATGAAGAACACTACATGAAGGATTTCTACAATCAATGTAGTAGTCACAATGGAAAACTTGGATGAATTCAGTTACACAGGGAAGCCATTGCATTGCACTATGGTGAATTGACACTTTTGCTGTCAGCAAAGATAAATGGGACACAAAGGAGGACACAAGTAAGTCCATGAAGCAAGCATTGTACGTACTGTAGTATGCCAAGAAGCACCAGTCGGGCTGAAGTGACGGCTAACAGTGAAAAAATCAGACCTGTAGCCTTAGTGGTTGTTGAGTTGCGTTTGTCTGAAGGCATCAGACAGGCAGTTAGTTAGTCAGTCGGTAGAAAATTCTATTAAATTAAAGATCAATAAAATTCCATAGCCACTGAATGGAAATGTTTTTAGCCACTCTGTAGACACTTTTGGGCTTATTTGTACCTCACCAATACTGCCAAGGTCCCATGAAGGTATTGTGAGGCTGGTTTTGGGGTGATTTATTGGCCAGAAAAGCCCTGGCCAATCAGGATCCCAAATATACAGTACTATTGTACTGTATGATATAACGTCCAGTACTTACAAAGTCCATGTACAAAATTCTTTTCTGTAAAATTCTTTTTATGGTTTCTTTATTAGTAGCATTAAAATGAATAATGATGTCAACATGTAATCTTGTGTGGTAAATATATGTCTTTTATGATTGCAATATTAGTAATATTAAAATAAAACCAGGTGCCAGAGCATAACATATGTAATAAATCCACCTATATGAAAAAATCTCAAGTAAAAATGTTTTTTATAATTTCATTATTGACAATATTAAATAAAAATATTAAAATGAAACCAGGTGACTGGTGTTAGAACATGTATATGTCATCCACCTATTTTATGGTTTCATTTTATTATTGCTACAGTGAATTACAGACTTCTTGCAATGTTTAAATTTAAGCACATGTGTACAATCGTCACATTGGCTACTTTAAATAGTCTACAACTTCTCAATTTTGTTTCTCTTCTGATGTCCTGAAAAGTGACCACTATTTAAAAGATGTGGAGTGCTCAAAAAGTGAATAATTGATTGTTTTCTTGATCCAAGTGCACATGCGCTTAAATTTTAATGCAAGAACTCCACAATTCGCTGTAGATTACATACATGCATACAACACATGTGTACGTGCGTGCATGTATGTATGTGAGTGTGTGTGTGTGTGTGTGTGTGTGTGTGTGTGTGTGTGTGTGTGTGTGTGTGTGTGTGTGTGTGTGTGTGTGTGTGTGTGTGTGTGTGTGTGTGTGTGTGTGTGTGTGTGTGTGGGTGTGTGCGTGTGTGCGTGTGCGTGCCGTTATGAGTTGCATGTATATTTTGCATGTGTACTGTTTGGATTTTACTACTGGATAGGTACGTATGTATGAATGTCTCTCCATGTACACTACCCAGAAAGTAAACCATCTTCGAGTCATTTGGGTGATGCTGGGGGTCAAAACTATGTACTATGTATATATGTCATCCCTTATGAAAGCTGTAGTGTTTGAGCATGAATTATTCTGTTCTGGACTGCGTCTCTCTCCGTCTCTCTTCATTTGTCTGTTGTGCTGTCACTTTTCAGTCTTACCATACGCCGCGAGGAAACTGAGTAACTTCATGCCACCAAATTAACTGCTGTCGTGTTGTCCTAAGGTGAATCATGTGATACTAGCTGCTTGGCATGTAACAGAGAAACGTTGGTTGTAGAACTACAATTGAAACCCACCATCGACTATTAGAAGAGTGGCTATATAAGCAGGATGGTGATCTTACCTCAGCAATGCCCTGTGGTGGGACACTACAGGGCATTGCCTTAGAGTTCCACAGCGTGCCATTGGGCTGGTTACATCAAATGATGTAATGGTCGAAGGCTTACATTGGAAAGTCTTCAGAGGCTATTAGCCTTGCCGCCAGAAAGGGGTACAACTCTATCTGCTGCACTCTGAGCAATATAGCTCAGTGACCGGCTAAATAAAATTAAAGGAGTTAACCGGTGACCAGCTAAATATCAAAAGCCTACTTGTTATCGATGTGCTATGGTCCCTACCAGAGACAAGTATAAATATACTGGTCGTAATGTCCTGTCATGTGCAAGCTTGATCGGTTGTAGTAGGGAAATCACTTACATCATTCATTGCTCTCGTTGTGAGCTACTGTAACATTGCTAATTAAATGGGAGTAGGCCTAGTACATTCATGGCCACCCCCCTTGGGCTGTAAGAATGCATTGTCTCCTAGCAACCAAGTGGTAGTTATGAATAGCAGTACAAGCCATAAACCAAACAGATAAACTATATTCCTTAGGCTCCATCCTTTTTCTTTTGATAGCTAGGACATTATGTCTGAGCAAACTGAGTTATGGTCAGACACAGAAGCTATTTGGGTGGCAAATGTCTGGTTATATTTGTCTCTGGTCCCTATTCTAGTTGAAAATCCCAATTTTTTGTGTACTTGTAGCAAAAAACCAAACAAACTAGCTAGCATATTAAGGAATAAAAAGTAGTGCACTGAAGTAGTGAAACATTGAGCAATGAATGATGGTATTACAGCATGGCTTGGTGTGAAAATCTCTACTTTGGCATTGAACAAAATCATCATCATAACATGCCAATGTAGGGATTTTTCCACAGAGCTATGTATGGTATTAATTGGTTCTATACTAGTCCCTATTTGTTTCACCTCACAGGGTCAGGAATATGAACTAAATGATGACATGAAGCACTTGTCATTTTAATGGTGATACAGTGATACCATCTTAGCTGAGGTTGACTGATATGCATGATGTGTAACTTTTTGATTGTATAACGACTGTAATAAGTCATCAAACATAAAGACAACTTTAACATATTCAGTCTCAACACCTCAGTAGTAATACCTAAAAGTATAGCATTGCCAGATTGCAAGATCTGTGAAAAAATACCTCCCAGAGTCTTCCTTTCAGCAATCCCAATGTGGTTACTTCTAAAGATTTCAGTTGCATTTCCAAAGGCCTGAATAATAAGATTTAACAGCGAAACATTATTGGAGAGTAATTATTTGCTATAAAATATTATTACTAGGTAGCTGACTGAAGTTGCAGGCTCACAATTTCCATGTTCCAGAGTGGAACCCCCTTTTTAAAAGTCCGATCCACCCCTCTAATTTTTATACAGCAGATCTTAGTCCACTGAAGACTACTCCTGTCAGGCGAGGTCAACCAGAAATCCAGGAGAGACCTGCCAAAGAGCACTTATAATTCAAGCAAGCTTGAAGAGCATTTATGTGCATGTATGCCGTGATAACCTAATGGTGCCAGTACTTATACATACATAGTCCAAGTATAAAAATCTTGTGTGAAAAAATGTTTTTCTGGTTTCAGAGTCATTATCATTATTAAAAATAAAACCAGAACATACATAGTCCATGTTTAAAAAATAAATATTTTGTGTAAAAATGTTTGTATGGTTTCTTGATTAGAAACCAGGTAGCTACAATGTCAGCACCTACATATAAAAATCTTGTAAAATGTGTCTGTTTTTTAAAAGTTATATCCTGTTATGAAGGTGATATCATTGTTATTGCACACAAGTCCCTGAGGAAACAAGATACAGAGCCTCTACAAATGATTTAGAGGGATTCAAAGGGATTACTCTGTAAAACTTCATGATCTGTAGTATATTCTATATGTGAAGATTGTTTTCATCGTCACATTTCTTTGTTCTGCCAGTGTGCAATCATCACATTTCTTTTTTTCTGCTACCAGTGTGTACTTGGTAACACATCTGAGAGAATCTCTTTGAATCACTCAAAATGATTTGTAGAAGTTCTGTATTGTATTAGACACTCTCCTGTCCACTATTATTAATATTAACTCTTGGCTCCATTGTAGTGTGTTCTGGTTCCTGTTAAGATTTAGCCTAAATTTAACTTTGTAGACACTATGTACAGGCTATAAACTGTGTCAATGAACATTTTTACAGAGCAGAACTAGTTTCCAGAGGCATAATTCACCTTTGTCTGTGGTTGGTGGAATGGAATCGCATAGCATGCAAAGGTTAAAAAGTTGCAAGGATTACTCCCAAAATAGAACAATGGAGCCAAAGGTTATTGAAAGGTATAAAGGTAAAGGTTATTGGTTCTTCACCATACACTGCTGGTACTGATTTCCGCAGCAACTGAAAATAGCACAGATTGTTTCTTGACATTTGTTTGCCCATCACAATAGTTGTCTCGGCTTCAGTCGGTAGAGTCTTATCAGTTCTAGCCACTCGCTTACGTTCCTCCTGCCTCGTGTTGGGTACCGGAAACTCTCTAATCAATCATTAGAAAACATGCGCACGTGCACAAACATAATTATTACATAACAAAAATTCTAGTCCATTACACTCCCCGTGTTTGAGAGTGTAGCTATCAAACAGTTCTATACATAAAGGCCTAAAGGATCAACTAATTTCTAATACAATCCAACAATCTAGTTCAAGTGTTCATTCTTCTCTAACTATTGCCGCTTCTCTTCTCCTTCGAGTATTACTCGGTTCTGTCACCTCATCTAAATCATTCACTGGGTTTTCCTTGCTGCTGCTGGAGACGACACGATCACCCGTAGATACTTCTATTGGGTATAGATGCTTGATGCTACGACGAATGACTTGCACACGTCGATCAGAGCGACCAGCCCTCACCTTAGCAGCACGAACATGTCCATCAGACCCACTCAACAGTTCTTCAACAACACCAAGCTTCCAAAAGGATCTCTTGGTCTGGTCATCCTTGATCACAACAACATCTCCTAGTGCAATTTTTGATCCTCCACTCCCTCTTGATCTCTGGTCAGATTGGTGATTCTCTCTCAAACTCATCAAGTATTCTCGTCGCCATTGTCTAGTAAATTGACTTAATAAATGTTTCTGCTGCCTAGCCCTTTTCGTCAAAGTGTCATTAGTACTGATCACTTCAAAGTGTGAATCATTGGGAGCACTAGTGATTTTCCTACCATATATCAGATGTGATGGAGACAGAACATAACTTGTGCCACTAGTATCATCTTCTACATATGTCAAAGGTCTAGAGTTAACAACCCCCTCTACTTCAACTAAAAGTGTGTTCAACTGGTCGAAATCCAATGTGGAACGGCCAAGGACCTTTCTGAGGCTTCGCTTTACACTCTGAATCAAACGCTCCCAGAATCCTCACTAACAGGGAGCCTTCTCAGCAATGAACTTCCAAGAGGTGTGGTTGTTTGCCAGGTATCTTTGAACTTCGGAAGATCGGGCTACCTTAGATACTTCTTTGCTGGAGGATCGAAATGTCTTAGCGTTGTCAGAAATCAATGTTGCTGGCAAACCTCTCCTGCCAGCAAATCTCCGGAAACATAGTAAAAATGATTCAACCCCAAGGTCCCGTACCAATTCCAGATGTACAGCACGGGTGGCTGCACATGTGAAAAGACAAATGTAGACTTTTTGTGGTTGGCCATTTAAGTTTATGTACAGAGGACCAGCAAAATCTAACCCTGTGTGGGAAAATGGTGGATCTTCTGACACTCTTTCGGGAGGCAAATCTGCAACTGGGCATGATCCATATGGCTTGCATTCTAGTTTTCTACAAATAACACAAGCTCTAACTATAGCCTTAGTTGCCTGACGACCTCGCAAGATCCAGTATCTCTCTCTTAACAAGGTGAGCGTTTCATTCACTCCACCGTGCTTGCAGCGTTCATGCGATTGCCGTATCAACAGGGTAACAAAAGGATGTCTTGTTGGTAAGAGTGCCGGTTTCTTGCTCCCAAATGACAACTCTGGTGAATTGCTTATTCTCCCTCGGCATCGCATCAACTGTCTGTCATCAATAAAAAGGTCGAACTGATGAACCAAGATAGGACAGGCACTCTTATGATTCAACAAGTACTGTATTTCCTGATTAAAGCAACTCTGTTGCACAGATATGATCCATGCGGCCTCAGCTCTCTTGATGTCTCCAGCATCAATCAGTGGCTCATCATCACTTCTGAGACTTCTGCATCGCTTCAGCCTTGCAACAAACAACAGCACACATGCAGTAACATGAAGTAAGGTATCTAGAGTGCTATAACGAGTGCAGTCAATCAAGTTTTCCAAGCGCATTGCCTTATGCTCTTTGTTCATGATGAACAAAGCATGGGTAGATATACACTGTGACTTGGTCAATTCTGCCTCTACCTCACATGAAACATCCACATCTGGTAGCATGGGTTGACTAACAGTCTTCTCAGCAATAATGTTAGGTCCATGCAACCAAATTGAACTATGTACAAGTTCCTTAGCAGACACTCCTCTAGAGGGCAAGTCAGCAGGGTTCAATTCCCCTGGGCAGAAATTCCAATCTTCACCATTCGTCAGTCCTTTGATCTCCTCAACCCTATTCTGAACGTACTGTTTCCAAGCTCTTCTGTTGCGTATCCAATGCAGCACTACCATGGAGTCCACCCACAAGTGAACACTGTTCAATCGAGGTAGGCAAGCTACAACACTGTGTACAAGCCTGGCCAAAATCAGTGCCCCCAGTAGTTCTGAACGGGGAATAGTTTGCTTCTTAGTTGGCGCTACCCTGGTCTTCGAACACAGCAGATTAACTTCAACTTGACCATCAAGGTAAGTGGAACTAAGATACAACACTGCCGCATAGGCATGCTCAGATGCATCACTGAACCCATGTAGAGATATGGAAACAGGATGAGAAGATATGAGAAAACAACATCGGGGAATCTTCAACTCAGAAAGCAAGACCAGATCCTTCATCAATTGCTCCCATCGAACTTGCGTATCTTTATGCAAGGGTTCATCCCAATCGGCCTTACTGGTACACAAAACTTGAAACAACATCTTAAGAGTGATAATAAGGGGACTCAATATTCCCAGAGGATTAAAAAGACTTGCAGTTACCCTCAAGATTGATCGTTTGGTATGTGGTAAGCATTTCATTACATTAAGTTGTTCTGTAAAATCAAACGTGAACTTATCTTGCATCTTATCCCAAGCAACTCCCAGCAACTTAGACATATCCGTTCTATTATCATCAATCTTAACAGTTGCATCACAAGGGTCAGTGCCAGTACCTTCCATGGAGGATGCCTCATCTTGCTCAATCATATCATTTAAAGTCTTGGAATTTGTATTCCATTTTCTCAAGTTAAAGCCTCCATGATGCAAGATCCACTTGGAGGACTTGTAAACTTCAAAAGCTTCTTGTACAGTAGCACCTCCAGATACCAAATCATCAACATAAAGCGACTGTTCTATCTTGTCAACTACTCGTGGGTGCTCAGATCGATACTTCTCCAAGTGATGGGAAATCACAGAGCCCAGAATGGCCGGCGATGGCCTCAATCCAAACACTAGTCTAGTAAATCGAAAGTGTAGAAGTTTACTGCTCTCTTGAAGAGGGTCTTCAAGCCAAAGAAATCTAAGCATGTCTTTATCTGATTCATGGATGCTTATCATCAGAAAGGCCTTCTCAATATCACCTGTAAGAGCCACTTGATAACATCAAAACCTAATGAGAACATTAAACAACTTAGGGATCAGATTGGGTCCAACCTGCAGACAATCGTTAAGTGCAATGTTACATTCATGTGAGGTAGCCGAACCATCATATACAACACGCACCTTAGTCGTGCTGCGGCCTTGCTTGACCACCGGATGATGTGGCATATAATGGATGAACGTATCAGAAGACTCAATACTGTTGCTCACAGGTTCGATAATATTGTAGCGCAACTGTTCATCTATTGTGTTTTGATATTCTTTCAAAATCTCAGGCTGTTTAATTAGGCGTCTCTGCAGATACCTCAACCGATTATAACACAAGTTAAAGTGGTCAGGTATATCACTCTTACTTCTAATCCAAGGGAGTCCGACCTCGTAGCGACCCTGCACAAATGTGACTCCATCAAGAAATGACACGGGCTCCTTGTAATATTGGGTATCATAGATTCCTAAGGATTCCAACTCCCAGAAGGACTTAAGAATGTCATTAAGGCCACTGAGTTCATTGGTGGAAGGTTCCAACTCATTGAATCCCTGGCATACGGCCAAGTGAGAGAACGTCGAGACATGAGAGTGCGGTGAAGTAAGAGGACCAGAAAGAAGCCAACCTACTTTACTCCTAACTGTAGTAGGGCCATTGTCTGTGCGGATAGTTTCTTCCTCTACAATGTTCCAGTAATGATCGGACCCAACAAGGAGATCAATGACTTCAGTGCTCTTGCCAGGAGGGTCAGCCAATTGCAGATCACATAACTGAGGGTATTTATCTAAGTGTACCACATTCGGCAGGGAGGAGCAAATGGTCGGGAAGCTAAGTGCCTCCAGCACTAAACAATCAGAACTGCCAATCTTCTGTAACCGTATCTGAACCAGATCACAAGTCTTGCCCTTAAATGCAGGCTCTCCAAAGGTGTTTAAATGCAATCTCTCCTTTTTTACAGGCTTAAGACGTAGGCGGCTGCAGAGAGCCTCTGTTACATAAGACCTCTGGCTCCCTGTATCAAATAGAATCCGGATATTGACTGATGCTCCACCCTCTTTTCCGGAAGCCATGGCTCTTGCTGTTTGCAACAATACCAATCCACTACTCCGTGCCACATTAGATGTGTTGCTGATAGTCTCTAAAACTTCAGGTGGCTTAACAGAATCCGGTGGGTGTACCTGGTCACATATCGATTGGTGATGCTTCTTGTGACAGTGCCTGCATTTCTTATGTGAATCACAATCTTTGGCACGGTGATGGGGCCTCAGACAGTTAAAGCAGCGACCTCTCTAATTAGGATAGCCCGTCTATCTTTCACTTCCTTAACCAAGGTGCACAAGGAAGGATAATGTTCTCCATTGCAATAAGGACATCTTGGAGCAGCATTACCAGCATAGAATGAATTAGCTGTAGAAGGAGGTGGTTTGGGTGGATGGGGGAGTCGAAAGGTATTGGATTTAATTAAATTGCTGGCCTCTCTCGCTTCAGCTTCCACCTTGATTGTTTCTAAGAGATCCTCCACCTTCCAAATGGTGCCATGATGCTGACGTGCCATGCGAAGGCGGACTTCATTAGGCAGTTTCGGCATAACAATTGGGATCAAAAGGCTACCATAGTGACGTAGGTCTATTCCCAGTGAACTTAAACCCCTAGTATGAACAGTGATTCGATCGTAGATATTACGAAGTGCAGAAGGCCGGTCAGCTGTACAGTCTGGCAACTTAAGCAGCTCGTCCATATGAGCTGCTATTATAGCTTGTGGATCACCGAAACGTTCTTTCAACATAGCAGTAGCAGAGTCGTAATTACCCTCAGTCAGTCCAAGACCTTGAATGGCCTTACTGGCAGTACCTTCTAAAGAAGAGTTTAAGTAATGGAACTTATCTCTTACTTACGTCGGTGTTTTCATGGACAGCCGATTTGAAAGTGTCCCAGAACGTTGTCCAGCCAGTCACATCTCCCCTAAACTTGCCCAGTTCCAAACGAGGTAGACGCGTCTTCGCAACAACAGACGACGGAGGTACAGTTGTGGGCGTGGTCTCAGGTGCTGGTGGAGGTTTCAAGCACGCATCAATACGGCGTTTATAATCAATCACTGTGGCGTTAATAGTCTCTGATTCATCAATTTCGCGTGCTATATCGTCGGTTTCGCAGAGTCAAAATGTCGGCATCGAATTTTTGCAACACGCTTAATTTATTTTTTAATTGTTCATTAATCACCTGCAATCTACCAATATCTCTTGGCTCACCCACCAGCAGCGTATCTAGCTCTCTTGTCAACTTCGTGATGACTCCCCGGTGACCACCTCTTACTGATCTAAGCCTCTCCAGATTCATGACGTCCGGATCTTGCCTAAGGATAAGGGAACGAGCGAGAAACGATGTAACAAACTATGACAAGTACCTCTACGGGTGCCGTTACACCCGGCACCAAGGAATTCGAGTTTGTCTTCAGGTTATCGTGCCCCACGTTGGGCGCCACTTGTCTCGGCTTCAGTCGGTAGAGTCTTATCAGTTCTAGCCGCTCGCTTACGTTCCTCCTGCCACGTGTTGGGTACCGGAAACTCTCTAATCAATCATTAGAAAACATGCGCACGTGCACAAACATAATTATTACATAACAAAAATTCTAGTCCATTACAATAGTATAGTGCCACAGTGTAAAGGATTAACCATTTTATTACAAGATTCAGCACTCAAAGTGGGGCAATTGGAAACAGTGGAAATGGAAACTGGAAACGGAAAATAGAAATGGAAAACTGAAATGGTCAAGTCATTATAATATACATGTATCCTAGAGTAAAACCCTCACTTAGTGGTCACCTCTTAAAGACAACCTTTAATAAAGACCACCTCTGTATAAAGACCACTTTGTAATTAAGTTCTAAAGATGGTTAAGGTATACTTAATGATCACCTTTTATAAAGACCCCATTACATGGTAATATTTGATAAATTCCATCACCAAACATGGTTTCATGACTCATAGAAAGGGGTCAATGCCATCTACCATATTTTTGGTTCACACTATATCATCTGGCTATCCACACCATTATTGCTTAGGTTCTACCAGAATGCACATGTCTAGTCCTGAAGTACAGCTACAGGACTGTAGTATACTGTACTGGTGTAAGTTAACATTTCCATATTAAGCTATTTTCTCCATTGTTAATCAATACCATTCATGATTGTTATGATGTCATGAACCAGACTCAACCAGTCTGAATGGCTCAAAGGGTGATAAGTTAGTTATCACTGGGTGATAACTAATGTCAGCAGGTACATAATCTATGTAGTAGGTAAAATGTTTTATGGCTTCATTATTGGTAATATTAAAATGAAATCAGGTGTTTAATGGTGCCAGAACATAAAACCTATGTAGTCCATCTTTTTTTTTGTAAAAAAATGTTTTTATGGTTTCATTTTATTATTATTACTAGCACCAAGAGTTCATAATATATATACTTCATTGTGTCTATTGCATACATGATATGCAGCACACGTTGCTGTCAGACCTTCAGTGCTGGTCACTGTAAAGTGTTAATAATAATAATGACCAGATTTTACACTGATCCCAATCGTATTCAAACTAACACCACCAGTAGACAGCTACACTGTCGTACTACTAGTTTTGACCCCTCAATACTACTACTCAAACTACTTGAGGCTAGTTTTAACAGACGTCTTTTCTGGGTGGTATGGAGAGCTCGAATTGCAGTTTCTGGCCTTGTGAAGGCCTGGCTTGGCAAGAACCAGCGGTTTACTGGTGGATGGCCTGATAATGTTGGCCATGACACTTTTTTCTATTGATTTTGCTACATATCAGTCACTGCACGGCCCTGTAATCTTGTGGTCTCACCCCCACCACACTTCTCCCCTTTTCTGAGTGTGAACACTCGTGATACTATTTCGCTCATCCAACTGCTCAGATTTTCTATCTTATTTGGTGGGAAACTCTACAAGCAGCTACAAGTACTGCAGTGTCTGCTGACTTGAATTCTTTATCTTGAAACTTCTAATGTGTGATTTGAGTCGTTTTCCCAAAATCCAGTCACAAATGTAACAATACCTACACCCCTGCAGTGCTCCCTATACTTACATGCTAATTATTAACAGTAAATTGATTCAAATTCAAAAGTAGGGACACACTTTAAAAAGTACTTGGTTGTATAAAAATTTACCATTACCTACTGTGAGTTTGGAACATGCCAGCTTAATCTCTATGACAATGAATTAGATTTCTAGAGCACGTGTATGGTCTTTAGAGTGCTACAAAGGGAGTTTGACGATCTAAATGTCAGAAGTAGTGTGCCTCACACTCAGGTTGAGTCTGTTTTTTTATTATAATTAATTAAGGTTGGCAGAAGTACTGTCTACCAGACCCTCAGCACATTTGTTTTTGTACCTACTGCATTGCATGTCCATTTAGTTCCTTGTGTGTTGTGCTGTAAACAGGGGCGGAGGAAGTAGTTTATATGAGGGGGGCTGGGCTGACCCAGACCTATGGAAATGAGGCACTACATTGTCTTGGTTTGGTAAGGTGAGACCAAAAAAAAAAGGTCACAACCAGCTGACAATAGCTGCCCACCTCACCAGCTACCCATTTATAGCTGATAAACTACATAAAAATCCTTACATAGCTCGCTACACACTGCTCTAATACTGCGACTGCTTTATTAGAGTGACTGCTCTATTAGAGTATCTCGATCTTTATCTTTTCAGCCCCACTCCAAGGATAATTTCGGCGTGATATCATTCTGAGGGGGGGGGGGGGCTTCAGCCCCCCAGCTCCCCTCCTCTATGTGTAAAGCCTGAATGTGCTAGTCTATCCTTCGCACATGTGCTTATAAATGGATAAGCGCTATGACAAGATCGATGTCTGGGTCTAGAAGCGAATGCTGCTGTAAAACAACGTTAGGTATGAAAAATAACTGTTTTGTAAATGTAAAATGTATTTTCAAATATCTGTGTTCGCGTCCGTATCCGCCTTTTCCAACTACCCATAAATAATGTAGCTTCTGGTTCTAAAATAAATCAAACATTGAAAGAATAAAATTAAATTAGTATGTAGCTTGTAGCTATTCCAACAGCACACTACTATTATATTATATTTTATTATTATATTTTATAATTGTAAGACTCATATGCATGAGCATAGTACAATGATTAGTTACAAATTAAATTAGAATGTAAGTAAATAAGTAAGTAAATTAATTAAGTATAAGTAATTAAGTAAGTAAATTAATTAAGGATAAGTAATTAAGTAATTGAAGAGATCACTAGTGTACAAGTGTAGAGAATTGTTGTAGAGTTGGTGCATTGACAGTGACACTTGGTAAAGCATCCCACTGAGGGACTACTCGTGGAAAAAAACTGTACTTATAGCTATTAACTGTTGAAGATATTGTAACAAATCTTTTGTTGTGACCTCTAGTGATAAGAGAGTTTTTAATCATACATTCTGGGAGTGAAACATCTATTAAACCATTTAAGATTTTATAGAGGACACATAAAGACTGAATATCTCGTCTTTTCTTCAAGCTGTCCCACTGTAAAGTTGATAACATTTCACCAACACTGCTGTATCTGTTAAAATCAGACATCACATATCTAGCAGCTCTCCTTTGAACAGATTCTAATTTGTTAATGTTAATGTTGGTATAGGGGGACCAAACAAAAGCTGCGTACTCCAAAATTGGTCTGACATATGTACAATAAGCATCAGCTCTAATATTCCTCTGACAGAAATGAGTGTTTCTTCTTATAAATGCTAGGGCGGAGTTAGCTCTTTTACAGATACACTCAATATGCTTGTTGAAAGTAAGTTTACTGTCTAATGTAAGTCCTAAGTATTTAGCTTCCTGTACATGGGCAAGCATTTGATCATACAGTGTGTAGTGTGTGACAGTTGGATGCACTTTGTGAGTAATTGTTACTATATACATGACATCTTTAAGAATATAGCAAAAATAAACATGCATGTGAATTAAGCAGCTACAAAGTTAGTCAAGCAACACACATCAACCATAAAGTCATATGTTACAACTTGTTGGTTTGATTTTAATTTCCATGAACGGTAGATTATACCATCTCCTATTGAGATACATTGTATATGAACTACTGTATTGATCATTAGGCCATATTGCACTGCACTCTTTATACCACCATCCACCAGCATTACTACCTGCCCA
This sequence comes from Dysidea avara, assembly GCF_963678975.1. Lineage (NCBI taxonomy): Eukaryota > Metazoa > Porifera > Demospongiae > Dictyoceratida > Dysideidae > Dysidea > Dysidea avara. The sequence continues at coordinate 9,229,693 of NC_089286.1, read as the reverse complement.
GCCACCTACTGCACAGTTTTTGGATGACCACTGATCATAATCTCTATCCCTAGTTGTGAATTTCATACCGTTAAGTAAGGTTCTTGAACTCCAGGCTGCTGTCTGTGTAATGGGATCACTTGTATATCCACTATATCCTGATATGGTTAATTGATACTGGCTTGAAGGTGGTCCTACCTTGAAGTTATTGTAAAACAGATAACGTCTTGTTCCATTAGTAAACATATAGTCAATACGCAGCTGCCACTGTCCTTGGTTAGTAAGACAATGGATAGGGCTCAATCCGTACCAAAATTCTCCTGTCAGGTTACCAAATCCATTTTCATAATCTGCCCAGTCTCTGTTAAAGTCAACACTTCCATCTTGTCTTCTTTGAATAACCAGCCATCCTCCACCATTAGTAGTGGCATCACAGTAGGCTTCAGCCATGGACTCAGGATCTCCACAAAAGTTTGTAATGTTGAAAACATCAGACTTGGATGGTGAAGTACTGAATGTGAAATCATTGCTTTCTTTGACTTTACAGCAGCTACCACAAGTATATTTGAAAATAGAGTGTCCATCAACCAACATCAACTTCAATCCAACAGTTAGTACAATCATCATGACAGCAGCCATCATCAACTTATCAGCACTGATAAGCTTATGACAGTAACTTGTAGTGTCTACAAATAACATGTTTGCTGCTCAAGTAAAGTGTTTTTATACCACACTACGTGAAATTTAATATATTATAATTCAATCATCATGTTGCTTCCTGATGTGGTCATCTTGCAAACCACTTATAGCTCATCTCAGGCTACCCTCAGTTATGTACATGTATGTTATTAAGTTATATATTGGTAGTTATGCCACAATGGCTTGACTGACAAACATAAACAAGTCCAGTGTTTAAGATCTGAGAGAATATCTACTCTTGAAAGATATTTATTTACCTGATTCTGTGCTTTAGCACTGGTGCAATTGATGCAAAAGCATTAACTTTACTGGTGGGCATGGCTAAATGATTAAAAATAAAATTCATCCGAATTTACCGATAAATATTGTGAGGCTGCTACTCCCTCTATGCTAAAGATAATGAAACCATTTTTTGGCCATTACTAGCTAATGAATATCGGTATATTGTATACAAATTTGAAAGAAATTGGACATTGTTTAGCTACTGGTAGTAAAAATCAAAGTCCGAAAACTGATAGTTTTTTCCGAACATATAGAATTTATCGGACAGAGCAAACTGCAACTCTCAAGCTATTAATCGTGCATAGCTGATTACTGGAGGATAATAACTGCTTAGTGTAGCCTACCTTTTGGTACAATAACCTAAGCTGTAGGATTTCTAAGAAGTGAGTGGTAGCTAGCTGTCCGAACATCGTATTGTCTGTTAATCGATATTTGACTCTACTACATTACTTGTTTACAAGCAGCTGTCGAGGCACGACAATGAGTTGTAGTCCAGTTGCTCGAGTCCAGTACAGTACTTCCATAGATATACAGACAAGTACTTGTCCGTATATCTATGGTACTTCGAAACATAGAACGCGCCTGTAACATTGGCAACGCATGGGCGTTTAAACGGGTAACAACAGCCACGCTGAGGTCCCACCATGTAGAGGGCTTGTTTCCAGTAATTAGCCATACATTTCTCGTTTACAAGCAGCTGTCAACTCAAGGTACAATAACGAGTTGTAGTCTAAATAAGTTAGACGTCAAGAACCACAGGGTTCTACGGGATTTAGAGAACCCTCAGGCCCTTAGTAGTGCTCGAACGCGCAGCCCAGGGCCTTTCGAGTTTTCTGAATCCCGTAGAACCCTGGTTCTTGACGTCTAACTATTATATAGATACTGACTTAGTGTTTGCTAAAATAACACAAGAGAGTAAATCATCAGATGCAGTAAACTTAAACATCAGAACTGTTCACCACCTTACATCACTAAATTCACATTCAGAGTTGTGTTGTTGTGTGGTGTGTGTTTTGCTTGATATGTTGCATTTGTTCACTGACTATGACCTCCTATACCGAACTATTTGTACTTTGCTTATAACATGCACAGTTTTGCTTTTAAGCAATTCTTAACATTTAAACAACTCTCAGACCTCTCAACTTGGAACTCGAGTCAACCTTGAGAATCCCAGCAGTCAATATCCATGCAGCAGACCTTAAGCCCTATGAGGCTTGTACATGCACATTTATTTTAAAGGAACTGTTTAAAAACGCATGACCTATCTACGTGAGTGCATGCTGCTGTTTACTGCAGCTCATCATCCACCTATGCTACCATAGCTACAAAGTGTAGTTAACTATAATAAGAACACAAATACATACAAGCTTCTGAGCCTGCTCTGGAATCACATGACTCGTGGAGTGCTCATTAAAAAATCACATTTGCTTGAGAAGACCATCTCCCATCAGTCTATAACATCTTCATACACAGAGCATATCCACGTACAATAGCTGCTTCATACAGTGACGGTGAGTCATCATTTTCTTTCTTTCTTCCTGAACAAGTTTCACATCTACCCTCCATTTTTCAAAACAGCATCACGTGTTGTATGTTGAGTGTTCACTACTTGGAAAGTCTATTTATTTTGGCAAGACTTACGACAGTATGAGTATACACCAAGTGCGGTACAGATTGTTTGTGGTTGCTGGGATGAATTACTGGCGTGCTAGCTACCACATTCAATATAAAACATTTTAGCCTTGATTCTCTGGCTTGCCATTGGCCAGCAGTTGTTGTCACTCCCCCGTGGCCTGCAGCTGATCAGTATGGTGCCAGATTTGTTGATCTAGTGATTATTTGAAACTTGCTGAATTTTAACATGATCTGTGATTGCATATCATTTTGTTTTTGCATAATATGATAGAAAGAAGTACATCATTGTGAGAAAACCTGCACAACTGATGTGATACAAGCTAGCTAGCTATACCCCAAGCTATACCCTTGCAAAATAGAAAGTTGGCAGTTAATTACATGGTTTGTGCTTTCAACATGTGCTTGGTACAGCTAAAGTAATATGCAATTGGCATGCATGTAACTTTTTGTGTGAGTGTTTGTTTTCATGTATTAGCTATAACATTCTGTATCTCGTTCTGTGTTGAATGTATGCGTTTGCATATGTGTCTAATATTCTGTGTCTGTTGTGTGTGGCATGTATGCATGAGTACATGATAATCTGTAGTTTGTATCACCTATTATAACACATATTCCCAGTCTCCTTTCGTAGCATCACTGATCAAAAAAAGACAAGGGGTGTGCATGCATGTGTATTTATGTATGTATGGAAATTTGAGAGTTAATAGTGTATTTGGTTATCAATTATTATTTATGCTTGTCATTATAAGCTCTTGTAGCCTTTTTGGCTTTTTCCAGCAGGACCTTGGATGGCTGCCAGTAGAGAGGATTTTCTATGTGTGTTTTCACAGTGATCAAAGAGGACAGCATGCCATCAGGCTTAAGTGAGCTTCTGCTTGGCGTTTTGTTCTTGTTGATCAGTGAAAATATCCAGCATTGGAATTTGGAATAGTCATAATTGCTTCTGCAACCTTGAAAAGATGATCAAACTCAAGTGAGTTGGTACCTGGCTTCTTCATTCCTCTTAAAAAGCCCCAGAGGACATCAATTCTGTGTGGATCATCATCTTCAAGACCAATACCCTCCTTTACTTCTTTGGAAATCTGCTCATCTGATAGCAGCTGGTAATTCAAGAATTGCTCGTTTAATTCGTCCATGTTTATACTCCCAAATATTGTAGGGTACTTCAGAACGAAATATTGCACTGACAGAAAGCGTTTTTGCTACCTGTGTTCAAAATCAAGCCAAGTGGCATTGCTCAACTGCTTATCTTCTAGAGGGCACCATTTGAGCAGATCTCAACAGCCTTTATCAAAAATGCTTTCACAGCATTAAAGAAAACTGTTCACTGGTGCAAAGATATATCTCCTTGCCTTAAAAGCGTGTTAACATTGTTCATTGTTGTAAACCCAATTACCAAAGACTTGTTGTCAACGTGGTTTTAAACTGCAATGAAGAGAGGCCATCTCCTTTCAAACTTGTGAAATAATCTCTGGCTTGACAAATTTTCCAAGCAGATTCTTTAGTAGCTTCATCAATTGAGGCTGCAGGACATGAATCAGTGGCTCTTCTCTTTGCAAAAACGGATTGCAGTGAGTGAAGCAAGGCAAGACAGAATGGAAGAACATCAAGTATACCTCACTCACTGGGTCATTGAAAGCTTTCTGTAATCTAATAAACCTTGCTTGTGACTCACTCTCGGATCTGAAGTACAATGTCAGACTAGGAAATTGTTTGAGGGCACGCTGCACAGCAAGTTCCAAACTTAGCCAACAAGTTGAAACATGTTTGACTATTGTTCGATACTGTTGGTCACAAAACGTACAATACGAATGTACACCATTCTTTCATTTGCAAACCAATAGAACAGATCTATTACAAATTCTTCTACATCAAACCCACAAGCTTCCACGAAAGACTCTCCTGCTTTCTGAGCATCATTATGGATGATGTGGCATGGGCATCCATTGAAATATATTGCTGGCTTGTTTTAATAGAATCTCTAACGCCTATATTAATAGAGGTATTATCAACTCCTACTGATGTGCACAAACCCCAAGGATGTGGGGTTTTAAGTAGATTGGCCAATTTGGCATTCATTGTGGCATAAATACCCTCTGCTGTACCACTGGTTTGTTGTGCACAGATCCAGAAAATGAGTGACAACCATTTGTGTCATAAATCCGTACAGTGATGGGGTTCATCTTTTTCAAATCTGAATCATTGGAGCCATCAATGGAAATGGGAAAAGGCTGTGTCTTCATGGTCTCAAGCAGAGTATTGATGAGTGTTGGGGCTACAGCTTTGTTTAGCATACAGGTAGCTTTTCTAGAAGCAGAATGGTACTGTGAGGCAAGCTTAGAATCTGGAAATATCTTCCTTATCATGGGTGATAGGCAGCGGCGGAGGAAGTAGTTGATATGAGGGGGGGCTGGGCTAACCCAGACTTATTTCTATAGTTTGGTAAGGTGAGACGAAAAAAAAAAGAAAAAAAAAGGTCACAACCAACTGACAAGAGCTTTCCACCTCACCAGCTACCATTTCTAGCTGATAAACTACATAAAAATCCTTACATAGCTCGCTACACACTGACTACTTTATTAGAGTGACTGCTCTATTAGAGTATCTCGATCTTTATCACAGTTTTCAGCCCCACTCCAAGAAAGATAATTTCATTGTGATATCATTCTGAGGGAGGGCTTTAGCCCCCTAGCCTCCCCCTTTCCGCCGCCTATGGTGATAGGCGATCATGAAATGCTAAGGGAACATTGCAAGAAGCAGTCAGTACAGCCAGTTGTAGTTCTGCTTCTGTTCTCTTGTAGTCATCACTTGCCTGAGCTTGAAATGATAATGTAAGCTGTGCATTAAGAGCCTTAGCTTGGTCAAGATGGCTCTTTGACTTGCAGTGCTGAACCACATCATTTTTCCCCATGTGACAGCATTTCAGTTTCTTGTCACAGATGTTGCATCTAAACCTACAATGTTAATTATATCATAAACATAGTGTACATACTGACAAACATTAGCTCTGTATACATCATCTCAGCTGGTGTTCAAATAGTTTCATATGATAATGTCATATGGCTAGCATTGTTTGGTCATGCTGGTTGGTAGTGGTAATATTTAGTATATACTTCACATAGTTAAAAAGGAGAGAAGCAGTAATGAACTTTTGCTCTAACTCAATTAAGGTTCTCTACAGTAATTACCATTAGGCCATTATAATATTAATACACTGATGTACAGACCTTGTCCAAATTCTCCTTCTATCCTCCCACAAATTAACATTGGTTTTTAGTTGCAATCGTGCTCTATCGAGCTAGCAGGATTTCAGTTTACTTGAAAAACAGAATCCACTGCAGTAATTTGCCAAGGAAGCAACAGTACTCCTGGTGCACTGTAGCATTAATTTAAAACGTCATCATGTTCAATACACATTATGACGGTTTGGTATCACGTGTTCTTCTGAGCATACACAGAGTAAATAATGGCTTACCATGCGGTAGCCTAAGAAGGATGCGGGCGGTGGATGAGAAATTAATAATCACCAAATAGGGGCCTAAGCCCAAACACAGAGATTTAATACCTTATTGAGCAGTTACAGAAGTTTAAAAATCAAGAATGATAATTATTTTTAGAGGTGTTTAATGTGCTTAAGCGTGCAAAAGAAGCATTTTGGATTGTTTTGTAGTGGAGAAAGTAATTTGATCACTACTAGCTACTTAATAAACTATCCAAGTAGTTAAATACGTTATTTTAGGCTTAAAGTTTGTTGAGCATTTTTTTTAATCTCAAAAGGCTGATTGGTTTCCGGAAACCTGTGAAACCCCCTTATAATCACTCCTGGCCATTATGAGTCTTGTAAATTGAGAAGGAATATTAATTGATTTCATAGGTGCTTCTACACAGATGGACTTATTTTTGAGGGACTTGTTTAAGTTGTTTTTAAAGTTAAAAATGAGAACTGATTATTGAGGCTTGGTCCTAAAACTATTTTTGGACTTACTTCATGTGTCCACTGTAATGAAGCAGTCTTATTATAGAGGTGGTCTTGTAGAGGTAGTCTATTATAGAGGTGGTCCAATTTTATGAAGTATCGACCAATTCCAGTTTCAGCTTACAATTTCCACTATTTCCGATATCCCTGCAAGCAGTCATTCATGTGCATGCTTTGACAGACTAATGGTGCCAGTACTTACATACTGCAGTTAAAATAATATTTTGTGGTTCCATTCTAATGAAATAAAAATGGTGCCAGAAGGTATGTACTATATGCGTCCTTTATTTTATGCACTATCAGCTATTGTGTAAAAAAAAAAAAAAGAAGGTATGTACTGACACCATTAGTTACCTGATTAAGCTGATTTCATTTTAATGTTACTAATAAAAAACCATAGAAACATTTTACACAAAAGATTTTTATACATGCATGCATATAGTCCATGTATAAAAATCTTTTGGGTGTTTACTAACTATGACCAGGTGACTAATGATGCCAGAACATACATAGTCTGACCATGTGTAATAATCTTTGTTTTTTATTTATTTTTTATTTATTTATTTAATAATGCTTTACAGCACAAGTGCTGAAGGTCTGTAGGACACCTGGTCCTACAGCCTGCTCAAAGACTTTAGCTACTTAAGATGTTTGAAAAGTTGGAGAAAGGAGAAAAAATCCATGACCGGACCAAGGTAGCCTCGAACCTGCAGCCATCCGATTTACGCTCAAAAAAAGTGGTGTTGGTGCATCACTAGTACTTGTAATAAACAAGTAGAAGAAAAATTACGAATTTTCAATCTGATTAGGGATCATATAACCATAAAACGTAGGAGCTAGGTCTGCAGATATACATAGTGGACATATTATCCAAATATCCACTAGATGATCTACAGGTGTAGGCCACCTCACTTGTTTTCAGTACTTTTTATGGCTATGATAGCTAAAAATTCCTTTTACTTGACCTGTTTACTGTTTACTTTTTTATAACATGATTATACCACACATACCAAATAAAGAATGGCACCAGACATGTCTTTAAATTAAGTTCAATCATGTTTGAGCTTACAACTATGAATTATTACTGAAAGTGCCATTACTCTTTGTTTTCAGCTGTGTTCGATCAGCCTGTTACACAGCATTACAAATGAAGAACACTACATGAAGGACCTTTACAATCAATCTAGTAGTCACAATGGAAACCTTGGATGAATCCAGTTACATAGGGAAGCCATTGCATTGCACTATAGTGAATTAACACCTTTCACTATCAGCAAAGATACATAAATGGGACACAGGTAAGTCCATGAAGCATGCATTGTACATACTGTGGTATGCCAAGAGGCACCAGTCGGGCTGAAGTGACGGCTAACAGTGAAAAAATCAGGCCTGTAGCCTTAGCGGTTGTTGAGTTGTGCTTGTCTGAAGGCATCAGACAGACAGATAGTTAGTCAGTCAGTAGAAAAATTGTGCTAAATAAAAGATCTGTAGCGACTGATCGGAAGCATTATTAGCCACTCTGTAGACACTTTTGGGCTTACTTATACCTCACCAATACTGCCAAGGTGCCATGCAGGTATTGTGAGGCTGATTTTGGGGTGATGTTTTTGGCCAGAAGACCCCAACCTTCAGGATCCCTAGTGTACAGTACTACTGTGCTGTATGATATAACCTGACTAATGTCTGGTAAGTTCACTTTTGTGAAAATATTTTTTATGGTTTCTTTATTAGTAGCATTAAAATGAAACTAGGTGACTAATGGTGTCAACACATAATCTTGTGTGGTAAATATATGTTTTTCTATGATTTCATTATTAGTAATATTAAAATGAAACCAGATGACTAGTGGTGCCAGAACATAATATATGTAATAAATCCACCTATAAAAATCCTTTGAGTAAAAATTTTTTTTTATGATTTCATTATTGACAATATTAGAATAAAATATTAAAATGAAACCAGGTGATGGTGCCAGAGGGCAATTGGTACTGGAAATGGAAAAATTATCACATAAATGTATCCAGAGTAAAACCCTACTAAAGTAGCCACCTCTTAGAGACCACCTTTTTACAAAGACCACCTCCATACAAAGACCATATTACTCAAAATGGCTAAGACATTCTTAATGACTAGACCACTTCATGATCACCTTTTATACAGACCACCCTGTTTACAAAGACCACCTCTTCACACTGATATAATAGCTAAGTTCCAAACATCTATTTCAAAAACAGGCCAGGTCAGCTAAAAATACTAGGCTCATGAGACCTCATTATTTACTTGCAGTTGTACGGGCACAATGTGGAGTCTATGAAATTTATAAACTCTTAGACCCTTAGTAGGGCCCTTACTTCGCTTGTGCACTACAGCCTGGGCCTTCGGGTTTATAAATTTCATAGACTCCACATTGTACCTGTATAACTATTATTTAGCTATCTTTAGGACCTAATTACATGTGGTCTTTGTACAGAGGTAGTTTTTGCAAAAGGTGAAGAGATGACCTCTAAGTGAGGGTTTTACTCTAGGGTTCACATTTTGATAAAAGCCATGAAATAGATGTTTGGAACTTTGTGAAGAGGTGGTCTTTATTAAAGGTGACCATGAAATAGTCTTATGTATAGAGTCATTAAGTATGCCTTGGCCATCTTCGAGATGTAATTATAATGTGGTCTTTATATAGAGGTGGTCTTAAGAAGCACTATACAAGGGTTTTATTCTGGGTACATTTATATGACAATTTCCAGTTTCCATTTCTACTGTTTCCAATTGCCTGACTAATTAGGTTAGGTAATCCTAAGGCTGCAGCACATGTTGCTGGAGACCTTCAGTGCTGGTCACTGTAAAGCATTAATACAATAATACAATACAATACAATAATGGTGCCAAAGTATGTGTATGTAGTCCACCTATAAAAATCTTTTGGGTAAAAATGTTTTTTTTTTATGATTTCATATTAAAATAAAATATTAAAATGAAATCAGGTGATTAATGGTGTCAGAATGTAATCCACCTATGAAAATTATGGTTTCATTTTATTATTACAGTACTAGCACAGGTACTTGCCCTATTTTATTGCCCCAGTTACAGTGTTTCAGAGAAACAAACTTACAGTGACAAAAAGCTAAGCATTAGAGTTTGTAGTGAACCCTGCATGATTTCAGTGCAGCAACTTTAGTTTGAAAGTACGTATGTACTGTGGAATACTGCATTGTGTACGATATAGTCTTTTTTTTTTCAGTATTATTTTGAATGAGGGTATAGACACAGCATGTATCTTAATCTAAATACTCTAGAATTCATTACACCCCTGCAGTGCTCCCTATATATTTTTAAACTGTAGCTATGGAAAGTAAAAAAATGTCTAGAGAGAAAATATATATGTTTTGGAAAAGACAACAGGTGCTGATACCTGCCATGTACAAGACTTTATTTGCCCTAGTTGGTGATTCAGTAATACCATGCAAATGTAACAATAACTACACTCCTGCACTGCTCCCTATATTCTATTAGCAGTAAATAATGGATTGCAAGTACAAAAGAAAATGTAAAATGGTATGCACTAAAAAAGTTGTAACAAAAAGTTCAGAAACAGATAAAAGGTACCCAAAAAAAAGCAGTTTCCTCAGCTCAGATCAAAACATAGTTCACAGATGCATGCAGTAACCACCAAGCTAAAGATCACTTATGAAAACAATGCTTGTTTGTAAAGGAATGCAGAAGCTAGTGTTTACTTACATGATTTACAGAAAGAATCCAGGCAAGATTTAGGTTGACCCCCTTGCATTCAACATGCTGTAAACGACTAACAACAGTAGTTGGACACTTTGGCTGTAGTATTCTTATCTTTGTTTGGTACAAATTATCCCACTTTGATACACACATCAACTGGCAAGAAAATTGTTGGATGCCAAAGGTAATGCATGACAGTCAACCATAAATATATTTTTATATACTTGGACTATGCGTGCTGCCATCATTGTCACATGGTGTGTAGTCATAATCTGCTGAAAAGTTGTCCAACTGATTTATTTACCATCGATCATGGAAATGCACCTCATATGCTAGCCCACATTTGACATCAGGTCAATCAAGCCTTAGCCAACATTTCAAATACTGAATGCTGGAGGAAAACAAATTCTTTATGGTGCAGAATTGAGTAATGAAAGTAAGGGATCTAAAATCTATTGTTTGAAACAATCTGCCGTAGTTGCCACACACCTAACATTTATACTCCTGTAATAAAAGCTACAAATGCAAAGGTAAAGGAGACACAAGTGTTCATCTCTACTTTTCATCAACACTGCATATAATACTGCCACCGTGAACTTTATTTAGTCCAAGTCTTGTGACATGTTGCACTTATTTGGGAATGCCACTAGGACCACCATGCCTTACACTGCAGTTTGGCTAGCTTGTAGTAGGTACTGTAGTTCCATGACACTAGAGGACAACTATGTAATATTGATTAGAGCATCATTTTGGACTCGCTGTCATCTCAGCCACAGCAAGAGAATCTGTGTTTGTGTACTGTGTATTAGTTTGTAGTTTGTTTCAGGCATTCATCTAGAAAATTACTGGGGAAAAATACAGTTTAAGGGGGAGGGGGTGGTAGTGTAAGCATCTTTGTGCTTACTTTTATGTGCACGGCATCTAGGGACCATGCATGCCCACTAGACTGTGATTGCTTCTGGCGTATTCTCAGGTACAGTACCTGAGAATAGCATGCGACTCTTTTAGATTGCTTCTGGTGCATTCTGAGGTACTTGAGAATGACATGCCACTCCAGGAAAAAAATGTATTTTAGATTGCTTCTGATGCATCCTGAGCTACTTAACTATTACTTAAAATTTAAAGGAAGGGAGAATTTGTCAAGAGGGAGCAAGTGCCCTCCCCCCAATTCTAATTGAAATCCTATAGTTTACCATGTTGTATATTATGATCTTTACTGCCAGCTAGTGCCAAACTTCACTTGGCATTGTTACTTGCATACATTTCACTATTTCAATACAAAATTTATTATGTATGTTATTTGATCCTGTACAGTATTTGTGCTGTTAGTATATAGTGTATGCAATAGTTATACTATCAGCATTCATGCTTTGCCTGGTATATACGCACCGACACTTGAGTCTGTGGCCCTCAGGCAAGTGCGTATGTACCTGGCAAAGCACTCATGCCTGTGGTATACGTAACTACTAATATGTGCCATATGGATTAATCACCTACACATGTGGGAAACTGCTGACATGCTTCACGAGTGTATTGGGCCATGTGAATTTCAATAGTGGATGCTGGAGACAAGGTATTGTTGTGCTAAGAGTTCAAATGAACGTGCAATGACACAAGTTTGATGTGGGTTTATACAGTCAACAAGGAGACATTAAATGGTTGATAGCATAAACACATAGCTATATGCAAACTACTAAATAATACAAATACATCATATATATGAAATGATTTATTAATGTTCTTCTTACTGGCTGACCACATCCTAAGTAGAATAAGTTAATTACAAAAAGTATGCGGTATAGAGTAGTATAAAAAGACTGCACTTGACCAAATGTGTCATTTGTATACACTGTAAATTACTCTTGTAAGCTTATCAGTGCTGATGGCTGCTACCATGTTGATCATACTAATTGTTGGATTGAAATTGATGTTGGTTGATGGACACCCTATCTTCAAATATGCTTGTGGTAGCTGCTGTAAGATTGGAGTAGGCAATCAGTTCAAGTTTGTTACTTCTCCATCCAAGTCCGATGTTTACAATATTACAAACTTTTGTGGAGATCCTGAGCTTATGGCTGAAGCCTACTGTGATGCCACTACTAATGGAGGAGGATGGCTGGTCATTCAAAGAAGACAAGATGGAAGTGTTGACTTTGACAGAGACTGGTTAGATTATGAAGAAGGATTTGGTGAACTGACTGGAGAATTTTGGTACGGATTGAGCCCTATCCATTGTCTTACTAACCAAGGACAGTGGGAGCTACGTATTGACTATACATTTGCTAATGGAACAAGACGTTATCTCTTTTACAAGAACTTTAGGGTAGGACTACCTTCAAGCCAGTATCAATTGACCATATCAGGATATAGTGGATACACACGTGATCCCATTACACAGACAACAGCCTGGAGTTCAAGAACTTTACTTAACGGTATGAAATTCACAACTAGGGATAGAGACAACGATCAGTATTCAGGTGCTAACTGTGCAAAAACTTGGGGAGATGTTAATGGTGGTGGATGGTGGTATAACTATTGCAGTGCAATAAGGCCTAACAATCAATACAAAGGTACATACAGGATTTACCTTGATAGTAAGTGGCACAATCTACCATTCATCGAAATGAAAATCAGACCAACTAGTTGTAGCATATGACTTCATGGTTGATGATGTACATGTGTGCTGTTTGACAGATAATATCATGTATGCTTATTTTACCATCGTTGTTGGATTTGGTCAGTATTTCTTATATTTAACTGAAATCTCTAAATATGATGTATATAGAAATAAAGAACAATCCGGACGATTCCCATTACCAGTGGCGTAGCCAGGCCTCCACGGATGGGTGGGCACACTCACCTACACATTTCACCCCATGCCACTAACTATAGTACAAATGCAAGTCCAACCTTAGTGGACTCTACATACATTTGATTTTTAAAAACTGTTTAAACGCGTTTCCGAAAAATTCTCTGCGGGTTTAAGGGTATAAATGTATTTAGCAAGCTAATAATATGCTACGCTGCTGTTCCTGCAGCTTATTTCACTAGTCTAAAGCTACTGCATGAATGATATCATATCAAAACTCATATCAAATTAACCTATACATTACAATTTTCCATAAAATATTATTATGCGTAAAATCAATGTACAGTAGCCTATGGAGGTAAGTTAGTTTTAAGTTACATTATTCATCACAATCTGGCTCTCAGGGCCACCCAAAGAAATTAAGGGGCCCAGGGCAAAGAGTTAAAGTGGGGCCCCAGAGGCAAGGAGGTTTCCATTCTGAATCACAACTTCTGTAAGTTGAAGACCAAAAAAAAAAAGTCATGACCTGCTAACAATGACAATAGCTACCCCTCACCAACAATATCAAGACACACGGTAGTGTGTCGTGCGGCCCAAGAATCCGGCGCGCAACACCCGTGAGTATATTGACAGGAAGGACGAAAACGTAATTTTCGCACCTCCGTAGCTCTGTGTTGCCTTGATGAAACAAGACGATTTTTGCTGTGGACACTCCTTCCAACTTCAGTACTCCACATTCCAAATTTGAGCGAAATCGCTTTAAGCGTTCCCGAGATATCACAGGAGATGAGCGACGGAAATTCGGAATTAAAGAAATACGAAAAACTCACCATGATCGGATGAATATTCGCCAAACGCTCGGATTATTACATAATCACTCCCTGTATACGCACGGTTCCTCGAGAATAACTTTTCATCAATGAATGGGATTCATGGCTACAGAAGCTACCTCGAACTCGGCCTTGACAGTGGATATAGTCTGTGGAACTTTGCCAGTGAAGTTGCTCATACCAGAGACTTATCTTGTGGCAGGGGCGGATCTAGGATTTATAAAAGGGGGGGGGCTAACTCAAGGTACTATAATCTCTTGGATAGAGGTGTGCGAAGCATGCTGGAACCATAGATAGTATATACTATCTATGCTGGAACTAGGGGGGGTCTGGGGGCATGCCCCCCCCCCCCCAGGAAATTTTTGAAAAATATAGATGCTAAAATACTGCAATTTGGAGACATTTCCACATAAAATTCATAAAATTTTCTGCCTGTAGATATTTTATATACTGCCTTTAGATTATAGGTATGGCTCTCTGACTCTGAAGTATTTTGCTAATGGAAAAGTTTGGGTAGGTACAGGCAACCAAGTACATGATGCACCCCTCTCACAATTGCACAACACTGAATAGGTGCATGTTAGAATACTAATATTGAAAGTGGAAAATTTTGAAATTTGAACAATACAAGATAGAATCTGAGAGCATTTTCAATGGAAATTGTGTACCTGAATTAAGTATTGTCATACATATTAACTACACAAGTAGATGAATGAAGCCCTTTAAACAGACCAATGCACTTCATTGTATGTGTAGGTGCAGGCAGATTTGGAAAAATTCATAACAGAACCAACTACATGTTTCCAGTGAATGTTCTATTAGAGTAGTTAGCTGACTGCTCTATTAGAGTATCTCGATCTTGTACACTTCCAATGCTGATCCGAATCCTTGTTGCATAAACTTTAGCATAAATCCACTAATAATACCTTGGAAAGATGTTTATAAGGTGGTTTTATGAGTATTTGTATTATTAGTGATCATATAATTATGCTAAGACAAACTTTCGTTATAATACTCAGCATATTGATCAAGTAAAGGCTGAATATGAAGGGGGGGGCTTCAGCCCCCAAAGCCCCCCCCCCCCCCCCCCCCCTGGATCCGCCCCTGTGTGGGTCTAGCCGTTGCATCGAGTTTGGCTCTCGAACCCTGACACCCTGTGAGTTTCAGCGCGAAGCGGGTAAAGCCTCTGCTAAAAACTGGAAGAATACCATCCGCTATCAAGATCAACCCCTCTCCCGAAACTTGGACTCTTTCGTGGATTGCTTTGGTAAACGTTGTTGCCGGTTTATTGGTGTGCCATACCCTCCAAGTGTTCAATTGCAAGCTGGCGCAAACTCTCAGCCCAACTTTCCACCTTCTACTGCTAGTGCTTTAGCCGATACAACTCAAGCGTCAGTACCAGCGGACTTAAATAATGCTATTGATACCAAGTCGACTGACGTTTCTTCGCTACCTATTTCAATATCTGATAACATTGATAGTTCTACTCAAGACCAACGCTGTTCCCTACCGGACC
Organism: Dysidea avara; assembly: GCF_963678975.1. Lineage (NCBI taxonomy): Eukaryota > Metazoa > Porifera > Demospongiae > Dictyoceratida > Dysideidae > Dysidea > Dysidea avara. The sequence continues at coordinate 9,214,238 of NC_089286.1, read as the reverse complement.
GTGGCTTTGAGCCTTCATCTATTCCTGTATTTAACTGGGGATCTGTTGACTCAGACACTTTCTGTCATTCGCTTGAAGCAAGTTATAGTGAAGTTGTTCACTGGAGAAACAACGGTTTTAAAATACCTTCTGGAAACGTTGGTAAGAAATTTGTGCAGGAGCTGGCCAGACTCTTTCGTTCAGCTGGGGAAGGATCCAGTTTGGAGTCCAGTGCTTTGAAGGCTGCTTTCACATTTTGCACCTTAGTGACTCAGAAGCCAACACGTACTTCAAAATCAAAAGACCACATATCTTGTCTTGAACGACGGATGCTTTTGTGGAGTGATGGCAATCTGAATGAGTTGATTCTAGAAGGCAGAGCTATTCAAAATCGTCTTAAGACCAGCAATCGTACTTCTAGTAATAATTCATTATCACAGTCCTTTGCTAAATTGATGTTCTCAGGTAAGACTGCAGCTGCTATGCAGCTGTTAGCCTCTGAACCTGGGAGAGGATGAGTTCAGCGTTTAGATGATACCATACCTGGATCTGGTAAAGTACATGATATTCTCAAGTCAAAACATCCTGCTGCTGCCCCATTACATTATGAAGCTTTACTACCTGACAGTGTTACTACACATCCTGTGCATCCTGTTATCTTTGATGCATTGGATGGTCCAGCTATAAAAGCTGCTGCCCTACGAACTTCAGGTGCTGCCGGACCTTCTGGAATTGATGCTCACAGTTGGCGAAGACTGTGTTCCTCCTTCCGCTCTGCTTCAGATGAACTTTGTTCTTCCATCGCTTTATTAGCCCGTCGTTTGTGTACCATGTTTGTTGATCCTGTGATGATTTCCCCCCTGATGGCTTGTCGGCTGATAGCTTTAGACAAGAGACCAGGTGTCCGACCTATTGGCATTGGTGAAACAGTTAGACGTATTATTGCTAAAGCTGTTTTATGTGTGATTGGTGAAGATGTTCAGTTTGCTGCGGGCTCTTTGCAACTGTGTGCAGGACAACCATCAGGAGGGGAAGCCGTTGTCCATGCTATGAGGGAAGCTTTTAATGATGATGATACTGAGGGTATGCTACTAATTGACGCTACTAATGCTTTCAACTCTCTTAATAGAGCTGTGGCTTTGTACAACATCCAGCGTCTCTGTCCATCATTTTCCACCATTCTAATAAATACTTACCGACACCCTGCTTGCCTCTTTGTTGATGGTGATGTTCTCTACTCTGAGGAAGGGACAATTCAAGGTGACCCACTTGCAATGCCATTTTATGCTCTAGCCACTGTACCTTTAATTCAGAAACTCACTGTACCTGTCACTCAGGTGTGGTATGCAGATGATGCTGCTGCCTGTGGTAAAATTTCTGCTCTTCGTATATGATGGGACCAAGTTTCCTCACTGGGCCCTAGCTTTGGTTACTTCCCTAATGCAAAGAAGACATGGCTTGTTACTAAGACTCAGTTTTGCTCTGTTGGTAAGGAATTGTTTCATGACACAGCTGTAAATGTTACATCTGATGGCAGGCCTCACCTTGGTGCCCTAGTTGGCACCTCTGAGTATGTGGAAAGATTTACTTTTGATAAGATTAGCCAGTGGGTTTCTGAAGTTAATACACTCTCCTCCATCGCTATCTCCCAACCTCATGCTGCTTATACATGTTTTACTCATGGACTATTTAGCCGTTGGCTGTATGTAACATGTACAGTCCCTGATACATCTTCTAGTTTCCAGTCACTCGAGAAAGCCTTATTGACAAAGTTTATTCCAGCCTTGACTGCCCTTGACCCTCCTGGTGCTCTTCAACGTTCACTCTTTGCCCTTCCAACTAGATTTGGTGGTCTAGGCATTGTTGCACCTGATTCTTTATCATCTATTGAGTTTTCTGCTTCAATGTATGTCACAGCACCCTTACGATCACTCATTTTATCACAGAATTTTGGCTATACTGCTGATACTCGTTGTAGTCTGTACTCCCGTAAGCTTGAAATTAAACAATCCAAGACTATCAATTGTCCACTCTTTCTAAGGAACTGTTCTCTAAGCTTACTCCCACTCTTCAGAGGGCTGTTAATTTAGCACAGGAAAAGGGTGCTTCTAGCTGGCTTACTGCCCTACCTGTGCAGGAACATGGTCTCTCCCTACACAAGACTGCCTTTCAAGATGCCCTTGCTTTGAGGTATGGCTGGATTCCCTCTCGTACACCTTCCCACTGTGCGTGTGGTACCAACTTTTCTATTGATCATGCCCTATCTTGTCCAAAGGGTGGATTCCCTTCAATACGCCACAACGAAGTGAGGGATATCACAGCTGAATTGTTATCTGAAGTGTGCCATGATGTGGAGGTTGAGCCTCATCTGCAGCCTCTAAGTGATGAAAGATTTCAACAGAAGACAGCCAACACTCAGGATGGCGCACGCTTGGACATTATATTGCCATGAATGGATTTTGGGGTGGTCGTTATGAAAAATGTTATACGGACGTCAGAGTTTTTAACCCACTTGCACCATCCAACAGTGGAACCACCCTTCAGTCATGTTACAGGAAACACGAAATAACAAAGAAGAGAGCTTATGAGTTGCGAATCCGTGAAGTGGAACACGGTTCTTTTACCCCTCTAGTGTTCTCTGCTTCCGGGGGAATGGGCCATGAAGCCAGTGTTTTTTACAAGCGATTGGCGAGTTTATTGTCTGACAAATGGAATGACCCTTATGCCACAGTACTAGGATGGATTAGATGTAGATTGTCATTTTGTTTACTGCGTTCAGCAATCCAATGCATTAGAGGAGCACGATCTTCACAAGGTCGTTACATCAAAAGTGCTCCTGTGGCCTTGGTGCAATCAGAGACTCAGTTTTTGATTTAATTGTTAACTGTTATTTGTATGTTCTAATCTCATTTTCTTTATATCTTCAAAAAAATAAAAAATAAAAATAAATAAATAAATAAAAAATGGGATGAATAATCGGAAGGCGTTTCCGCATTACCTCTGTTTTCGATTATGGTTTACAATAATTTAATGAATATAAAGGGCGCGGTTATACAGTAGGGTGGCCACAAGAGTGCCAGCAAGTCGCGAGGCCAGTCGTGATCGTGGAAATCTCCCTCCTCCTTATTGTCCTCATTGCAGTGGGTACGTTTCAAGGGCTACGCTATATCGCCACCGATTGAAGTACTACGACCACGTACCTTACCAACAAGTGAACAACACGTGGCAGACCTGTACAGGTGGTGTTTCCACCGAGGCTTTGTCTGATGGACATGCACCCGTTGTGGACAGTAGTAGCGGGATCAAAGTACGTACGTAAGTATAATTAATATTTTAGGTTCTGTCCGCATGATTGCTGCACTCAGTCTTGCTTCGCCTCCTTTGTATGCAGAGATGCTAACCTCTCAACAATTTTAGGAGTGAAACCTCAAATACTACCAGCAATGTGGACTAGACTCGAGTGCAGCTCGAGTATTTTTGGTTGTCATTGTTATTGTTATTAGCGCTTTACAGTGACCAGCACTGAAGGTCTGACAGCAACATGTTGGTATTGAAGACCAAAAAAAAAGTACATTAAGCACAGGGCTAATTATTAAGCAGATCAGGTTATTATATTATTCTTATTATCCTCTTTACCAGTTAGGCACTGGAGGGTGTACACAGAAGGCAAAGTCTGTACGAGGTGTTTACCTATAGCCAAGGAGCCTAAACAAAAATCTTTGAACTAAATATCCTAAAGTGAAGCAGGACAGATATCTAGAGGGGTTGAAAAAAGCCAACCCCATCGTGACTTGATCCGCAGGTGTGATAACTAAGCTGAAAGAGAGAGAAACAGAGGGTTAGGTGTGAGAGTGTGACATTACTAGCCAAAGAGTGAGACTCACGCCTAATGCGTAAAAGCTGGCATGTCTGTTATATGCTTGAAACAGAGCTACATCTGTTGCTATATCCATGCAGACCCCCAAAAGAATGAAACTTAATTACAACATTGTAGATAAATAAGGCAAGCCAACAACATCTTCCCCTTCCCTGGCCCCTTCCAACATACACTTATCTCATAAACCGGTGCACAAAATATTTAGTCTGGAGTGGCCACCCCTTAGCTAGGTATCATTGTAAATGTTCTGAGTGATTCACCATGCCTTAGCACGTATCTGCTCTACCAATCTGCATAGCTCAGATCAGCTAGCAGGTGATTATTTTAATATGGTATGTACTAGCGGACAAGTCCTGGAAATATCACTAAAATTCTTCACCATCACCACGAGCATTCGATTGTTGCTTGTAGCCAAAACCTGCCAATAACGAATGATGACCATCTACAATGCCAAAATATTACGGTGAAGTTGAACTACACTTGTTTAATTAGTTGTATGTATACAGGCTACTAATAATTTGTGCAGCATGTGTTAATCACGAGTCTTAGTGTATATGGCTGCAAGGTACGCCAATAAATCATTTAAAGCGTTACCTCGCTCTCACTTGTCTTCAGTGGTGATATAGCACTAGGCTTCAGCTCATGCTATATTCTATATCCATCTCGAGTGCCACCTGCTTTATTTTCCACAGCAATGCTTTAATAATAATATATATATTGTACAGTGTGAGCTACTGTGTGTTACTCCATTTTCCCACTGGTCCCAAACTCAAATGTGTGTTACTCCCTTTTCCCACTGGCCCCTTCAATTATATATGTACTTCGTTTACTGGTGTTTGTTTATGTACCTTTTCAAAAATGCTGACAAGCATACCATGGGTGACACTGCACCTGTAATTTTGCAATGTGAGTTTCACTTATTGTGACAGTACAGATGTAAATGCTTTACTTACTTGTTACAAAAGTAAAATATTTTCGTTTACCTATCAGGAAATGGGCATGTCTGCGAATGACAGTACACCAATGATTTTACAGTGTAAGTACTATATACTGTAGTACCTTTTGAGGTAGTAACTACTTGCATGCAGAGGGAGACACTATAAACTTTACCTACGCTAGTGTTTGTTGTACCTTTTATAGCATTATGCAAATTTTTACACTTGGGTGACTGCCCTCAAGGACTTGCCATTTCCTAGCTATCCACACTGAGATAATGTGCTGTATTTCCTTATAAAAGCTAAGCTTTATTTACTAGCATTTTGTTCCTGGCCTATAGCAAACAGGACCTTTTTAGAAACCACACTAGAGTGATAAGATGCTGGGTGTTTATTATCATAGTATAACATGGTGTGTTGCCTAGCTAAACAAGTGTAGTCCTAAACCTAGAACAGTTCTCTACATGTATGCAAACTTGCATGGACTAATCACATAATTGCTCACAGACCTTCATTCCTTAGCTGGCTCTACACTACTAGCGTAAGTGACCGATTATCGAACAAAGTGTATACTTTACTTCATAAATATCTCCAGGAAAGTAGTATCAACCTCGACTTTTCACCAGGAGGTAGTGCCTTTCTTGCAGAATACCTCACGTAAGTTTGAGTAATAGTATGCAATTAGTGTCCGTGTTATGAGAGGATTTCTGCATTCCGTAAAATATGAATTATCGAACACCGATACCTATTATCGAACGCCCTTTAAAATGCGTTAATCAATTATTATCGAATGTTTTGCAACTTTTCTACTGTGGTGACTTCAGTGCACCCTACACACTCTTAATTATTGTATCAACGTGTTATCTGAAGTACCATGATACTGTAACTGAAGTATAGTTTTGATACAAGCATGCACTTGTGAGTTACAACAGTGAATCATTTAGTGTAAAATGCGTACAGTGAAAAATCAGCACATTACGACCAATAACACAGTCTTATTATCCTTGTTTACAACAACCCCTTCTGTACAGTCTTCATGGATACATCTTTTACTCAGGTAAATGACAAATGCACGGGGGGGGGGGGGGGGGAGTCAGCCAAATTCTGCCAAAGTCACGCTCGAGTTGTACTTCTTTCACGGCGATTCCTGTGTTCTTTTTCTTCATTTCTTCAGTAGAGGGATCAGCTAGAAGAAGTCACCTTGTAGAGAGTTCAGCTACAAAGAAACCATCATGTAGAGAGTTCAGTTACAAACAAATCACCCTGTAGAGAGATCAGCTAGAAGAAGTTACCTTGTAGATAGTTCAGCTACAAACAATTCACCCTGTAGAAAGATCAGCTAGAAGAAGTCACCTTGTAGAGTGATGAGTATCAAGACTGCTGTGATGTCCACACATAAACTCTAAAGGATGGAAAGCCCATTAAGAATAGGCTACACTATTGGAATTCTCCATATAAACACCTTACGAGTATGCGGAATAAAATTGTAAACTTCCGAATACGTTACGTGATTTTTATGTTCGATAATAGGTACCGTTCGATAATAGGTCACTTACGCTACCAATAATAAATTCTGTCAGTTAATTCATATAAGGAAGTGTAACGAAAACCTTCATAGTATATTGTAGTAAAGGGGATATAAAGTTTAGCTTAGTTGTGAATAGTTTATGTACATTGTATGTGACTGAAGTTTGGAGAATCGCCGATATGGGAGCATTTGACACCTAAACTATTTTATAGTGCACATCTACTTGTTAATGGTTTTAAGTCATTATTAATACCTTTAATTACAAGAAAATTCTCTCTTATTTGCAACCCACTAAACATGAAAATTAATTCTAATTATTTCACGTACGCCCAAATTGGTGATTTTCCAAAATTCAGTCACTGGATCTGATATATTGGCACATTTTTCAAATTCTTTATAATTGAATAATTATAATCTACTTAGCCAAGTGTATGCTCTAGCAAAAGTTTAGCCTTGTATGCAAACAACTTTTGTAGTTACAACCCTATAAAGTAGCAACAACAGTAGGATTGATTTGTACAGCAAGTATTGGAAAAAATAAATTACAGGCACTTACAAGAACGGCTGTAACTTACAAACACAATGCAGTACAGAGTTACAACTTACACCATTGTCTTCGCCATGAATAGGGGAGTCCATTACTTTAGACGTTTACCCTTCTATCACCTTTCTTCACTACATACAGAGACAAAATCGGTGAAGAAAGATCAATCATGTATGATCACTTCAATGTGACGTAAACAATTGCCCACATCTCATGTATCCTTTGATCTACTGTGATAAAACAAAAGATTTTTGAACTCCTTTTGAGTAGGCAAATAAGATAATATCTCCATCATTGGACCCTTTCTTCACAAAAAAACAAAGTATTTTAAAAAATTATGATTCTTTTCAATTGCACAAATATTTTACCCATGGTTTATACTGAATATTTAGGCTTGCACCATTATGTTGGGTTTCACAGATATTTGAAGATCAACCCAAGTATTGCTCTTCTGTTGTTTCACTATCCGGGTTTTAATGCATCCCACATACAGTAAGTGCTTTCTGTGTATGCAAGTTTCTTATTGTCACCTGTCCACACATGTTGTAATAGATAAAACTTCTAACAACTAACTTAACACTCTGTGTCAGGTCTAAATTGTGTATAGGATTCTTCAGTGGATACAATGTCAAACATATCACTTAGGTGCAGCTGAGGTGAGATTATTAGCTCCAGCTTTCATTCTTTTGAGGTTATTTATGTACTGAAAAACCATGGCATTACTTGTTGGTGAAAGTGAATAATTTTTGTTCTGATGTTTAGAAATGGACATGTCACAGACTATTTGGACAGTGGAACACCGATGACCTTACAAATGTGAGTATTACTTTTTGTAAAAATAGTTTGTGTGTTATTGTTTCTTCATCTTCAGCAATTGGATGGAATAGTCAGTGTATCCGTGCAGAGTGCAAGCACTACTTGTGTCAAAGAATGTGGGAGCATGATTACAATGTAAGTGGTATTACTTGTTAGAGTATCTTTTATCCCCTCAGATGTATCATGGGTGAATGGAGTGATGATACAAGATAAAGAAACTTGGATTATTTACAAAAATATTACAATGTCAATTTTTTTTAATTTGAATAATAATTATAACTATTGCAGTAATAATAATAATAAAAAATCCAAATGTTCAACTTTAAAACTGGTTGTATGGGCAACTAAAAGTGGGTCGCACAGTAAGCAATTGCTACCTATATAGTTTGGTATTTATTTAGCTCTACCTACCTGCAAAAACTGCTGTTGCTATACCAGGCCATTATTTTGTATATAGTTGATTACCTCTGTTGACTCTAATTGCCAGTATGTTGTTGCAATTAGCACTATCGCAGTTGATGTCTAGTTACCTTTGTTGAATTGACTGTAGCCAGTTACCATAATTATAGTTGCCAAGTGTTACATCGATATCATCAGTGCATAGCTAGACTCAGTGTAGTTGACTGTGTTGTAATTACCTCCGCTGACTCAACTTGACTAATTACACATGTACAGTATAATACATGTAATCACTGCCTCTACTGTACAGTGTATACCTGGTACTGTAGTCATCCTCTAGATTGCAGTTACCCTCTATACAGTAACCTTAATTATAGTTGACTGTATAGTCAGCTGTTGACTGTATACGTAGCGGTTACATAGTATACCCTCTACTGTAGTTGAATATAGTTACCCTCTCTACTGTACATTATAGTTACCTTGATCTGTTGACTATAGTTACCTTCTTATTCTTAAGTAACAAAACATGCACATATCATATATAGCTAGCTCATACTAATCAGTCACCTTGCCATGTAAGTGCAGTGTGTAGCCAGTATTCCCCCAGTTTCTTACCAAAAAGCTGTTGAGCCTTAAAAAGTAGGTATATAGCTACCTGCTATATATGAGACTGCATGACAATAAAAAGAGATTAACGCACTGTAAATTGAATGTCATACAAAATTGCCACAGGAGTCATACCATTTTTGACTCTTGTAATTTTGTTATTTCTGAATCAAGACACACGGTAGTGTGTCGTGCGGCCCAAGAAGCCGGCGCGTAACACCCGTGAGTATATTGACAGGAAGAAAGAAAACGCAATTTTCGCACCTCCGTAGCTCTGTGCTGCCTTGATGAAACAAGAAGATTTTTGCTGTGGACACTCCCTCCAACTTCAGCACTCCACATTCCATAATCGCCCTTGGCAGAAGCCATGTTGTTGATCACACAAGATGTTATATTTACTAAGATGAGCATAAATATGTGAATAAGCAATGTGTTCTAATAGTTTTGAGCAAATACAAGTTAATGACACAGCCATCTAGATGCAACCTCGTTACTGCAATACATATTGGACAAACATGATACAGTAACTTTCCTTATAGCTATATGTCACCCACTTAGATGATGGCGGGCTTCCATGTAGATTCAACCAAATGCATATAGCTAGCTGGAGCTTTTAACAGGAAATAGCTATGTAGGTGTCACGAATCCTGGGGCTGGAGGGATTTTTTTTTCCTTACTTTGGCCCTTTTCTGTTACACCTTATCAGTCAGTAAGTCAAGTCATTAGGTCTAAGTCCCTGAAATTAGGTTAGGTAATCCTAAGGCTGCAGCACATGTTGCTGTCAGACCTTCAGTGCTGGTCACTGTAAAGTGCTAATAATTATATAACCAAGTACTAAGAATAATACGAAACGCGGTTAAAATTACGTAATAAATAAATAAATAAATAAATAATTAAATAAATAAATAATTAAATAATTAAATAATTAATAATTAATGTTTGAGAAAACTACGAGGCCTAGAGACATGAACTAACCGGGGATAGATTCGCCTGTGAATGAAGGCACAAACGTATAATCGTCGCTCCTGTTTGTGCTGATGACTTGACCATACGTGTAATTCTATATAACGCCCTGTACCACACCCTTGCTTAATTACTTACATATTGCGCGAAGAAGATTAGTGATGCCCGTGCAGGAGAGCCAGAAGCCACTTGTGTAAACAAGAAGATTACAGAAGCCACTTGTGTAAACAAGAAGATTACAGAAGCCACTTGTGTAAACAAGAAGATTACAAGTAAGTTTATATGTTTGTAACATCTCAAGTCTCCATGCCAGCTGCCAGTGGATTCACTGATTCATGTAAATAAACAATACAAGAAAACATTAAACTGACATATGCCACGCTCTTTACAATAAGCTTACAGTTACATATAAAATACAAGTAAACAATTTTGTCTTGTGCAGCTGGCATGGCGAACTTTCTTTGTGTTGGTGTCAGGCAATTCAATACGTGCTTAATCTTTTTTGCCTTCACCTGGCGTAGCTACTAGGCTCTAGTGGCTTGGCTGTCTTCCTTTATCTGGTTCATCTGGCTTGCATACGCCTACAGCATTGTGTAGCTATCTCCTGAAAGTTGTGTATGCATAACTATGGTGTGTCACCCATCACTGTGCCATTGCTACATCACTGATGAACCTTACTTAGCTCTAGTTGATGTTGATATGCATTGCTGTATATTGGCTAATAATTTTTATCTGCATGGTGATGTTGCCTATAATGTATTGCTGCATACAATACTGCAATAATGTATAGTTCTCTCCTGTATGTTTTGTATACATATACTTTGTACACATCACTGTGCCATTTATACCACACCAATGATGTACTGGCACTTAGCTACTGGTGGCCTTTAGTTACGATGCCACTATAGTGTTATATCTGTCACTACTGTGACATATTGAGTTGATTTGGGGATAATGCATTCACCACCTAATAGCCTCACCGGGGGGCTGTCACGTTGGTGTATGTACTTGGTTATATGTGACGCGGTCCTAGTAATAATAATAATAATAATAACTAGCCATTGCAAACCGGCATAGTACTGCACTTTGGCTGTTGTGCAGTGGCGATCTAGACCTGACCTACAGAGGGGCCAAGAAGGGAACAGCATGACTATTGTTGTTTGGCTGTAATATAAAGTAGAATTTCAGGGGGATCTGGGAGTGCAACCCCAGAAGCTGCAAAATTTTTGCAATTCAAGACTTGAAAACCGCAGCCTAAAATTTATGTTTAAAACATGAAAAATGCTAAAAATAACAAAGCAATGACAGATTCAGGATGGGGCATCTGGGGAAAATGCACCCCCCCTCCCCTCCCCCCTCTTGTGGAGGAGCCAGTCATACTTCTGATTTAAATAATTACTAAATTTTGTCAGGCCATAGTATAGATAGGCATATTCTACGTACCCGGATATAAGCAACTAGTTGAAGAATTGAAACGTAGAAAAGCTGCAAATGAACCTAACCTAACAATTCGGAATGGAGTTATTGTAACCAAACGTCCTTATCATAGCAACAAAGGAAGCAAATCTCAATCCAATACTAATCACCCACAGCCCTCAGAAACCCAGAATTGACTAGCTTCGGCTACTTTCTGTGCTGATTCCAAAGTTTTACACAATAACAGTGAGCAAATAATTAATGCACAATCAGTAGAGCCTCCTATACATAATATAAGCTCCCTCAAGCTGATTTTCCTAAATAGCCAAAGTATTTTATCAAAGAGAGCTTCTTTCTGTGCACTTATGGATGAGTATAAACCAGACATTGTAGCAGTTTCTGAGACATGGCTGACACCTGATGTTTTAAACAGTGAATTTTTCCCTGAAGGTTATCATGTTTTCAGGAAGGATAGATCTGATGGGTATGGAGGAGTACTGTTAGCTTGCCGCAATACAATCACCTGTCAGGAATTAAGTTTTGACCATGACACTGAAGCAGTAATTTGTGAGATTACGTTAAACAGCCAAAACTTAATTATCTGCTCTTTATACAGACCTCCTAATAAAGATATTTGTAGTGTTGAAAGTTTATGTGACCTTTTTTCAAACCTAACAACAACTTATTCCAACTCTCCTATCTGGCTGGTTGGGGATCTCAATTTACCAAACATTGATTGGGTTAATAGTTGTACAGATGGTGCTGCATACCCCCTTGCTGTATGTGACACTATGATTAATTTTGTGCAGGAATATGGCTTCTCGCAAGTAGTCGATTTCCCTACCAGAAGACACAATACTCTAGATGTATTCATTACCAACAGACCATCCCTTATACACAGTTGCAATCCTGTTGCAGGCATTAGTGACCATGAGGCTATTTTAACTGAATCTTCTGTTACAATCACTCACCAGCAGCCCACCAAAAGGAAGTCATTTCTTTGGCATAGAGCAGATATGGTAGTTATAAAAGAAATCATAAGTCAATTTAGTGATGATTTTTTAAGTAAATACTCTTTGTCCACACCAGTGGAGGTGTTATGGAATGAATTCAAACAAATGTGCTTCAAGTGCTTAGCTCAAGTACCATCTAAGTTTTCTTCCACTAATACAAAGCAACCATGGGTGACCTCTCACATTAAGCGCTTATCTCGTAAAAAACAACGACTTTACAACTTAGCCAGGCGCTCAAATTGTAATCATCACTGGGATACTTATCATAGTTTTAAACACAAAGTTCAACAGGAATGCCGTAAAGCTTACAATGATTATATTGAAGGGCTAGTTGATTCAAATGGTTCTGTGTCAAAAAAGCTTTGGACTTACATCAAGAGTCAAAAGAAAGACCACTGTGGTGTGGCACCATTAAAGGTTAATGATGTTGTAATCAATGATAGCTTAGTTAAAGCACAAACACTCAATGAGTACTTTACATCAGTATTTACTCCAATTACAACAGAGACTCCTCCAGAGTTACATGTCCAATCTGCACCGGACATAAACCCTATCATAGTTGACACTAATGGTGTTTCTGAGCTGCTGCAATCTTTGGATATCCATAAAGCTTGTGGACCTGATGGAATACCAGCCCGTCTACTGAAAGAAACTAGAGAAATTATTTCTCCCTCCTTAGCCTTCATTTTTCAAGCCTCATTACAACAATGTTCGCTACCTTTAGATTGGAAAAGGGCAAATATTGTACCACTCTTTAAAAAGGGTGATCGTTCTCTTCCTAGCAATTATAGGCCTGTTTCATTAACATGTATCTGTTCAAAACTGTTAGAGCACATCGTTTATTCACATATTTACTCCCATTTTGCTAAATATAATCTTCTGTGTGATCAACAACATGGGTTTAGACAAGGTCGCTCATGTGAAACTCAGCTACTATTGACAATCAATGACTTTGCCGAAAGTTTAAATAACAATGATCAAACCGATGTTGTACTACTAGATTTTTCAAAGGCATTCGACAAAGTGTCCCATCAACACCTGTTCCATAAACTCCACCATTACGGTATCCGAGGTAATTTACTTGACTGGATTAAAGACTTTGTACTGCAGAGATCTCAGTGTGTGGTGGTTGAAGGTCAACAGAGCCACTTAACAGCAGTTACCTCTGGTGTTCCTCAAGGTACTGTCCTTGCTCCACTTTTGTTTCTCTGTTTCATAAATGATTTACCAAATAACATATCATCCAAAATCAAGTTATACGCTGAAGATGTATTACTTTATGCCACCATTCGCACAGAACAGGACTACAATCAGTTGCAGAAGGATTTAGATGTACTGGGAAAATGGGCAGACAATTGGAAAATGGTGTTTAACCCACAAAAATGCGAATTTCTTAGGATAGCTAACAAGAAACACACAATACTAGCTCAGTATAATGTTCAAAATAAACCAATCAAGGAAGTCAACCATGCCAAATACTTGGGTGTAACAATAAGCCAAAATCTATCCTGGTCAGAACACATAAAACAAATAACTTCCAAGGCTAACAGAACTAAAGGTTTTCTTCAGCGTAACCTCCACAATTGTACACCAACAATTAAGGACAGGTTGTACAAAGCAATGGTTAAGCCAATTATAGAGTATGCAGCTGTTGTCTGGGCACCTCATACTAAGAGGGATATTGATATGATTGAGAGAACACAACGACAAGCAGCTAGATTTGTGACCAGCAACTACTCCCATTACGCTAGTGTCACGCAAATGCTTACAGACCTTAATTGGCCTACACTTGCCGATGCAGAGATGAACTGAAAGCCATAATGATGTTTAAAATAATTAACCACCTTGTTGACATCCCAGTAAATCCGTTTCTGACATCCATATCCACTGTACATAGTACCAGAGGTCATAATATGAGATTTATGCAACCAATGACACGGATTGATTCTTATATGTACTCCTTTTTCCCTTCGGCAATCAAAATCTGGAATGATCTACCCCAAAATGTGATTGACTCCAATGATATTGATCAGTTCAAACAAAAACTAGCAATTATTTAATTTGTATACTTGTATGTATGTTGTGACCTGTGCACTATACTCTAATAGAGGTCTGCACAGTATTACCAATAATATATACGTAGAATATATACTATCTATGGTCAGGCCAAGAAACTCATGAAAATGTACACATTTTACTAGCAATTATTACAAATTCACCTAGCGAACCAAAGTCAAACTAGCTGTGAAATTGTCATCCAACACCCTCGTGCATATTAAGCGCCTCTAAAATAATTATCGTTTGCTGTTGTTTGCACTTGGTCGTTTGAGACATTCAGAGCCGTTTAAACAGCTTCTAAGACTTCACAACCATGGCCAAAATGGCAAATCTACAGTGAGACACTACTAAAAAGTGATCATTTGCTGCTTCAAAAATGCAGCACTGTACTAGAGAATCCGGCTCTCCCCAACCACTTACAACTTGAAGCACCTCGTACAGGCTCTGCCTTCTGTACAAACCCTCCAGTGCCCAACTGGTAGACTTGATCAGTAATAATAATAACTTAGCCTGTTTGTGCCCTTCCCCTTGCTAGCTCCTGGATCCGCCCCTGCAATGCCAATCTATACTGCAACTTCTCCCATTATTCAGCCCCCCCTAGAATCGCCTACGCTGCTGTGAATAAGAAGTAATGGAGAGCATAGCTGCAAGCATAGATAATATACGCAAGTCAGTCAGAGACTAAGCGCAGGCGCTTTTTTTTCAAGAAAGACCCACCAGAGAAAGACGAATTGTCACAAGTTACTCGAGGTCACTATCGAGGGAGATAAACGGTTTTATTCGTATTGCAAAGGTATGTTATGTATACATTGTACTTATAAAGTGGTTACTGCACATAATTGTCAGCACCCCTTCTTCTTGGGCTGTTTTATTATGACAGTAGACACCCCATACGACAGACTAAGCCGGAGGGTATGGTCACAGGTATACGTAACCTCGTGAATAGCTGAACCTATCCAGATGTGCCCCGGCCATCAATGTCATCATCAAACCACGTGATCAATATCGAGCTCATACGGTCAAGTGCATAAGGTTTCCGCCCTTTTGGTGATGGTTTATGGTGGTTGGCTCGGGGACTCTGATGTGTAAGGTTAGGGCACAGAGAATATTTTTTTTGTAATTAGGTTTATTAATTTTGTAATTATTAAGTAGTTCATGTTCCTTTTGTATTTGTTTGTGTGTAATTGTACATGTGAATGTATGTTCTGTGTTGGGGATCACCTTGTACAGGCAGTATTGCCTTTTGTGTTACCCATCTTTGGAAAAATTGATAATAATAATAATAATATAATGTCTGGCTAGTTTGGCGCCTCCCGCCCCTTTCGGAAATTGTTTAACAGACATGCCAAATTAGGCGTGAGTCTCACTCTTTGGCTAGTAATGAATCTCACGCCTAACCCTCTGTTTCTCACTCTTTCAGCTTAGTTCTCACGCTTGATCTACTAGCCCTGTGTACTTTGAGCATGCAGCGACCTTTTTTTTTGGTCTTCACTACCAAAAACCCTGGAGTTGCACTTGAGTCTAGTCCACATTGCTGGTAGTATTTGAGGTCTCACTCCTAAAATTGTTAAGAGGTTGGCATCTCTGCCTTTCATGAAATACAGTTACAAGGGGTACACGTTGTAGGTAGATCTGCGACCACGGTCAAAGTTGACCTGTCGAAATTTCACTTTCGCCTGTGACTAAGAGCCTTTTTCAATCTTGGACCAATGACTTAGCAATGATAGACTGCGGTCGCAGATTGACCTACAGCGAATGTCTGTTTGTCACCCCCTTGAGATACTAACACCCCATTCATACTACCTTCTAACCCGGGTAGAGCACAGCATGGCTCGAAACAAATTGCAGTGTGAACCAATCGAGCCATGCCAAACTGGGTCCAGCATGGCACGACAAGGAGAGGTGGGCTAACATGGGTTGGTCCGGGATAGGATACAGTATGAACGAATTCCGAGCTGGCCAACAATATAACTTGCTTCTGTTAGCTACACAGAGAGTATATTCCCCTAAAACCGAGGTCTAAAACTGTTCATCAAAAATGGCTACAACGTACCGTAGTTCTGGTAGACTTTGTGGCAGTTACGCTCGAACAACACATCAATATTCCTGGTGAAAGGAGCACCCACTAGCTTAAATGTGGCGGCTATAAAGTTATACGACATATTTCAGCTGGTTCCACGCTTCCTTGCTACAATTCTAGTACCTTTTTATAAAACGCCTAAATAATCAAAAGCTCATGCGATTGTTTAGCTAATTATTATTTGGCACTCGCACTGTCAAGCTCGTGTCAGATGCAGTAGTGTGAACAAGTGCCAACCCAAGTTGAAAACTCTGTGGCTAACCCGGGATAGTTTGAATGAGATGTAAATCATTTCTACTGCCCAGATTCAGCGGTAGCCAATTAATGCGTGCCAATGACATTCACACAGAAACTGCCTTGGCAACACAATGCTTTTGTTCGAATTGAAGGGAATCATCTGACGTAACGGGCAGTTACATGCACTGTCTAATTGAATCCCTTTTACGTGTATTTCACCAGACCCTTACTTTTTGCAAAGGGAGTAGTGGTTTATCTACTTCAGGCCACGTCAAATTGATTAGTTGTTTTACAGGCCTGACCAACCCCTATGTTGATAGAAGTTGTACCATACTCTCTGAATTTATTATCAATCATTGTATACATGCAGCCTTTACCAGGGTGTGGTGGACCAAGGGGCTGTAGGTGGTATGTTCCCATTCTCTTGACATATAATATGAAATAAGTGCCATTGGAAAGAATTTGTATTAAAATTTTTAATTGCGAAAAGTAACATCTTAATAGACTTTGAAGGCTTTGTAGGTGTAATGAACCTCCTGTAAGACAATTGTTCAAAACTTCCATAGTACAATTACTCTATTCCACATAATTTTCCATGGAGATAGAGTTCTCTGCAGTTACAAGAAGGCAATAAAACGTGGTTTTTCAGAGGGCCATCTATGTAACAGTACTGTGCTTACTTAGTTCAAGGTCCCTGGCAATAGCTTCCAAGTGTGCATAGTTCTGCTCACTTGCTGTTGACCAGTGTTTTAGAGAAATGGCATTCTGATCCAAATGGCATTCTGATCCATGAAAAATGTGGCTGTCCTGATTCCATAGACAGAAGCATCATCAACCACAATGGTAAGCTAGGATCATAGTAGGCTAAAACAGATGTTGAAGTTAGCCAGTATTTGGCCTGATTAAAGCTAAGTCCAGTGTCTTCCCTAAAGATGCAGCACTGCTCTACTTTGTTCAAAATTCCTTTGATGTAGTAAAAAGAATGTGAAAAACTAATTTACTTTGATGTTGGTAGCAAATTAACAATTTTATCGCTGTACTTTATTTTGCTGGGGAGAACTCTGTTTGTCATATCACTTAGTTGACCTCCAGGGCTCATTCAATGGGAGCAACTGTCTGGGTATGAATTTCTTATAGTAATTGAGGAGACCCAGAAATGCTATTGGTTACATAACAGTCATCTTTCCTGGAGAAATGTACTGCCCCTCTGTGTGTCCCAGCTGCTCTACAAAATCTTATGTAGCCTAAGTAGTTATTAACCTAACGTCGTACTGGAGATAACTTCAAATAATTATAATCTTTGTCTGTTAGCCCATAGCACAGTATATGGGCAATATTGCATCCCTGGCTTGTTGGATTATAGCAGGAGCAAAAGCCACTATAATGTTAAAGCCCCTTATGTTAATTTATGACTTTATCTAGAGTCCTGGTCCAATTCCACCTTGCTCCAAGTACACCTCAGTAAATTTCTGGCCTTCTGCTGGTGAAGCAAAAAGATTTTCAGGTTTTGGTAGGGGGTGTTGATCTACTGCCAATGCAGGGTACACACACACACACACACGCACACACATACACACACACACACGCACACACATACACACACACACACACACACACACACACACACGCGCACACACACACACGCACACACATACACACACACACGCACACACACATACACACACACACGCACACACATACACACACACGCACACACATACACACACACACACGCACACACACACACACACGCACACACATACACACACACGCACACACATACACACACGCACACACATACACACAGATATATATATATGTGTGACAAACTTCACCATAACCTTTGTAATCAGTGCGGCCCGCTCACTGTGTACTTCTTTCTCTAGGTATTGTAGTTCTTGCTCAATGGTTGCTGTTGTTGCAAAGTGCATGAAACAAGGATGGTGAAACACTTGCTTGGTCTGGTTTCAGTTAAGTTGTGTGGAAAAAACACCCTAAAATACTAGTCCTTAAAAGTTTTTTTTTTTTTTTAAACTGGTAACAATTGTGCATTACAACAACACCCTAATACCTATATGTAGAGTATGCGACTGCTCGTTACCACAAGCAGTCTTCCCAAATTGTGCACATGACCTCAACAGACATGGAGATACGAACCCAACACTGTGTATTTTGCCTAAGTACAATCCACACAAAAACAGCCAAACTGTAAAGAATGGTGCGGCTGGTTTGTTTTTACTCACATTTCTTCTTCTACCAATGATGATTATTGAAGACAGACTTATAAGTGTATTTTATGAATTGTATCGCATGATTTATTATTGTAATATTCTAATAGAGTGCACATATTTTTTAGGACTTCTAATAGAACATACAAAAAATGTTCCAGAACAATCTAGTACTTCTGTTGGCAGATTTATGAAATTACAAACATTTATTTATAAGTAAATTTAACTAGAATTTTCATTTATAAAGCAGAAATTATTATCAGCCAAGACCACAGTGGTTCAGTGGTTAAGGATGCTGGTGTTAGGTATGGAGGTCCATGGTTCGAACTCTGATAGGTTTTTTTCGACATTTGAGTATCTCAATCCTGCAATTTTATACTTGTTTGATTTTTGTTTTGTAACTTTGTAGCTGTTATTCTATTGCTATTCAAACTACCAAAAGGCACTGCTACAATGATCAGCCTATCTACACAAAATTTTCAGTTATTCCCATACTCGGTTTACCCTGTAGCCGTGACAGAAGTTTGGTCTTTTTTACGTAAATAAATGCTCATAACTTCATGAATATTCATTATGTGAATTCACACTTTATATGCTCTTTATTTGATCAAGACAATTGACTTACACGTTTACATTTTATAACAATTTTTGCAAAGTGTGCAAAAATTAATTGAGGTCCCCATAAGCCCCCCTACAGCATAAGAAGAAAAAACAAAGAAATTAAATCAAAACTTTGAATTCCTATATCTCACAAATAACTGTTGCGAGTGCTCTGTGGCCTACCTGACAGCTGTAATCCAAAAATGGTGTGCTTTGGAGCATGGAGCTATGCATGTGTGAAAAAGCTGTTTCCTTTCTGTCAATATACTAATGGTGTGGCACACTGGCTGTCTTGGCCACACAATTTGAAACATTTCCTGGGAGAGGAGAGGCAAGAAAAACTACTTCACACTTCTGCCTCGTGTATGCTCACTGTACCGCACATTTATGATATCGTTAGCCTGTCCTCCAGTCTCGGTCCTCATGACTGAGACTCTAGACCAAGGATTCGCCGATCAACCTGGGTCTAGCCCTTAATTTACAACAACTGAAACCCAAAAGCATTAAGGTGGCAGTCACCTGTAATTGGTGGTTTATGAAGCCTTTAAAAAGTGAAACCATACATTTTGCCACAAGAATGCATTAGATACTCCTAGAATCAACCTCATAATTTCAACTCTCAGCAAGCCACCGCACCTCTGTACTCCGTAATTCAACACAAAGTTTAATTCCCTAGACTTGGAAATATACCGTTTTCGACCTTTGTAATCCGACAGAGAATAATAGTGGCATTAAAAACAATCACAGAAAATAATTTTTAAGTATTTAATTGGTTGACAGTAATAGAAAAGGCTGTAATACTTGCAAATTCTAAAATTAATTCATGCTAAAAACCTTGTGTGATTTGTTTTACCTGTAATTTACGGCTTAATCCAACATAATTCTAGATATTGTAACATGTCGGATTACAGAGGTGACTTTATAATCCAACAACCTCCTTAATCCAGCAAAATTTATGACTCCTATTGAGCGTCGGATTAGAAAGGTTTGACTGTATGCCCAAGAACTCAACACCAGGTGGTACACCGATTCTTATAACATTCCTATGCTAATTTTCATGGTCAGATTACAGAGGTTGTTTTTTTTTATACAAAAGTGTTGGTAAATGATATTTTGGTCGGAGTAGAGAGGATTCTGGTGACAGATTAGAGAAGTTTGACTGTACATGGTTAGATGAGTTCAAAGTGGAGCTATGAAAATACACACTTCAGACTGGAAGACCAGGTGACTGCCACCTTAAGGAATAGTGATGCACTAATACTACTTTTACCAGTGGTATTTTCACTGTGTTGACACACTGAACTCAAAACATGCAAGGGTGAATGTTCTATTAGAGTAGTTATGTGCTCAATAGAGTATGTCACATGTTATCTAATAATATAGTTGGGGTCATGCCCTACCTCTGTCTACATTTTAACATGGTATAGTCATTGTACATGTAATAGTTATTTTAAGGATACGTGACTGAATCTGCAAGAACCCAACAATCATGCAAGCCTAAGTTTATAATATAAAATACTTACATATTGTTCTTTGTGAAGAAACAGTCTAACGGTAAAAAAACTGGATATCATCTTATTTGCCTACGCAAGAGGAGGTGGGGGTTTTGTTGCAGTGCATCATTGGAAACATTAAGTTATGAGTGTTTATGTCATGTAGAAGCAATAATATGCGATTGACCTTTCTTCACTGATTTCATCTTTGTACTCACGAGGAAAAAAAATACTTGGCAATGGATTTTCCTATTCATGTTTAACACGATACTGCAAGTCTCAACTTTATGTATTTGTAAGTTACAACTGCTTTAGTAAGCATCTGTGATTTGTTTGCTTTTCAAATTTATCTTTCTGTTGTTGCTACTTTGTAGGACTACGATATAAAGTTCTTGGGATATGAGGATGAAACTTCACTAGAACATACACTTGGATAAGTACCATATAGTAAAAAACTTTGGTAGTAAAGGAAGACCCACTATTGCAAAATTGATGAAGAAAAACTTTAGCAAATGGCCCTTCACCTGAAATTTTTAGCTACCATGTACTGTACGTATTGCTTGAATGCAACATCACTACACGTGAGTACAAGTGATTAACAACTAGCCAAATAAGGAGTGTGGCAGCTGTTTTGATTGCGAGTCTTTATCCCTCGCATTGAGGGATGATGACTCACAATAGAAATGACTGCCACACCCCTTAATTAGCAAGTCTTTTATTTGTTTGCATTTGCGCATAGCAGTGTTTCATTCGAGTGGTAGTTAGCGTACAAGTGTAAGTATCGTTCACTGGTTCTTGTAATGTCAAGAGCAATGTTTAGATTTTCGTGAACACTTGTGGGACAATAAACCTGGTGACAATCTAAGGGAACGCTTGCAAAAATATCCATGATACCTGTCATGATACTTCAATACCCATCCTTTCAACATGACTAATCTGCTCACGTGATTGCTAAATATAGTTGGCGGATAAAACCTTGGCAATTGTAATGCTATTTGCCAAATTCGCCAAAGTTTTTTACTATATGGTAGATTATAGTTGTTTATGTTCAAAAAAATTGGGGTTTTACAGATCTGGTCTTTAATATCTCCCTGTTATGAGCTGCCATGCACATTTTAACAGTGTTCATGAACCCTTTAGGTTAAAGATATGACAACTTGTATGCAAACATTGTTACACTTTCTTATTGCCATTGCTACTGTTGGTGGTATCACAGTTACACCAGTTGATGATATAAGACAAGGAAATTGTTCAGGAAAGTTGGACTATTTCTTGTGTACTTGTCTATCAACTAACACCACAATAGACATCCACCTGTCACCTGGTCATTATCACTTCACACAACAATCATGTGAACTATCAGATAAGAATGGAGTAACAATAACTGGTAGTGATGTAGTGATTGAATGTAATGGTAGTGGCTTTAACATTGTCTTCATGAACACTACTAATATTAAGATTAGTAATATAACAATGAAGGGATGTGGAGGAGTGTTCAGGGATTCCGTCAGTCAAAATTTTCAAGGCATAGTACCCTATGCTTACTTCGGAAATGGATCAAGATTTGTTTTAACGTTTTCTGACTCCAGTGATATAACCATTAATAACTTGACTATGTTTGATAACTTAGGCTATGGTATTCTTGTTTGGAATACTTGGGGAACTATACAATTGTCTCATATCCAGATTGTGAATACCACTTTTAGCAATGACCCTCAGTGTGTGAATTATGATTATAGTAGTGAAGAAGCTGATTCAACTTGTTCTGGTAGTGGAATATTAATGATTTTTGTAAATTCAACGTCCAGCAAAGATACAACCGTGAGCATAGATGACAGTCATTTTGAAAACAACGTCAATATTATTCCTCAATCACAACTCCAAAGAGTTTCAGACTTGGTTTCCACTGCTTACTATCGTGATCGTGTTCCAATTGCTGGAGCTGGCTGCATTTCTATTTATTATATTAGGAACATATCTAGTGTTACTACAACTATAACCAATACAATATTTCACAACAACAATGGTTCTTACTCAGCCACAGTAGCTGTTACAGTACTATACAGTATATCGGGTAACACCAGCTTTGAGAATTGTACGTTTCTAGACAACAATCGAATGTCATCATCAATGTTTGAAAATGATCTGTACAGTTTACATCGAAGAGGAGGAATTGTGTATTTGTATTTGATAGTTCGAGATGGGATTACTACACCAGTATTACCTGTTGTCACATCCACAGAGACAAGACTGCTTACACTGGTACGTTGTACATTTATGCAGATAGGAGGCAATATGGGTGCTTCCTTATATGTCGAAAAGATTTCACCTGATTTTGTAACAATTGCTGTAACAATTAAGGAGTGCAGTTTTATAAGTAATGAAGCTGATGTAGGATCAGCAGTATATGCAAAGCAACATCAATTTCGTGTATCCCTTCAGTCTGAAGTCAGTGGTGGAATCCAGTTCTACTTTATAAATGTGAACGCAACTAATAATGTACTTTCGCAAGGAAGTGAACTTGATATAACCTCAAATACATTTGTCACAGGAGTGTTTTCATTTGACAATTGTCGTGCCTTTATCAACTGTAGTCAGGGATGTAGTTTTACTGGTAACCAACCATCAGTGTTTTATGGGCGTGATTCTGGGTTGATGATATCAGGACATGCAATATTTGAGTACAATAAAGGAACATATGGGGGAGGATTTCAGCTACTTGATACAGTCCTGTATATTCATACTGGAACTGTGATATTATTTCAACACAACTTTGGTACAAAAGCAGCAGGAGCTATTGATGTTTACTTTCCAAACACTAATATCGAATCCGAGGATATTTGTCCAATCCAGTTCATTGGATCTGGTGCTACCATATTTGAACTCAAAGATGTTGGTCAACTTAATGTGAACATTTCTTTTTTTAATAATTCTGCTATATCATCTTCTTCTTTACAATCCATCTATGCTGATGTGTTTTACGTCTGTTCATGGTATCCTGACACTCTCACTCAAATTGTGTTAGGTCGACGAGCCCCTGTAATTAATGGGAGACGACAGTCTGTATATCGCAGTATCTTTAATTTCTATCCAGTTGATACCACCGATAAACACTTGCTCATACTGGCACATTTACCATGCTTGTGTGATGAATACTTACATTATAATGCTACTTCCTGCTTTAGTGATCAGTCGGTGTATACCAGCCAACATGTAGTTCCGGGAAGATTGTTTAATCTTTCCATCATAGCACTAGATGTGGTCGGATCAGTGGGTTTTGCTGATCAGCTGTTAAGTGAAGTTTACCACACTGATCGGTTAGATAGACTGTTAGCATTGGCTGAACGCCAGTACACCAGACCATTCACTATTGTTAATAACACTTGTGCATATGTAGAGTTTACAGTGTATGTAAAAAATCAGACAATTCCTAACAATGGAACACTAGAAATGTCATTATCTGAAAGACAACTCAGTTCAAAAATAATTTTTAACTTTGACAAGTGCTCTATAGGATTTCAATTGCATCAAATTGGCTCTGATACATTTGGATGTGTTTGTGATGATTTCTTTGGCACTAAAGAACTTCAAGGTAAATTCCAATGTGATGCTTCTACTGGTAACATAACACGTCTTAGTGAACAATCTTGGTTATCAGTATATGATGGCGACTTGGAATTTGTTAAAATATGTTTACCAACTTATTGTCATGATCAATTGTTATCATTTGACGTCAGTGAAGCTGATGTACTGTGTACCATTCATCATTCAGGACGAGCATGTGGTGGATGTGTTGATGACTTCAGTAGAGTGTTTGGTTCTGACACTTGTAAGAAGTGTAATAACATTTGGTTGATTACAATACTGCTGTATGTTGTTCTGGGGCTGGTACTAATATTTCTATTGTTCCTACTGAAATTAACAGTTGCTCTTGGATTGATCAATGGACTGATATTCTTTTGTAATATGATGAGCATAAATGAAAAACTTTTCTTTAACACAGAAATTTCAAAGTATTCATTTTTGCGCATGTTTATTTCACTAATAAATCTGGATTTAGGAATTGAGATATGTTTTTATGATGGGATGTCTCAGCTTGCTAAAACAGGACTGCAGTTTGTGTTTCCAATATACCTGTGGTTGTTGATGGTAATCATCATCTATGCGGGTAAACATTATATTCGCAGCAGAAGCTTGTCGTTTCGTTCTGCAATTCCTATTCTGGCTACTCTAATTTTGCTCTCCTATTTAAAAATCCTTCGTACAACAGTCAGTGTTTTTTCATTTGACGAAGTTTCATCATCAACTGGTGACTCCATTCATGTTTGGCTACCTGATCCAAATGTGAAATATTTAACTGGAGTTCACATAGTTCTGTTTGTGATAGCATTTTTGTTTTTGCTGTTCTTCATACTACCATTTGTCATCTGTTTCATCTTTCCACGTCTAGTTTTAAGATCAAAAAGACTAAGTTATTTCTTTCCAATGTTGGATTGCTTTCTAGCACCATACAAACACAAATATCGATTCTGGTTTGGGTTACGTGCGTTAGTGTTACTATACCTGTCAGCCATGGAAGCTGTCATCTTCTCATCCAGAGAAGCATTACTACTATCAAGTATTGCTGTTGTTGGGTTCTTTGCTTTACTACAAGCATATGTCCATCCTTTTAAGGACAAACTGGTAGATGCTATTGACCTAATCTTCATGGGTATTTTCCTACTGCTAGCTGCAGTTACCTTGTACCTTTACCCTAGTGAGAATGGCTTTGAAGAAGTCAACATAGCAGTTACAGTTCTTGGTTATGTGGGTTTTATTTTGTTCTTGGTGGTGATTGTTTACCATGTTTATGATGCTACCAAACACACACAGTGGAATATCTGGCTGACTAAACTGTTTTGGGTGAGGGTAACCAAATATTGTAACAAAGGAAACAACTTTTTGCCATCGACAAATAGTGTTGAAACTGATTTCACTAGTTACAGTGGACAAAGCTATAATGAATCAGATGGTAATTCCCCGTATGTGAGATTTCAAGAATCATTTCTTGAGCAGATATGACCTGCTACAATTTTTCTGTACCCATTACAAGTTCTGTATTCTGTAGGTAATATTTATATACGTTCTGTATTTTGCTGTTTGACACAATTATGTAATTATAATATTGTATTTTATTATATCATTGGGTGTAATTATAACATGGTGTATTTCTTGAGATTTTGTGTTTTGTGTTGTACAGCATTACAGTTGTGTGTATACGTTCAGAGGCGTGGCCGGGATTTTCTGAAGGGGGGTTCCGACAGCAGTATTAAGTTACCAGAAGCTGGGGGCAGAGAGACTTTTTCAATACTTTAATGAATCAAAACTCCACAAATTATATTTTAAAAAGTACATTAATGACAATGCATATAAGTGCCCCTGGGATGAAGCTAGTGGAAACAGATCTAGACAGCATAACACAGAGACGCATAGACACCTGCAAGTGTTATCTCACTGGTATAGGAACCATGCATGAATCCACTGATACAAATGGAATGACTTACAATCAAAACATTATAACTACAAAAATGCATAGTATGGATTCATTTTGCATGCCCAAGTGATAAATTACTGGAGTTCTATATCTTTAAACACTGCATACCAAAGCTATAGCAGTATAAGGTTATGCTCGGTTTTGCATTTAATGCTAGAATGAAGTTCCTTATATAACATATAAATATTTACATGCATGTTCTAGTAGAATATACATGACCGCTCTTTTTGAGTGTATACCTGATTGCTCTATTAGAGTATATAGATCTTTTAAACAAGTTTCAAAAGGGCTCATGTTACCTCTATACGTCCTTCCCTGAGAGATGAATGCAAGCTTTATCAATTGTGCTGTGCCACACACTATTACTCACTCATTTTGTCCTGCCACACTAAATGGTGTGTTAGGGTCCTCCTGTAAACTCAGAAGTCTAAATTTACAGGGGGAGGGGGGTCCTGAACCCCTTGAAACCCTCTCCCTATACCCCTGATGTTTGCTGTATGATTATAATATCATATATATCAGTCTCCCAGATACACAATGACCAGTTAATTCGTCATCTTCAATTATATAAATTCTCACTAACTTGTGATAAGTCAAGTACATAGTATACAGTTTACAAAGAGGTGCATCAACCTGTAATTAGTGATATATACACACATCTATCTGTAACCAATACATCTCTATCTCTACTACTGCTACGTATTTACTATATACAGCTAACAAATTGAAATATTTTACAATACTCTACTAAAGCTACATGTATACTTAGAAGACATACTAAGAATGATATTTTGTCAATCACTAACTAAATTGGTATGTAGTACATTCCAATGGCATCCAAAAACTGACTTGACCGACCAAATAATGCAACTGCTCTACCACTTAACGTAAATTCTTTTTCACTACAACTTCCGTATGGTCCATATTGTTTCTCGCTGCCATCTTGTTTTTGTGTGACTATGTGCAACCTTCCAACAATGTAATCTGGAAACTTGTCCTTGTATGTGCCTATCCTTAGTTTAACTATCTCTTCGCCTTCTTCAAAATCAACCGAGTTTATCTTTCCTTCACTGGTGTGATCACCATATCTCAAAGCATTTAATGTCTTCCCAGTTGTGTCAAAGTAAGTTACTTCGATTGACTCGATTCTTGAGGAAGATTTCACTTTCAATGACCTTATGCCAGCAATATCGGCAATATTATCAATGTCAAATGGTTTGCCATCACTTCCTCCTATCAGCTCAGTACGTTGCAAGGAATAATAAAATCCCAGAGCATCATCGAACCATCCACTACGACCATACTGACCCAGTACTGTACCTGTTATTACAAACTGTGATTTACCATCACTTCCATAAGGTCTGTACCATTTGGTGGAACCATCTTTCTTTTGTGTTCTAAATGCTAATTGTTTGATGATACTGCTGGGTTTTGGTAGTTGGTAGTCTTTTGATCCTTTCACTTGATAATCTGTTGATCCTTTTACTTGAATTATGCTTTCTCCATCTTCAAGCTGCAAATCGGCTGTCATATGTTTTTGAATTCCATGAGAAGAAGCTTTCCATATTTCTGCATCTTGCAAAACGTAGGTTGACTGGATAGTTGCAATGTGATCTTCTGTATATGTGAGGCTTATGTTCTTTACACCTACAACTCTAGGGATGCGTGTTAAAGTGTGCTCATCATAAGATGACCCGCCAGTTCCACCAAACATCTTGCTGGTTATAATAATGGGATGTGTAAATGTGAATTTAAACCCAACTGCATTAACAAAATGATCATCATCCATTCCTTTTATAGCTAGTAAATTTCCAGAGAGTTTTAGAGTTTCAGAATGGCTTGGCACAACAGTACCATATGGACCATATTGCTTGTACTTACCATCAGACTGTAGGGTGACTATGATCAATTGACTTAACCTTGTAGTGCTCGAACACATAGCACTAACAGCTATGATGGCCTCCTGCATATTGAATCGTAAAGAGTCACAGTTTCCTGTTGAAGAACCATGTAAAGATCCCATATGTGATGATCTGTCAGCTAAATAATATGTTGCTTTAATGCCACGTATGGAAGAGTCGTGGTATATCAGAAGTTGTTTAATGCCAACTATTTCACTATTAAGGTGTTCATCAGTAGTGTCATCAAAGGATTTGCCACTACCAATACCAAACAACTTACTCTCTGATATTGTTTGTGTTTGAATTTTGGCTTGAACAATGACAGGAATGCTAGGCAAGCAACCTGATTTAGTGGCAGTTAAATCCAGCTCTACAGTTTTATGGTGTGGTGCTGTAGTAGGAAAAACAAGAAACCTTTTCTGCATTGTGCAAATGTTTGCATTCTCCACTGTTCCTTTCACTAATCCATATTCCCCATAATAAGAGATACCGGTTGTCACAGAAGGATCAGAATTGTCCCAGCTAACTGTTAGCTCAGGATCAGTGGTACTGAACAACACTTTGGATGGCGATGAGACACGTTTTATTATGAAACAGCTGTTGGAGCTGTTGATATACAA
Organism: Dysidea avara; assembly: GCF_963678975.1. NCBI lineage: Eukaryota > Metazoa > Porifera > Demospongiae > Dictyoceratida > Dysideidae > Dysidea > Dysidea avara. The sequence continues at coordinate 9,185,412 of NC_089286.1, read as the reverse complement.
GTCATTACCATGACAGCATATTGTGATAGCAATAGACACAACTGAGCTATAGATGTTGTCCCAATCAGAAATTTGTTCATTCATGTCAACTTGTATACTTGTGCCTGCTGTTTCTTTACTAAAGGAAAATTTGGTTCCACCTTTCACTTCTAAACAGACTGTCACCTTGTAAGCTACAGCGTCACTCACATTAGACCAATCGGCTGATAAAACTGAGGTGGCCTCTTTATATTCTGCAGAGAGAACTTCAGGTTTCTTTAAAATTTTCACAGGATTAGGAAATAATGCCAATTTACTTGGTAAAGCTGAACCATCACCTAGTGATTGTCCGAATGCAAGCCATTCTTGTTCTAATTCACCAGCATCCCTTAGCAACTGTCCTGAAAGGTGTACTTTGTATTTATCAGATTCTTCTTTTTCAGCAACATTAGAAAATTTTTTGGGGTTTGATTTTGAACGTAATCCCAACAAAACATCACTAGTTTCCAATGTACTCTGACAAGAAACTGTAATAACATCAACAGTGCTAGAGTATGAGCAGGAAAGATTGATAGGAGGTATGTCTCTATTCATTTCCTTAGAACTGGAAGTCTCACTGGTTAAATAATAGCCACTTCCTACAGCAATCACACTAGTACTAACCATTGCAATGCTTGGAAACATTACTACAATTGCTCTGTCAAAAGCCATTCCCATTAATACTTCATCGTTATCACTGGATTGACATATCCTTGACAGTTCTTTTAATATGGCCTTCTTTGAATCATAGATAACACAGCTGAGATGATAATGATTGGCATTAACAATGGATGGGATTGCAACCGTCAACACTTTGAATGATTTGTTAAACTGCATTGATGTGATGACGGGTGTAGACAAAATGGTTACACTTTGTTCTAGAAACAAATGAGGACTTGGCAGTTCAGATGAACTACTGATATTAATCAGGGTTGTTTGTGCATAACCTTTCCATGAATGAATTTTATTTATTCTAAGCTCATTTGCTGAGAAAGTCGCGATGTATTTTCTAGCAGGTTTTTTTACAACTTTAGCGATGTTTGATATAGAGCCATTTTGTAGATTACCAATAAATCCTAACTTGTAGACATGGTCCTCACGATAAACTGGCAAGCATGTGAGTGTGATAGTGTCTTTCTTGGCTGCATATGAGTACCTAATGTTTGATGGACATGGTAAAACTTTTAAATGCTCAATAGAATCCATAAAATCACCGCTAAGGAAATATCCTTGACCCAAGGCCTTCACATAACCAGTAATGGTATCTCCACTGACACATTTATCTATGAAATTATCTACAGGAATTCTTGCTGAACCATCAGGTGGTGTAATAGCTTTTGCAACACATGTTTTTCTGCTAACAAGATGATTAAGTAATTTATAGGCATTGCTGACTGGCACAGGTATCAAGGATACAGATTCAACTTCACTGTTATACAATAGCCAATACATCGCAGGAGTATCCAAAACCCGAAGAGGATTCTCTGCTTTACTAGGAACAAGAGAATCCATATTATTAATACTGTCTGCGACTGAGGTTATTTCAACAATGTACTGAATATTTGGATTGCTAATATTAAATTTTCGCAAATCAGAATATGGAATAATGATGCCAACTTTTCCAGCCTCAATATCAGGCGCTTTTACTACCTGTACAAGCTTAGAGAACACAACCTCCGAATTCAATCCAAGTATCTGTATGCCATACTTCAGTGTTGTTTGAACAAAAATCCAGGATATTTCTAAAGTATCTTTATCACCTGAAAAATTACATGTTACACTTTCGGATGATCGTAATGATATAACAGAATGACAAATAAATTTACTATCAATCATTTGATTGGAATTGCTTGATGCACTGACTTGAAATTGTAAGCTAGCTGGATCATTTGGGGAATGGAGCTTAGTGAAAGCACTAGTAATGTCACTTATTGAAAATTCACATGTGGTTGGAAGTGGAGCGCTTTTAGAGAGAGGATTAATCTCCTTTGAAAGCAAAACTTTGCTTAACTTGCAATCAATAACTTGAGACAAGAAACCAGCAGTTTTCGTAACATCTGCAGGTAATTCCCATGAAACATTAACAGTTTTACTCTTGTCGCTAAAATGTGGCACAGCAAGTCGCAGGTTTCTCACAGCATCAACAACAGTTAACTGATTGGAATAACCAAACTCACTGGAAGCCATATTTGATTTTGATTTAGCAAGGGACTGACCACGAACTTTGACTACAGTACTGGTTGATGAATTAATTGCAGAATGTGAGAAATGACACTGTATTTCATTTGTGATGGATGATGAACTAACAATGCACTGTGCCAGTGGCTCATCTTTGTCAGTCACTAATTCAAAGTAATACTTCTCAGCATGTTCTACAGGTAAAGCTACAGTACTAATATGAAGTGATGCGTGATGATAGACTATACGAATATTAGATGGTGGGTGTAGAGTAGGGTGCACGTGTGGTACATTTACTGTATACACTGGGCCATTGTACGTGTGTTCCTTTTTAACTGTAAGTGTACCATTAATAGATACCTTGAGCCCTATGACATTGTAGAGCCTTTCATCTTGAAATGTGATGTTACTATCAGAAGTGATGCTGTCATAAAGTGTAGCAGAGTTTGTGTTTATCTGGCCAAGGCTGCTTTGTACTTCATGTGATATTAAAGTCCCCGTAATAGTGACATGATACTTAACTACTTTATCCTTAAGTGGCTTCCAGCTTGCTGTTAACTGGTCTGGAGGATGAAAAGTTGCAGAAGGACTCTGTTTAATGTCTAATGCTTTTGACATCTTTCGTTTAATATCATTCATTTTGTCATCGATTTGTTTTTTGCGATGTTCTGCCTCCTTTTTCTTTTTCATGTAGCTAACAATAGCACAGAATGCTAGAATACAACCAGTAGCAACTACAATTCCTAAAAAGAGCTCAGCTGCACCAGCACCTGCTACTGCAGCTGTAGCTGCTGCTTCTCCAGCTGCTACTAAACTTTCACCCACAATTTCTGCTTCAAATGCTGCTGCCGCTTCACTAAATGTACTTTCAGCAACTTCTGCATCAAGGAAATCATCCACGGTAACATCTATTCCACCTTCTTCAGCAGGATCTAAATCCTTACTATCAACATTTCTGCAAAATAGTGTTCTTATTATTTCTTTTGTGATCTGTTTAAATACTGAAATTGCAAGTATTTTAGCAAGACGTTCTGGATTCTCTGCTACCTGCTGAACAATTTGTCGCGAGTTTTTGGCAAACAAATCTAAAATAAATTTAGGTAGCTTACTTAGAGTGAAATCATCTTCGATTGGTATTCCTACTCTAATATCTGGAATTTTAACTGAAGCAATTTTTACCTTTTCAAACAAGAGTACGTCATATGTCCCTGTAATCTCAATATCAGCCAAAAATTTATCAGGATCCTTTGTTTTGGAGAGATTAATATTGATATCAAACTTTGTTTGAACACCTTTTTTGAATGCCAAATCAACAAGAGTACCACAATCGTCTTTGTGTTTTTGTATCATGTCAAAGAAATCAAATGCATTCTTAAATGAGCCAACTGCTCTACACTTTGTCACCTTAAATCCATCCTCTTCACTCCATTCAAAATCTATTGAAGGATTTTCTATGAATCCAATTCTTCCATGGTAAGTCAACTGACCAAAGAAGCAACTATTTCCTCCTGCTTTAGACTTGTATCCAAGCCTTGCAATTCCTAAGAATGTTTTAAACAACACAAAACCAATATTTAAGGAAACAGAAGTACTTTTTGAATTAGTAACAAAATAGACTTCAGGACCCTTGGATTCATCAGGTTTGCTGGAATCCTTGTCATCCACTCCTGTGAACTTTGCAAATCCTAAGTCTAATGGGGAATGGGCATAACCTGTTAGGCTGATTTGGTTAGATGCTACATCTGCACTAATATTAAATACCTCTCCAAATATTTCAATGTCTGCTGAAATGTGGTACCCACTCTTGTATGTGACTCCATTTATTTCGATCGATTTTGTACTTCCTTTGTACTTAGCATAATATATGTGCCCATTAACAAAGCCAATATTAAGGTACTTTTTGGTATCAAACTCCCATCCAAACACAGTATTTATAAAATCAGCAATTGTTAGAGGAGTTGATGGCTTTATAGTGATGTCCACAATAGAGGGAATGAAGTTGACAAATATTATTACACACACAAATGACATTGGTTTGGCTAATTCCTTGCTGGATGAAGATTTTTTCTTTGAGCAAAAAGTTACCTTTGCTGAAATAGTATGGCTGAATGAATGGGACTTTCCTACTGGGTAGTTGTACGTCATCATTAATCTTGCATCTTCCAACTTGACGCCATACATTCCAAGTGGCTTGGTAATCTCTATACCATGACCAGAGCTGACCAAGAAATCAGACTGATCACTAGTGCACACAAATTTACCCAGGAAATCATATTGGGTTTTGCCAATCATCAAATTTATAGTACCAGTAAGCTCATAGGTAAGTAAGGTAACTTCATTTGCTGGTTTGTAGCTAAAAGTGACATGGGTGAAATGAATGCTTCCAAGGAGAACTAGTTCAGCTATGTATGCTCTAAATTCACTTAGCTTGGGATCTTTGCTAATCAGTGAGCTTACTGTTATATTGGGAATACGACTATCAGTGTCACTGGTGATCTGAACTATGCTATTGAATAAAGATCCTACCGTAGTTGTGTGAAAATTTAATTCCCCATAGATACTAAGACCAGGAATGAGTACTTGATCTTTAGTAAACACATCAAGATTTAAGTCTTCAAAAGGAAAAGTGTTTCTGTAGTCGTCTGGACATATAGCAGAATCTTTTGCTGCTTTTATTTTCTTGTAAAGGTAATCGACTTTTGCATTCTGTACAGTGACTATCACACAATTTACATTGCTAATGGTAAGAATGTCATCGATTGGTAACAAGTCAGGTATCAGATTCGAAAACATGAATCCTTCTGGAAGAGATATGCCAAATACATACCCATAATCCTTACTGTTAAACTGTCCAGCAATTAAAAAACCATGACCTATTGAGACCAGTTCCCCAAAACACAGAAAAACTGTCTGTGAAAAGTTAATGTTAATAAATAATTTGGAATATTTAATTGATTGCACACTGTGAGGTAGTAAATCTTGAAACAATATTCCACCTTTGTTATGTTCTTTTGAGTGTTTGAAATCCAATATATCATCAGTAACAGCTGAAACATCTATCTGGTGGTCCACAGCAGCTGAAACTGATAAAACAGTTGGAGAGTTTACTCCAAAATGAAGCTCAGATTTCATCAAGATACTGTCAGTGAATCTGAATTGTCCAACAAGATAAATATTGAGTTTTGGGCTATCTGGCTTGGATGATTTCTCAAAGCAGAGAATGCCTCCAAGTTGTTCAACAACAAATTGCTGGAACCCTATATCAATGTGCCAAACAAGGCTAGATTTCCCTGCGAATTTCACCAAATTCTTGTTTACTGTATAAAGCAATTCTACATCTAGTTTTGCAACAGACACATCAAAGTTTTCAGGAATACCAATGTTAGATGGAATTGGTGAACTTTCAGAGTCCTTAGGGGTTAGCCGATTAAAACTCTCTTGAATGTCAACAGAATCATGATCCTTCTTTATGATTAAAGTGAAAAAAGTTCCTTTTTCTTTTTTACTGCCTTTGAGCATCAATTGCACATTTCCTAGGCTAAATTCACCAGTTAGGAAAGCTTTTGTAGTTGGAGTAGCACTGGAGTCGTATTCCACCTGAAGGGAAATCTTACCAAGTTTTATTACAGGAGAGTCCAAAAGTATCACTTCACTAACAGTAGAAATGTCAACCTCAAATGCAATTATTTTGCAAGATGGAAGTGATAGAGTGACAGTGCCCTTTGTTACACCAATGTCAAAGAATGATGGCAATATTTGTCCTTTAATTTGTGGTATTGGTGGAGAATTGATACCAAGTACAGACAAAAATGACTTTAGAGTGAAGGAACTACCTTCTACTGGCATCAAGGAAGCTTTAACAGTATTATTCCCTGCAGTGTCAATTGTTAAATCAAGCTCTATCATGGCCCCAATAGAATGCACATCACTAAACAATTCTCCAGATAATTTATATGAATCCTGTGACTGAGAATCCTTATCAGTTACATTATGATACTCAAACCATAGCTTCTGAAGGGTAAGTGGCCCAATTGAAAGTGACTTATTTAAATTTATAACTAAGTCAGACAATTTGAAATTATTTGAAATGTACTTTACTGAAATCGCTATACTCAAAGTAGCTGATTGAGAAACATTTCTGAATACATCGTTTTTGTCTACAATATGTGTACCTTCCCTGTTTACAGCAGCAAGTACATCAGTGAAACTGGCTTTGTTGAAACTGCTGATAAAGACCTGTCCTGACAAGACAAAAGTTTCGTGGTCATAGTTTACATCCAAATAGACATTGTCATTGATGAAACCACTGATGGAATATCCAAAAACATAGCAATTTTGTGTTGGATCCAGAATGAAGCCTATACTACAATCAACTTGTGATAAATGAAACAACGATCCTATGTTAACTGCTTCGGAATGCAGTGAAATTCTTCCCTCAGTGATTGTCACTGTGCCATTGTGTGCTTTAGACATCTGAAGAAATGCTTCATTAACTGAAATATTTAAAAATTGTCCAACTACTGGTATGCTGTCCATGTTGCCCAACCCAAAAATTCCAAGAAATTTTGCTATTGTGAAGTCACTGCTTGGATTTGTGAAGTTAAATTTCGAAGGACGAGTGCCATCATATAGTTCAAAGTGAGCATTTACAAAATACTTATTGTTAAAAACTACAGTAGCATCAAACTTTGATGTCCACTGTTGGTCAATGTAACTCATGTTTATATTTGCTTCATCCACTACAATTTTATCAGGTATAATATCCCAGTTAAAAATCAGCAATTCTAGGATGAATGCTTTAATTTCTTTACTACCAGTGTTCAATGCTAAAAAAAGTTGTTTCAGTTCAACATTTTGTAAAATAGAACTTAAGATAGGAGCACTTTGTGCAGCTTTAAGAGCACTAGTCAACCCAAAAACTTCACAAAAATCGACTAAAGTAACACCTCCCTCAGTTGCTCCAACAACATCAGATTTTGCATTCACTGACACTGTAAAATCATGACTGGAAGGTGTTCCATGATCGCCTGGTACAGGCTCTGTTGCAAATGATGCACCCAACGCTATGTTCTTACCTCCAGGTAACACTGCACTAAATTCAAAACCAATTTGCAATCCTATTTGAGCATGTGGTAGTGTAGGCTGATACACTTTGACTTCTGCACTAACACTTTTTAAACATGAGAATGATGCTGGAAGATATTTATCTAAATTTTCAAATGTGATCCCAAACGCTATGCTACTGAGGTAGGTTTTTTCAGAATTCTGAACACCCTGTTGGTAAACAAAACTTGCCTTGGTGATGCTTATATTTTCAAGTACTTTAGATGTCAGAGGGATTCGGAATTTAGATATCCCAGAGCTAATCTGAAGCAGACTGACTATTTTACTAAGTGAAACAGGCTGTGCAAGCGATACTTGCAAAGTTGGGGGTGCATTTTTATCAGTACTGCAAGCTTTTATTTGCAGTTCAATATCTGCTACAGATGCATTAGCAAATAAATATGTATTCTCAATGGAGTGCAGTCTGCTAGGTAGGGTAAAACCAACCTTTGTGAGTTTTATGATGTTCTTCATCCCTAAATCAACTGTTGCTTCATTTTCTGGCAATTGAGCTACAAGATTAGCACTTATGACAACTGGGCCAGTTGGAAAATCAGCAAACTCTACTGCACTAGCCTCTTCATTAATGCCCCACCATAAGACATTGCTAAGCATTTTACATGCTAGGGAAGATAAATAAGTGTAAGAGGCTAACGCAGATTGATTAAGTAAAATCAAAGCATCATAAATTTTAAAAGAACTAGGATTTTTCATGATACCTAAACACATTAGATACTTTTGAAAACTGCGAACAAATGTTTCACTTTTCAAGGGATACATCAATGTTAAGGGAAAGTCACCATCAGTTGCTTCCAGCTCCAGCGTTACCTTTTGATGAACAGTTTTTGGATTGTTAACTACAAATGCTGCTCCAGTTATTTTGTAGTTGTGCAACTTCAATTTTTCTGATTGCATGATCACTGTGACTTTTGCAGACAAAATTTCAGAATCTTCTACAATGAAAGTTGAAGATCCATCTACCACGTAACCAAGAGCACTTGCTATGACCTTTCCAATGGCAGAATTAGCATAATCATTAAGCAATTGAGCGATAAACTGCTGGGATACAATAATATGTAAAAGTTCTTTGCATAGTATTGTACTCTTGGTGTGCTGAATAAGTTTTAAAAACTCCTTTAACAACATCAATTTATTGCTTGCATTAATCACAGCAGTGCTTTCTAAATTTAATGGCAAGCCACCTGCCCTTGAATTTATAAAGTGTTCAGACAGTGTAACACTTGGTACTGGTACTTCAGCAAATTGAAAGTTTGTAGCACTGTTTTGATAAATCGAATAAGATAGTACACCATCTTTTGCTACTAAATAATTTGCTGTTTTACCATCACTGACGCACAACAAATAAGTTTTGATATTTCTCTTTGGAGTGTAGCCTAGTAAGCCAACAACAGTTACTGAAGCAGTAAAAGCAGCGTGTGGGTCACTGAATGAAAATTGTGTTACAAGGTTTTGAGGTGGCTCTACAAATGTTATGCAAATGCATTGAACAGCAACTTCTGTCCTCCCACTGGACAATCTTAGATGTGTTCCTTTCAAATCAGACCATACATGAAGCCAAGAATGTTGATCATTGGAAGGTTTGATTTCATATTTACCAGAATTTGCAGCTCTGGCAATTTTTAATGCTTTGGCACCTTCTGTTTGATTGTAGCCATGAAGGAGCTTCTTAAGATCCCTATCAGATGTTGTATCCTCCCATTGTATGGCTCCAGGAAGAACAGTTAATGGATTGTTTTCACTGGCATCTATTTCTACTGAAGTAGTATCAGATGCAAAGTACTGCAGTGAACAATATTGTGTCCAATCGTCACTTAATTCTAAACTCCGCACTTTATCACCCTTGATATTATTACCGGATGTGAGCAATAGACGACATGTGTAATTGTGATCACTACTATGTCGGTCATGAGCAGCAGCAATAATCCCATTAACTACTTCCCAATTAGGATGGTGATGTAATTGTCCAGAGGAGATAAAGTAAGTTTTCGCATTAATTTTAGAGTAAAATTCTCTGTTTGCATGAAATGTAACCATACTGACAAATAATTTTTCAGTCTCTAGTTTGGAGAAGAAATCCTCCCGAGCTTTAGCTACTCTTCCTCCAGTACATAGTTTGTCTTTGATTTCTTCATATTTACTTTTAAATCTCATCATGTCTGCTAGATCTATTCCATGTGTGTAGATGTCAACACTACTAACATTGGGATCATTCAAATTATCATTAATTTGGTTGAATACAATTGTGAGGGTTACTAACCATCCGTGAGCATTTTTCAAAAGTCGTACAAATCTCTTTGCTAGATCTTCAAGCTCTATACTATAAAATAAGGGGCTCGGCAACACACGATTCCGCCTTTTTTCTATCTTTTTGTATGTAATAAACTTTTGACAAAATTCCTTTTTATAATCTTTTGGGAGTAGTTCATCAACCTGTGAACGGTCATTATTCACACCCAGATGAAGAAGTGCTCGAGCTGCTAGCAACTTTTTAATTAATTCCCCATTGTTAGGAACATATTTTTTCAATGCAATACTGTTATGAACACTGCCATGATGAGGAACTTTGAAAATTTTAGGATATGAACCATTCAACGACTGTAAAACTGAATGGCCAAGAGCATCACCATTTAATGATATCAATGGATTATCCTCATTACTTGGATTACTAATAACAAGTAATATTGTGGACTTGTTGGCAATAGTTGTGCTTGGACTATATCTGGGTTTGGCTGCTGGCATTGAAGAAGAAAGGGCAGGACCAGAATTAGGAGGACGACAAACATATTTATACAATGTTCCAGGATATTTATCAAGAGGGTAAAAAAATGTAAACCACTTATGAAATCCAATAATTTCATCACCAGAAGAAAGCTTTGGTGTTACTTGTTCTATAAACTTTACGTTTTTCAGTGAATCAATTATTCCTTTGTATTTCTTTCCTTTAAAATATTCTGTAAGTAGTAAAGGACCCTGAAATTCAAACTTAGCTTTCCCAGGCTGGGGATCTTGATTTGGAGGAAACTGTTCAAAGAGTTTTATAACTCCTTGAATATGATCAGCATCGGGATGTGTTACCATAATACCATCAGCCTTAAAAGTGTCATTACTTTCAGGATTAAATGCATACTTCAGAAATGTCTCCACCAGGTTTTGAAAAAAACCAACTCTCATTTTGCTTTCTGGATCAATAGTTGGGCCACCATCAATCAGATAGTGCTTCGTTTTACCTACAAATCACAAATGTACCATTATTTTAATTGTTGCGCAAAAAGGTAAAATTACTTTACAAAATCTATTGAGACAGACATGCATTGTATACTGCATACAATATTTACCATATTAGGATATACAACACTTCCTTCATTTAGCTAGCTACCTTCATTTAGTAAACATAAATATCAACCTTAAAATCAGTTTCGAAGTCAACTTTAAACTTTGTGCCACCCTCTCCACTGGCCCAATTGAGGCAGGGTGATATGGTTACATTCAGATGTGCTTAATACCACTGGCAGTCATACATCAAATTGTGGTCTGTTATCAGAAATCAACTGTTTGGATAATTCAAATCTTACATCCTATAGGTCCAAGACTTGCCTTTTGCTTACTGCAGCAGCTACAATACATGCATGCATGTATTGTGGATTTACCTTTTTGTCCTCCCAATTTCTAACCAGGTGGGTGCATGTGCACCTTGTTTACTGAAAATGTTTTCATAAATAAACATGTACCTATCTACGTATGTACCTATGTACTTGTTAGTCCATTTGCACTAATGTCAGCAAAATCATAAACAGCCAGCATGCAAGATATAAATGCTAAATAAAGCCTGTAGTTAACATCTACTTAATAGTAATTTCACAATGGAAAATCTAGAATATTCTATGTGTGTTCTATTAGAAATCTTCAAAAACATGTGCACTCTATTAGAGCATTACAAAAGTAATAGAATTCCATTGAATAAAAGCCCAATATTATAGTGTGTACAGATTGTGGAGTAGTACACTACTATCAGTACGACCTACTTGCGTCAATCGTCATCATTATAATCATCATAATAAGTGCTTTGCTAATAAAACTTGTGACAACAGGCTGGAAATTGTATTCTAGTACAGGATTAGCTTTGTTACAAATTGAGAAACTGCAATTAATCATGCATGTTTTGCATGCAAAATCAAGATACTCTAATAGAACAGTCACTGAAAAATCCTAATAGACAAATAGTATATTCATGTATACCTAACTTGGAAGGAATTAACTTTGTTATAAAACACTATTGCAAACAAATACAGGCACTATAATATAACCATGAACAAGTGAGCACAAAATTGTATCAGTATATTATAAATTGGCTTTGGTATCAGATTGGTAGGTATTTTTCTATTGGTAGAGCAGTAGTTTGTTTTATATCATCTTGTAGATAAGAAGAACAATGATTTGTATAAAGACAAACCTCAAGGCCAGTTTATAGTTGGCTTTGAGATACACTACAGTATATTTATGTGCTGATTTTTAGGTACAATATCAATGGCTTCTCTTTGCTGGCTATCATGTTTATAACAGGGACCATCTTTAATTTTCACAGTGAGTGAATTGATTGCAGAGATACTCCTTGTGCTGTTCTTTCATTGTAATACTGTGTAATGGATGAATTGTAATACTGTGTAATGGATGAATTGTAATAGAAAACAAAGCTAAATGGCTACATCGTGTGTTATACTGCATTTACACTTACCTTGTTCATGTCACTACAGTATCAACAACCTCACAATAAAGCTTAAATGGGGGTAAAGGAAACCCTATATCGAATGGAACAATTCAACATTTCATAGCAAGAAGACCACAGAAGACACACAATTACTTACAGGTATTGACTACATCATTATCTAGTCTGCCCCAGGTTGCAAGGATTTGATGCCATGCAATAAAATGAACAAAAGTGTGGTCACCAATCAGATTAGAGAATGCCTCTGATGTCAAGTATTCGATATATTTCATGTGACTAGAACTCACTTTATTCCTTTCATCATCTGGCATATGTGCTGGTTAACAGTCTTTGACATTTCTTTATGGTACTATTATCAACAGTGACCCATCATCAAATCAACCTCATGCACCGTGATCACATAATGCATGATATCATATAAATGTTGTGAGGTTTTGTATTATACAGTCAAGTGTTTCTATTGCATGGCACCATGCAAGACCCTTGCAGTCTGGGGTAAGACTAATTGTAACCAGGGACATCATAGATAATATATTCTTCATCCCTGAAGTATATACTATATATCCCTAGGAATATTACCAGCTGGTATAAGCCAGTAACCGTAACCATCCCTTAGAGCACAATCGTGCTAATGCACCACTGTCTTTCTTCCTAACCACCTGTTAATAGGTTCCCATTCCAGGCTAGGCTTTCATTGTAGTGGGTTCTTTCATTGTAGTGGGTTCTTTCATTGTAGTGGGTAGCGGTCATCGAAATACATGTCCACAAGCAGGATGTGGAACTGGAACTGGTTTGTACACAATATTGGTAGGGGTGCACGTTTTTAGCCACACAATTAATTTATGCACAGCCTCACTAGTTTTGTAGGGATTTAAGGTAAGAGGTCACCTACACCTGCAGCTATACCAGTAATGGTATTTAATCACCACTTCAGTTATGGCTATATACACTATTGAAAGGTTATATAGTAGGAATTAAAAATGCACTAGTATAGCTGCAGGTGTATGATCTCTACTTCAATTTATATTTCTCAATAGTTATACATCATCTAAGGATGGCATACTGCACAGCTGTGCTTGCCAAGAAAACCTAGGAACCAGGAATGCATTTCAAAGATAAAATTAACATTTGCCCACACAATGTTTTAGGGGACAGGAAACTTCAAGCCCACACAGTGTAGTCAGTGGTTTGTTCCAGGTGCTTGATTGCACTGCAGGGCACAAAGTACCACTGATAACTATCATTATATTTATAACCCCACACTATTGTAAAGGTGTGTTCCAACAATTGTGGAATTCCTTTGCAGCTTCAAGTCCAAATATAGAGATAAGTGGATTTCAATAAAGTTCTATTTCTTGGCCCCCACAGCAGAGAGCTAACAGAATATATCTAGTTGCTGAGAGTACTTTCAAGTTTATAAATGCCACTGTGTCACAGCATCAATGACACCCTTACACAGCGAACTTACTTAATTATTTTACTTTCGTATTTTCCCTTTTCTTTAGTTCAAGTCCCTGGCAGCACTTGCCAATGGCTCAGTACCTTAATTTGGACTGTCAAACATTAATAATAATAATAATAATACACTGTTCATCAAAGCACTATCAATGCTTCAATTAAATGACATTAGTATCTGCCAATTGGTGAAGACCATGCATCCTTTTGAGAACAGCAACCATCCTATGAAGGCATTTTGGAACTCCCAAGTTCTGGTTGAACTAAAATCAGTTAATTACCAACCCGTGTATTGTGTTTGTGTGTGTGTATGTCATAATAATTAGTTATAGTTATATCCCGTTACGAGTGTAATAACAATGATATCATCCGAGTATACGGGATATAACTATTTTATATCCCAGTGCGCGGGAGTGCACAGAAGTTTACGGATAGTAAATTAAGTTCTAGTTTGAGTTCCTGTCACTGTGCTCAAGATTTTGTCCGAATTGGGTGGAGATTCTACTTTGTAGCTACAAGAGAGACCTTGGATACTGCCTACAAACTGTGAAGGACGGTGTTACGAAACGTGGTTCCAAGTACGATTCGCCTTCGTCAGAAGTTGGTATGGTGGTGTCGCGTGGTGTGCAAGAGAAAAAGAAAGACCAACAAGTTGCTACCGTAGTCCGAGATAGAACGATGAAGCTAGAGGAAGTTAGTTCTTCACCATAGTGACCGTTGGGAGTGATTGCTGGAGTGAAAATCGTCACAGACTGTTCTTGACATTTGTTAAACTATCGTATTGGTAACTTGCAGTGTTACTGTGTAAAGGATTAACAGTTTTCTTGTACGATATAGCAGGTTTAAGTGCTGTATTGGGTGTTTTGTATCAATATTTCCTTATTTGGCTCTTTGTTCCATTGGTAAACAATACCATTTGCGGTTATTATGATGTCACGAACGAGACTGAGTGGCTCTGCAACAGGGTGATAAGTTAGTTATCACTGGGTGATAACTAATACATCGTACAGTAGCAGCGCTGCTCTGTCTAGCTATATGGTAGTTATAACCCAGCACGGCACTTTGATACTCCCACGCACTGGGATTTAAATAATCATATAGTACGGTAGTACTGTACATTAGGGATCATGGAGATTTGGGGTTTTTTAGCCAAAAAATCACCCAAAAACCAGCTTCACAATACCATCCTAGTGCCTTAGCAATATTGGTAAGGTATAACCATGTCTTCAGTATGATCCTAAAGGCTTCCAATAAATTACTACATTTTAAAAATTTTATTCTGTCGAATTTTCTACTGCCTGCCTGCCTGCCTGCCTGCCTGCCTGCCTGCCTGCCTGCCTGCCTGCCTGCCTGCCTGCCTGCCTGCCTGCCTGCCTGCCTGCCTGCCTGCCTGCCTGCCTGCCTGCCTGCCTGCCTGCCTGCCTGCCTGCCTGCCTGCCTGCCTGCCTGCCTGCCTGCCTGCCTGCCTGCCTGCCTGCCTGCCTGCCTGCCTGCCTGCCTGCCTGCCTGCCTGCCTGCCTGCCTGCCTGCCTGCCTGCCTGCCTGCCTGCCTGCCTGCCTGCCTGCCTGCCTGCCTGCCTGCCTGCCTGCCTGCCTGCCTGCCTGCCTGCCTGCCTGCCTGCCTGCCTGCCTGCCTGCCTGCCTGCCTGCCTGCCTGCCTGCCTGCCTGCCTGCCTGCCTGCCTGCCTGCCTGCCTGCCTGCCTGCCTGCCTGCCTGCCTGCCTGCCTGCCTGCCTGCCTGCCTGCCTGCCTGCCTGCCTGCCTGCCTGCCTGCCTGCCTGCCTGCCTGCCTGCCTGCCTGCCTGCCTGCCTGCCTGCCTGCCTGCCTGCCTGCCTGCCTGCCTGCCTGCCTGCCTGCCTGCCTGCCTGCCTGCCTGCCTGCCTGCCTGCCTGCCTGCCTGCCTGCCTGCCTGCCTGCCTGCCTGCCTGCCTGCCTGCCTGCCTGCCTGCCTGCCTGCCTGCCTGCCTGCCTGCCTGCCTGCCTGCCTGCCTGCCTGCCTGCCTGCCTGCCTGCCTGCCTGCCTGCCTGCCTGCCTGCCTGCCTGCCTGCCTGCCTGCCTGCCTGCCTGCCTGCCTGCCTGCCTGCCTGCCTGCCTGCCTGCCTGCCTGCCTGCCTGCCTGCCTGCCTGCCTGCCTGCCTGCCTGCCTGCCTGCCTGCCTGCCTGCCTGCCTGCCTGCCTGCCTGCCTGCCTGCCTGCCTGCCTGCCTGCCTGCCTGCCTGCCTGCCTGCCTGCCTGCCTGCCTGCCTATTTGTAATGCTGTGTAATGGGCTGAACATAGCTTATAGCGAAGCATAATGGCCACAGCACTTGTGAGACAGTATTTGATAGTTGGGGTACGTGAATCGTTTTGTGGTGACTGGATTGATTGCAGAGGTACTTCTTCTACTGTTTTTTGTTTGTAGCACTGTGTAACGGGCTGAACATAACTGAAAGCAAAGCATAATGGCCGCTGTACTTTTGTTGAAGCAGTATTTGATAGCTGAGGCATTCACACGAAAACATCCTTTCTTTTGATGCGATATGCGTGGGTTCACTAGTCATAATAATCAGTGTTATAAAAAAGTAAACAAACAAGTGTAAGGAAAAATTAGGAATTTTAGGGATCATAGAAAAAAAAGCACAGAAACAAGGGGGGTCGCCTACACCTGCAGATATACTAGTGAACACCTAATTCAGTCTATACCCAAGACCAAGACTGAATTAGGGATTAAATGTACCTGCAGGTGTAGGTGACCTGCCTTGTTTCCCAACTTTTTTTTCTATAATCCTAATTTTTCCTTATACTTGTAATAATAAATAGTACACAAGTACACTGATGATTACTATTATCTTGATGGTGATGTGACAAACCACTGAGTAAGCAGTGAATATAGGATGACTGCCCTATATGGTATTGAGGTTTAGAATTTTATTAGTTGTGTAATGACATCCACTGACATCAGTAATTATACTCTAGCCAGCTACAGTATATACCAAGTAAGACTGTATGTACTGTTCAATCCCTTGTGGCACATCACTACTAAATGAACCAGCTGGTGCCCAGTCTGAATTTTTCTCTATTAGGATTACATTCTCTCAATATGCTCTTAAGACATGATAAAAAGATACCACCATAAGATTTTGGTCCAAAAAGTCTGGTCAATACATTTTTGCCTCGGAGGAAAACCTCTATTGGTTTGCCATAGAGGGTCCACTTTAAGAGGTAA
The DNA here is from genome assembly GCF_963678975.1 of Dysidea avara. Classification (NCBI taxonomy): domain Eukaryota; kingdom Metazoa; phylum Porifera; class Demospongiae; order Dictyoceratida; family Dysideidae; genus Dysidea; species Dysidea avara. Next base: position 9,168,706 of record NC_089286.1, on the reverse strand, counting down.
CTGAAATCCTGGTAATACGTCTACACCTAGTTATGGTAGCTATCAGCGTTGAAACTGGGTCACTACTGCTGACCCGGATGACCCACTGACCCAGATTTGACCCAGATGTGACCCGAATTAATTAAAGCTGAGGCGTGCGATAAGAGCTATGTTTTGGGTGGTCTCAAGCGAGTGAGACTACGTTTTAAGCATTCGATCCTATGGCTCGATTCGTGTTGAGTAAATGAGTATTTATGTGATAACTAAGTAGTCTTGAACCCAGAGTGCAAGCCAGTAAGTTTATAAGACTCTCTCAACAATCTATGATTTAAAATCAGTCAGTGCATGGGTTTGGTTCCACGTAGTTACTGTGAGTTTACAGACAGCAATTGGGTGTGGCTTTGTACATACCTAGTATTACAATTTCCCGATATATTAAAGTGGTTGTGGCTCACTAAAGTACTTATCCTGCTGCAAGACTAGACTATGTACAACAAGTACAATAATCAATTAGTGGGCATGGGTTTTGTGCTACAGGCTGCACTTTCCCCAATGAAAAAATCGACTTTCACCAAACAATTTCTTTACTACTGCAGGACACTTAGCTTGTTGTACTGATATTTGAATCACTACAAATCAGAAGCCACAAGTCTTAGAAATCGGCACATCGTATTTTCGCATATTTCGTGATTTGCAGCAAAAACATGGAATTGTAAGTGTAGCTTCTTGCAAAGGACTGAGTTGAACTTCTTATTAGCTGTATGTTATCTTAAGTTGTTGTGCTGTGCAAACATGCATAGTAATGGGTAAACGCCTAGCTGGGTGGCTTACAATGGCTCGTTTTTGTGTCTGCAAAATCATGAAAATTATGTTTGAGTTGCTCTGGCTCCTACCACGAGAGAAGCCAGATCTTCCTCACAGCATGGTCATGCAACTGGATGTTCCCTCAGTCTATAATGCAAGTTTGAAAAGAATCTTAAACTGTATGCTATCTGGTTGGTGACGACGAAATATTACGGTGATTTTACAAAAAATAATGCAGCCCACTGCTTGTGCAATTAAAACTACTTTACTAATTATGGGTTAATTGCAACACTAACCAGTTACACTTTAAATATATCAAACCAGATGGCACGAAGCTGCAGCTGCTTTGGTGGCAGAGATCGCCAACGTCCCAAATTCAGTGTCGATAAAATATTTCAACATCACCAGCCAGATAGCATACATCCTTGGATTCCTTCCATCTTTGCAGCATAGACTAAGTAAGCATCCAACTGTGTCATCATGTGGTGAGGAAGGTCTGGCTTCTCTCGTCATAGATGATACTGCTTTCAAAACAATTATTTTTATGATGCTGCTTTGAAGAAAGCAACCTTGTGCAAGCAATACAGCCAGACATTCGTCAATAACTATACACGTTTGCAGAGCATAGCAAGCCTAGATAACACTTAGCAAATAAAAAAAGCTCAAACCATATCTTTGACAGTAACTAGAAACTGACGTAGGCCTAGCTTGGTCAGTTTCTAGCCCCGGTTTCTAGCTGCTGTCAAAGAAATGGTTTGAGCTTTTTTATTTGCTAGGTGTTATCTAGGCTTGCTATGCTCTGCAAACATGCATAGTTATTGACAAATGTCTGGCTGTATTGCTTGCACAAGGTTGCTTTCTTCAAAGCAGCATTGTAAAAAAATTGTTTGAAAGCACTACCATCTACAACGAGAGAAGCCAGATCTTCCTCACCACATGGTGACAAGGTTGGATGCTTACTCAGTCTATACTGCAAAGATGGAAGGAATCCAAGGATGTATGCTATCTGGCTGGTGATGTTGAAATATTTTATCAACAATTTGGGATGTCGGCGATCTCTGCCACCAAAGCAGCTGCAGCTTCGTGCCATCTGGTTTGATACATTTAAAGTGTAACTGGTTAGTGTTGCAATTAACCCATAATTAGTAAAGTAGTTTCAATTGCACAAGCAGTGGGCTGCATTATTTTTCGTAAAATCACCGTAATGTTTTGTCGTCACCAGCCAGATAGCATGCAGTTTAGGATTCTTTTCAAACTTGCATTATAGACTGAGGGAACATGCAGTTGTATGACCATGTTGTGAGGAAGATCTGGCTTCTCTTGTGGTAGGAGCCAGAGCAACTCAAACACATTTTTCATGGTTTTGCAGACACAAAAACGAGCCATTGTAAGCCACCCAGCTAGACGTTTACCCATTACTATGCATGTTTGCACAGACAACAACTTAAGATAACAAATAAGAAAGTTCGACTCAGTCCTTTGCAAAAAGTTGTACTTACAATTCCATGTTTTTGCTGCAAATCACAAAATACGCAAAAATACGATGTGCCGATTTCTCAATCTAAAAGACTCGAGGCTTCTGATTTGTAGTGGTTCAAATATCAGTACAACAAGCTAAGTATCCTGCAGTAGTAAGAAAATTATTTGGTGAAAGTCGATTTTTTCATTGGGGACCCTAAGTCTAGCGTTAATAAGTTCCACGTCATCAAACTAACAATTTCGTTTCTCACATGACCCAATCCAGGTCAGATCCAGATAATCTGTAAACCGGGTTGGACCTGGATGACCCGGAGAAAATGTGACCCGGTTGACCCAACCCAGTTTCAACGCTGGTAGCTATGGATACCATAGTGCATGTGTTAAATATTATAGCATTTAGCTATATTATCACATTACAAGTGCTAGTAAACTTCTATAATGCACCTATCAATGTCATCATGCTCCACCTGGGCAATAGGTGTGGCTTTCCATCAGATTTGTCATCCAAAGCCATCCCCGGATTAGGGCATACTTGCTGAGTGTTATGGTTAAATGGCATGAAAATCCCCACCTCTCAGTCTGTCTGACTTGAAGTGTGACAATGGTTGGCACATTACCATGCTGTAAGCCATAGTTGTAGCAAGCAACTACTAGCAACAGTTCATAATAATAAAATAGTGTCTCAACTGCCAAAGCAGCATGTACAAAATCACTGTGTACATGCAGTTGATTAACCACAGACACGCTTTTTCTTGTGATAAGCCTGAGAACTGTTGATAGGTGTTGAGAACTGTTGATAGCTAGGTGTCAAATAAGGTAAAGCCTTTTTATTGAGGTAGCGATGCTCTATTTTACGCTGAATGTGTCCTAGTTAGACACTCTGTCTCACTATTTAGTAGCTATTATGAACTCTTGGTAACATGCACGTGCACTTTCCGTTCTATTAACCACTACACACCACCTGCTAGCTAACATAATCAGACATATCCCAAGTGATTAACGCCTAATAAGCCTTACAAGGACATAATTATGACTGACAGTGGTTGGAACACATGCATGAGACATATATAGTAGCTACCTGTTTTCATAGCATAGTCTACGTAGTTAATGTACATAACGGAAATAGTGCCTATCTCACCATTTATATCTGTAACTTCAATTAATGTAGCGTCTCCAAAGCCAGCATGAATTACTATCACCTTGAAGTTAACAACATTTGCCAAATCCCCCTTGTTGTACAGCAACCTGTGCCTCCGCGGGCGTTCCGCCATAACGCTAGCTACTTCGCTAGCTAGCACAGGTAGCTAAGATACACTGCTTTCTTTTCCTGCCGGACCCAATACAAAATAAACCAAAACATCCGGTCTAGTTGCCACGCCAGCGCCACAATACGTACAGCACGTGATCCAGTACGTGGGCAGTACATTAGAGTGCATGTGGGCGGGCTGGTAACATGCATGATAATTATTTAGCTGATCAACCCACGCAAACATGCTTAAAACAAGGAAACTGACTTCATCAAGTGCCTAACTAGTATTAGCTAGCTGTAGCTGTTAAGTGTAAGGATAACACAGCTCAGTACTGAATGATATTAAGTGTCATAAGGCATACATAAATTACTGGGGGCCTAGACTCAGGGGTAACCCTGGCAAGGCATAGATTTACAAAATATACATATCATAAGGATAACTATAGCTACTCATGTATGCAGCAGACTGAGAACAAACCATTTGTGCATTAACAAAGAAACTCATGTAGCTGATCCCGGAGTGGGGAAAAGGTATGGCTTTTGTAAATTCACATGCATGTCTACCTAACTACCAGGCCATTTACATTATTAGATGCATACGTATATTAATACAGAGCTAGAGCATAAATTATGACCAATCATGACTGAGACATAGCTACTCGTTGTTATATGAACAGTCACACCACATATGCCTGTCATTAGTGCCAATAATAAAGATGAAAATATAATAGTAGTAAATTGGATTAGCAGAAACACACAATGTAATCGGTTTAGTCTTGCACACACATCATGAATTCATTTGGTCTCTCTGATCCTATGTACAAACACCAAATATATATGCCTACATGTAAATATTAAAATAGAATATATAATAGATATGTTGGTCAACAGATATCATATATAGCAATTATGATCTCACATAGCTAATACCACTTTGACACCTCAGATCAAAAGAAAGTCAGTGCATATATATATCACATACTGCACTGGCTTAAAATGCTGACAAGATATATACACTGCCTTAACAAGATATACGCACTGTAAACAGTGCATATATCTCGTTAAGGCAGTGCATAATCTTGTTAAGGCAGTGCATAATCTTGTTAAGGCAGTGCATAATCTTGTTAAGGCAGTGCATAATCTTGTTAAGGCAGTGCATAATCTTGTTAAGGCAGTGCATAATCTTGTTAAGGCAGTGCATATATCTAATCAGGGGCGTAGGGAGGGGGGGTTCCGGGGGGTTCAGGAACCCCCCCTGTAAAATTTAGACTTCTGCAAGCAGGATCCTAACACACCATTTAGTGTGGCATGACAAAATGAGTGAGTAATATAGTGTAATGGCGCAGCACAACAATTGATAAAGCTTGCATTCATTTCTCAGGGAAGAATTCATAGAGGTAACATGAGCCCTGTTCAAAACTTGTTAAAAGATCGATATACTCTAATAGAGCAGTCAGGTATATACTCTAATAGAGCAGTCAGGTTTATACTCTAATAAAGCAGTCAGGTATACTCTAATAGAACATGCATGTAAATATATCCATGTCCATATGAAGTTTTTCAGACATTCTAACATTAAATGCAAAACTTAGCATGACCTTATACTGCTATAGCTTTGGTGTGCAGTGTTTAAAGATATAGAGCTCCAGTAATTAATTTATCGCTTGTGTTATGCAAAATGAATTCATACTATGCATATTTGTATAGTTATATTGTTTTCATTGTAAGTCATTCCATTTGTATCAGTGGATTCATGGCTCCTATACCACAGTGAGATATAACTATCACTTACAGATTACTATATGTGTCTCTGTGTTAAGCTGTCTGTTTCCACTAGGTAGCTTTATCTAGTACTACCTTCATCCCAGGGACACTTATATGCATCATAATTAATGTACTTTTGCATAAAATATAGCAATTTACTCATTAAAATATTGACAGTCTCTCAGCGGCTGGGGGCTGCACCCCCAGATCCCTGCTTCTGGTAACTCAATGCTGGTGCTGGAACCCCCCTTCAAAAAATCCTGGCTACGCCCCTGATCTTGTTAACTCAAGACATTGCACACTTAATAGGTTTGCAGTATCTCACCCAGAAATCATCAGATTTCTGTTATGTTTTTATCTTCTCTTATATAGGAAGCTGTGATTGTGGATTGAATTTTCACAAGCAAGATGTGATTATGGGATGGAATTTAGTAACATGTATTAAATAAGTCAGTTGTTATGCTGAGCTGCTATCATTGTAATTTACAGTGACCAGCACTGAAGGGTCTGACAGCAACATGTGCTGCAGCCTTAGGAATACTATCAGGAACTGGAAACTTTATATGACTACTTAATCTAGCTAACAATAAGGTGAAGTGTATCAGTAATGTAGGTGTTTAAAATCATATTTCTTTTATTGCAATAATAACCATGGTCACTATGCATAAACTATTGTTGGTGCACTAAAATTCCATCCCACAATCACATCTTGCTTAGCAAGTTCAATCCCACAATCACGTGACAGTTTACTTAGTTTCCAAAGAAGAGAAGATACTGCCAAAAACTTATTTGGTATGCAATGGCTGAGTGTGTTAATGTAGAACATATTAGTTATACCACGGTCACCCGTGCTTTATCTGATATACATCAGGCAAAGCACTCGTTCCTATAGTATAACTATTACATAGCCTACAGTACTTTTACAATAACAATTAAGTGTACTGTTTGATCAATAACACTTACTCTGTGACTATCCTTTGACTGAATAATGTCACATAATATGACTACTACTACTATTACTACTACAAGGTAGTTGTTAAATTGACCCTTCTCTAGTTTTCCACCACTCCACTACACATATGAATACATTATAATAATGTCCTTTTTTGTATTATTATTAAATGTGACCTTCACCAGTTTCAGAGATCAAGATGACTGTCATAGACATCCTCAAAGATGATTCGTCATAAAACACTCTAAATTCTGGAATAAATCCACCAAGACTCCAAGCTTATGTATGTATCAGTAGCTACACAGTAGTAAGTATGTACAAACAATATTTAACTTCCTACAGTATTAACTGTAGCTATATCTGTTATAATAATGCTAAGTGCTCAGTTCCCATACATGTTTTGATAATAACTTGTGAGCAAATGATTGTAAATTGAAACATTATACTCTAATAAAACAGTCATGTCTACTGCACTGCTCAATTAGAGTTAGTTATTTGGAGTATTTTGACCTTTTGTGAATTTCATAAGTACAGCTTAACATATTTTGCTAGCAAAATACTTAATAATCAAGGCACCTACAACATTATGTATGCCATCATAATCAGTGCTGAGGCAGCTGCAGAGTGCCAATAAACTGCCAACAGCTACTACAGCCTATAACTAACTTGAATGAAAGCTCTTGTAGTATTTGAATTGATAGTAATCATAAATATTTTTGGTTAGCTTTTCAGTTGATTTCTGTACAAATGTAATTTAATAGTAATACTCAACATTAAATTGTTATTGATCAGTTGCCCACATAATATAACAAGCTCAATTGCATTTGTGTATGTGACATATTTAGGAAAGGCCACAGAGGTCTGACTCTCCAACTTATATGGTGGCCTAAATAATGTCATAGATGCAGAAGACATATTATGTTCACTAATCAGAATTAATCTAATTGTACAGATACACTTTTATTAAAGATAAAATACCCTAATAGATTAGACTCTGGTGGTATAGTACCTGTTTGTTCTATTAGAGTACTGTCATAACAATGCAATTACATAACAATTTAGTATCACTAAAGCAAGCCAAGACTTAAAAACTCCATTGAATTCCAAAGATAAAAACACTCAATGAATACCATCAGCCTTAGAATAATGAGTGTCTATGCACACATGCCTCCACATGGCTAGCATTATAATATGTATAGTAATTTTTACATTGAATCATGTATACTCTATTAAAATTAACAGCAGTCTAAAAACATGCAACTATAACTATTTGCGTACAGCATTAAACAGCAAAAAATAGTAACAGCAAGCAAGAAGTAAAATGAACTACAGATCAAAGTATGTGTAAATGTTATCCAACAGATTATTGTTATCACTTAGCAAGCTACATCTCCTCAAGGAAAGATTCTTGAAACCTTGCACTTTTAGGGATAGTATTTATCTCACTGTAACGATGATCACTATGATAAGTGGAGTCATTACCTAAGCTGCCAGACAATGATATTATGCTGTGTCGCTTGTATTGCTTGTTTACCCTCTTTTGGAAATACTCGGTCAAATAAACATTCCACTTAGCATGTCTGGTCTTATGGTAAACATGGTAAGCAATCACTACCAGGAACAAGATAAAACCCACATAACCAAGAACTGTAACTGCTATGTTGACTTCTTCAAAGCCATTCTCACTAGGGTAAAGGTACAAGGTAACTGCAGCCAGTAGTAGGAAAACACCCATGAAGATTAGGTCAATAGCATCTACCAGTTTGTCCTTAAAAGGATGGACATATGCTTGTAGTAAAGCAAAGAACCCAACAACAGCAATACTTGATAGTAGTAATGCTTCTCTGGATGAGAAGATGACAGCTTCCATGGCTGACAGGTATAGTAACACTAACGCACGTAACCCAAACCAGAATCGATATTTGTGTTTGTATGGTGCAAGGAAACAGTCCAACATTGGAAAGAAATAACTTAGTCTTTTTGATCTCAAAACTAGACGTGGAAAGATGAAACAGATGACAAATGGTAGTATGAAGAACAGCAGAAACAAAAATGCTATCACAAACAGAACTATGTGAACTCCAGTTAAATATTTCACATTTGGATCAGGTAGCCAAACATGAATGGAGTCACCAGTTGATGATGAGACTTCGTCAAATGAAAAAACACTGACTGTTGTACGAAGGATTTTTAAATAGGAGAGCAAAATTAGAGTAGAAAGCACTGAAATGGGTGAGCGAGATGATAAGTTTTTATTACAAACATTATGTTTACCAATGTAGATAATAGTGACTATCAACAACCACAGGTATATTGGAAACACAAACTGCAGTCCTGTTTTAGCAAGCTGAGACATCCCATCATAAAAACATATCTCAATTCCTAAATCCAGATTTATTAGTGAAATAAACATCCGTAAAAATGAATACTTTGAAATTTCTGCGTTAAAGAAAAGTTGTTCATTTATGCTCATCACATTACAAAAGAATATCAGTCCATTGATCAATCCAAGAGCAACTGTTAATTTCAGTAGGAACAATAGAAATATTAGTACCAGCCCCAGAACAACATACAGCAGTATTGTAATCAACCAAATGTTATTACACTTCTTACAAGTGTCAGAACCAAACACTCTACTGAAGTCATCAACACATCCACCACATGCTCGTCCTGAATGATGATTGGTACACAGTACATCAGCTTCACTGACGTCAAATGATAACAATCGATCATGACAATAAGTTGGTGAACATATCTTAACATATTCCAAGTCACCATCATATACTGACAACCAAGATTGTTCACTAAGACGTGTTATGTTACCAGTAGAAGCATCACATTGGAATTTACCTTGAAGTTCTTTTGTGGTAAAGAAATCATCACAAACACATCCAAATGTATCAGAGCCACCAATATGACGTAAATGAAAACCCATAGAACAATTGTCTAAATGAAAATACACTGTTGAACTATGCTGTCTTTCAGTCAGTGATATTTCTAGTGTTCCATTTGGTGGTATTGTTGGACTTGTCAAGTACACTGTAAACTCTACATCAGCACAAGTGTTGTTAACCACCGTCAATGGTCTTGAATACTGATTTTTAGCCAGTGCCAAAAGTCCATCCGTCTGATGGTAGCAATAAACTTGACTAAAAAGACGATTTGCTTTTCCCACTGAACCACTTACATCAAGAGTTATAACTGAAATATTGAATGATCGTCCAGGAACAACATGCTCATCCCTAACCACTGGTTGATTAGTAAGACAGGTAGTGGTGTTATACTGTAAACCATTATCACATGCACAAGCTAAATATGCCTGAATATTCAAATGGTTATCGGTGGTACCAGCTGGATAGAAATGAAAGATACTACGATACACAGACTCACGCCTTCCATTAACAACAGGTGCTTGTCGGCCTAATACAATTTGAGTTAGTGTGTCAGGATACCATGAGCAAACATAAAACACATCAGCAAAGATGGATTGCAAAGAAGAAGGTGTCACAGCTGAGTTGTTGAAAAAGGAAACGTTCACATCAAGTTGATCAATCTGCTCTAGTGAAAATATTGTCTGACTGTTATTACTAGATCCGATAAACTGGATTGGACAGATATCCTCCAACTGAACATTAGTATTTGAAAAGTATACATCTATAGCTCCACCAGCCCTAACAGCAAAGTTGTGCTGAAACAACAGCTCTGATCCAGTGTAGATGTACAAAACAGTATCTAGTAACCGGAATGCTCCACCATATATTGCTATGTTGTGTTCAAATATTGCATTCCCTGATATCACTATTCCTGAATCACGTCCATAAAACACTGATGGTTGATTACCAGTAAAACTACATTGTTGATTGCAGTCAACAGAAACTCGACAACGTTCTAATGTAAATACTCCTCTCATGCGATGACCAGAAGAAAAATTAATAACACTGTCTGGTAATGTAAGTGTATTATCAGTGGCATTAACATTAACTAAGTACAGCTGAACTCCACCACTGACATCAGAGGGTAATGATACACGGAACTCATTTTGTCTGGCATATATAGCTGATCCTATATCAGCTTCGTTGCCTACAAATGTACTCTCTTTGATTCTTATTGCTATTGTAACATAATCAGGAGAGATCTTTTCAATGTACAAGGATGCACCTCTGTTACCTCCTAACTTCTCAAATCTGCAGTGCAGTATTGTAAGCATGACTAACTCGGTGGACTTAGCAATAGGCATGACTGGTACAGAAATCCCGTCTCGCACTAACAAGTACAAAAATACAATACCACCTCTTCGGTAAAATGTTGATTGCTGTTCATCAAACATTCTATGAGATATCCGATTATTGTCCAAAAATGTACAATTTTCAAAGCTGGTGTTGCCTGAGATACTGTACACAGTTGTAATGGCCACTGTGGCTGAATAGGACCCATTGTTATTGTAAAACATTGTATCAGTTATGTTTGTAGTAACACTAGATACATTCTGTAAATTGTATATTGTAATACAACCAGCACCAATCAATGGAACACGTTCGACATAGTAAGCAGTAGATACAACAGTTGAAAATATTTGGTGTTGCTTTAATGGCATGGCGTTCTTGTTGTTGGTAAACATACATCCATCTATATTTACAGAGCAATTTCTATTGTGTAAGAACATCAGAAATATTCCACTGCCAGAACATGAGAAATCAGCGACATCATTGTTGTAGTTATAACTCAGACACTTAGGATCATTTTCAAAAGTTGTGTTTTCAATTTGTACATGTGATAGTTCTAGTTTTCCCCACGAACTCCAACTGAGAATACCATAACCGAGACTGTCAATCATAGTCAAGTCACTAATAGTTATATCACTTGACTTAATAAACATCAGCACAAATCTTGATCCACTTCCGAAGTAAGCATAAGGCAATGCTTGGTCTAAGGTGTGACCGACAGAATTACTGAACACTCCTCCACATCCCTTCATTGTTATATTACTAATCTTAATATTAGTAGTGTTCATGAAGACAATGTTAAAGCCACTACCATTACACTCAATCACTACATCACTACCAGTTATTGTTACTCCAATCTTATCTGATAGTTCACATGATTGTTGTGTGAAGTGATAATGACCAGGTGACAGGTGGATGTCTATTGTGGTGTTAGTTGATAGACAAGTACACAAGAAATAGTCCAACTTTCCTGAACAATTTCCTTGTGTTATATCATCAAATGGTGTAACTGTGATACCACCAACAGTAGCAATGGCAATAAGAAAGTGTACACAAATCAGTGATCTTCGTGTCTTTGTCATGCTTTTCATCTGAAAGATGAATAAGTTGATGATATCACTTAAAAGTACATTTGTGTCTACTAGTGAATTGATTCAATATACATACAAGGACCAGAATTTACAAATATTCCAATGGGGCATTCAACACTGCAGAGGAACTGACTGCTTTATTAGAGTAGTGCACTACAGTGCATTAAATAGAACACTGTGGTGGTGCAGTGGATTACTGATTGGATGCATTCAACAAAATTCTCGCACCTCAATTTTTTTTACTAGCTACATGTGTGTGGCACATTAATTAGTCCAGAATGCCTCTACAATTTGACAGTGCATAGTTTACTGGACCAAAGTACTTCATGTAATGATACTTCAATAATCCAACATCCTTACTGACCCGATACAATTTATGATGCCAATGAGTGTTGAGGTTTCAGTGTAAATGGATTATATATAAATTTTAATATGTACACAGTATAATATGCTTACCATGAGCAGTCAGTGTACTCAAAATTTATATACACCTGACTGCAGGTGTGCTGTATTTACTGACATTATTATTTTCTATTACATCAAGCTGTACAGTGTACAATACTAATGCTTATACTATAGTATGTGTAGTAGACAGCTAGCTTACATACTGTATCAGTGTACTAACTATTGTAAACAATTATTAAACTGATAATACACCATACTATGTAAGATTATTGACCAAGTTACCAAGTAAGTGATAGAAATAGATATCACCAGTATGGGGCCATCACTGGATTAGTCAAGTACCTTTTTCTTGCTCCTTAAGAGATTGTCTGAGAGAAGACCTGACTTCTACAAATTTGATTCGTTATACATACTATAGACTGACAGAGCCAAAGTGACTACAGAAATTAACTGAATACCACAACTCAGTGTACATATATGGTTAAAAGAAAACCTTCAAATGTTGTAGGGAAATATCATACACTACACATCTGACCATATTAGGGATGGGTAGTAGTACAACATATAATAGTGTGGCAGTCCCACACATAGATTAGGTGATAAACAAGTTCATGACAATTATCAGATTTTTATAGCTATGTATAGTTCACTTGAAACTTTAGCTGATAAACAGGTAAGAGGCCATATAGGCTATTTCTTGGAAAAACCATTAAATAGTAGTCATAAGTGTGTGTATTTCAGGAAAACATGATTTTGTAGTACATCAGAGACTTTCCCTTACAGAAACTGATTATATTTTCTGTGAAAGTGATACCAAATTCAACATAGCTAAATCAGTCCAGGCATCATAAAGCACACAGTTGTCTTATTTCTCAAGTTACATCTTTTTCAACATCAAGTAACTTGTGTAATGTCCATTGTTACAGCTAGCATGCATACTACCTCACCACAGCTAATTCTTGGTTGTTCCCTTTAGTACCAAAGGCCACACTATACATGCAGGGATGCACAGATATGCTGGCATGCCTTCATTTATTCATCCCCCAAAACTAACACAACTAAGGAACCAAATGTTGTATAATATACACTATTAGCATTTATACCAAAATTTGATATCACAGTTTTACATCAACCAAACATCACCTTATATCTCGGGGCTACTTTAATACACTGAAATACTCTAATAGAGCAATCAACATGTATTATCCCTATTTTACTAAGGACCTGTGTAAGAAAGTGTGAAGCAGGCAGTCAGAAACATATACAGACCAAGTGGTGACTGGATCACCAGGTAACTTATTTGGATTTGTAATTGCTAATTATGTTTTAAGAGAATCACGTGATCTGTTATACAGTGTAACCATTAATTTTTTTTTTTAATATTGCAGTCAAAAGAAATTGAAGAAACACTTTTTTTGTGGTGAACCTCATACTCAACAACTAAATACGTACAGTCATTATTATTAATAAGCTTTTGTACATCTTTAAGTATATAGTTCTCCACCTATCCCTCTTTCCACGTAATAGTAAATCTGCAGGAAGTTTAGTACAAAGTAATACAGCTGTAACCTGCCAGCTACGTATGAAACAATCAAAGGATCTAAAGTCACAAGGGTTCTGAAATCTTAAATGGTTAGCAGGATCATAATTATGAAGTCTCTGTGATCTTCTTGTGGTACTGGTGACAAATTTAGGACAAAAAGGTCAATAGATTACCTCGTCCTTCACCAGCTAACAGCCGACAAACAAGGCCCATTATTGCAGCATTTCTATGGTTGCATAAGGATGGAAATTTAGAGGAGCTCATATGTTCAATTTATGTCTGTAAAGCATCAAGATGATGTAAATGGGATGGTACTGCACCAGAATACAAAACATATCCATATTCAGTTGTTGGTCTCACCCATGACTTGTAAAGGATTGATAGTTTAAAAAGTTATGACATCGATGTAGCTAAATTGTTGCTTTCCACGAGTCAGCACCTTCACAATATGATCTTGCCGAGGTAGAGCTAAAAGTAAAACCCACAAGAATATTAGTTGAGTTAACTTCAGAAATATGGTAATCATTCAGAAACAAAGGTGCATGTTCCAAAATATTTGTCTTTAAAGAAATTATTAATGAGAATGTATTGTATGGGGGAAATTCTATATTCCAAGAACAGCCAAATTGATATTCAAATCGATCAGCATTTACTTGAGCAGCAGCATTGCAGCATGCAGTCTGACTTCTGAGGGATAATTTTCAAAAGTGTATAGTCATCGGCATATCCAATCATTTGAACAATGCTTTACTACAACCGGATGTATAAATTAAACAGAAGTGGTGATCAGATGGTCCCTTGAGGTACTCCTGCAGAGATTGAATAATGTTCAGATGAATCTACAGAAGTGACAACTTTAATGTACCGATCTGTCTCAACATGTCACACTCCTTAACTGTAGTGAAGACAACTAACAGATTCTATGTCACTATATATCCTCCTAAATATTTTTGTCTTTAATATTATTTGCAAGAATTGGTTATGTAAACTGCAAAGGTGTTAATGTTAATCTAGAATGTTGTCTATCCACTTCTAATAACCTTCTAACTATCACCAGTCTTGTATTACAGCTTGGGTTTCACTGTAGGCAAGAAGTGCTTAGGTACTTACCCACTGTAAAGGAAGCTTATAACAATGCTGATCAAAGCACATTATAGCACGATTACCATGATGTAAGGGGAGAACCCCTTGGAAAATCCCCTTATGTAATGGACCATATGTGGGATCTTTACATGCATGTTTTGCTTCATTGCCTACCAAAGGCAATATTATTCATCTTGTATCAGTGACAAATTGTCACCATATCTTTGCCACACAGTTTCTTAGTCAAAGAGTATGATTGTGGTGTCCAATATGTTGATGTCTAAAACTAAAAGTGATCTTTGGGTACGTTTTATTCAGCCAGTGTGGTTTTATGATAAGAACAAGCAATCAGCATCTTGCTCAATCATACTTAGTTATAAACCTTATTTGTGACAAATTTATTAGCATGCAAATACAGTGATATTACAATAACTGTATAGAGGGAAACTTTGGCAGGGAAGAACAATGGCGATTTGCTATAAATTTGCCAATTACTCATAGTGCCTGAGATTAGCATCTCCATAGCTAAAAATGAGCTTGAATCTATTTCTCCAAATGCACTTTAGCTTGCTATTTGCCAAAGATTTCTCCCACCTAAGTTTCCCTTTGTACAGTATATAACTTTGAAATTCCCATAATAATAGTGTTGTATAAATATTATCAATAGTGATAATATGTAAATAACAAAATATATATGTGGGCTGCATAGGCTTCTTGGGTTACAAAACATAGCTGATGTTACAAAAGGTAATAAAAATTTTAAGATATACATTTTAAATGCTATTCAAGCTCATCAAGTCCTCCTTCAGTTCTTCTGCTGGTCTTACATAGTCTATAGCTATCATAGCATTATACATGTTTCTCCAAGTTGGACGAAAAAATTTATCAGGGTGATTGGGGTTCCTTTTCAACCATCTACCTAACATGTCAATACACTTGCTGCCACATGGATTACTGAGTTGTCTGATATTGCTTAGATCATGCCCTGGAATATCAAGATAGAGGCCAACGTCGAACCAATCAGTAGCTATCCTAGGCACAACATCACTCTCGAGAAAAGTGAGATCCAACAATCTTCCTTGATTTACTAAGTAAAACACACAACCACTTCAAAGCTTGATGCAGGGTAAATGATTACGTATGGCTTTAAGGTTCACAAAACAGCCTCCCCTGGGATTTTATGGCAGCTGTTTACTTATAACCAACTACCTACATGGATTCCTTCAACTATGACATACTATTTAAGTACCTTGTCGTAGTTTTGAAGCATAAGCAGCATTTCCAGCCTCTTCAATAGCTTTAATCAATTTACTAGCTCTGATTCTTGTAGTTCTCGTTTTCCACAAGTACAGCATTGCCTTACAGCACTCTTCAACATGTGGAGGCTGATAATTTTTATCAATTTGGTCCAACTCTTCCACCTCAAACTTTAACTGAATGCCAATATCATGCCACCGATCTGCAATCCTAAAAGCAACACATCTTTTTAGTTGGAGTAGATCTGTTGGAGTCCTGTCCATAATCTGTTTTGCAAAATCTGTGAAACATATTATACTATATGACCACAGGTAGAAAAATTAATAATGTGTACACAATGAAGAATACTGCTTGGTTATGCAGTGCTTGAAATAATGGTCGGACATCTGACATTTTCCGACCAAAATTGGTGTTTGTCCGAACATGTTCTATTTTGGTCGAACATCATGTCCAACCAAAATTGGTATAAAATTTACTCAGACAAATGCATATCAGACTTAATATAATAATTTTTCATGGTAAAAGTACTCAATGTTTGAACAAGTTTTATAAATGTTTGGTCAAAAATAGTTTAGTTTAGGTGCTATGTCCTAGCATTTTTGTCTGCTTATTTCAAGCACTGGTTATGGCACAGAGATCATGTGACTTCCTGCTAAAGAGATCAAACAAACACCAGTTTCACATTACCTCTGTGTCACCTTGGCATTATTACAATCAGGACTTGCGGTACTAGTAAGCTTCTACTATAGTCAAGTCCAGATGTGACCCAGTCTGAGAAAACCGGTCTTATCGCCTATTTAAAAGTATCGAGAAATGCCAGTTTTAAGTATTTAGTCTCGCCAATGGTTGAAGCTATGTGTATCAAATTTTCACACGTTTTACACCAATTCCTTACCTTCCAGAGCATCCACTGTGCAAGTAGCCAACACCCGCCATTTTAGATAGTTTTTAAACCGTGGTTGACTGTATCAGGTGAGCTCCAA
The DNA here is from genome assembly GCF_963678975.1 of Dysidea avara. Taxonomy (NCBI): domain Eukaryota; kingdom Metazoa; phylum Porifera; class Demospongiae; order Dictyoceratida; family Dysideidae; genus Dysidea; species Dysidea avara. The sequence goes on along the minus strand of NC_089286.1, from coordinate 9,151,894 downwards.
AAGGGGAGGGAGGCAGGGGCCTGGAAGGAGGATAAGAGACTGTTCAAAAAATTGAAAAGGAAGGTGTAGGGATGAAACTAGGCCAAGTTATGGGCCATTCGGGTATCAAAACTGGCTAAAATGAAAGCAGATTCCCAGCAGAGGTACTTATTCAACACCACAGAGCTGTATAGCCACATACAGCCATCCCCAGGCTGACCAGAGCTCCATTAAGGCCCCACATCACATGTACGGATTGACACTGGGCTTGGGAAAAGCAGCCAGCAAAAGCAGACCACTCAAGTCTAACTGATTTTGATTATGAAATTAGATAGTTTATTCATGTAGCTTTGTGTTCTGGGTGAAAAATCGAATCTGCTAACATGGGCGATAAGACTTTCCCAGACTGGGTAACAGATATGCTTTCAAACAACAAGTTTCTACATTTGTTGAATAATTACTAAGTGGTGCAACGACTAATACTCCTATTTCACTGTTAGACAGTTAACACACACCTTTGGCATACCATAGGAGCTACATGTGTCATGAACTTCCCTTGTCCCCATCCTTTTTCTCTCTAGCACTAAGATATTGATTTGTGGGTAGCAAATATCTCATGTAAAAATACAGCGACTGCCTATAAATAATAATAATATTTTACACAGTTACTATTGAATGTGCACTAGTATAACTGCAGGTATAGGCTATAATGGTCAATCCCTACTCATATTTAAAATCCATGAATAAAATCAGTGTAGCTAACAATGCTTGTCAAATGCTACCTGTCAATGTACATAATGACTATGCTCAATCAGCAATTAATCACATTATACAAACAGGAAATCCCTAGGTTTTTCCTAGAACTACTCAATGCAGAAATGATGCAAGGGAAAATTTTGAATCAGCTACTTTGGTTGCCTGGCCCAAAACTACTTTTCCTGTCATCCGTTACCTAGGAACCTTTCAATAAACTAATGAAGTGTTGCTACACAATTGTGCTCCTTTAAGGTGGTTACTATAATATCATTTATTGGCTTTGTCGTATGATGAACATTAGATGGACGCATATACAATTACTTCCACTTGTATTACATACCACTGCCTCAAATTTAATCATTTCTGATCCACGATGGATGATGAGATTATCTATCCCTGCCTGAGATATAGTATACTTCATAACTCCTTCCCACTAGTCCCTTTTTTCCCACTGCTCGTTTTTTTTTGTGAAATTGGCATCGCTTAGGCCACTCCAAATAAATTCTCTGTTTCCCGTCCACCGCCCGCATCTGGTTACTGCCAGCTCTAAATATTCCAGTATTCCGTATTCTTCCATTATTTTCCGGTTATTCTTGCATACTGATAAGCTCAGTAAAAGCTATCTTGAAACAGTGTCAACAAACGTGTCAGCAGTGCTATTAATTCAGCACAAATTTCACGTTTGAGTTATTTTTGCAACTTACAAAGGAAGGAACAAGCTTAAGCATGTTTTTATGCAGCCTTTTTGGCTGTGCCAGGCAAATAATGGCTTGAAAACTAAGCTAGCCAATCTTATAATGAAATAATGGGAATGGACCACCCACCCGCATACAAATATGCCTGAGTCCAGGACGGGAAACAGAGAATTTATTTGGAGTGGCCTTATCGAAAGGTTCTGGACACAACTCTATAGACTCAGTGTGGGCAATCATCAAACTTTGATCCTCCCACATGCACACACTGGCAGTAATGTATGGCTGCAAGCTAAAGCTCAACACCAACTTCAAAGCAGCAAACACATCTCTACAGACTAACACTAGTACTTCCCTATAGGCTCTAATACAACATTCAACTCATGATCAATCAACTGCTCTGATGAGCTTACCTCCCCCTTTTCAAACAGCCTTTCTCACAGCAGGGTGGCCTAGTGAATTAGAACAATCACGCCTAAGTATAGCTACTGTAGATGGTCTACCCGCATCAGACTTGGGGTTTTGAAATCTATGTTCACACAGTAGCACTGGTAGCTACCACATGTACATTGCAGTGCGCCGCCAGGACTGGGTGTCACTCATGTACTACGTGTCGATTAAACAAGTCACCGTATTCATACACTCACCTTTCTGAAGACCGGCCATCCTACACCGTTGAATTATGTATGATACAGCGAACACAACGCGAAAAAAACGTCGGTCAACGCTGTACCTGTTATATGGTTAAAGAAAGTGCAGAGTCATACTTCTGAGGTCCATAATACTAACATTGAGGTTTTTTCCGAGAGACATTGTTTATCGCTTCTTCATCCGTTTAATAGGGCCGGAAAAACTGTTTTAATTTTTATAATATACATTATTTTCGCGATCCTTTAATTATTCAGTCAATGCACTTAAAAATGTAGTTTTTTTTTCATGGATCAAGATTTATTGTTTTCAAAAGCCAGTGTTAGAGCTGTTTTGAATGAAATGGCTGGGGCATAAATTTCTGTATCTCAGAGGATCTTTTTTGGGAGGAACTGTAAAGAATGGACTATCAACCCAGACTAGATTTTGCAGTTACCTTATAGGGCTTTTTCTTATTGTATGTATGTATGTACGTACGCTTGTAGTTACACTTTTTCTTTCCTTGTCATGCCCACAACTGACTACTGTGTAGATCAGATCTGTGGTCGCATGTTAGTCCGAGGATTCACATACTTGCCTCTTTTTTTTGGTTGTTGTTATTGTTGCACACATTCACTGATCATGATGGTCTTTTCTCTACAAGTTTAACCACAGGTTAAACAGTGTTAACTAGAAGGTTGTTTACATTCATATAGCTAGCACTGTTGATCTGGAAATATGAACAACAGTGCAGCCACGTGTACCAACATAGTGTGGGTGGGAATTTTAAATAAGATTGAGGCGCCCGCCAACTGGTTACTTAGTGACGTTCAACAGACAAACCGTAGTGAGCTGGGAAGCTGCTTTCCCACCCTCCCTTCCTTTAATTCACCTAAATTCGTCTCCATTGATCATGCCTAACCTGGTATGGTTAATGTGACATGGGTTCAGGGTGTCAGAATATGGACAGTTGTGGGGTTGTTTACCACATGAGTTTGTAATGAAGATTTGTAGTGGCTGAATTGTCTCCCGGATCACGTGAGATGCTCACGTGTCCCCTAAACCAGGAATATGGTTAGCTACACAATAACGATACAAGACAATTCAGCCATTCCACCCTGGCACACCCATTCCTCCACACGAGCCTCATATGTATTCATATAATAGTATTGGTTGGTCATAGAAACCGCAACTAGTTAAAAGCTAGCTATATTTATTTTTTGTTAGTGTTTCTTCTAGTAGAGCGGCTAAGCAACAAATTTTGATGAAATCGTTTACTTTGTGATAAAAGCACCAAATTTTCTGTGGAAGTTGTCAAGAAGCATGGAGGGTCATGGTATATAAAGCCATAGATGTGCAATGTATATTTCTATTGGATTGTGTATTTTTAACACTGAGATATTGGCTCCATTAGAAGTGTTCAAAAAACAGTTTATTTTACCACATTTTGAAGATTTTTTGAAATTTTGAAATAGTTCCATGTGATAAGTAAATCTGAATGTGCTTGTATGGTTTCCTGGTCAGTTAGAAATAGGCTTATAACCCAGCTTTAAAGTTTCAAAACATGCTCTAAGGCAATGATTTTGATGAGGCACCATATCTCAAATGGTTTAGTATACCTTAATTACTCATGGCAAACTAATCCTTGTTCAGCTTTTGGATACGACCATCCCTTGCTCATCTACGTAGATGCAAAGTTCCAGAATATTTCCTATAGAGCACTTTTATGGCTTCAACAATACATTTTCTATTGATTTTACTTGTCGGGTTCTTTGAGCGTGACATGATTGGTAATTTTAATGGCACCGTATCTAATATGAAATAGTATGAATTAAACAAAAGTTGTACAAAGTTTGGTGCTTTTATCAAAAAGTGAACGGTTTTTTCCCTTAGCCGCTCTACTATTAGTTTCAAAGAGCAAAGCTAATGTGTTTAGTTTAGGCACTATTAATGAGTTGCACAGAAAGTCAGAAATGTAAAAACTCCATCATGATTGTGATGAACAAAAAATGAAAATTAAGTGCATGTATGTATATGGATCCTTGGTCAACATCCGGCGACCACATAATCTCTGACCAACTTGGGTCAGCTGTGGGCATGGCAAGGAAAATAAACATGCTAATTATAAACTAAAATTACAGCAAATTATAAAATCTTAAGCATCATGTAGGTGCTGGCAGTTTGACTGAGGTCTTGGCCAGCTGGACCTTTTGTTAATTTTTTTTGTCATTAATTTTTGATTTAGCTAGCTAACTTAAATCTCAACTATTAATGCCTGGGTCTACGGATTCAAAGAGGTGAGGGAGGTAGGGGCCAGTTGGTTAAGTGAGTCTATCCACCCTTTGCATGATCTAGCTAAGAAAATTAGAGGATGAAATGATACTTTTACAGGCTGCAGCTGGTGCAGCATCACATGATACAATGATCTCTTCACTTGACCTCTGTATTCCTTACACTCCTTGGCTGGCATCACAAAATGTCTGGCTAGCCACCTATCTAATGTCCTATCCAGCTCAAGAGCTCATAATAATACTGAGTTAGTAGTAAGATTTTATAACTCTGATCTTGATTACAAGTATTATCTCTAAAATAGTCTGCTTATCTATATGTACTGCCTGTATTCAGTAACATTTATTGTATGAGTGCAAAAGAAACAATGAAAGTGTTAGTGGGTTGAAAAGGGTATAGGTGCTCAATGAGAGAAAAATCGTGCATAGCATGAGAAGTCATACACAGTGGAAAAGAAAGGACATACTTGTTGAACTTTATTGCGCTATTACACTCTATGAGTATCTTCAGTGCCAAAAAAAAATTCAGCATGAAACTATGTGGTGAAGTTTTAGTCTATTGTAACTGTGCGGCTGTTATGGGTGCAGCTAGTTGATGATTTGAAAACAGAAGGTGCACAGTGAGAGAAAAAGTTATTTAAAAAGCTTCACAATAAGATAGCTCATAACTAGGGAAAAAAATGTACCAAAAAGGATGTGAAAATAAAAGAGTGCACAAAAAAGTTGGCTAAATGAAAAAGTATGCAGATTCAAACCACCACTAACATAGGGCATCACAATTATCAAGAACGTGAAATGTCAGAGGAGCCATGAAATGTCAGAGGAGCCATGAAATGTCAGAGGAGCCATGAAATGTCAGAGGAGCCATGAAATGTCAGAGGAGCCATGAAATGTCAGAGGAGCAATGAAATGCTTCATGAAAACATTTTCGTGTAAAGCTTCTGAGTAGATTTTTTCTGAATTCATACTAAAATTCGTACAAAAAAAATTCCTGTCACACATTAGTGTTTCATATAAAAGAATCTATGAACATTCTCTAGGAATTCTACATGAAACAGGAACTTATTTCATTAGTAACGTAAACAACTGCACATATACTGATATAGTCAACTAAATGTATGAGCAAGATGAATGGCATAGGTGTATATACTTGTGGTCATGCATGTGGTTAATAAAAAGTATTTCACTGAGTTTTGGTTCAACTCTCCCGTCTTCATGGCATATAGAGAGTGACCAAAAGCAAATATAAATTTGCTATAATTGGAGTTGCAAATGATGTACGTAGTTTTAGTTGGCTACATAATGTATGTACACATGTGTAGGAATAAATTTAGGAGTATAGTACTTATAGCCTAGCTCATAATGGTTATTACAAGTGGGTAATTGATAGATGAGGACTTATATATTTTTATGTGATTGAAACATTATAGCTACAATCTGTTGGTGTAAAGGTGAAATTTCTAGCTAGTGTTCCATTTGGTAGTATTGTTGGACTTGTCAAATACACTGTAAACTCTACATCAGCACAAGTGTTGTTAACCACCGTCAATGGTCTTGAATACTGTTTTTAGCCAGTGCCAAAAGTCCATCCGTCTGATGGTAGCAATAAACTTGACCAAAAAGACGATTTGCTTTTCCCACTGAACCACTTACATCAAGAGTTATAACTGAAATATTGAATGATCATCCAGGAACAACATGCTCATCCCTAACCACTGATTGATTAGTAAGACAGGTAGTGGTGTTATATTGTAAACCATTATCACATGTACAAGCTAAATATGCCTGAATATTCAAACGGTTATTGGTGGTGCCAGCTGGGTAGAAACGAAAGGTACTACAGTACACAGACTCACGCCTTCCATTAACAACAGGTGCTTGTCAGCCTATATACAATTTGAGTTAGTGTGTCAGGATACCATGAGCAAACATAAAACACATCAGTAAAGATGGATTGCAAAGAAGAAGGTGTCACAGCTGAGTTGTTGAAAAAGGAAATGTTCACAACCAGTTGATCAATCTGCTCTAGTGAAAACATTGTCTGACTGTTATTACCAGATCCGATAAACTGGATTGGACAGATATCCTCCAACTGAACATTAGTATTTGAGAAGTATACATCTATAGCTCCACCAGTCCTAACAGCAACGTTGTGCTGAAACAACAGCTCTGATCCAGTGTAGATGTACAAAACAGTATCTAGTAACCGGAATGCTCCACCATATATTGCCATGTTGTGTTCAAATATTGCATTCCCTGATATCACTATTCCTGAATCACGTCCATAAACACTGATGGTTGATTACCAGTAAAACTACATTGTTGATTGCAGTCAACAGAAACTCGACAACATTCAAATGTAAACACTCCTCTCATGCGATGACCAGAAGAAAAATTAATAACACTATCCAGTAATGTAAGTGTATTATCAGTAGCATTAACATTAACTACTACTACTACATACTATTTATAGCTATAACAAATTCATGACAAATATTTTGTTATAGCTATAAATAGTATAGCTGATAAACAGGTATCTAGAATTAGTCTTGTGCTTAAGCTGGACTGCTGGAGTCATGTGTCTGGTATGAAGCCACATAAGCTATTTCTTGGTAAAATCATTAGATAACTTAAGATTGTTTTCAGTTCTGAAAATGTGTGTATTTCAGGAAAACCGTGTTTTGTCATGGTATCTAATACCTAAATGCATTCATAACTTTTCCTTACAGAAACATATTATATTTTCTGTGAATGTGAGACACCTTTCATACCACATTCAATTGGCTAAATCAGTCCATGTGTCATAAAGCATGCATTTGTCTCAAGATACACATTTCCATTGTTACAGCTAGCACGCATGCTACCTCACCACAGCTATTTCTAGTTTGCTGCCAGTAAATTTTAAAGGCCACAAAAAGCTCAGCTGTTTTGGCTTGGACATGTAGGGATGCACAGATACGCTGGCATGCCTTCGTTTATTCGTCCTCAAAACTAACACAACTAAGGAACCAAATGTTGTATTTATACCAAAATTGATGTCGCAGTTTTACATAAACCAAACATCACTTTATATTTGAGGGCTATGACACTGAAATACTGTACTCTAATAGAGCAATCGACACACATTATTCACTATTTTACTAGGCCGGGACCTGTAAGAAAGTGTGAAGCAGGCAGTCAGAAACCTATACCAGCTGCAGACCAGGTGGTGACTGGATCACCAGGTAACTTGTATGTATGGAATGGATTTGTAACTACCGTACAGAGGGAAACTTTGGCACCATTAAAATTTGGCGAATGACCATGAATTCGCCAAATTTTCCCCATCCAAATATTTTCGCTGGTGAAGAAAATAGCAAATCAAGTCTCAGACTAATCAATTTTATACTCGACCAAGGGCTACTTGGGCCAGGCATCACACTAGAGCAAGGCTTGCCTCGACTATACCTCACTAGGTAGCTAGCTATACTCAACTACAAACTATGTTATTCTTTAACTTGTAGCTACTCTTTATAGCTAGCTACCCCTTGTAATTATTATTTGTAGATGTACAGCTTATTGTAATTTCTAAGTAATTAATTATGGCTATACCAGTGCAAGACACTGGTAGGCCTTCAGTTCTGTAATTTAAGCTCTCAAATTTTGTTTAATGATCTGTACAGTCCTGTAAAGTATTATTAATAAAACTAGCTACTGTATGTACATGTAGCTAGTCTCACCTCGAAACGGGCATGACAAGTAGCAAACCCCTTTTCTGTTACACCTTTCCAGCTATAAGTCATTAAGTCTAAGTCCTTGAAATTAGGTTAGGTAATCCTAAGGCTGCAGCACATGTTGCTGTAGACCTTCAGTGCTGGTCACTGTAAAGTGTTAATAATAAATAATTTAGGTTTAAGTAAGAAAATCCATCCCTCCTGGAGGAAGACTGATCCTGACTAGACATTGGTGACCTGCAGTTCGAATCCTGGGGCCGAGGGATTTTTTTCCCCCTTACTTGGACCCATTTTCTGTTACACCTTTCCAGCTATAAGTCATAATAAGTATTAGACCTTGAAATTAGGTTAGGTAATCCTAAGGCTGCAGCACATGTTGCTATAGACCTTTCGATGCTGGTCACTGCAAAGTGTTAATAATAATAAAGTCCTACCATATTAAGTACGATATTCACTATTCAAGAGGGTGTAGATCTACTGTTAGTTGATAGCTAACTCAAGGCATCAAAGAGGCGTGGCACTCCCAGTCATATGCAGCAATTAGTAATCAAATTAATTAAATAGGGCGTGCGCTTTGCTAATAATTCGCCTAATTTTATTTTGCTAACAGTGATATTTTGTTTGATTCGTCTAATTTTTCCTCCTCCAAAGTTTCCCTCTGTACAGTACTGATTATGTTATAAGAGGGTCATGTGATCCATTATACTACTAATTAAAACAACTTTTTAGAAACACTTTGTCTCAATATGTCACACTCCTTATCGACCTACAGCAAGAGTCTGAGTGACACCCCCTTGTATAGCGAAGACAATTAATTAACAGATTCTATGTCACTATCCTCCTAAAGATCCATGGTGTAGCATATTATTTGCAACAATAATAAGAATTGTCTATGTAAACTGCAAGGGTGTTAGCTAATGTTCAATCCCACACATCATGATCATTATAGACAATTCTCTGTAGAAACACTGTAACTGGACTGTATTACAGCTTGGAGGCAAGAAGTACCTAATGTAAAGGGACCTCAGAAACTTTCAATAACAATGTACATTTTAGTGCTGAACAAAGCATATTGTGGTAACATTAATGATGTAAGGGGGAAATCCTTGGAAACTCCCTTTATGTAAGGGGCCATGCTCTTTACATACAACCTGATCATTACCTATTAAAGACAATGTTCTTAACTTTGTATCCTAACTGTCACCATATCTTGGCCACATGAATGAATAACTCTGAAATCTTTTTCGTTGTTCTTATCAAGAAGTGCCACACACTGTTCAAGTGGTTGGATAAAAGCATGCCCTAAGATCTGGAAGATTTGTCAATAGTAACAATTCACTATACAGAGACAACATGAACATAAGAATATGTAGGGACAAGGACACCACAACTCATACCAAGGCATACAATGTATACTGTGACACACAAGAACAGATTCCCTAGCATGCACACTATAGTTATCTATATGCAACTCTGAAATTCCCATAATAACAATGTTGTATAAATAATATGCAAATCCAAGATATAAATGTAGGCCGCATAGGTTTCTTAGGTTACAAAAAATACAATTGTGTGCTTTACAAAAGCTAATGGATATACATTTTAAATGCCATTCAAGTTCATCAAGTCCTCCTTCAATTCTTCTGCTGGTCTTACATAGTCTATAGCTATCATAGCATTATACATGTTTCTCCACGTTGGACGAAAAAAATTATCAGGGTGATTGGGGTTCCTTCTTAACCATCTACCTAACATGTCAATACACTTGCTGCCACATGGATTACTAAGGTGTTTGATATTGCTTAGATCATACTCTGGAATATCAAGATAGAGGCCAACGTCGAACCACTCAGTAGCTATCCTAGGCACAACATCACTCTCAAGAAATGTGAGATCCAACAATCTTTCTTGATTTACTAAGTAAAATACACAACCACTTTACAGTTTGATGTAGGGTAAATGGTTACTTATAGCTTTCTCATTTAAACAAGATTCACAGAACAGCTTATAAAGCATCCCCTGGCAGCTGCTTACTTATGATCAACCCCCAAACGATTATGACATAATAGAGTTGCAGTATTTGCATATTGTATAAGTACCTTGTGTTAACTGTGAAGCATAAGCAGCGTTTCCAGCCTCTTCAATAGCATCGATCAATTCTTTAGCCATGACTCCCGTAGTTCTTCTCTTCCATGAGTACAGCATTGCCTTACAACACTCCTCAACTTTTGGAGACTGATTATTTTTATCAATTTGGTCCAACTCCTCAACTCCAAACTTTAACTGAATGCCAATATCATGCCACCGATCTGCAATCCTAAAAGCAACGCATCGTTTTAGTTGAACCAGGCTTGTTGGAGTCCTGTCCATAATCTGGCCTGCAAAAAATGTGTAACTAGATGAAAAATAATGATGTGTAGACAATGTGGAGAAGTGTGCTGAAACAGATGTGCACATAATAATATAGTATGGCAGCACCAAATAGTGACTTCTTGCAAAAGAGATCGAAAAGACACCATCGCATGCCTTGGCATACCATAGGAAATACATTGCATTTGTCATGGACTTGCATACCTTGTCCTCCCATGTCTCCCATTCCTTTTCTCTACTAGCATTAAGATGTTGATTTGCGATTGGCACATAGCTCATCACACAACTCTTCTTATATTCACAGTGAACAGATTGACTACAAACATGCACTGCTAACCATTTTCCTTGTATACTGTACAACATTGTAATGAGCAGAACACAACTGAAGCCAAAGCAAAATGATTATTCAACTCACAAGTAAGGCTGGGAAATATACTGGCAACATTGGTAAACCATTTGATGTTCTTTTTGCTATTCATCATATTGGTTGCCTACATCTGCAACCAAACTAAGATATTTACTTCCTTCACTATAGTCATGGCTATTTAAGGAATGTTTGTCAAACAGTGTGTGTCATATAACCACGAGTATGCTTAATCAGCCATAAATTACATGCAAAAAGGAAATCCCTTGGTATTTCTTAGAATAACAGATATTATCCAATAATTTCATTACAGTACATCCCCACAAGATTGCAAGTACAGCATTTTATTTCGATTACTTTCTATCAACTAAAACAAGTGAGTAAATTTCCCCCAAGAAAAATCTAGATCTTCTGTTTTGGTTTCCCCTGGTACAAAAATATTATCCAATCAGTTATTCTATACAAAATTCAGTTACCTATGAATCTTTCAATAAATAAATGTAGTGTATACCATAAGGTGGGTCTCTTATACTATAACTGTAGGCTTAGTTTGTTGTCTAGCGAACATTAGACGAGCACAGTCACTTACTTTCATCCATACGTACATTACTGCCTCGGATTTTATTTTGCTGATCCACAGAAATTATATGATTAGTTATATCCTGTTATGAGGGTGATATCATTGCTATTTATCATTGTTATTACACGAGTCCGAAGTGGAGCCGAGGATATCATCCGAGTATACGGGATATAACCATTTTATATTCGTGTGCGGAAGTTTACGAATAGTAAATTAAGTTCTGGTTTGAGTTCCTGTCACTGTGCTCAAGATTTTGTCCGAATTGTGTGGAGATTAAACTTTGTAGCTACAAGAGAGACCCTGCACACTGCCTATTAACTATATCAGAGGGCGATATTACAAAGCGGCAGTTCCAGGTACAATTCGCCTTCGTCAGAAGTTGGTATGGTAGTGTCGCGTGGCGTGCAAGAGAAAAAAAGACCAACAAGTGGCTACTGTAGTCCGAGATAGAACGATGAAGCTAGAGGTTATCGAAAGAAGTTTCTTCTTCATCATAGTGACCGTTGGGACTGACTGTTGGAGTGAAGACTGCTCTTGACATTAATTCTGTTAAACTATCATATTGGTAACTTGTAGTGTTACTGTGATTAACAGTTTTCTTGTAAGATTTAGCATGTTTAAGTACTGATGTGTTTTGTTTCAAGATTGCTTTATTTGGCTCTTTGTTCCATTAGTAAACAATGCCATTCATGGTTATTATGATGTCACGAACAAGACTGAGTGGCTCCGCAACAGGGTGATAACTAATATATAGCACAGTAGCAGTAGCGCTCTGTCTAGCTATACAGTAGTTATAACCCAGTGCTTATAACCCAGAGCAGCACTTTGACACTCCCACGCACTTGGATTTAAATATATATAGTGTACTTACCATTTATCAATACTAATGCCTCTCACTAGCACTAGCACTCTTTTACACCCACTACTCACATGTAATAAAAGCTGGTAGCAATCACTGTCAAAAAGGTTTTAAATACTTATACAAATTAAGGCTCAATGTGTCCAACCAGAGTTTAGTCAAAACTTTGACATTGTCACACTGTTACTTATTGCAGTATTTGCATATTGTATAGACAGAAATTTCAAGGGATGAAACTTCTGTGTTTTTGCTCATTTTAAAACCCTCAAATGTTTTTGCTCTTTTGAAAAATTTGTCTTTTGTTTTTCAAGGGGGTGTCACGTAGGTACGTGCTATAGGGAGATCTGCGATCGTGGTCAAAGTCTTGACCGGCCGAAATTTTGCTTTGACCTGAACCTTTTTCAATTTTTGACTGGTGACCTAGCGACAATATTTCAGTACTTTTCGATTGTGGATCAGAAATTTTTACCCTTGACCACTGACTTGACACAAATTAAATTTGGTGGCCTTGACCTTTGACTTAGACCACTGTTGCCAGATCTACATACAGTGAGTGCCTGTGTGTCATCCCCTTGTTTTTGAAGTGTTTTAATTTGCTCTTACCAATTGGTCTAGGTACAATACAACTCAAACCAGATAGCAAACACATCTCTACAGATTGCATCCACAGCTACCTCTGTACATCACTCTAATATAGCATTATTTTATGACAAGAGACTGCAGATTAAAGATGGTTCAAAACTATAAAATTCTACGGTTCTAGTTTTAATGAGAGCTTTGAACCAACCATGCACCTTCTCAGAACCCGGCCGCCTCACAGGTAAATACCTACCGAGATAGCAATCACGATAGCCTATAAAGTACAGATACTCGCATCATAGCCTTGGGGTAAATCTATGTTCGCACACTACTCGGCGCCTCTTGGTACACCAGTACCTGTACACCCTCGACTGATCATGACGACTGACCGCGTCTATCATTTGCTACATGTGTCCATTAAACACATGAAACAAGTGTGTAAAATGTGACGATAACTGTTAAATATACAGACAGCTTAATACTTACAGGATCTGTCCATACAAACTCACCTGTGCCCTCGCCTGCGCCATTACCGGCCATCCAGCACCCGATCGAACCGCTACAGTATGATTAAGTTACAGCGTACACAAAAATCTTCTGTGCTGTACTATTATACCTATGGTTAATGAAAGTGCAGACTCATATCGCTGAGGTTTTCACGAGGGATTTTCACATGGCACATGCATGCATCACTACACTGCCGGAACACACCCTGCGGAAGAGTACAAGTTAATATGTTTGCTAGCTACAAATATTTCGCGAGTCTTTATTAGTAATATTTGAGGCTGAAACGAAGTTTTTGTTTTCGCGTCTAGTAGTTGCCCGAGCATACGACTTTAGGGGACGCGAAAAGTGGCATTAGCGTTAGGGTTAGGGTCGGGTTCAGCTTTGGTTTCTTCTTCACCTTTAGGTTATGTTCTTCTTACAGACTACGGCTACGTGAGTGACATTTATAAAGGGGTAGCTAGTGCCATAGAATAGACACTGTCAACAGTTCCTGTAGTCCAGAGTCCGTGCCACAGCTGAGTTTTGTGGATTTTATTTTTCGTTTACTGAGTGACCCTTTTTCAGCGGCAGATCTAGCTAGGATTTTTAAAAGGGGGTTTCTGAAAATTGGTATAACTAAATAAGGCATCTGATGACAATTCTCGGAAAATTTTGAGATTTTAGAAGCTCTGAGATTGGATTTTAGGCTATTTTTAGTTAGCAATTACAATAAATTCAATACTTTAAACTGTATAATAGTTACTAAATACTATAGCTAACTATATAGCAAATATGGTGACCATACAAGCTGTAGCTTTGATTGCTCTACTAGAGTAGTTACTTGCATGACTGCTCTATTAGAGTATCTCGATCGTTTTTAATGTAGTGGGAGATGAAAAGTTTATTATTATTATTATTATTGTGATTTTGCTGCTGAAAGACATGGATACAAACTGGGGGGTTGGTATAAAACTAAACTAGACTATAAAATACAGCAGCTGGTGTGCTGATAAGAGCTATCAGCACCCAATTATAAGTTAAGATTACAAGGGAGCAACTAAAAATTACAAGTAAACTAATTAATTAACAAAGGGGTAATTGGGGTGGAACTACACCTATGACAAGGACATACAACATGATAAGTACAATAATTATTGTCATCAAAGTTTGAAGTGAAAATGGCCCAGAAGATGTTGTTTAAGTGAAGTGTTGCTGAAAGTTTAATAGCTATAAGTTAGTTATGTGCAACTACATGCATACTACTGGTATATAGTTGTTTACTATGACAAATTGTCAATTTATTATGCATTAAGAATGCCACTAAACTAAATAAACCAGGATAAGTTCATCAAACCATCTGCTACTGTTGATACATACAAATTTAGTTTTTACCCAAGATCAATTACCTTATGGAATCAACTACCAATCAATGATATTTTTTTCCCTAAATGATTTTGATAGTATTCTTCAATCAACACTGACACATTCAATGAAAAACAGTAATTACTAATCTAAAGACATTGTTTTTATACTCAAATTTGTGAGTTTTACAATCATAAATAAATATATATACATATAAATATAAATGGGGGTTTCTGTTGAAACTCCAGAAACCCATCTAGATCTGCCACTGAACATGTACAAGTTGAGCTGGATCCTGAAAAACAGCTAAAAATTGAAAGTTGATTTTTTCTCAAAAGAGTAAGCATTTCAGCCAACCAAATGATTGTCAACAACAGACATGTATGGTTTGGCTCCATTACAAGTTCGGGAATAAGCTGAAATGGAGAGTGTACTTTTGTGGCTTCTCCGTAGGAAATGTATGGTGGTTTGAAATAGTTTTAGCAGTACTGTAAAATCGTGTGTAATCACATCCATGAGTTATTAAATGTTTTTGAGAATCCAGCTCAATGCGTACATACATACCATAGCTAGGTCATACTTGCTCTCCAGCAAGACAGTTATTATACTCTATATGATGTTGACCATGCATTGTTGGTGTAGTGTTAAATATGCATGGACTGATTGGGGTAAATGAGGAAGCTAGTATATCCACCAGAACTATAACTGACTTGTTATATACAGTTTTATAATTTTCACTCAAACTTCAAAAGCAATTCCAGATTCAATCTCAGGCCTAGGAAGTTATTTCAGTGGGGAAGCAATTCCCTAGCAATACATGCGTGTGCTTTGTACAAGCTTGATAAAATTACACTCTGCCAAATCCCCGCTTCATATTTTAAATTTTGTTACTGTAGTGATGCTTGTATTACATGAAAGACCAAAGGCATGCAGCCACTGCTTTTGATATATTTCTGGATCACGGTGATCCTGTGTTTACTGGGTGTAAGATGAAAATAATATATAACCATTCAAATGTTCACTATGCAACCCCCAGACTCCACATTACAAAACTCACGGTACACTGTTGAAATCCCCTTTGAAAAATCCTCCCCAGAGGAACAGACATTATAAACATGTTAGGAATTTATGACATAAAACATGTAGCTGAAGGTCGGTATGTATTTACTGTGGAAGATGTTTTTGAGTCACCTAACTGAAAGTTATCTGACTGTCAATAAACTTAGTAGCTATTAATTGTACAATTGTGAAAATGTATTGAGTGGCATGGTCACAGAATAGAGTTTAGAGAGGATGTTTAGACATTTTAGCTTCTCTGCAGAGGGTGGTGCTACCGTTACAAGTGCTTCTTACTATAAATTTCCAAAATTAAATGATAGAATATGCTATAGCCATTAACATAAACTTTTCAATGTAACAAAACATATCAAACGATTTGATCTTGATTTATTATTCCTCACAGTAGCCGGCAGAGCAGTTCTTTGCTACTGACTGGAGCACACATATATTGTGTATGAAACAACAAAAACAATATATACAATACATAATTTAATATCAAGTCTGTGACAGTTTAAGATATCCTATACATTTAGACCTTATTATGGTAAAAGGAAAAATTATTGCACAGCCATTTTGTTTCCATACATTATATAATTTTCATCATATAGCATTGTATATTATCAAGAGTTAATAATAGTGGAGGGTACTATTGTTAACTCTTATTATGCATTTAAAATTCTGGCCTTAGTAATCCATTAAAATTACCATAGCTTAAGAGCAAGTTTGAAAATTTATGTTAGGAAACAGAATAAGTCAGCTGTACTCTACAGACTATATCTAACACTATGCAATGATGCACTGTGACTCATGAGATGTACATGGCAGAAGTTATCTTAACTATGTTGTTTTATACTGTTAATGCATGTAGTATAGGTGGCTAGTGTTGTTTTGTATTGCTGCAACTATACCTTGTAGAATATTCCAATTTCTGATTTTTACAGTTGACACTACAACTGATTTTTCTAGAACAGAGGGGAACCCATGCAGAAATAATTTTGTTAAATCTGGTGACTTCTATCCAATTCTGCCAATATACTAAAAGCCACTGTTATACTATATAATAAATTTGCTTCCTAATTTTCTGTACAGCTTTTTGCGTAGCTGGCCACTAATAATTGCTAGTCAAGATTTGATAAGCATGCTTGAGAGCAGGGTGTGGATGACAAAAATACTTCCCAGTAGGAAGTTAAAGGCGTTTTCAGGAGGGGAAAATCAATTTCGGGATAGGGTAGGCATTTTCAGGATGGAGTAACAAAATGTCTCTTGCTATTCCCTATTGAAATAACTTTGTAAGGATATGAGATTAGCTAATACGATATATTGATAAAATGTGCATACACAGACAACACAATATTATTTGGTTCTACATAAGTTACTCCAATGTTACATGCAATATAAAGTTAATTTGGGACTTGGCAATCTGTGTCTGTTTCATCTTCTACTCTTTTTAGTTCATCTTTCATATCTTCTGCAGCTTTAATCATTTCCAAAGCACACATGGCATTATACATGTTTTGCCAAGTTGGGTTAAGTCTCTTATTTTTAGGATCATCTTTTCTTTGTAACCACTTTTGTAGCATGCTTCTACACTTCTCTCCACAAGGATCAGTGAGGTGCTTAATACCATCTAGCTCGTGGTCTGTAATGTCAAGTTCTAGGCCAACATCATACCACTTGGTGGCTATCCTAGGAGTAACAGTCCTCTCAAGATAGTCAGTGCTTAAAATGTCATCTTTTTCATTCTCTGTATAATGAATATTTTGTTATGCATGTTATGTAACCTGTTAACTTTTATTTCATATTTGGAAATAACAATAGACATGCAAGGTTATGATACTATTAACACTGTCTTTGTAACATACGCATCAGCAGATGTATGCCATGTGTTGCATTGCGCTGTGGCAGTAGTACCTACAAACTGCATACATCTTGGAGCCTATATATATTTCCTACTAGAGAAATTTGAAAATGTGTTATGCATACCCAGCTAACTATTCTGTACTGTGTGCAAGCTTATTTATGCTAGCTATTGATGATGGCCAGTTATTATTGGCCACATGTTGTACGTATAGTGCACCACTGTTTACTTCATCCCCCAATACCTTGGTAATCACCATCAAATAAAATGTGTTCGCATGCAGTCTTCCTTCAGTGTATACTGTATATTAAGTAGTGGCCTGTTCACCAAAGTATAACCAGAATTCCCTCAATACAGTTGCTGCTCCTATCCCATTTATTCAAAAAACACATCGCTCTAGTCGGCCATGGCTATACATCATATTTGGAAATAGCACCCCAGCTGACTGGTCACATCTTTTACAGAGAACAGTTTAAGCCATTTTTTTTGACTGTACATACAAAACTGGAGGCAAATTCTACAAAAAATCAAGCCAATACTTTTTTTTCGGGGGGAGAGGGAGGGGGGGGCCTCTTACTTTTCAATTGGGAGACATATGCACCCATGGCACCCTGCTCTGCTGCTCTTGTTTGCACTGCACTACTTTGTAATGAGCCAGAATGATATGACTGTCAGAGAGCTGTGCTCGAGTGTGTTTCAAGTTCTCTACATCAGTGCACATGGTTGTCAGGCATGCGTTCTTCCATTCTTTTAGAATTGTATTCTAATTTTAGAAATATAATTTAATGTATTTATGATTGTGGTCATGCTTTTGCTATTCTTCATGACTGTTCTATTAGGGAACTTGTAAAGTGCAATCAACAAATCACCTTGCCAAGTACATTAGCTAACTAAATGCATGTATGATGCACAGATGCCATATCATCCTTAGCAGTAAATTTTCATTGAACTTTTGTTTTGTATGAAACTTATACAGTACATTGTGTGCATTCACACATATATACATACACACATATACAGATATAGGGACAAAGGTAAATGCACTATCCAGAAATTATGATCAATGAAAACAACTTTTTAAGATAGAATTTTTAATGGTGCTATCAGCAGAACACTCAGTTGTGTACACTGTACATGTTGTTTTGTTCCTTTCACAGAACATGTACATCATGTGGCTACACAAAAGTTAACCTTCGCTTACCTAAATCTGCAGCAAAGTTGGCATTTTCAGCCCCTTCTTCTATGGCACCAATCAATTTCTTAGGTGTGACGTTTTTGCCCTTCCGTTTCCACAGAGAAAACATATCTTTGCAGCATTCCTCAACAGGGTGCTGCCTAGTGCTTTGATTACGATCAATAGCATCCAACTGATCAGCTGTAAACTGTAGCTGAACTCCAATATCACGCCACCGAAATGCAATCCTGAATGCAACAACTTTTTTAAGCTGCTTTAAAGAAGTTGGTTTTGTTTCAAGGATATCTATAGAAAGAAATTATATGAACACAGGATAGTTGGTATTCATTACAGCTGAAAACCTTGAGTAAAACAGTAAAACAAACTCACTAGTAATTATAATAATGAAAGTTTTGCACAGATTTACAAATCCAAATGATGGAAATAGCCATAATAGTTAGCCCTTAGCTATGTAATGACAATTTTATAGCACTTTCATTAGGGGGCATATCCAAACTGATTTTGGTACACTTAACGTCATAATGATGTTAAGGGGGAGGCCCACGACATTAATAAAGCAGCTATAATGCGGAAATTCTAGGAATGGGACACTAAGGAAAAAGGTCTAAACGTAACATCATTATGACAATAAGCATACCGAAATCAGTTTGGCCTCTCCAAATAAATTCTCTGTGTGTCGTCCTCCACTAAGGCATATTTCCATGCGGGTGGGTGGTCCATTTCCATTAAATGCACGGATCTATATCCAACAGTAGCGCTAAGCCCACTGTAAGCATATTCATTGTTTTCCATTTTCCCTCAAATTTGCATGCGAGCAACCGATTATTTCATTACAGCTATTCGGGCTATAAATTACTGTACCTACATTAAAAAGAGCACGAATACAGCAAAAGCTATGAGGTTATTGCTAAATATAGTACTTGGGTCAACTGCTAGACAATTATGTGAAAATATTCAGTTGACAGTCGGCATAACAAACAAAAATATGTAGAAGAGAATCTGCATGTGGGCGGGAAATGGGAAAAAACTGAAGTATATGTGACCTGCTGAATGAAACCTGGCTTGTTTGCATAATTCTGTTTTTGAGATAAATGCCAATGAAATGCATTGGGTAAACAACATGTGCTACATAAAATAATTCTGCGCATGTTTTATTCACTTCAGTAAACAGTGAAGAAAGAGTGAAATTGAATTATCTAATATACCAATGGATTTGCCTTTTCATGGAAAATAAGAATATCTTTGTTTCGTTTCTGTACCATAAAGTAAATGTGAGTTATATGTAATGAATTTTTAGTTACGGTAAAACGTAACCTTATCTGTTTCTAAGCTTAAACAACCTTCTTGCTTAATAGCATGAGTGTATTTAAACAAAAAATCTGAATGCCCCAGTTCATGGTGAATGGAATGATACAATTAAGTCCCAACTCTGCATTTCAGTACACTCAAGACTTACTTCCCCATATAGGCACTGTACAAATTGATTGTTTTATGCTTCTTGTTGTTCATCACTAATGCTTTAAGTTGTTATGGTACATATGATGTGAAACTAAATTTAATCTAGATGTACATGTACACCTCTGTCGCTTCAATGGCACCTCACGCATACTAAAGTTTCTTTGTCTGATGCATTATGATGTGTAATATAATTGACAAACCACAATACACTAAAATGTGTTATATCTACAAAACAAAACAAAATCTAACTAAATCACATGCACCAACCTATCCCACTAGTAGCAAGGATTGATAATAGCCAAAGTGTATTTTACCATTTCAGTGGACCTTTAAAAGATGAAGATACAAGCTTTAGTTAGGGTCTGCAATCCGAAAAATTAACTTTTACAAATCGATCCACCTACCATTGTGGTATGTTCATTGTAGTATCCCATTGCTAAATCGATCATGAAACCTGAGGCTCGATTGTTGTCTTCACAGAAATATCAATTTCAGTATTCCATGAGATGCAAAATTTATTTTTAAAATTCTATGCTCCACACAAAGGAGCAGATAAAACTTGCTACTTAGCTAGATATTATCTAGAGGTATTGTAGTTAAAAACTACGTACAGTAATAAGCAAATGATCCACTGGATTCTCGGCACAGGTTACTTTCTTTCAAAAATCAGAAAACGAAACACTAATTGTCGAATTCAAACTGCCCTACCAGCCAAGACAAGAAAAGCCAACTCTTCCTCATAGTGATGTGATAAGGTTGGATGTATAGTCTGTCTATGCTGTTAGTCAGGAAAGGATCTGAGACTTCTCACCTTCTGGGTGAACAACGTCAAAATTTTCGGTCGTCATTCCACAGGATTCTCTCAATGGTACCAAAGTCTTTTCCAGTACTTCTGATGCCACACTGGTCACCTAACTTAGTTTAGGAGGATGATAAATGATGATAAAAAAGTTTGGTAGTAATAGCAGTTGGTGTTTCTGTGATTTCATATGATGCAGTATACCAGCAGCTCACCAGGAGTCCCACCCAGCTCGAATCGAAAATGAAAAATTTTATACTTTTTTTTGGTTTGTTTTGCAATATAATGGTGATGTAGGGTGATCTAGTAAAGATTTGAAGCTGTTGTGGAATGTGAGAGGTGAAGTCAAATTTGGACGATTTAGCTGCCTACCATGGTGCATCGCTTAGAGCGAGGTGTGGAAGGTATGGATGAAATAATTGGCAACCACTACTACCAAACGTCCAGTGACATCTTTTGCAATAGATTTAGTCAATAAGTAATGATTGTTGTGGCTGCAGAAGCGCTGGAAATGGCTAGAAAGCGCGATACAATTCTTTACTGCTGCAGAAAATTTTGACGCTCTTCACCCAGATGGTGAAAAGTCTCCAAACTAACAGTATAGACAGACTATGCACCCAACCATATCAAAACACTAGGAAGAAGAGTTGGTTTCTCTTGCCCTGGGTGGTAGGGCAGTTTGAAATCGAAAATTCGTATTCCTTTGTCTGCTTTTTCAAAGAAAGCAACCCTGTGCCGGTCATCCAGCAAATCATGTACTTATTACTGTGCGTACTTTTTAACTACAACAACTCTGGATATGATCTGGCTAAGTAGCAAGTTTCATCCGGTCCTTTGTGTGGAGCACGAAATTTTAAAAATAAATTTTGCATCTTGTGACATACTAAAAAATTAGGCAGGTTATATAGAGCAGGCACTGGTTACAATGTTTTGCCAGCTATATAATACTTAGAATGTTACGTGTATTAAAAAAAGCTTGCACAAAAAACCTAAGAAAGCGAAGAAAAAAAAAAGTTATCTAAGCGAGGGCTCGAACCCTGGCAGTCCTAAGCAACGTTTGTAACGATTATACCATCGGCGCTGCAGCTACTCATCTTCTACCTTATAAACATCCGACTGAAGTGACTTCTATATATAACAAGAGTGAAGAAGAAACCAAAGCTGAACCCTAGCCTACCCCTAACGCTAAGGAACTACTTTTCGCGTCCCCTAAAGTTGAATGCTCGGGGCAACCTACTATACGCGTGTCCTAAAGTCGAATGCTCGGGGCATATTGGTCGCGTACCAACTCTAGCTCGCCTAGACACAACTAGTTTGTTTGATAGTCCAGCAAATGATGGAGTTGTGCCGGTAAAATAGCCGTTCACGTTCGTAACCGGTGCCGGTACTAGCTATATCCACTTTGAAAAAATTAATGTTATTTCTGTGAAGACAACAATCGTGCCTCCGGTTTTGTGGTGGATCCAGCTAGCAATGGGATACTACAATAAACATCCCACAATGGTAGGGGCCGGGATCGATTTGTAAAAGTTGATTTTTCGGATTGCGGACCCTACTTTAGATTAGCTGATTGCTACCGACAGACGACAAACTTCACTCACTGATATCTTTATTGTCAACATCCATGGCGACCGCTTGGGACATGATACTCCTGCACACTGTCTAGCTGTAAAGAATTACCACACAATGACTGGACACATACACTCGAGTAAACAATGATCATGAGCGACGCTTTTATATCAATATGCACACGCAAGAATACGTCATGCTAATCACGTGACATCGTGTACTGCACTATTCTCTGCAGTATGGCACAACATTTTATGCTGCTAAAAAGCATCAGTAAAGTTTTCAAAATTTCTGTAACAACTTTAAACAGGCTGTAGAACCAGGTGTCCTACAGACTTTCAGCACTTGTGCTGTAAAGCCTTAATAAATAAATAAATAAACAAAGCAACGAACGATGCTCGTAATGACGTGCATGTTAATGAAATTAATAGCTATTATGTCATATGTGGTTACTTTAACAAACTACCGCAAATGGCATCATAATGCACAATGGTGTATCAAATTACATTAGGGAGAATTTTTGGGGAAAATAATGCTGATATTTCATCTTGCATTGTTTGTATAGTGTGCCATGCATAAAATACTGAGTCATTAATCCCACAACTGAATAAATATAATGTGCTCTATAAGGATGAGTCAGTAGACAATTAAATTGTGACCTTTGCGGTACTACCAAGAGTTAATAATAGAGAGTAGCTAACTTTTGGTACCACTGCAATGGCCAGCTAGATAGTAGAGAACGTTGCACGTTCACCTGAACAATTATAGGCAATGGGTATTGAGTATTACATGTCAGAAGGGTGGACATGTGTAGAGTGATAGCTACTCAAAAAGATAATGAGCTGCAATATATAATACAATAAAACTATGCCATAACTACAATAAATGCCATCAATGGGTAGTGCCCGGGAACTCGGACAATTGGAAACAGTGGAAATGGAAAACGGAAATGGTCAAATCATCATATAAATGTACCCTAGAGTAAAACCCTTGTTTAGTGGCCACCTCTTAAAGACTACCTTCTTATAAAGACCATCTCTGCACAAAAAACCACATTGTAATTAGATATCAAAGATGGCTAAGGACCACTTTGTGGTCACCTTTGATAAAGACCACCTCTTTACATGGTAATATTTGGTAAGCTTCAAACATGTATAAATTCATAACTCATATCAATGTTATCTCTCCTTGTCCACACTTCACTCAAGTCATATACCATCATCACTTAGTTTGTACCATGGTACCAGACTATGTCACACACAAAAAATATAGTTATATTTCATGCAAGAGAAATGTAGCTATTACTACTGTATCAATGAAAAATGAGGTTTCATAAGAAATGATTACCTTAAGAGCCTAGTTTTTTAGAAAGCAGTCATGATATAGGATGTTTGGCTATTATTACAATATGAAGAGGTGGTCTTTGTAAAGAGATGATCTTTATAAAAGGTGATCATGAAGTGGTCAGTATATGCCTTAGCCATCTTTGAGAACTAATTACAATGTGGTCTTCGTACAGAGGTGGTCTTTATAAGAAGGTGGTCTTTAAGAGGTGGCCACCAAACAAGGGATTTACTCTAGGGTACATTTATGTAATGATTTGACCATTTCTGTTTTCCATTTCCACTTTTCGTTTCCAGTTTCCATTTCCACTGTTTCCAATTGCCCCGGGAACTCTCTACTACTGAACTATGGCTATGTATGCATACTAACACACAATGTGACATAACATAATGTACAGTTCTACACATACCATACTAGCCTGTATACTAGCACTACAAACAAACAACATACATACCTAATTATAAGCCTCATGAGCCAGAGCTGACACAAATTGTTGCGACAGTGGAAACGGAAAATTGAAATTCTCAAAACGTTATTATACATGTATGATCCTAGAGTAAAAACTCATTTAGTGGTCACCTCTTAAGCCCACCTTTTTACAAAGACCACTTCTGTACAATGACCACATTGTCAATGTCTCATAACAGTGGAAATGGAAACCGGAAATGGAAAGTGGAAATGGAAAAGAGAAATGATTAAATTGTGTACTCAGAGCAAAATACTTGTTTAGTGGCCACCTCTTAAAGACCACCTTCTTACAAAGTCCATGTACCCTCTGTACAAAGACTCTTCACATTGTAATAATGGTCAAGTTCCAACCATCCATTTCGTCAAAACAGCTAAGTCAGCTAAAAAGACTATAGGTTCTTAAGATCATGATCTCCATATGAGACCACATTTTGCTATAGGTTACAGTGTATGCTTCACTTGCATGGACTATTAAATTTTTTGCATGACACATAGATACTTGTGCTGTAAAGCCTTAATAAATAAATATAGCCTGAGTGAAGTGTGGACCAAAATATGGGAGATGATTTTTTAGTTTCTATGAGTATTAAGTATGTATATGTTTGGAGCTTATCAAATATACCATGTAAAGAAGTGATGATCATGATCAATTAGACCATTAAGTATGCCTCAGTTATCGTTAGAACCTCATTACAATGTGGTCATTGCTGCACAGAGGTATATGGTCTTTGTAAAAGGTGGCCTTTCAGACCACTAACTGAAGTTTTTGCTCTATAGCTAGGTATTATAATGATTTGACCATTTCTGTTTTCCATTTCCAGTTTCTGTTTCCAATTGCCCATACTTATCTGTAGCCAGCTATTTCAATGCTGTATTATAACTACTTAATTATTTGAAGATGTGGTATGCATTGATGCTGCCTCTGTGCATGCGTCTTTTTATACAGCTAAAATTTCATGCCGGGTCATTACCCACATAGCTATATATATATGTATATTGTATATATAGGCCAGCTGTTTCTTGCATCTATAGTATGGACAAAAAATCTCCACTTATAATTGTATAAAATAGTAGCATGGATATTTATATGCTGTAAAAAAATAATGCATTATAAACATATGTTAATTGTGTTATCCTGTGTCTATGTTCCTCAAGTCATGTTTTAAGTCTTCTGCTGCTTTTATCAGCTCAACAGCTATCATAGCATCATACATGTTTCGCCAAATGTTACGACGACTTATGTCAGGATCATCTGGAGTCCTTGATATTAGCCACATCCTCATCATTTCATTACATTTACTGCCAGTTGGATTACTCAGTTGTCTGATTCTGTCAAGCTCATACTCTGGGATGTCAAGGAACAGGCCAACATCATACCAATCGGTAGCTATCCTACAGACAACATTGCTCTCAAGATAAGCAAAATCCAAGACCTGCTCTTGTCCCAAGAGATTCAGTGCTTGGCTTAGCCGTGAAGCATAGTAGACATTCCCAGCATCTGCAATAGCATTAATCAATTCATCAGCATTGATACGTATATTTCTCTGTTTCCACAGGTACAGCATCTCCTTACAGCAGTCTTCCACAGGTGTAGGTCGGTAGTTTTGCTCAATTTGTTCTAACTCTTCTACAGTAAACATCAACTGGATCCCAACATCATGCCATCTATCTGCTATCCTGGGTCCTACATATCTCTTGAGCTGTACAAGACTTTCTGGTTTGCTTTCCATAGTCTGTGCAATGACAATAACTGCAAAAATATAGCTATAGCTATATACTCTTGTCTTATTTTCAAATAATGCAGCTAGCTAGATAGTTAGCAAATGCTTCTAAACAGGTAACTGACTGGTTTGAGTTTCGCATGCCAAATTTATAGTCATTGTGTTGCTAGTTATAATACACATACTGTCACGTCAGTAATGTGTAACATGCACGCACGTAATGGGACTTTACAATGGAATCCCCCGTGTTTATTTTATGGTAACTACGTAATAACCACAAAAACGATGATCTTATCTTCATAGAACGAACAGTAAGCCGCAAGCTCTAGAGTAAAACTGCTGAGCCCTGAGATGAAGTCCATGCCGGCATGCATATCCACTGAGTGACGTAATTACTGAACTTTCGCGCTTTGTGCGCGCCTGAATGTGACTACACAACCGAGCTACTGAGGTGAAAAAATCTTATATACTACCCACACGCCTACATAAAGATTGTGTCATGGTGGACATAGCTACATGCAACTTGGGTAGCTAACAGAGGTTCGATCATAACATACACCTAAACTTCAAACACTGTTCACTGGCTGCATACGCATCAGAAACTGGTGGCAAATACAATTCACTAATTATAAAGTTCAGTGACAGGCTCAACTAAAGAAGTACACTTATCAACTGATATGAAAAATAATAGCTGCATACTAGGAAAATTCTATATGTATATTTAGCTAGCTATACTGCATGTGTGTGTGCATAGGTTGCATTGCTAGCTATTTTCCAAATCCGTATGACGGTATGGTCATGGCTGTAATGTGAGTAGGGAGGTATATATATATGACATCACATGGCCTTATGGAGTTGCTATTTCAGAACTATATGCCTACATGTTTAATACCTTATATCATTCACATAAACAAATTAGCTACAGTGACATGAGACTGCATTCACATTGCATAGTGTGTTATATCATGTAATCATGTAAATCCTTTAAACATAAATTGTATGTAGTGTGTAATGTTGCTATGGTAATTGTAAACCATTATCCACAAAACTAGATTGTTTCAACATGATCAGTGCCTTCCTAAGATGAGTCAGCAAACCTGTACACATGAAGGGAACATCATACAGTACAATAGTACTGTATAGTAGGGATCACAAAGGAGTATATAGGTGTGGCCCATGAAATAACATCACCAAAAACCAGCCTCAATTTTCCCTGACGACGATGAGGCAGTATTGGTTAGATAAAACTAAACCCAAACAAGCTTTCAGATTGACAACAAGTTGCTACGGAATTTCAAGAAAAAAAATTTAATAGAATTTTTTACTGACTGAGTAACTGATACCTTCAGGCAAGCGTAACTCAATAACAGCTAAGGCTAAGGGTTTGATTTTTCATTGTTCGACATCACTTTGGCCCAAAAGGTGCCTTTTGGCATACCACAGTACATACAATGCATTCTTCATGGACTTGCCAGTGTCCTCCTTTGTGTCCCATTCATCTTTGCTGACAGGGAAAAGCATCGATTTGGCAATAGCACATTAGGGAGTCCCTTGTAACGGAAATTGTCTGTATTTTTCATAGTGACTATTTTGATTGCAGAGGTACTTTACAAACAGTTCTTGATTCGTACTGTTGTGTAACGGGTTGAACATAGCCAACAACAAAGCATAATGGATACTTTACTTTTCAGACAATTATTGATATATCTGGGATGTGTGGTGCCATTTCAGATGCGGTAGCTATACATGGGTTTACCAGTCATGATAATTATTTACAAAAATTGTTAACAAACAAATACACAAAAAATTGGAATTTTCAGCTAGAGTAAGGACCATAGCATGTTGATAAAAGTACTGAAACAAGTTGGAGTAGTCCATGATATTAAATCACAGTAAAACAATAAGAAGTGTCACTGTCATCCCTACTGTGCATTTCCAATATGCAAATAAATACACAAAAAATTGGAATTTTCAGCTAGAGTAAGGACCATAGCATGTTGATAAAAGTACTGAAACAAGTTGGAGTAGTCCATGATATTAAATCACAGTAAAACAATAAGAAGTGTCACTGTCATCCCTACTGTGCATTTCCATTATGCATGGTATATTGAGCAGAGTAGGGATATAACACTTCTTATTGTTTTACTGTGATTCAATATCGTGCACTACTCCAGCTTGTTTCAGTACTTTTTATCGATGTGCTATGGTCCGTACTTTTTGTGTACTTGTAATAATAATAATAACATAGCCTTTACATAGTGTCAATAACAAAATCTGTACATGCATGTACTGCATATATGGTACAATCTTATGTAAAATTTAGCACACGCTGCCTTCTAAATACAGTACAATGTGCTGATTGTCACATGCAGTGAGATGCAGGAAAACAAATATGATGCTATAGCAATATAATTATGTTCTTTTTTTTTCATTGCATTTCAGTTACAGTTACAGTTGCAATAAACATAACTTGGCATTGTTATTGTATAGTGAGCAGCTAGATGAGTCATGCTAGTCAGCTAGTATAGTTTATCACATTTTGCAAGGGAAATATTTGTGGGATTTCCCTTGACATAATCATGTAGTACAAAATAAATCTTGCAAGTGGATATATGCAGCTTATTTAATTATAGCCTACTTCACCATAGGTAAATCTACTAGTCTCCAGTGGGATAGTAATTCAATATAGTACATTATATACACTGCATATTATACATTACATGATGGGTGTGTGCGCTACAAATAATGTACCTATAGCTATTGCTATTTGTACAAGTCACATTTCAGATCTTCTGCTGCTTTTATCAGCTCAACAGCTCTCATTGCATCATACATGTTTCGCCAAACGTTGCGACGACTTGTGTCAGGATCATCCGGCGTCCTTGATGTCCACCATTTCTTCAACATCTCAGTACATTTACTGCCAGTTGGATTGCTTAGTTGTCTAATTTTGTCTAGCTCATATGCTGGGATATCAAGGTACAAGCCAACATCATACCAGTCAGTAGCTATCCTACAGACAACATTGCTCTCAAGGTAAGGAAGGTCCAAGAGCTTTTCTTGCCCCAGCAGCTTCAATTCTATGTAACAGACAAAAGAATTGATAAAAATTCACAAGCACATTTTTAGAGACCAATTAAAAATGTCTTACCTTGCTGTAGTTGTGAAGCGTAGTATACGTTTCCAGCATCCTTGATAGCTTGAACAAGTTCATTAACAGTAATGCCTTTCTTTCTCTGTCTCCATGAATATAACATTTCTTTACAGCATTGTTCAACAGGCATAGGCCGACAGTTCTGCTCAATCTGATCCAATTCTTCAGTAGAGAACATCAACTGAATCCCAACATCATGCCACCTGTCTGCTATCCTGAAGCCTACACGTCTCATGAGCTGTACAAAACTGTCTGGTTTGTTTTCCATAATCTTTGCTGTATATAAAAAGCCAAAAATTAATACATAATTATGCAGTACAATATTTGATACTCAGTCAAATACAGAATGATGTAACTTAAACTATTGTTATCTCAGCATTTTTGTGTTATCTTTGTGATGGGCACGTGACATACAAAGTTACGTATAGGGGCCCGGTTTCCAAAGGATTCTCCCGGCTGATATATAGTACCGGCAGTTTGTCACGCTGGCACTATCAGAACACAAAGAAGCACAGTTTGTCAGGCTATTCGCTATGGTCGGGTATTTGCTATAGACTATATACAGAAAGCTAGCAGTGTATGTGCAACTATATCAAGGCCATAAACCATGCACCATGCATGCACTTTCAAGTGTGCTGAAGACGCGCCTTTAGCTACGTACCAATGTCGCTGTCTACTCGTTGTTGCCACGGAGAGGGAATGGTCGAAGACATCATTAGAATATAGCTAGATAAAGCACTAACTAATAGCCAGTAATCAATTCACCTCGCAATTCATCAAATGGCTTAAAATAATAACTATTCCGTTTTTAATAGGCGCATTTGGGAGGGGCACAATTGCATCATTTACTATATTTAGTACTAAATATTGCATCATAAATATATTTGATTCTCCAAAACCACTAACTCAGTAACTGCTGCTGAGGAAAATGACATGTAGCTAACAAAGGTGGATTTAGGCAGGTGCTTGCATGAACTTACAATTGAATCACACAGACAATCAACCTCACAACACAAACAAAATAATTATCATCATTTGCGGACACAAACTAGCTATAGCCTTGAAAACCCAGGTCCCTCACTGTGTGCTTCTGTGACCTGCACATTAATGAGAGCCTCGGGAATTGGGCTTACAATTTGGACTGGACCGGGATCCGGAACTATGCATGCATGTAAAACACCTTATATTTAACTCTAGCAACACCTGATCTCATTCTGAAACACTTGTGACTAAACTCTCTGTGATAAATGCATACAGATTTTCAGTAGTCTTTGTTTTGTAAATGTGGAATAAGTTACCAGTCTCTGTATGTAATTTAAATTCGCATAAAGTTTTTTGTTCTCCTGTAGCTACTTATCTTGCACGATTTTTTGTTGTTTTTGTGTATATAGTCTGTGCTTGCTGTGATGTAATATTTGTTGGAGGTATTCTTATACGTAGCCTCCTACTCTCCATAGTGAATTTCTACAAATTAATAAAGTAAAAATCAGTTAAATCAATACACGCATTATTACAGAACACAAACTGGAAGAAAAAACTTATGTAACTTATAATGAATCAGCTCTATCACTGTAAGCCCACACTTGGCTGGTGCTCAATATAGGTTGGCCATCCTCTTGTATGCTTATACCTCCTGTGGTAGTAAAGTCATATGTGGGTGTGAAATGATAATCAATGTCTCTAATCCTCTGTTCATATTCCCTTCTCTTTTCTTGGTGGTAGGCAGACTAGACAGGTTGAACACTGCATATAATTATAATAAATAATTTAAAATTTTGAGCATTAAAAATATAACTCAATTAAGCCTCCAGGAATTAAATAGGCTGCAGATGAGGCTTAACTTCAGCATTGTTCGCATTGCAAACCTCAGTCATCATGTTAGCTGTCAAGTCACGAACTTCATTGTGTAATAAAATATGGAAATTCATCCCAAGGACTGGATATGGCATGGAGGAATGTCTGCAAGTACATAAAATGAAAGGCATTCAGTGATAACACAGGAAACAGCACCATAGAAACATGGGGGGTGCTTGCATGGTTGCTGATCATAAAGCACTGAAACACCTCTCTGAACTTTTACTAGTCTCACGCAACCAGCTGCAGCTGCTGGTCACTTTTTCTTCTTATATCATTTGGTTAGGAGGAAGTAATTGGTGAAATTCTTAGCAAATGCTTCTTCAAATATTTCATCTGATAGGATTGTTCCATTCTCTTACAGTATTAGGAAAATGGATCCCAGACACTGGCTGCATATTCTATTAATGATCCACAATGGTGAGGTAGGCATTCATCTTGACAGCAAATAAAGCGTAAAGCCTTGTTGAACTTGTTTGCACATATACATGTGACGACTGCATGGATTCATGAAAAATAAATATTAGTGCTAATTGTTCTTATCATAGCTATATTCATCAAACCATTAGTTTTTACTCAGTAAACATGGTGAACATGCATGGTATATAATGCATGCATAAGTAATTGTAAACATGGGTATACATTATAGATATATAATAGTTAAAATTTATTTATTAAAAAAACAAAAATAGTATGAAGATGGGTAAACATTGGTAAATTGTGGCAAATATTACAGTGGAAAATTTAACTGTATATACATGGGTAAATGCATGGGGTAGATATCAAGTTTTTAAGGTTTGGGACTTGAGACAATGAAGGAAGTTGTCACACAATATTTCATTGAAAAGATTTCAATGCTTTCTTAGAATTTTGATTCTCAGTTTTATTGCACATGTGTTACACATTGATAGCTAAATGAAGGTTCGTAGATTATACACATGTGTTATTGTGGAATCACACACATGCACAAAAGAACAGCCACACCACTTATTCTGCTTGTACTGATCCAACAGGAGGGTCAACAGTTTAAATGGAATCTAATGAATTATCTAAATTGCTATGGTACTAAATAATTATTGTTAATGTTGCAGTCTCTTACAATACCTACACCAGTAGCTGATGAATAATTAGCTGTGCTATCTTTTTGTATATACACCACTTGCACCAACCAACATAATTATGCAATAATACAGAAGTCCAACTCTGTAAACTAACAACCATTGGTTAATTAAATTGAAATTCTTTTATAATTTGTGTAGGTCTTGTTTCAACTCTTCTGCTGCTCTTATCAAATTTATAGCAAGAAGAGCATCATACAGAGTCTTCCATGTTGGTTTTAGCTCAGGTGTATAATCTGAAGGATCTTTGCTCAGCCACTTCCTAAACATTTGATCACATTGACTAGCACATGGATTATTCCCTTGTTGATTAATCAGCTGTAGCTCATCCTCTACAAGACCAAGGTACAGTCCGAGGAAATGCCACTTTGTAGCTATGTTAGGAACAACCTTGCACTCCAAGTAATCACTTCTTAAAATTTGATCTTCTCCTTGTTCATCCTTGATATTATCTATGAGTACAACAGTTCTAGTAAAGTCACACACATGCAGAAACACTGAAGAAGATAGCTAATCTTACACTTCATTCAATGGCTGTTCTATTAGAGTATTTCAATATTTCTAAATGGAGAATTTCTCATGGCATTGCAAATAGGTTGTTTTGTCTTTATATGATTTAAAATGTCAACACAGAACAATATAGCATTGTGATAGAGGGGATTCTATATCTGCCACCATAGTGACGTGTGACCTAAACAAAGGCTGTAATTTAATGGAATACAACCGCAACTAAGGCAACTGCCTAGTTAGATTTCTATGCTGTTACTTAACACTATGGCCGATACACATTCATTACCTGTCAGTGCAGCAAATAAGGTGAACACGAGTCATGGAATACCAAGGCTCTCTCTAACAGAACAGTTCAAGGTTCATAGCACTACCCTATGCTCTAAATGATCGAATTATTTAAATTAAAAATTTTTGACTACATCTATGATACAGATGTGACCTGGTCTGACAAAACCAGTATTATACTTCCAAGTTCAACAGCGTGTAAAGGGCTGCACTGATTCCACATTTTACCGATACTTCAAATACCAAGTACTCAGCTGGGAAGTATCTGCAAGTACAAGTACCGATACCAAGTACCTCAAAGTAGCTACTTCATAGTGCACACATTTATTATATAGTGTATTTCATGGTATTCTTGTACACGTTTTCAGTATGATTCATGTTTATAATGAAGTAGCCAATCAAGATTCACAAAGAAGGAAGTCACTGAAATGCAAACCAGTGGATATTCCAGTATTCTTCTGGAGGAGTGTAGATAATATCATAATGGTGAAAACAAAAGGTATTCTAATACTGAAACAGTCACTTCTGCCTGATTGCTCTATTAGAGTTATTGACTGTTCTATTAGAGTATATCGATCATTTTCTCAGTAAAGTGTTTTCACACGTATAGGTTTCAACATAGATCAGTAATTTTGCTGGTAGTTAGCTATTAGTGTTATACTTCAGTGATGCTTTTAGGCGTCCACTGTGCTAGTAAAATAAGCAAGTAGCTAAACGAATGTTATTTTATTCTCCTCGCACATGATAAGAATCGGTATTTGTAACAATATAATGGCCAATTCCGATACTTCATGAAAACAGCAGCATCGGCCCGATACTGATACCAATACTAGAATCGGTGCAGCCCTATTTCCATCCCTTACATGTTTCTACTGGTAACTTTGCCACTTAATTGTACTATCAAACTGCTTTAAGCTGACCAAGTTTCAAGTTTCACAAGACAAGTTATGAGTTGTCAAATTGAAAGGCTATAAACTGGTTTTGTTAGGCTGGGTTGCTATAAACTGGTTTTGTTAGGCTGGGTTACAAATAACACTAGAGGGTTTAGCATACGCATGCAGTTACTTACACATGCAATATAGCTACTAACCTTTACTTAGTTGTGCAGCAAAGAAAATATTACCGATGTCTTTGATAGCACCAATCAATGCTTCTCCAGTGACATTACTGCCTTTCTCCTTCCACAAGGATAGCATTTTTTTACAGCACTCTGTAGCGGATGGTTGCTTATTGCCTTGTTTAATCTGCTCTAATTCTGGAATTGCAAGCCCCAGCTCAATCCCAATAGTGTACCATTGACTAGCAAAATTCTTTGATTGAATAACCAGTTTTAGCTGTTCAAAACTCTCTGGGGTCTTATCCATGATGTCTGTGAAAATGATATGTTATGAAAATGGAAAGAAAAAAAACAATTATTGGTTTTCAAATGCCACTTAATTTACCCTATACAAATCCTACCGGTTGAGTGTGTCATACCTCCTCTGCAGACAGCCATGCATGTTCATGTTGAAACTTTACTGATATTGTAGTACTGAGCAAGGGCAGACCCACAAGCTGACAGGGGAAGGGGCACATTAATGGCAACATTGATGATCTTGTTGAGTATAATAAATGATCAAATTCAAACACACTATATAGTAATGACTGTATTACTAGAGTTATATACTGACTGCTCTACGGATTTTGGTTAAGGTGCAGAAGGCTATATATATATAGCCTGCTATGAGGAGTGTCCCTAGACTTTTGTCTCAATGAAGCTAGCCAGCATGAAAATGCAGTTTCTTGTAATGGTAACCCTTTTAGTAAGCACAAAGGGAGAGAAATAGGATTTTAAAATACTGTACTTTGGACCATTGCAACACTGACACTGAAGATGAAAGCCACACACTATTCAACTGTGTGAAAACACTTTTGTTTTGTATGCATAGATTCACCAGCTACAAAGAAATTAAAGACTTTCAAATTTGAGTGAGATTAAAATGTGTTTACTATATAGCTGCAGGTATAGGTGATCGCAAGCATCATTGTTTCATTGCCTTTTATTTCTATAACCCTTACTCAAATTTAAAATTCCTACTTGTACTTGAAAGCACAGGTATCAAGTTTCTGGGATTTTTCTGATCTAATAAAGTTTGTTGCATGCTGGATTTTTCATCAAAATGCCTTTTTGCTTTTTGCCAGATTCTTCTACCATAACAACCGAAATACTCTTGTAGAGTGTCACTGTATCAGCTTCAATCACTGTGACCTTAAAACCAAACACATAGTTATTTTAAGTGTTTTTAGACAAAGACTACTGTTGATTTAATGACTGCTCTATTAGAGTATCTTGATCGTGTTGGGTGGAAGGATACAGCAATAAAAGGTGTAAAATTTATGACATGATGAGCTTTCTGACTCTCTAGAGCTCCACTGCCCTACACATTCTGTAACCAGAACATTTTAGGCCAACATTTATAACTTCCTTGTTTCCCATCACCCACCTGCATTCCACTTTGCCTATCGCAATGGTATTTATTATTATTGGAATTAAGATTTAATAATTGTGTGTTAAAATCAAGATACTCTAATAGAGCGGTCAGCAAACTCTAATACAACATGGAGCAGGGGCAAATCCAGACTTTTGAAAAGGAGGATTCCACTCTGGAATTGCAACTTCAGCTTAGCTGTAAGTCGAAGACCAAAAAAAAAAAAAAAAGGTCAACCTACTGACAATAGCTGCCCCTCACCATAGATACCCTCACCAACTATATTTCCTTATTTATAACTCCACAAGTAGCCTGCTACACTGCTCTCCTTAAGAATACTGTGACTGCTCTATTAGAGTAAGTATCTCGAGTAAGAGAGACTCTTTCAAAAGGGGGGTTCCATGGAACCCTTTGAACCCCTCATTTTATTAGTTTCAAATCCCTCTAAAAAGTGTTACTAAATTTCTTGGAAAGTGCAAGTCACAGTCCTTTGAAACATCTAGCCTGTTGCTTGAAACAAGTTAGCTGGTGGACAGTATTGTTATTTTGAAGGCTCAACAAAATAATGAAAATTTTAATAATTGCCTGCCCTCACTAGTCTCATAACCAGACCACATTTTTCTTGTGTGTAGGAGGGGCCCACACACAAAAGAAAGATGGGTACGAGACTACGCCCTCACTACCTGCTTGCTTTCAAGGTGACAGGAAACAAGGAATCTTATTTTGTTGGCCTCATCATAGATTTTATTCATTTGCACACAAATGCAATAACCTTATTAAGAATCATAACTAACAATAATGCACCTATCAATATTAAGCCCCACTACCCCCTCCTGGGCGTACATGGGGGAATTGATCCAATTTGACCTTAAAAATTGCCCCACTAGTGGGGCATTTGACCATTCGCACTTGCTTGACTTTATAAGCTATGCACCTCCAGCAAGAATAACTTACTTTCCCAAAGTATACTACGTGGGGATTTGACTACTCGGCCCCGTGGGGAATTTGATTTTTGAAAAAGTCAAATCCCCACCTTTCCCCGGGAGGGGGGTGGTGGGACATAATATTGATAGGTGCATAACCGAACAGAAGAACAGCTTTGGCTTACTGTGCTGCCTCCCTGTTAAAATTACAATTCTAAAAAACCCTACACTACTCATGCTCTTTTATAGCTGTTGTGGGGTAACCGGTAAAGGCATTTCGTTTCGTTATTCAACACAGTGACTCCCCATCAGAGCCGGAGGGTAACACAAGAGCTGCACAGCATGTTAACTGAAATCTGGCAAGTGGGAAACAGGTAGTCATTTGCAAACAACTAAATTACCTGCATTACGAGTACTGAGAGCTGCACTCATGTAATGATACACTATTGCTAGCAAGCTCACCCATTTTGTCCTGAGCAGTCATTTCAACGAATCCGAGCTCTAGTATTTTCCACAAGTGGCGCTTACAAATTAAATTAAAATTACACCCATGAACTGATTTCGCGGTTTAACAGCAAATATTTTACCCTTGAAATATTTATAGACCTCCATGATCTGCTGTAGTTAATACCAATATTTATAATACTCGTGTTTGCAAATCCATGAAAAATTTTTAATTAGGTAACTACTCAACCTCGAAAAGTTTAGGCTATACAGTACAAAGATTTAGGGTTCTGGAAGAATGTCCAATACGAAGTTATAATTAATAAGGGGAAACAAATCAATGGTTGATGCATGTCAGAATACACACTGGAGTATATTAAACATCACACAGCATATAGCTACAGTAGCACAAAATCCAGACATCTACACATTACATCATTCGGTACAACTTGTTACATCCTTTAAGTTGCCACCTTGTCAAACAAAATGACCCTCGATAGCGCATAATGTTGGAGCCTGAATAGAGAAACATAGACACTACACAGACAAATATAGTAGCGTCACAGAACACCCAATTCCCCCCCCCTAAACCCAGTGATATTACTAATGTACATTTGTTGTGTGTGTGTGTGTGCAGTATAAATTAGTGCTTAGGCTTTGATTTAGTTGACAATCTAGTTCTCAGTCTTGGAGTAAGTGATGGCTCAGCCTGTGAAGGGAAACATAGTAAAGTAATAAGATACAGTATAGTATACAACAAGTAAATAACACATTTAATCAACCTTATGAATACCATATTTTACACAGCAACTGCAAGCAGGGCCACCCAAAGAAATTAAGAGGCCCAGGGCAAAGAGTTAAAGTGGGACCCCAGAGGCAAGGAGGTATCCATTCTGAATCACAACTTTACCCAAGCTGTAAGTTGAAGAAAAAAAAAGAAAAGGTCATGACCTGCTAACAATGACAATAGCTACCCCTCACCAACCATATCTCCTTATCTATAAGCTTACTACACTGCTCCTCTGAAGAATACTGTGACTGCTCTATCAGAGTATTTAGGTCTGACTGCTCTATTAGAGTATATCGATCTTTTAAACAGGTATTCAGGGGGCCCCTTTCAGGCTGGGGACCGGGGCAAAATGCTCCAGTTGCCCCCCCCCCCCCCCCCCCCCGTGGGCGGCCCTGACTGCAAGCAAAAAGCATCAAACAAAATAGCATCATGCAGGGCAATAAATAGAATAATAGTCATAGAGCGAAGCTTAGCAACCACCTCCATAAAACACTAGTGGTCATCTACAGTACAGTTACTGTATGGTGTACAAGACCTCATTACTATGCTACTAAGGCCACATTTTTGGTCCCATAAGCAGCACAGTCATTCTGCCAACACAAAACTTGTTTACATTTAGAATGAAGTCCTCCTCTTCTTCAGTGAAGTCCACTGTCAGTTTTAATCTCTTTGATGCATTTTCACCATCTGATTCTTCATCTGATTCGTCATCATCCTTGTCATTGCTGGGAACAAACGAAAAGATTTCACACATGGACATAAACACATACACAACACACATGTGCACATGTGTGCATGCACACACCACATTCATGAACACACCAAACATGCTATGTATTTTGGGTGCTGAAAATATTCTTAAAAACACACCTTGAAAATGTGGACACCCTGAAAAAAGGACAAATCAGGTCTCATAAACTTAGCCTGGTGGGTATCACTGAATATACTAATGACATCACATATTGTCACCTTTCAGTCACATGATCCTCAGTAGGAAGCAGCTCTACATACTTTCTGTTACAATACTTGTACTCATGGGGTAGTAAGGGGCCAATGATGTCCGTCTCTTTGGCTATCTTATCAGCCCTCTTCTGACGTAGCTTCTCCACAAACATGGCAGCTTTCTTTCTTCTCTCATTCTTCATTTTCTCTTGCTCTTCAACTGGTAATGACAACTTGGGCAAGGCAGTTGTAGTAATCACTGAATGTAGAAGAGTAACACACAGACACTGTGTAATATTCTAACTTTTACTGACAATACATCACTTTCCAATTAACATGCAGTACCCATAGTGTTTTAACCATAGGATGTGACTGTACACAAACACTACCGTACCTTATACTACTGTGTATGAAAACCATACACTAGCAAACAGCACATACGCATGTTTAAGTTCTTGCATGGAAGCACATGACAATAGAATACCTACACACTACACATTAAACACACTGTAACTGCTTACATAAAAATAGTTTGTAGTAAAGCTTTACATAACTTTGCAATACTCAGCATACCTGTTGTAGTTTTTTTAGCAGTGCTGCTAGTGACAGTATCATCACCATCTGTTTCTGTACTACTAGTCTGTGGTGGCTCAGAGGGAACTGCTGTCTCCTGCTCTTCCTGGCAGCCAGCAGCTTCCTTGTCTTCTTCTGTACATGTCCCTTCCCCATCATCTTCATTACCCTCACCTTCTTCCTCATCATCACTTGCACTTCCCAAGTATACTCCACTCATCACCTTCTCTTCCTTGCTGGCTATCTTAAACTCCACAGAGCCGTCTTCTTTTAATGCTTGTACCTCACTAGTGTTAGTGTCTTTGCTGGTCTCAGTTGGTGGGGACGGCAGCGGCGGTGGTGGCGGCTCTGGTGTGTCAGTCACATCTTCAGCTGGTGTTTTATTATTCTTATTAGTCATTTCTTCCATCATGAACTTCTGCTGGTATAGATTCTTACGGAGCATAAAGTATTTGTAGTATTCATGATCAGAGTTAATAAACTGAAGACGTGGGTCACCATTACGTTTAACAGTATCCTCAAAGGCATTCCCATGTTTGGCTACGTACTCTGCCAGCTTGTCAATGATTGGTTGAAGGTCGGGTGGAGGTGGATGTGGCGGGTCCTCAATCAAGGCGTTCATTGGAATACCCGGCATTATCCCTCCATATCCACTATTATAGAGTGCTGCCTGATCCATGTAGTAGGCTGTATGTGTACAATATGATATAGTAATCATTTGTAATGTATGCTGGCCTCCCCATCATGTGTACATATACAGTCATGCAGCAACACACACACACGTACACACAACTGGGCGTTTACTGTTGCACACACGTACACACAACTGGGCGTTTACTGTTACACACACGTACACACAACTGGGCGTTTACTGTTGCACACACGTACACACAACTGGGCATTTACTGTTGCACATACATACACACAACTGGGCATTTACTGTTGCACACACGTACACACAACTGGGCGTTTACTGTTGCACAAACGTACACACAACTGGGCATTTACTGTTGCACACACGTACAC
Organism: Dysidea avara; assembly: GCF_963678975.1. Lineage (NCBI taxonomy): Eukaryota > Metazoa > Porifera > Demospongiae > Dictyoceratida > Dysideidae > Dysidea > Dysidea avara. The sequence goes on along the minus strand of NC_089286.1, from coordinate 9,111,681 downwards.
ACAACTGGGCATTTACTGTTGCACACATGTACACACAACTGGGCGTTTACTGTTGCACACACGTACACACAACTGGGCGTTTACTGTTGCACACACACACAAACTAAGCATTACAAGCTGTTACAGTACACTATCAAAGCTAGGAGCACATTTTCAAGAGTGCATGATGATAAAGATTGCATGGCGATATATATATATGCCGCAAGATCTTTCCTTTTACAGTGTTCCAGATAACCATCAAGTTAGAACAAACCTGATGGGATAAATGTACTTGGGTTTTCTACAGAGCTTCCAGGGGAGAGAAAGATAGCAAAACATTTCTCACACATGCACTACAAACACGATCGCTCACCATAAGCCATCTGTTGCTGGTAGGAATCACTGTACATCTGTGATGACATCACATCCCTAAAATAAAACAGTAAGCAAACGTGAGTAACAGTCTATTGACATGCAGTGCTTCACGTAAAAAGAGATCACTAGTGCACTGTATATTCCACACACTTTACACATTTTTCCATACGTATTGGATGTACACATGGAATAATTGGCAACCTCTTCAAAATAACTGATGGTTTGTTCAAAAAATGTAGTGAAATGATGTGAAAGGTTTTAAAGCCACAAAATAACTGCCAAAGTAATCTATGTGTACAGTAGTAGGTATTAATACAACAATGCGTGCACCAACAGTGTTATATACAACTTACCCAGACAAACATATGTACATGCATACATACAATATTGTCAATGGTGGATGTTTGACTCACTGTACAGTTTCGTTAACACGCACAACATGTACGCCCGGTCCCTGGCACCATTCTGCAACCTGCTAGACACCACCCTGTCGGCTAATCAGCAGCCATGCTTGAACATCAGCAAGTTCTCCACTTGTTACAGTTAACCCTCAGACTTCATACTTACCTTCCAATGTATCTACACGTCTATATGTACGTATGACTGGCCATACGTACAACAGTGACTTGAGAACAGTTGTGAAATAAAGTGTGATAAAGGGTGTTTACAATACAGAGCCAGGTAAGAACAGAAAAAAGGAAAGAAAACAACAGAGGAATTGTTTATTGTAACTGAAAGGCCAACATTAACAATCACTGACCCATTCTGGCCAATCGTAGAAGAGTCCTGACTAGTACTGTTTGTTGTAGTCCGTGATCCCAGTAGAGAAGGGTGTAGTTCATAATCACCATCGCTATCTTCATCACTAGATTCATCATCCACAATGTCCTTTTTACTTGACTGTTCTAATTGTTGCACACTATCATTTTTGGTAGGCTTTGGTTCAGGCTGTACGACAGGTTTGGGGGTGTAGTTGCCATTGGTGACGACTCGTAGCAAGTGCTTGTAGTAGGGGTGTAGCCGGTCGTTGATGTCCATGAAGGCGAAGTAGGGATTGTTCTTCTGGTTGATTTTAATCCTGATCTCCATCTGTGTGCCCTGCTGACTGATGAATAGTGCAGTCCTCTCAATAATTGAATGAAGTTTATTAGTGGTTGGCTGTGGACACAAAATGAAAACTAATTAACTGAGCCAATCCATAATGTGCATACATGGATAAAACACTGGGTAGTTTTAGCAAAACACAAAGCCTAGAAGATGTAAGGTATAATTGTTTTACAATGTCTGCTAGCCAACTTGGTACACAGAGTCACAAAATAATACACATTCATAATACCTGGTTATTCTATTGACCTTTTAAAAAGTTTTCTACTTGTAAGCACAGTGGAACCTGTCTTGGCAGCCATGTGTACAAAAAGGTCAAGCTCTCAAAACATGTCCTTATACAACCAACACATACTACCAGCTTGTTAGTTGTCACTTACAGTTTCAATACCAGCTGGAAGGTTTAGACCAACTGGAACAGTATAGACGTCCTCATCATCAGGACGATCCACTATCACCGAGCTCAGTGGGGGAGGGGCTGGGGGCTGCAATTTAGTTGTTGCTGGAGGTTGTTCAGTACCTGTAGCAGTAGGAATAATTATGATATGTATGTGATAGCCCCTACAAGGTCTATGTTAGTACACAATCAATATCCTTTAATCCATGGCTGCCATGTGCATACTGTATACAGTGGAACATCTCTAGTCTAGATGTCTTGGACCATGATAATGCAGGCCTTAATTTAATTTTTAAGGTGCTGAGGATAAATGTCCTACATATTCACAAATGTACAGACATAGCATCAAATTGTACAGACATGAGCTAGAGGAGCACTTTGTATAGACTGCTGGAATTGGAATAGAGAGTTTCCATTGAAAGTTTTGAGGTTAAACACAACCACATAGCTGCACATATCACCAGACTGTGGTCATAACAGCTGCTGGTGATAGCAGTACACAAAGGGGAGGTGGCATTGGTAAATCCTTGGGTTGGGAAAATGTAGTATCTCCTAGCAACCAAGTGACAGTTATTGTTAGCACTACAAACAAACATGCACACATCAGCTTTTATGGTACCACTATTGGTTTTGCAAGGACATGTGTGTCCACCCAAAACTATGTACGTGCAGACATTGTGCTATTTGTGCGGATTTTGTCCATTGACCGCACGTTAATTTAAGGCCTGTAATGGGTTCTAGTGAGGTGTTAGGTGTCTAAATAAATGTGTGTACTCTAATACAAAGGGCAAATGTCCTACTTCACATTTCAGGGAGCCTTTTATAGGTGTTCCACTGTATTTTTAAAGTGTATATAATAGTTACACTACTTAGTGTATCTACCACTACACATGTACACACCTGTGCTGTCTGAATACTGGAAGCCGACAGCAGAGTAGCCTTCTTGCATTGCCTCATACATCCTCTTCTCTTCCTCCTCTATATAGTAACACACATGACCACCAATATCAACCCAACAACAATCCCCAGTAGCGCTTGATAAACAATTAGTCATTATTCAAGCATTATCTTTGTTACTCTGATATTCATTCAATGATATGCCCTCATTCACTATATAGTGGAGTGTTATAACCATATATGAAGTATGAAGAAATTCACTCCTACAGTCCTACCATACCAAATTCTGATGCAATACACTGATCATTCAGATAACTACATGGCCAAACACAAAACAACAATTGTAAGAACACACAATCACTGTAGCACAAAACATATGGATTAACACTAGCATCAAGAGATCATAATAAGAGTTCCATTATGAACTCTTGCTAGCATGTATTCCTATTAATTCTAAATGAAGCCCACCTCTCCTAATGTCTTCCTCTCTCAGGTCCTCATTCAGTGCCATGTAGCGCTCACGATCCAACATCTCCTCAAACTCTTCCTCTTTTGCCGTCCAGCGATGAGGAAGGTTGGACTTCAGCCCAAACTGGCCCTTATCATAAAGGTGTCCTCTACAATCGTATCTGTGATGCGGGGAATAGTAGGCAAGACCAAACTTAGTACACTTGGTGGCTACTACAGTACTTCTTTAATAATACTATGTCAAGTAGGACTCCCTAACACAGTTGAAATGTACTTCAGTGCCCTCATTAATAATTTACAGCAATTATCTTTTAGTCTGACAGGTATTTTACTGTATGACACCAACTATGGGACTAAGTGGTCTCCAACTTAGGAGAGCTACCTGTCATGGCCAATGCAATGATGCGGTCATGTTATCAAGGTAGTGAGATTTTCTTTACTGGCATAGTAAATAAAGTTAATAGCTGTGGCTTGTATCTGCATATACTGATGCAAGCATTAATAAGACGCATTTGAAGCAGAAACCAGGCAAAGGTAAGCCAGGAAATAACATTTTCGAGAGAACTTAAAATGAATGATATGATTAAACAAGGTCAGTCACTCGTGAATCCATATAAATGCTGTGGACTGCTGCCACACAAGCCCATAGTAGCCACCTTTGCAAAGCAGCCACGGCTATTAACCAGTCAAATACAGTATGCTGATGTTGGCCACATGAAACAAGTGGGATGATAATCCTACATTAACTGTGTGGCACCACATAACAATATAACGTGCAAAGTCAATTATTCCAGAACATATACCAATAGTTGGAAGTAACTTATCATGGCCCATCAGCAAAGTTCATCATGATATACAATCTCGTACACTGTGTCTCTGTATGTTGTTGTTACACAGACATGTCCACCCTCCAGTGACAACACAATAGCATACCTGTCTATCATCAGAGAATGATCTCCCATCCATGGGATTAGGTACACGCCGCTGTCCTCTGCTATCGCCTTCGCATCGTCCCGGTACAGCTTACACGCGTAACCAAACACTAACAAATCGTCTTTATCCTCAGGTCTACCGTCTCCACTCTTTGTGCCAGTGGGATGACCCAAAAACGACATTTTTTATATTGGATATTTAAAAGTGCGTGCAAACTGAAAAGAAGAGTTTACAAATGCGTCATGTATTGAATAGTTACTTACTTTATCACTATAAAGAGAATCTACAAGACAATTTGTGCCGCTTCATATTTATGTATTCTAATATTTTAGTTCAAGACCTCGTGGTCTACTCCCACAATTGTCATGACAACGCTAATAAATTATGGAAACGTCCACCGTTCTGGAACCAGACGTAGAAAAACCTGAGGATGCTTTAGTGCAAGAAAACAGAGAAATCCAGGTGACTTATATTGGGGTGCTAAACTTTAACGTACTAAGCTTAATGACATGCACATTAGTCTAGGTGGTGCGCATTTATACGATTACTGATGTTTATTCATAGAAAGTCACGACAGCTCTGCAGGGCGAAATCACCACCTCATTGGCTCAGAATTCATCAGATAGTATTACTGAAAATGCGACAGCTGGTGTAGCGACAGAGGAAGACCCTTCACAAGATCAAATCGAGGTGGGGTCTGAACATAGTGACACTGGATGGGAGACTGACCTAGAAATTGAAGGTGTGTCTCTGTCTCTGTCTCTGTGTGTGTAGTTTGAGTGGGTGAGTGACTGCACACGCACAGAATGCAGTATCTGTGTGTGGTGTAGTATCAATGTGGGTACGTCTGTTTGAAATTTGTGTATGCATCACTGAGCCAAACCATTTTATTCACTTCAGAGGAGAAAGAAGAATTTGATGTTTCTGGGAAGAAGATATACCTCAAGGCTTGTGAGACAATGGGCATCATTCCAGCCTCCTACTTTGTACGTAACATACAAGAGACAGATATCTTAATGCAACACCATGGGATTGGCAGTAAGGGTGCTAAAGCTATTGCTGTTGCTTTAGTGGTAAGATTTATTTAATGTTCTGTACATTGTTTATTAGTACCTCTCTATTATTTACTCTTGTTAGTACTAAATTCGTGAACTTACTTGTGCAAATTTCATGTGCAGAGAAATAGTTAGCTGGATGTTCCTATTGAAAACAAATGACGATTTGTAATAGTTTATTTGTTGTGAATTGTTTCTTATCATGTAATTCACACATATTGATTTAGACTATTGTAGCAGTGGCTGTCACAATATTATTGATGTCAAACACATAGTTAGCATTGTTTAACACACAGTGTACTGACCTGTAAAGCTATAGGGGATTCTTGAGAAGCTGTATACTAACATCCATACTCTCCATATTCGTAGAATTCCTGAATGACCAGGTTATGTGTTATGTTGGAGTCCGAAGTATGGGGCATAAGGGGTATTGCATTAGCATCTGAAAAGTGAATAATGTAAATGGGTGTATATAGTTAACAGGTTCATAGAGGTGCCATGTAAGGAATCTCCAGACTGTAGCTACAACAAATCACAACATTTTACCCAAATTTTCTCGTGATACTATTTTAGCACACTTTTTCTTTCAAGATTTATCAATAAGAAGCTTTCAATTATGCTAGTAACAAACCCTCCCAACCTTCAATTATTCTTGAAACCTTCTGTGATGACACTGTTTCTAAAAGGTTTGTGGAAATTTTTAGTTGCTCAAGCAGGAAAATGGTTGAGCATGTATGGGTTAGCAATTTAGTATGCAGCTTCTCGTAAATTCATGGAATCTTGGAATGGTTGCAAGACATACAGTAATATGGTTATCTTCCACTTAACTTAAATACTGGCCTGTGAATTTGCATAAACTAGTTTGGTACAAAAACAAGTTTTAAAATAATGCTACACCCACACGAGATTTCTGCACTGTCAGGCTTGATACTTGTCAGGTCTGCTTTTGAGCTGATAAATAATACAGTGTAGCACTTAGTAGGGTTTTATAACCATTTAGATTGTGGAGTACAAGTATATCAAGCTATCATGTCCTACCCCCTGGCTGTTAGTACCATAGTGATGTGGTGTGTGAGCCACATGACACTACTGTGTGCCTTGGACCTGTACTAATATATGGATTTGGCCATACTATGTAACTTGCCAGATTACGCTCACCATCAAACCAGCAAATAAATTATGTTTAGAGGCAGCTAGGTGTCCGCTACACAGTCAAAATCGTTATAAATATAATTACCATGTTATCTATTATCAATCTCAATCATACTTACATATATTAGCAGCCTACTCCATTACAACGAAACTGTTGTGCATAATGTCAATAGTAGAGTATACAACAATTATAACAGTGAAAATACAAGTATATGAATGTACTGCAATAGTTGTACTGTAAAATATCAAATACAATAGCTCAAGGTTCTATATAGACCTAACAGTACAATGGTTGATGTGACTTGATGACTTTTATGTTCTGTTGATCAAAGTTTCTGCACAGGCTTCTCCAGATTTTAATTCTTTTTTAAATTTTTGGTTAAATGTTTCACATAAACACAAACCTGTACCTCCTAATATAAGAATGGGAACCAAATAGAGGTGGAAGCCAGAGCAAAGACACATAGCAAGGGTACCCACTACAGTAGCCAGTTTACCAATGAATGGTCCATTTTTGTAATACCAGATTCTATTTTCCAAATTTTTGCAGTATTTATTAAATTTTTCTTGTAGTCTTCGTAATGCTTTACTATCTTTTTGCATTTCATTGATCATGTCAGCCAAATATTTCATAAACGCATGGCAAGCAGCAATTTCTTCTGCATTAAACCATGATGAAAGTGCCTTTTCTATTATGTCAACAATGATTTGCAAGTAGTTTAACAATCCCTTAATAGCTTCATTCACTTCTGTGTCTGAGGATTGTGAACTTAAATTATTTTTGACAGCTTGTAGCTCTGCGATACATCTGCTTAATTTCTGTTCAAGTGGTTTTTGGTATGCTTGTTTAATCATTTCTATAATGGCATGGTATAGCATTTGCACACCGCTCAGCGTATCTTGAAGGACTTCTATGGCTTTGTTATAGGCAGCCTCGCCTCCTTCTCGGAGTTTGCAGCTTGTAGTTGACTGTAGTACCAACCTGTAGCGATCTGGATTGTGGTCAGGAAGCTGCAGCCTGTACTCGTCAATTAGCATCTGTGCTAGTTTTTGGTACTGGGGGCACATCTTTAAAACTTCACAGAATCGCACAAAGAAGTCTTCTGGGCACTGCCTGGTGATCATTTCAGTAACCAATTGATCAAAAGACTCATATGTATTTTCATCTTTGAGCAGTTCCCATGTAACAAGGACCCTTCTAATAGCATTGTAGTCCACAACAGCCAATTGGTGCTCACAATTTTTAAGAGCTTTAATATGTGCTGGCAACTCAGTACTACCCTATAATAATTATGTTATTGGTAATGTATATATTGTACAACCAGCTAACCTCAAGTACAAATGCCATAGGTTCAGTTGTTCAGTCACTATGTGTAATCCTCTGCATCAAACAAAAAGAATGATCTTATTGTAGCTTTTATACTATACTGTATATGCTATGACATCATTATAATAATATTACCCCTGACTCTTGTACAAATATGTAACAGTTCATTATGGTTTGATGACTATTGGTGTGGTGTCATAGTTTGTTGTCTAAGTTATCCATTCATGGTATTTAATATGAGTGTAGGAGTCAACAGTATTGTCAGGAGTTTAATTTGGCAGATACGCCTGTATCTTATTTTGTCAATCTGCGTGATTGAATTCTTCACCAATTTAACCCTATAATACATTTAGGTCCAATTATACTTTTATAAGGGTCTGTACATACAACCAATAGTGTAAACAAGTCACAGAATTCGATACACTCCTGTTACCAAATATCCATTATGTAAAAAAATGGTCTGTTTATGTGGTACATGTATCTGCACCCATTCATGAGTTAAGATATGTAGTATATAAAATCTTGATAATGGTTAGTTAGGGTCAAGTAACACCCCTGTGGACACATTCTTGTAGTTCCATATCCTATTAGCCTCGTCTGTACATTTATGTATGCAAAGGTGTAGGTAGGCAATGCTAGGGGATGAGCAACTACAATATTTTAAAGCAAATAATTGACATGTGGCATTAAAAAACAACAACATGAAAATGCGTACATTATAAACAAGAGATATGTTTAAAAATAACTTTATGGTGAAATAATATTATAGGGACACCTGTGTTGAAAAATGCTTAGCTTTTCATAATGAAAGTCAGAAAAGTTGAATTGGCTCAATAACAAGTTTATTGGTTAGACAGGTTTTTCTTTGTATGTTTACAATTGTCTGCTTGTAGTAGGGAATCTCCTGACATATTTGTGTACTGTTAAGCTACATCATGAATATGATCATAAAATTCCCTGGTCCTGTCCCATTACACAATACGTCACCTGATACATAATTTTGTGTGTCAACCTCAATATCTAAGTGTGTCTAGCACATGTAATGAGCAGAAGCTTCAGTTTCTTGAGTGTGTGTGTGTGTGTGTGTGTGTGTGTGTGTGTGTGTGTGTGTGTGTGTGTGTGTGTGTGTGTGTGTGTGTGTGTGTGTGTGTGTGTGTGTGTGTGTGTGTGTGTTGCTTTACTCTACTCACTCAACCCATGTCAAAACTGGTGACTTAGTGTCAACTGGGGAAGCAAATTTCCAACTAGCGGTATTGGAGTCATTGTATAAATCTGGGTACCACTACCTCTATGTGAGACATGCTCCTGTGGGATACTAGTCCTGCCCCAGGAAAATATGTCTGTACTGGCAGAGACCCAGTGCTGGTTCACTGGATGACAAGTTGACAACAGCTTTGCATGATTTCATGGCTGTCAGAGGCTTTGCTTTTTGCACTGTATACCATTATTTATATATTATGTTGCAAGTGTATATTCATATTATATTATTTTTCATGTTAGTCCAATACAACAATTACTACACTCAATTTGGCTGATAATGGGATAGGTACAGAAGGAGCGGTAGCCATTGCTGATATGCTCAAGGATAACTGCTACATCACTAAATTGGTAAACCGAAACCCACAATCATTCTTATACCATCTTAACACGCACAGGACATATCAGATAATGCTATTGGTGCAGCAGGGGCCTATGCCATCTCTGAGATGCTCAAGTATAATACAACCATCACTGAGTGCTCCCTACGAGGCAACAACTTCGATGATAAGGCAGCAGAAATAATTGCTGAAATAATCAAGGTCTGTTGCCGTATATACATTGTTACAATTATAGTGGTCTTGTATTACAGGGTAATCTTCACTTGACTACACTTGACCTCAGTTATAATGAACTAGGAGATGCTGCAGGAGTTATCATTGGTCCTGCAATAGGTTAGTGTGTGGTGGGGGGGGGGGGGGTAAGATTGTAAACATTGCAGAGATTCGCATTCATGCAAAGTATGCGTTTTACTCTTCTGAAGAATAGCTTGTTACTTCAGATAATGGACACTTGTATTAAAGCCGGCTCATCATGCATCAACATAATATTATGTATGTGTACCTTCCCATCATCTGTATAAAGGCCAAATAAGGAAGCATGTTAGTAGAGCATCCACTATATTTGTACTGTAGTTAATCACTGAGACAGTCACTAATTGTTAACCTGATGTGTGTCACCTCTACAGCTGACAATGAAGCATTACGAGTACTAGATCTTAGCTGGAACCACATACGAAGGAAGGGTGCTGTAGCAGTGGCCTCTAGTCTGAAGGTGACTTCTTGTGTATACATGCGTATGTATGTTGGGTAGATTTATACGTATGTAAATGTGCGTGCAGTTATATCGTATAGAGGGAAACTTTGGTGAATAGCAAGCTAAACTGCATTTGGCGAAATAAACTTTGGTGAATTCAAGCTCAATCTATACCTATAAAGATGCTAGTTTCAGATGATACAAGTAATTGGTAGGTTAAACTGGCGAATTTGTAGCGAATCGCCAAATTTGCCGAAGTTTCCCCCCGCCAAAGTTTCCCTCTATACAGTATACCATGACTACTGCGTATTGTTACATACAGTATATGTAAGCTAACAGCTTCCATAGAAAAAATCTGAGGGTTTAGGGAAATACGTGATTGGCACTACTGGCCAGTGGTTCTAGTCCTGCAGAAGTGTATACTGTATAGACGTTTTTCCAGTGTAACGGACTAACTTAGTAAAATCCGGAAATGCGTTACATTGGTAGGCAACTATGCCAACCACTTGTGTGGTTGTAGGTTGTAATAACCGCAAGTCTAAGCAAAGCCTTATCAGTTTTTATCGGTTTCCAAAAAGAAAAGAAGAGGAAGAGCGTCGTCGAAAGTGGATTGCCTTTGTTTCAAGGAAGAACAGCGATGGTTTGGCTTGGAAACCGGGTAAAGGAGCCCGGGTTTGTTCAGAACATTTCATAACAGGCAAAAAGTCTAACGTGTATACTAACCCTGACTACGTACCATCTATTAAAGCCAAGAAGCCGCGAACTGCTGAATGTAATGCCACCCTGTCTCGTTTTGAACGTGCTAGCCGTCGAGCCAAATCACAGACGGAGAGGAGAAGGAAAGAAGAGAGAGACGCGCTGGAGCTTAGAAGAGTGGAGGAGGAGAAGAATCGTCGAAGCATTCGTGGTTTTAACAACGACCACATGTACACTGGCCCATACACTCGTCAAGTAGAGAACGGTGAAGAATCAAGGGAAGAACCACTGATGGAAGACTGTATCATTGGGGCAGAACTCGAGGTAGCGGAACTTGTAGACGACACGAGTTTACTGATAGATTTGCAGCCAGAATTGTTACAACCAAAGCACGATATTGCCACAGATTGTTGTATCCCAGCAGAAATAGGTATGGTAGTTGTTAGTTCAGTACAGTAATTCCTAGCTAACTGGGTAATTTCAACTCATCTGCACCCAATAGTGTTTTCTGCCTAATTCAGCCCGGCACCAGCCAGGAAATATTTAGTTCCAAGTTGACTAGAGTAGACAGATTTCACTGTAATAATGATTGCACGCTTGCACCTAAATACTCTTATGTACTTATGTGTTTGAACTTGGAACTTAGTCTCACGTAGCCGGACCTTTTCCCCACAGGGGCTTATTGATTCCAATAAGCTGCTGCTTGTAAAAGATTCTGGAATAACAAACTTGTTTTAGCACCCTACAAGTCTGTAGGGTGTTACATGGTTAAATGGTTATATTCTTCATGTCGCAATGCAATGTCACAATAATTATATGCAGACTCTAATTAGTTTTGAATCGAACTCAACGGAGACTGCATATATATATACCACACCTGTGGTTGAGATCAAAAGCGCCGCACTGTGGTATATAACTGATATACCAGGCAAACTGTGGTATATAACTGATATCCCACGCTTTGTGCATGGCTACGCTTACCATATATAGTATAACTTCACACATTCCGCGAAATTCTTATCTAATAACAAGCACCTAAATCAACCAACAATTATTCACCTGAGCAATTTTCGATGAACTCTTGTCTCCTTCACTAACTTCAATAATCGCGAGTGGGTAGGCGTGGCACCGCCATAGAGTCTATAATATAAAACGCCTGATCCATCAAGGATTTCAAGTCTCTAATACTGACAAGAGCCTAGAATCACTCACCTGAGTAAGGAGGATTTTCAATGAACTTTTGTCTCCTTCACTGATCATGAGTAAATGGGCGTGGCACTGTTGAATCTAAAATGTCTGATCCATCAAGGATGTCTACTCAACAGGTGCTGTTTCACTATACTTTGCCATCTATAATCGTTTCATCTACTGGGCTGTAGAATATAACAGTTATAACACGATTACTCGGGATATGACAAAAATATAAGCACTAGCGCCTGCAGTGCTTGTGCATATATATTTGTCATATCCCTTGTAGGCATGTTATAGCTATAAAATATATATTGTGACATTGCATCATGCACTGCAACCACTTGTTTCATTAACACCCTACAGATTTGCTACTCCAAATCTCCCAGGCCCTTTTGCAAGCTGGCACTTTAAATGGAATCGATAAGCCCCTGCACGGAAAAAAGGTCTGGCTACGTGAGACTACTTGAAACTATTAACAGCTTTGGACAATCCTTAGTTTTTTGAACTTGAATTGTAAATAATGCTTTGTTTTATTTATTGTTATATTACTTCTTATAGAGTGCCAGACAGACGTAACTTGGAACACAGTTGAACAGCGGATCAACCTGCTAGAAGCATTGTTACATCAAAGGCCTGAATTCAGTGTATCAACAATACTGAAGGGAAATGATAAACTGACTCGATTTTATACGGGAATGCCAATTTACAACAGTTTTGTAGCTTTTGTAAACTACATTGAACCCAAAGCTCTACATTTACAACCTTGGCGAGGAAGTGAAACCACCAAGCTGGATGAAGCTGTTTCAGCGGAAGTGTCGAGTTCACGAAGAAAAGGGTTTTCGTCATTGCCAGTGGCCGAGCAGCTGTTTGCAGTATTGATCAAGTTACGACGAGGGCTAGAATCTCTTGATGTTAGCATCAGGTTTAAGATCAGTGAGACTACTTACAGTAGAATGTTCACAACTTGGATAACATTTTTATCGAAAGAACTTAGATTACTTTTTCCATTTCCATCAAGGCACCTAGTGCAACAGTGGCTACCCGATCGTTTTAAGAAGTTCAGTAACATCCGTGTAATCATCGACTGTTATGAGATTGAGTGCCAGAGGCCATCTGGCTTGCTCAATTCCTCAAAGACCTATTCACAGTATAAAAGTCGTAATACCTGGAAAATTCTTGTAGGATGTACACCCACAGGACTGATAAGCTTTGTGTCAGAAGCATGGGGTGGAAGGATATCTGACAAAGAACTAACTGAAAGGTCAGGTCTGTTGGACATGCTAGAACCAGGGGACATGATAATGGCAGATAAGGGATTTGACATTCAAGAAATGGTAGCAGCTAGAGGAATCCTAGTAAATGTTCCTCCTCGGTTAGAATCTAAGCAAAAACAAATGCCAGCCTCAGATGTCGAGAAGACCCGGAGAATAGCTGAACTATGCATCCATGTGGAAAGGGCAATTGGAAGGGGACGTCGTTTTAAAGTCTTGAATGAAAAGTTCCCTAGCACAATGTATGATTTGGTTAGTGATGTTAACTCAGTATGTATGTATATTACTAACTTTGATAATCCCCTGGTCGTTTAATTAATGACTTTAATGTTGTAATATTTGAAATATTGTAAAACAGTGTAGTGATACACATACAAAGAAAATACACAAGTACAAATAAGATAAAATCACTTATCACTTGGCATTTTCCTTGTAGCACCAATGGACCGGACTTTGTCAATATATTGCATTGGTCTTTGGCTTATCTTAGTTTGTTAGCAACAATAATAATGCTAGGAATTTTTTATGTTGCTTCTAATCACTAATGAAGAGAGCCTGGGTGTGAGAATACAAAGTTTTATGCAGTCACCCCAAACTTCTCTAGGAACATGCACCTCGACAACAGTTCTGGTACAACATGGTAGAGGTAAAACTGTTCTAGTTTCTCTTCTAGGTTCTTCCAGTAGTCTGCATCAGCCAAAATCCTGTCTACCACCACAACGCCATTGCTGTACACAATGAAGTCACACCACTCAACACCTAATATTGCCATTTCTCCCTGTACTTGTGCATAATATCCATGGTTGGTAGGAAGGTGTAAGAGGCCATCAGATCCTTTCTTCATGAAAAAGGCAGGAAACTGTTCTGCTATCTCAGTGGGAGTGAGTTCAATTGTGATGGTACTCTTAATACTATATGGACACTTTATTTCAAGACAGCCATAACAACAAGTGTCAGTACTCCTACATAATATCTTCCCATCTGATGATGCTCCTAGGAAACTTTTGTCAGGTAGAAGATGTAACCCCGTCGGTTGCACTATCATGTCTTCACCAATTGATTGCCTGTTTTCTAAATAACATTGCCTGGCCTTTGCTTCGTTTTCTTTTCCCCACCGCATTGCAGGAGGTATGTGCTCCATGGGTCCATTATATCCCATAATGTCTATAACTAGTCTAGTTGGATCTGTTGCAGCTCGTCTCTTCAATATCTCACCAAACCGAGAACTAGTGAGCCTTCCATTATGTAGCACTATCCACAGTTCACTATCAGACTGCGTACGAGTAGCAGCTTCTATTGCTTCCACTTGACTGTTAGAAAGCTGCATGCTACTAATGAAGCGATGACAATCAACTACAGATGGATCAACTTGTACAGCATGTGTTTAACTGTTCCATGTTTTGTGTGAGAATAAAACATGATTCCAAAGACTAGGGTTATTGATCTCTGCAGCAGGCTGCAAACATCTAGGGTTTGGCGAGTCACGCCAAAACTGCTGTAGGCCTGTATTGGGTACAGAATTCTGCAAATCTGTCAATAACAAATGTAAATGGTTTCGATCAATTTCAACGCGATGTTCTGGTAAACGTGGATCAAATGAGCTTCTCTTGATTTCACTAACTCCTTGTGTTTCAGATTTAGGGGTGTCACCATGACTAGGTTTCACAAATTTCATATTCCGTGCACATTCTGGAGAAACGATTTTTTTTGGCGGTTGATGCCAAGCCATAGGTTGCGAAGTCTTTGATAATTCTGATGGCAATTCCTCATCATTAGCATGATAATCAATAAAAAACAAAAGAGCTGCAATGTGATTGCATGCCTGACCTAACCTATAAAGTACATAGTGTACATAATACATAAATTTTGCACCTATCATTGTATTGCCTTTAAACTATTATATATATATATGGGACTATGGTGGGGATTTGACATAGCATAAGGCCCAGTTTCAACATGGGGATTATTTGATGCTGTATAGAAAGTACAAAAACAAAAAATACTTGGGCACTTAATGAATAGATGTCCAATACTTTTCCCCTGTAAAGCTCCACCTAAGCCCAAGGGAGTGGGGCGATACAATTATAGGTGCATTACACCCACTGGTCACTTACCCTGATACACAAGAACATTTCCCAGCATACACGTCGCCATTGTCACCATTGACTGCAACATACACCTCAAGTGGAGTCTCACAAGACAGGGAATGATATACATAGGCTCTGAAGTACAGGACTCTCAAATTCAAATCATTGCTGACAGGACATTGATACAGCCATACATTCTTTACAAAGCCGTCATAAAAGAACTTAAAGGCTTTCAACTGCCTGTACGCATTCATGCTTTGCATATCAAACGTCTTGTCCCTTCCATACACAAGATATACTACCAAATTCATTAAGGTGAACTCCATCAGTATTCCAGACAACTTCTTTTCCCACCAAGTCACACTCGCAAAAGATGGCAGGCTGCGAAGGACGCGCTTTGTTTCTTCAGTCAAGTAAGATATGGTGGTGATATCATCTGACTCGGGATTTCCACACTGCAAAGCCCCAATACGAGCCATCCCCATAATTCGATCGATAATGTCATCCTTTCTAATGGAACCGGTTAAACGAACGTGAACTTCCTTAGCGAGCGTCTTCAATTCTTGCACCTTCAGCTTCTGCAACAATGTAGCAAGCAACTCTACTTCTTCATCAACCAGCTCCTGGCCTCGGAAAAGTAATTCCTTGGCTTCACAGAGCGCCGCCATTGTTGCGTTGCCTACCAACGTGACTAATTCCGGATTTTACGGACAACTTCGTTATACTGGAAAAACGTCTATAGAGGGAAACTTTGGCAAATAGCAAGCTAAATTACATTTGGCGAAATAATCTTTGGCGAATCCGAGCTCAATCTATAGTTATATAGATGTTATTCTCAAGCGCTATGAGTAATTGGTGGGTTAAACTTTGGCGAATTTGTAGTGAATCGCCAAATTCGCCAAAGTTTCCCTCTATACAGTATTATGATATCTTTAGAGTACATGATAGTATTGTCATTTAATACAAGGTCTGGAGGTGGTACCTGTAGACTACTCTGAGCTCTCCATTTCATGGTACCAGCAATTTCACCACATAATATATACCTGAAATCTGTGAATTCTTAACCCCAGCAGGAAATAGTCCCATAACAATGGAATTTCCATTGGTATAGTTGACCCTCATTATCTGTACTATTAAATTAAATATAACTGTTCAGTAAGTGTGTGCTCAATGTAAGAATATTTGAATGACTGCTAACCTGTTGCTTGTACAGGCTAATCAGATGTTGAAGGTGGTCAACCTGTCCAGTAATGGGTTCAGTAATGATGGGGTGACTGCAATAGCTGATGCCCTCAAGATCAATTCTTCACTATTAGAACTGGATATCACGTATGTGTGTATGGATAGTGTAATTCATACTCCGGACCCTTGATAATAGAACATTGACATCGGTAGTGATTGTTTTATTGGAGTAAATTAAGTGTTGCATTAATATGTTGCTGTACTTGTTAAGGTAGTAACTAGTTCTACATTGTTACATGTGTATTTGTTCATTTACAGTAATAATCGTTTCTACTCTGATGGGGTCACTGCACTGGCTAAGGCACTACAAGTCAATGAGACACTAAAACAGTTGAAGGTACATATATATATATATATGCATACACAATGTCAATGTAAATCTCACAGGTTCAGTAATGGCTGGCTTTTGGTTGCCTGTCTTGTTCCATCTAGCTTATTGAATCATTTTCAGACTCAGAATTACTGAAAACACATTGCCAGAAACATGTATGCTAACCCACATGCTCATGAAAATATTGGCCCTTGACTGTCCATAATATACTCTAATAGAATAGTCAGGAAGTTAGCACTCACTACAGTAATTTAACGTAGAAAGCTTTTAATGCACTAATGCTCTTTATATTCTGTACACTGTGGGAATTAAAATCATAAGGTACTTGCAAATTTTAATCTCTAGAAAATTCCTTGACATTGTATCGTCATTGATATCAAAAACTGTACATTACAAATTATCCATTATGAGAGTGTAACTGCACATACACACTAACCACAGTACAATGTATATAGTATTTACTGTCAATACAGTAAATTTCCTTTGGTGAATTGTGTGGTTTGAAGCAAGTCATAAAACAGACTCTTGATCACTTAATTTCTTAATAGAAACATTGTTACAAATGAGGCTTTAGCAATTTTATCCAGCTTGGGAAGCACTATATTACATGCGAATGTTTCTGTATTTATTGTGTTGTTACCCTACAGCTGGGCAAGAACCCCATACAGGCTATGGGGGTGAGGACAATAGTCAGTGTGGTCAAGACAGTCACTAATACTGCCCTGGAACTATTGGAGTTCAAGGTAAGTGTTTATGTGGAGCTGTTGTGAGCTAATGAAATTATGTGAAACAAGGTCACTAGTTTATAAAACAGTACAGTAGTACTGTTTAGTAGGGCTCCCCTTACGTAATGTAACGTAACTATGTCGTAAGCTTGTAAAAGCTACCATGATTTTGTTTCTCTGCTTTTTCACTAGAACTCTACTTCATTTTTAAATTTATAATTTAAAATTGTTCCATTTAAGTAAATTTAGGGTTAAAGTAACTGCTAAAATCCTTTGTGATTCTTTTTTTAGTTGAACTACTGAGGTTGAAACCCTCTTTACTAAAGTGTTTATCTGTGCTCTCTATACTGAGTGTACAATTAGAGTAGTTTGTGTCTTGTGGTACACCTACATAGACCTACTCGATATGGTCGTTATAATGTGAGTCGAATAGAATCGAAATAGTACCCATGTCAAGTAGGACTCCCTAACATAACTGACATGTATTTCATAATCTCACTAATAAGACACTTGAAATCAGAAATACTGTTCTGTATATTTCAAGTGCAAGTGTATCTTCTATTAGAGTATTTCAAAGTTGTTCTGTGTATAAATGTGTGTGCTTCAGTTATCCAAACAGTTAACTTATCTAAGTGCCTTTACCATTACCTGAGACACATTGGGGCTCAGATAACCCAGGCTCCACTGTACCACATTATTAAGACTGCCTCATTTACAGTTAGCTGTGTGTTTGGTGGCCCTGTGCACCATACACATACTATGGTTTGCTTATGATATACACAGTCAGTTCACCTCATGATTACAGGATATTACTATTGATCCTGATGTGGAGAAGGAGATCACAGAGTTGAAGGAGGCACATCCAAACTTGTCAGTAATCCATGGAGGGTTAGGTGGCTATGTCAAGCCCAAGCCCAGACCAGAACCACTCAGTAGACTACGTAAACACTTGGAGGAACACAACATTAAAATGATTGATGTGTTCAGAAAGTTTGATCCTGAAAATAACACTACTGTGTCTGAACCAAGCTTTAGAGAGGCCATAAAGGTGTGTATGCGTATATGTATGTATACAAATACTATGAACTCTAAGTCTTGTAATCATGTATACACATAACTTTATTTTATATTTCAGTTCTTAGGCCTTAAACTGTTAGAGAGTGAAGTACAGAAGTTGATGAAGCTATGTCATGAGGGATCGGACACTGCCAACTTGCATTATGAGTGAGTGAAATAGTCCCAGTTGTCATAAAACACATTATGTTTTTTGTAGAAAATTACTTGAAGCTGCCTCCACAGACACTCTCACAGATCAATCCAATACTTGAATTCACTTTTCATGGTATATGTGTATAGCAATAACATGATGTATAACTCTGTATAATAACTGTAGAATTGATATCAACAGTAATAACAGTAAAATTTAATACTATACAGAGTATTTTGCTAGGTGGTACACAACAAATGGATCCAGCAATGTGATACTCATTGAGAACCATACTACTTGCATCTACACTTGTGTGTGTACATGTTACAGTCAGTGTAGGTGTGCGCGTTGTTTAATGAAGGTAGTACACATGGTAGAGACATAGCCAGTTAAAAATTGTTACTAAGAATGCTATGTGAAAAGGTTAGCATATTCAAGTTATGAGAGACCTATAGCATATTACATGATCAGGATCATATTGGATTTGAAGTGTTTCTATTAATAGCTTATTATGTAACCGAAATGAAGATTGTTGTTATGGTTACATATGTGCTGTTAGTGCTGCCAAATTGCTAAACAACTGTTTATGGTCCTGCTATTGGACAGGTGATCATTTTATTGGATGATGTGGAGCACACTTCTGAGGTTTTTTGTTGTTTTTTTAACTAGGAAATCCTCACAATACTTATACAAATAAAAATGTTAGCTACACACAAAACGCTGAATGTCTTTTAGTACAGTGCGTCAGCCAGAAACTTCTTGCAAAATCGTATCAGCTGGAAGGCCATTTCATATATCGGCAGCTGTAGCCAGCCAACTGCACTTGAATCTGTCTAGTGTTCTACAGTTACAGGGTATCAGTATAAGTTTCCTGTTATAACTACACTACACTGTTCTTGTACCTTTGTGCATCCAAACTTTGATAGTTTGGTGTTTTCGTTGCAAGCTCAAATGTTAGAAGAGGGTTTTTTAGAATCCCAGGACCCCCTCCCTCTCCATATGCCACTGGCTACTTAACTGTATTCCTTGTATATCACAACTTTCGTTGACTTTACATGTTTTTGTAGTTGAAGACTGTTTATGTAGCTGTTTTAAAGCGGAGGATAGCAATTATGTTGATTATTGATATTATCTTGAGTATACCAAACTATATCAGACATACTACCTTATCAGTACATTTATTGTGTATGTATAGTGACACAACACCATGGTGTATAGTTACACAATACCATAGTTACACAATGCCATGGTGTATTGTTACACAATACCATGCTTTCTGTATTCATAAAATGCATATAATAAACTTTTCACAGTTTGAACTAAATTAGTTTAATACCTTGATGTATCAGCAGACAAAGATGTTATCTTAAAAATATTAGCAGCTGGCATAATCAAAGCTTGTTTAGCAGACAGTTACAGGTTTTTGCAATTGAATTCGGCGACTTTGCAATTGAATTCGTCCCGTTTGCAATTGAGTTCGTCGCTTTTGCAATTGAATTCGTCCCGTTTGCAATTGAATTCGTCCCGTTTGCAATTGAATTCGTCGGTTTTGCAATTGAATTCGTCCCGTTTGCAATTGAATTCGTCACTTTTGCAATTGAATTCGTCGCTTTTGCAGTTAAATTCGTCCATAACAAGAATGGCAGCTGGAGCAAACATGAAAACATGATGTAGCAGCTGCTACAAGAACTTGTTCAAGTACAACAGTAGTAAACAACTCTTTATAAGGCAATAATTCTTCCTCTACAGCCTATCCAACAACATTCCAAACTCTACTACGCCATTCGCGATGGGTGTGGTCACTCGCGAGCAAGCTAATTAACTTGTCAGACAGCTATCAACTTCGCGTACTACCAGCTTCAATTACCTTCTAGTGTCTCAAGTGTAACTCTCCAAGGCATAAATAGTTGAACGGGTTGGTTTCTTGGAGCCGTTTTGTTTATGACGAATTGTAATGCAAACGCGACGAATTCTATTGCAAAACCGACTAATTCAACTGCAAAAGCGACGAATTCAATTGCAAAACCGACGAATTCAATTGCAAACGGGACGAATTCAATTGCAATACCGACGAATTCAATTGCAATACCGACGAAATCAATTGCAAACGGGACGAATTCAATTGCAAAGGCGACGAATTCAATTGCAAAAACCTGTACTAAAATTCATTGAATCTTACACCCTTTTCACATGGTCATTTTAAACCACATTCAACCCTGTTACAGGTTTATATAGGCTTGTTGAACCTCACTCAAAGTCATAAAATACCATAAGCGAGTTCAACCCTAGGGTTCAACCTGGGTTGAACTCTGGTCTGCAGAGTAAAAGCAAGAGTTCATAATATGTGACTGAATTTGACAAAACAAGGCTTCGACGCACAAAGCTTTGTTAGGAGATATGGCGATTTTAAGGAATCATTGTGTAATAACTTCCCAGTGTCTACAGCTGTGCAAACAAAATTTGCACCAATTAGCTATCACTGAGTGGGTGTATACATTTCTGATAACCAAAATTTGCCCTGTTTTGGGCAGCTTTTTTCGAGCGGGTAATAATATCACAGCTGGTAGTAATAGGGTGGGAGGGTGGGGGTGGTCTTAATATAGGGGTATAAAATGAAGTAAGAAGATGATTGAAATCCAGAGGCCAAGTTTGGGCTCTCCATGGCCCTCAAATTACTCCAAATTGACTGTGAACACTATTGGCGAGCTCTCTGTGAAGTCCCAGCTCACTACACACCATTATCACAAAGCCATGGCCATTTAATGGCGCCAATCTCCCACTCGTGGCTTTGACAGGGTCGGAAGAAAGTTGCTACAGAAACCAATTATGAAATCCGGTCACATATTATGAACTCTTGGTAAAAGCAAGTTGCAGTTTTTGATGAATACATAAAATGCTTAGAAAACAATTATCACTCGATGAATACCATCATGTGATAATTGCTTGTGAACAGAAACTGGGTTGAATGTGGGTTATTCAACTGGGGTTGAATGTGGGTTATTCAACTGGGGTTGAATGTGGGTTATTCAACTTGGGTTTAACTCACTTTTGAGTGTCCATGTGAAAATAATGTTAGATGTACATGGCTTCAAGCAGCTACAGACACAGAGATTTTCTCCATTTAAGGCTATAAATTAATATAGGGGTATAAAATGAAGTAAGAAGATGATTGGAATCCAGAGGCCAAGTTTGGGCTCTCCATGGCTCTCAAATTACTCCAAATTGACTGTGAACACTATTGGCGAGCTCTCTGTGAAGTCCCAGCTCACTACACGCCATTATCACAAAATGGCGCCAATCTCCCACTCGTGGCTTTGACAGGGTCGGAAGAAAGCTGCTACAGAAACCAATTATGAAATCCGGTCACACATTATGAACTCTCGGTAAAAGTGAGTTGCAGTTTTTGGTGAATACATAAAATGCTTAGAAAACAATTATCACTCAATGAATACCATCATGTGATGATTGCTTGTGAACAGAACTGGGTTGAACCTGGGTTGAATGTGGGTTATTCAACTTGGGTTGAACTCACTTTTGAGTGTCCATCTGAAAATAATGTTAGATGTACATGGCTTCAAGCAGCTACAGACACAGAGATTTTCTCCATTTAAGGCTATAAATTAAAGCAGCCATTAAGTATTATTAGTGCATGTAGTTAGAAATGAGATTGTATTGTAGCTTGGAAAATAGAACAAACAAACATTTCAATCATATGTCTGGAGGTATTTACTTAACACGTTTTTTACCTGTTGTATTTTGAGGGCGAAAGTAGGGAAATTGAAAATATGTAAAAAGTGCAGTCCGTAGTGTGAGGTTATATAACACCATTTTCTACCATTCATGATCAGTGTTAACTTAGACTACTTTGCTCCACTGAATTTATGAAATCATATAAAAGTGCTCCTAATTGTCTCCCAACAGATATTATTGTAACGCAAGCGTCAAGCTTTCACCATATCTTCATTTGCTCTAGCTGGCACATGTTTCTTTGCACCAAAACATTGATAGTACAATAAGCATACCACAAACATATTGCCTTCAAAGTCATGAAATGGGAACTTTTATTAATATGGGGAATCTTCATTTGATTTCATGAATAGTTTATGTATGACCTTGTGGAAACGGTGGCTCTATTTGTTGGGTAAAATTAAGAGGGGTGTACTTTTTGTACATCCTGCCTCTGCATGTATAGGTAGAGATTGGCACAGTTCTTTGTTCGTGCAGAGGCAATATGTGGTATTTTGTCCGGCTACTAGCTAGGCCATATGATGTGTGAAACTGCATGGCTGACACTATGTACAGGTATATGCTCTTAGTTTTCCATTATGTACAGTAAACTATTTAAAGGCTTACTTAAGTTATACAACTTCTTTGCATGGGCTTAGTGACACTTTCAGTGGTTAAATTTGTAAGGTAGTATTCTAAATATAGACACAACCTTATTAGGATGATACAAAAAGGTGAGTATAAAAGCACAAGTTTCTGACCAGCTCATCATACCTGCAGGATTCAGTAGAGTTATAGAAAGTGAACAATGAGTGCTACTATTGCTGTAATCATTTCACTACTAGCAGGGTGTTCTGTTGCAGTCAGTGGTTGTCCTATCCCAGAGTCTCCTAATGGAAGTTGCTGTGACATTAGTGGAGGAAGTGAACCATTTAAGTTCAGCCCAAATGCAATAAGCAGATCTGGTGTTTACAACATCTCAAATTTTTGTGGAGACTGTGAACGTTGGGCTTATGGATACTGTGATGCTACTTCAGGGGGTGGAGGATGGTTAGTCATTCAGAGAAGAATTCAGAGATACTCTACTGACTTCCATAAAAAGTGGGTTGACTATGAAAATGGATTTGGTAATCTCAATCAAGAATTTTGGTACGGTCTTCATCCAATGCACTGCTTGACAAACACTGGAACATGGGAGCTACGCATTGATCTTACCTTTACTAATGGAACTAAGACTTACATGCAGTATAAACAATTCAGTGTTGGGTCTGTATACGATCAATATCGATTAAGTGTATCAGGATTTGTTGGTGTTACTCCAACTGACCCATTTATTTTGCACAAATTAAATGGGAAACCATTCAGTACAGTTGACAGATTGAATCATAGAGCTTGTGCACGTAATGCACATGGCAGTGACTCTCCAGGAGGATGGTGGTACAACCACTGCTTCTTCATTAACCTGAACTATAACTATGGCGGTGACCATGGGTTTATTTCATTTGATAGTGGTGGATCATGGCACTCTCCTAGCTTTATAGAAATGAAAGTACGCCCAGCTACTTGCAATATCTAATGGTAGCCATTTGCAAATTGTACTAGTTATGATTTCCCCTTTTTGGTTAAGTGTTAGAGACTACTTACTTGCTCTCAGCTGTAAATTAGTTACAATTGTAATGTATTTATTGTGATCATGAATAAAACAGTGTGTATGACAACCATAGTCTACAATTATCTTGTATACCTGTCACAGATAAATGTTAGTACATACAAAGTACAGTATATATCTCTCTTGAAAATTTTACACACATGCATGGATGTTGGATTTAGTGTATTTAGGAAATATGCACTTACTCCTTGCAAGTGTGCTCTTCCACTAATCAAGTACGTGGTCAAGCTTTGTGCTGATGGAGAACAAATTTGCTCAAATGTCTTCCCGTTATTATTTGTACCCTAACCTTATTGACATTGGTATTCATGTGATCTGGCATGACTGCAGAAATCCTATTATGTACTATTTCCTATTTTACTGAATGGGTGAAGTACCATACCTATATGCAGCAGATGGCTGTAATGCAGGCGTTTATGTCCTGGGCTCTATGAGGTAAAGAATGAACAATGTCACAGTAAAAGAGACGGAGCTGCCAGACGCTGCCATTAGGTTATTCATATACGGAGTTTGTTGTGTGATGAAAGCAGTTCTATTTGTTATAATTATATTTGTGGAAGTATACAATACATAATTAGTATGTGACACTGCACATGGATGTTGCTTTAACTAAAATTTCATTTGTTGCAGTGGTTATTGATTTGTTTACAGCTGGCAGATAGAAGTAACTTTTTTAAATTGCTCGCACTCTTGCGAGACGATGTTGCATTTGAGCGGTACCATATGTGTATGTTTGGGGTGTACAGTGCCATATACCTTGACTATTCTTCAGCCTACAGCTAGTCCTAATGTGACTGCTCTATTAGAGTAGTTTTGTTAAAGTGCTTAAAGTTTGTCTTAAATTTTACAGCTGTTGTGATATTCAATGCAGGATACAAACTTCTTATCCATTTAAACACCAAGTGCATGGTCCCAGGATAGGGCCAGGAAACTTGATTAATAGTTTCTCATCCCCACCCGAATCCCTTTTTACCTCACTGCCTCTAATTCATTATTGCTATTATCCATCACATGCACACGTATTTTGATGCTAAGAAGGCTGGCTATCATTTTATGGCACAACAAATGTCACTTGCATCTCAGAAACGATGATAAAACGTAAGTACTAGGTTTTAAAGGCTTTAGCTAACCTTTATAGTAAACAGACAGCTTGATTTCTTAATAAAACAAGTTCATGTTGTGAAGTTCATGTTGTGCTACTTCTAAAAATCAGATGCCATGAACCTAACTGGAAACTAAACTAATTTGTTGCTACATACACAATTGAATCAGTAATAATATAGTAATTTGTATTTCGTAAATAATGAAATATGTCATAATTCTGTAATTACGTTGCTAAGGTGTACGATGAACAAACTGCTTAACTCATTAATAATGCACATAAGTATCTTCTTAACTGTTTTATAGTTTATCTATAACATTTTCTATGTAAATTCTCTAAGCAAAGCCTCAAAGCTGCTCTTCATTTCCATTCACATATGTATGGACACGCCCCCATTTTCAACTCAAAGGAATTCATTATACTTGGTAGCCTAGGAGGCCAGCTGTGTTGTTTTTTGGCTGTTAGAACCCATTTCCACTAAGCACTACAAACTGTTACAGTACACTATCACAAGAGTAAATGATGATAAAGATTGCATGGCAATATATATGGTATAAAATGATTCCTTTTACAGTGTCCCAGAACAAATCATGAAGAACCATGAAGAACCATGAAGAACCATGAAGAACCATCTTTTACAGTGTTCCAAATAACCATCAAGTTAGAACAAACCTCATGGGATAAATGTACTTGGGTTTTCTACAGAGCTTTCTCACTTATGCACTACAAACATGGCTGCTCACCATAAGCCATCTGCCCGGATCACTGTACATCTGTGATGAAGTCACTCCCCTGTAATAAAACAGTAAATGCATGTGAGTAACAGTCTATTGACATGCAGTGCTTCACGTAAAAGAGATCACTAGTACACTGTATATTCCACACACTTTACACATTTTTCCATACTTGGTGGACGTACACATGGAATAATTGGCAACTTCCTTCAATATATCCAATGGGATTGTTCAAAAAATGTAGTGAAAGGATCATCAAAATAACTGCCAAAGTAATCTATGTGTACAGTAGGTATTTACACAATGCATGCACCAACAGTGTTATATACAACTTACCCAGACAAACATATGTACATGCATACATACAATATTGTCAATGGTGGGTGTTTGACTCACTGTACAATTTCATTAAACATGCGCCACACACATGTCCCTAGCACCACTCTACAACCTGCTAGACACCGGCCCTGTCAGCCAATCAGCAGCCATGCTTGAACATCCACTTGTTACAATTCACCCTCAGATTTCATACTTATCTTCCAATGTATCTACACATCTATATGTACGTATGACTGGCCATACATACAACAGCAGTGGTGTAGCTACCATTGAGGCAACCGAGGCAGCTGCCTCGGTAAAAAAATGTCCAACAACAGGCTGAGCAGGCCTGAGTTTTGGCACCCCGGATTTTCTACTCAAACGTTACTAGACAGCATTACTGTACCCCAGTAGCTTTACTGTCCAGCACCATGTCACCATAGGCTCCAGCCCACTTAGTACTACAGCCATAGATTCTATTTTGTGTGGCTTGAATTTGTAAAAGATCGAGATACTCTAATAGAGCAGTCATCGTAATATACTCTAATAGAGCATTCAATACAGATGATAGCCACTGTTCTCATTACACTGCTTACATTTATGTTAATTATCTTTGCATTATTTTTCAAAAGTTCCAATGAGTCAACTGCATGGCATTACATTGAGCTAATTGATCATGCATATCATGCATTAGCAGTTACAATCAAAAAAATAACCTCCACATGCCATTTCAAAGCATATATTTTCAAAATTTTCCTTGAGGGAGCATTCCCCAGACTCCTAGCTTGACATACTTAGCACATGCAGTTGAGCATCACATGAAAGAGGTAATTATCTCTGACTTAAACATCACACCAGATCAAAAAAAAGTAGTGTGCATGACTATGACCTCCGTTGCAGTCCATGGATGGCCTGACCGCTCAAAATATCTCTGGAGTAAGTTGTGTTGCAGGCAATTAAACTAGTCTAATAATTGAAGCTGTTAGCAGATTCGCAAATTAACCTGACAATTGACTACAAAATAGCTTTTAATCAGCAACTCAATAAACAGTGTCACACAGTGTACAGCTACTCAATTCTACTCTAAAGTATTAAAAGTTACAACTGCTTTTATACCTACAAAACCACAGAAAAGTTCTGTACAGGTCCAGAAACTTCTAGAAGCATGTGATTACAATTACAAAACTAATTCAAAACCTTAACTACATTATGTGGTAATTTACAGAGACAACCTGTCTGATTACATAGCTACACAGTAATACACACATGTATTATGTCATATTACAACACTCCCACCTAATCGACAGGTTACATACTTAAAAGTTCAGTTAGTCCCATAGCATCACGTAACATTGTAAAACGTCCTCTTGGTAATGGTTTTGTTAACAGATCTGCTATCATGTTCTCAGATGGACAAAAGCACAAGTTAATAGTTCCATTTTGCACAGCTTCACGGATATAGTGATAACGAATATCAATGTGCTTAGTTCGAGCATGTGCAACAGGATTCTTGGCAATTGAGATGGCACCTTGATTGTCTTCCATCAAAACGGTTGGTTTTTGTGAAGTAGACTTGAGATCAGTAATCAATAATTTCCTCAGCCATACAACTTCCTGGGTGGCAAAACTAAGAGCAACATATTCAGCTTCAGATGTAGATAATGCTACAATTGCTTTTTTTTTGCTCAACCAACTAACTGGACCTCCTCCCATCATGAAAATATTACCAGTTGTAGAATGACGATCGTCCAAGTCACCTGCCCAATCTGCAACCAATCAATTCTTCATCTTCTAATTTTTGATATCTAATTGCTAAATTCAAAGTTCCTTTAAGGTATCGCAATACTCTCTTGGCAGCTGTTAAGTGGGATTGATTTGGTGAGGAACTAAACTTTGCCACTACTACTCCCACTGCTTGAGCTATGTCTGGGCGAGTTGCTATCGCAGCATACAGCAAACTTCCAATGATTGATTGGTAGGTAACTGAATCAACTTTGTTGCTGACACCATCATCTTTCTTAAGTTGAACACTAACATCTGCAGGAGTAGAGACAACCTTTGCATTGGAGAGTGAATACTTCTCCAGCATATTCAGAATGTACTGCTTTTGGTGTATCCACAAACATTTCCTTTCTTCATCCTGCTCAATACTTATTCCCAGACAGTAATGTAATTTACCCAAATCTTTCATCTGAAAACGTGACTTCAGGGTTTCTTTGATCTGCTGCATTTCTTCTAATGTACTGGCCATTACAATCAGATCATCCACATAAACAGCAAGAATGACAATTGCATCAGTCATCTTGACATAGATACAAGGATCTGCCGTACTTTGTTTGAACTGAATTACTTCCATATATTCTTGAAATGCTTTGTTCCAGCACCTAGGCGATTGCTTGAGCCCATACAAGGACTTTTGCAGCTTACACACGAGAGTTTCCTTTCCAGGCTGAATGTAACCATTAGGTTGCTCCATGTATATTCCTTCTTCAAGGTTTCCATTCAAAAATGCTGTAACTACATCCATTTGATGGATCAGCAGGTCATTCTGTACTGCATAGGCTAACAATGCTCTGATTGAGGAAAATCTGACAACAGGAGAAAATGTCTCATCATAGTCAATACCGTACTTTTGAGCATAGCCTTTTGCTACCAGACGTGCCTTGAAACGTTCAATTTTGCCATCACTACAGTATTTGACCTTGAATACCCATTTACAACCAATTGGTTTACGGTCACTTGGTAGTTCCACAAGTTTCCATGTCTCATTCTTCATTAGTGATTCAAACTCAGAATCTGCAGCAGCTCTCCACTGATTGGCATGTTCTGTAGCTAAAGCCTCCTCTAATGATTTTGGCTCTTGAACCTGGTTGACATTGTATGCAACATGATGAACAAACTCATGCATCACTGTGTCTGCATATTCGTCTTGACCATACCTAACAGGAGGTCTTCTCTGTCGCTGTGGACGCTGCTGCTGTTCTACTACAGGTGTGTTAGCTTCTCCTTGGCTAACATCTACATCAAACGTGTCAGTAAGCTTCTCTTCAGCTTGACCAAAATCTGTCTCGTTAAAGACCACATCTCGTCTTACAATCACCTTCTGATTTTCATCAAAGAGTCTGTATCCCTTAGACTGTATGCTATACCCAACAAATCGCAGCTTCTCTGATTTCTTGTCAAGTTTCTTTCTCTGTGATTCAGGTTTGTGAGCATAAGCCATACACCCAAATACCCTCAAATTACTTACATCTGGCTTTCTTCCATACCACTTTTCATAAGGTGTTTTATCTTCTCTGATTGCTGCTGTTGGCATGCGGTTTCTGATGTATGCAGCTGTGGCTATTGCTTCTGCCCAGAAACTCTTGGGAAGCCCTGCATGTGACAGCATACTACGAGCAGACTCTACTAGGGTGCGATTCATTCTTTCTGCTATGCCATTTTGTTCAGGTGAATGAGGAACAGTAAACTCATGAAAAATTTCTCTTGATTTCAAATAATTCTCAAACTCTTTTGAAACGTATTCACCATCATTGTCAGTTCGTAGCCTTCTGATTCTCTGACCACTGCTAGTAGTGGTAGCTGTTTCAAACTCTTTGAACTTTTCAAACACTTCATACTTGTGTTTTATGAAATACACAGAACAACAACGTGAGTAATCATCAGTAAAGGTGACAAAATACTTTCTTCCCCCAATGGAATCTGTGGACATGGGACCACACACATCACTGTGTACCAATTGTAATTTCTCAGTTGATCTAATTTCTCCCACTGGCTGAAAAGACTGACGGTGTATTTTTCCTTCGACACACCCTTCACAAAAAGATAACTCTTCCATTTTTGAAACATTAATACCACTCACAAGTTGCTTGTTCACAGTCAGTGAAAGACGTTGTTTTCCAGGGTGTCCTAATCTCTGATGCCATAAATCAATCACACGACTTTTCTCAAATGCCACTGACATACTCTCTGAAGGAACCAGTTCGCAATCAAGATGATATAATTTGTCTACTAGCGAGCCCATGCCACAAACATCCCCAGCTCTATTGTAAATCCAGCATTTGTCATCAATAAACTTCACTGATTTGCCCTTTGATGCTGCTGCTCTCACTGAAAAGAGGTTGCACGCAAGATTTGGAACATATAACACTTTGTGGATCACAAACTCTTTGGATTCACCTTTTGCTAGCTGCATTCTAATATAGACATTTTCCACTCCAATTGCATCAACTGTGTGGCCATCTCCTAGGCCAACCTTTTCAGGTTTCTTAAATTCACGGAAGTTAGCCAGTGTCTTCTTATTTGATGTCATGTGACTAGAGGCACCTGAATCTACCAGCCACTTGTCTACCTGAGGTAATCCCTTTGAACCAGCTGATGTACATGTAGCAAACGCACTTTCGTGTGGATGGTCATCAAGTTTGACTTCAGGAGGTTCCCCAACTACAGTTTTTGCTTTGTGCTCTGAGTTGTTTCTCTGCTTTCTTTTGGGACAGTCTCGACGAAAGTGTCCTGCTTGTCCACAGTGGTAGCACCTCAAATTCTGTGGCTTGACTGTCTTCTTGAATTTACCGATTAATGCAGAGTCACCCTGCTCTTCACTGTTGTTCTGCCCTTTCATCTTCAGCTCTTCGTGTATTAATGCCTGCTGGACGAAATCTAACTTGATGTCGTCTACTCGAGCTTCAAGGGCTGTTACGAGAGTAGAATAGCTCTGGGGCAAACTACCTAACAAGGTAACTACCTGATCTTCCTCAGTAATGGGAGCACCAATTGCTGCCAGCTTGTCAGTAAGCTCTTTCATATGCTTCAGGTGGGATTCCATCGAGGTACCCTCCTTCATTTCAGTTCGAAAGTATCGCTTCTTCAAAAACAGTTTATTTGCTAGGGTATCTCGCTCGAAATGCTTTTTCAAAACATCCCACGCATTTTTAGGTTGCTCACATGATGTGATCAGGTACAACTGTGACGTACTGACAGCTAAAACTATTGTGGAAAATGCTCTCTGAGATTTTTTACGAAATTCAGCCTGTGCCTGAGCATTTGCATCCTCAGCTAGTACCTCAGTACCATCCACATGCCCCCAGAGCCCCTTCGCGAGTAGCAAGTGACGCATTTGAAATTTCCATGTAGTCCAGTTTGAGCTGTCAAGTTTCTCAATTGACCACTTTTCATCTATCGCTGATCCTGCCATTTCCAGCCTATTTATCAGCTGATACAGCACTCGATACCAATGAAATTAAACCAGTTACGTATGCCAGTAACTCCTGTCGATTACTTAAAGCTCAAACACTTAGCTACAATACTCAGTTGATATAAAAGTTTAACCACTTCGCTCTTCCAATGTCAGATCAGTTAACAACTCCAGGTGTCTGGGCCCATAACCTGTTAGCAGATTCGCAAATTAACCTGACAATTGACTACAAAATAGCTTTTAATCAGCAACTCAATAAACAGTGTCACACAGTGTACAGCTACTCAATTCTACTCTAAAGTATTAAAAGTTACAACTGCTTTTATACCTACAAAACCACAGAAAAGTTCTGTACAGGTCCAGAAACTTCTAGAAGCATGTGATTACAATTACAAAACTAATTCAAAACCTTAACTACATTATGTGGTAATTTACAGAGACAACCTGTCTGATTACATAGCTACACAGTAATACACACATGTATTATGTCATATTACAACAGAAGCATGGTATACTGTAGCATTAACTAGCTATACTGGAGCATTGTTTATGACATGTAGAAAAACACTGATCCTCTATCCAACCAGATAGTCAACCTGCAAATGCTGCACCACCCATACTTGAAAGTATTTGTGAATCAGTTGAGTCAGAAGCAGACCCTCTCAATTTGGTCAATGTGTATAGCTAAACTTTGCCTCGGTAAAAAATTTTTCCTGGCTACGCCACTGAACAGTGACTTGAGAACAGTTGTGAAATAAAGTGTGATAAAGGGTGTTTACAATACAGAGCCAGGTAAGAACAGAAAAAAGGAAAGAAAACAACAGAGGAATTGTTTATTGTAACTGAAAGGTCAACATTAACAATCACTGACCCATTCTGGCCAATCGTAGAAGAGTCCTGACTAGTACTGTTTGTTGTAGTCCGTGATCCCAGTAGAGAAGGGTGTAGTTCATATCCACCATTGCTATCTTCATCACTAGATTCATCATCGACAATGTCCTTTTACTTGATTGTTCTAATTGTTACATACCATCATTATTGTTAGGTTTGGTTCAGGCTGTATGACAGGTTTGGGGGTGTAGTTGCCATTGGTGACAACTCGTAGCAAGTGCTTGTAGTAGGGGTGTAGCCGGTCGTTGATGTCCATGAAGGCGAAGTAGGGATTGTTCTTCTGGTTGATTTTAATCCTGATCTCCATCTGTGTGCCCTGCTGACTGATGAATAATGCAGTCCTCTCAATAATTGAATGAAGTTTATTAGTGGTTGGCTGTGGACAACAAAATGAAAAAATTAACTGATCCAATCCATAATGTGCACACATGGATAAAACACTGGGTAGTTTTAGCAAAACACAAAGCCTCTAGAAGATGTAAGGTATAATTGTGTTGCAATGTCTGCCAGCCAACCTGGTACATAGACACACAAATAATACACATTCATAGTACCTTGTTATTCTATTGACCTTTTAAAATGTAAGCACAGTGGAACCTGTCTTGGCAGCCATGTGTACAGAAAAGCCAAGCTCTCAGAATCCTCAATTGACAAAGTATGCACTTATACAACCAACACACACACACACTCAGGGCTCAACCCAGAATATTAACCTAGAGGGGGTGAAGTAAGTCGCTTCGGATTCTAGGGGGGTCTGGGGGCATGCTCCCCCAGGAAAATTTTGAAAATTTAGGTGTAAATATACTCAATTTTGGTGAAATTTTACTGTGATGCCATTGAATATTGACCATTGGATTATACAACTTTGGGATCAATTAAACCTTTCCATTTCTCAAGGCTTTAGGTATAAACCTAGGGGGGGCAATAGCTAACCCAGAGGGGGCCTGTGCCCCCCCCCGGCCCCCCCCTAGATTAACCCCTGACACTACTAACTTGTCAGTTGTCACAGTTTCAATACCAGCTGGAAGGTTTAGTCCAACTGGAACAGTGTAGACATCCTCATCATCAGGACGATCCACTATCACCGAACTCAGTGGGGGAGGGGCTGGGGGCTGCAACTTACTTCTTGCTGAGGGTTGTTCAGTACCTGCAGCAGTAGGAATATGATAAGTACAATGTGACAGGTACGTATGGTAATAACAGCCGCTACAAGGTGTTCCACTGTATTTTTAAAGTGTATATAATAGTTACACTACTTAGTGCATCTACCACTACACATGTACACACCTGTGCTGTCTGAATACTGGAAACTGACAGCAGAGTAGCCTTCTTGCTTTGACTCATACATCCTCTCCCTCTGTATAGTAAAAACACACACATTACCACCAATATCAAGTGTGTATGGTGAAAACCCAGCAGTGGCGTAGCCAGACTTTTCGCCATGCCTGGGCAATGGGTGGGCAAGCCATTTCCCATGCAACACACGTACACATGCCCATCTTCATATGCAGTGGCGGATCCAGGATGGGGCATTTGGGGCAAATGCCCCCCCCCCCCCCCTTCAAGAAATTGCATACAAGATCGATATACTCTAATAGAGCAGTCAATTACTCTAATAAAGCAGTCAATTACTCTAATAAAGCAGTCACAATGTTCATGAGGCAGTGTAGCTTACCTATGAAGCTACAAATAGGATTTTATTTTACATAACAGACGTGATATAGTAGGTAAGGATAACTAACTATTATTGTTGTGACCTTTTTTTTTTTTTTTTTTTTGGTCTTCAACTGGTTTTCAGCAAATTTTTTTGGTCTTCAACTGTTTTTCAGAAAGGTGCCCCCCCTCTTTCGAAACTCTGGATCCGCCCCTGATATGGACATCAATATAACATTTTTAAAATGCATTATGTATCATCCTACACTACTGTATGCAAGATGACTAATATCAACCTAATAGAAGCGAACGGCTAGCTAGCTATTGGCCTTCTAACATATTACATACATCTAGCTACATGTGTCTTAATACCAGACCACAAAGATTCTTGAATTAAAGCACGAGGCGCTCTATCACGTGATGACTATGCTCTGCCACTACAGTTGTTAGCCTAGAAAAGTGGAAACAAAAAGAAAAGAATTGCTGACTGAACAAGTACTCCATACCGTTTCAACTGAGCAGTATCCACACGGATAGATGGGTGCTAATTTCACAAATACCTCTAGATTGCTTTGCCTCCCGAGTTTTGACCACACCAATAGCTACCGTGATCACTTAATCCAAATGTAAACCGTCCAGTCCACTATAGTGAAACCAATTCTTTGTCCTTCACTCCTTGGCACAATGCTGCGCGGTTTATTGTAATCACGTGATCTTGCTTCTATTTATTGCCTCCTATTTGTGTACAATCAAGTTACTCGTAGGGAAAATCCCTTGGATAACCCCATCTCTGTTTAGCCAAAAAGAAGGAAACCATCGGCGAAAATGGCTCGGTGAGTGTTGTATAAGTTGTGCAGTGACTAGTTAAGTAACTTTAGCAAAATCTCGAGCTATCCAGCCCACGTCTTTATAATTACTCTAGGAGCTGATGGTGGGGCAAAGAAGTCTGATGCCCGGGCAATGCCCTGGCTTGCCCGGGTTTGGCTACGCCACTGAAACCCAGCAATAGTCCCTAAAAGCACTTGATAAACAATTTGTCAAGCACTTTCTTTCTGATATTCATTCAATGACATGCCCTATTGGTTATATAGTGGAATGTTATAACCATATATGAACATATGTAAGTATGAACAATTTCACCTCCTACTATACCAAATTCTGATGCAATACCTTGATCATGTATTCAGCTAAATACATGGCCAGGAAAGGGAAAACACAAAAGAACAATTGTAAGGAGACTATTTCACAACCAATGTAGCACAAAACATGATTGCATGCTATTAGCATACATATTCCTTATTCCCACCTTTCCTATTGTCTTCTTCCCTCAGGTTTTCGCTCAATGCCATGTAACGCTCACAATCCAACATCTCAAATTCTTCCTCTTCTGCCGTCCAGCGATGAGGAAGGTTGGGCTTCAGTCCAAACTGGCCCTTATCATAAAGGTGTCCTCTACAATCATATCTGTGGTGTGGGTAATAATAAGAGTCAATCCACTATTACTAATTGTTGGTAATAATAAGCAAGACTATTCTAGTTCACTTAGTGGCTACTAATTCTAGGAGAGCTACCTGTTGTGGCCACTGCAATGATGTGGTCATATTATCAAGGTGGTCGCTAAGTGAGATTTTACTGGCATAGTAAATATACATCAGTACTGACGTTGGCCACATGAAACAACCACAAGTAATAATCCTATCTAAACTGTGTGGTATGACACAACAATATCATGCAAAGTCAATAGCGGACTTGCATGATTACATCATGCGTGAGGGTACACGCCCATTTATGCTATCACGTAAAATAAATTCTGTATGAAATGTATTGAAATTTGTCACAGGTGTGCGCTTCAGGAGCCACTACAGCTACATTCTACTATATATTTCTATGAAATGTTGTGTGGTTGAAGCCAAATCATAAAGCTATCTTACTGTGAAAACCACTCATTAATACCTCTTACAGAACTGGACTTATGGAAGCTGCTAATGGGACAAAATCTGCTGCAGCTAGGCCTGCGCCTATTATGCCGGCATAATTTAAAGAATAATGGGTGCTTAACTTTTCAGGAATAATTCTAGAATAATCGGAAGTTATTGGGAATAATACGAGAATAATCGGGTTTAAAAAAATGGCCGACTTGGTTGGAGATATTCTTAATGACCACAGTGGAAGTAGTGGTATAGATTCTGATGATTGTGATTCACACGGAGCGATTCCAGAGTATATAATGGATGAGACTGACACTTTAGAGTATCCTGCAACGCCGAAAAGTACCACCTCAACAGTCTCTACCAGTACTCGACTAGTGTGCCATCAACAACAGATACTTCAGGATCATCAAATACTGTGAATAGTTTTCTTAGTATCCTACATAGGCCGACTTCATCTGAGCTGTCACGAAAACGGAAAGTAGATCGAAACCCACCTCCTAAAGGAAAGAAGCGTTCGCGAGGGACGGCTTCTACAAATGATCCAAAATCCGTCACGCCCTCTCAGCGTGTTAGGCAGTACAAAGGTGAAAACCTATCTGTTTCAAACAAAAAGTTGTTCTGTCTTGGTTGTCGGGAAGAGCTTTCAGTGAAAAGCTCCATGATCAATAATCACATTAAAAGTACAAAACATACCACAGGTAAAAAGAGGCTGGAAAACCAAAGAAAGGATGAACTAGAAATAGTGGAGTTATTACGATCACAGGATGCTTTGGAACATCCCAAGGGTGAGTCTCTCCCGGACCACCAAAGAGTTTATCGAATTAAAGTAGTACGTACCTTCCTTTCAGCTGGAATAGCTCTTAACAAAATACCTGAATTCAGAGATTTAGTAGAGGAGCATGCATTCTGTTTGACTGATAGAAGACGAATGTCTGACCTAGTGCCATTTATTCTGGATCAAGAAAAGGAGAGATTGAAGAAATGAGATTGCTGGTAAACCATTGTCTGTTGTTTTTGATGGAACAAGCAGGCTAGGGGAGGTTTTCGCAGTTGTTATTTGCTTCATTGACTCAGGGTGGTGCATTCAACAAAAATTAGTTAGACTAAAAATGCTAGCCAAGAGCCTTAGTGGTGATGAAATTGCCCGTGAGTTGATTAATACATTGTCTGTTGATTATGGTGTCAAGTCTGAAAATGTTATTGCCATCATGCATGATTGTGCATCGGCTAATAAAGCCGCAATGCGCACACTGCAAGTCCTTTATCCTGCTGTCTTGGGAATTGGCTGTTTTTCTCATACTTTGAATCGGGTGGGAGAAAGGTTTAATGTCCCTCATGTCAATGATTTCACGACTTATTGGGTAAGCTTATTTTCGCATAGCTTTAAGGCTCAAGCAATTTGGAAACAGCAAACGGGTCGTACAATTTGTGGCTTTAGCGCTACTCGTTGGTGGAGCAAATGGGAGGTTATGAACCAGATATTGGAGCTCTTTGGAGATATTGAACCTTTTCTTAAAGTCCCAGAAGATTTTTCAGGCAACACTAGAACTAAATTACTCGAATATTTTGCTACACCTCGTATACAGCATAACCTCAAGGTAGAATTAGCTGCTGTCATTGATGCAGGTAAACCTTTCGTACAAGCTACGTACAAGTTGGAAGGTGATGGCCCTGTAGCAGTTGAATGCTATGAAATTATTAGTTCCTTAAGTGTTTCTGTTAGAATGGAAAATTATCCAAATGTGCAAGCTATTGCAAAGTCTATTGCTAGTGGCAAAGCAGATGTACAGCAGAGGTGGATGAGATATGCTAAATCATGTATCAAGCCTGCCTTAGACTATTACAAAGAACACTTAAACGCAGATCTAATGAGTATTCCAATGAAAGCATTCAAGGCAGCTCGATTGTTTTCACCACTTATTCTCCAAAAAACAAAGCCTGAATGCACCGCATTAACAGATTTGTTGGCTTTTCCATTTATAACCAAGTCAACTCTAGCAGCACTAAAAGAAGAATTCCCCAGGTATGCAGCGATTGTAGAAGATGTTTCAAATGAACATACTGTTTTAGATTTTTGGAGAAACAATTCAAAATCATTGCCAAAGTGGGCAGAGGCTGCAATCAAGGGTTTGCTATGTCAACCGTCTTCTGCAGCTGCTGAACGAGTATTTTCTATTATGAAACATTCGTTTGGAGACCAACAACTTAGCAGTTTGGAAGATTATTTGGAAGCTTCAATAATATTGCAGTACAATAAAGTTAACAATGTTTAACTATTCATACATGTATACATGGATAGACAATGTACATGTAATGCAACAAAATTATGCTGTGTACAATGTATTAAACTCTTTGCTTGATTTATTTCTTCCGTG
The DNA here is from genome assembly GCF_963678975.1 of Dysidea avara. Taxonomy (NCBI): domain Eukaryota; kingdom Metazoa; phylum Porifera; class Demospongiae; order Dictyoceratida; family Dysideidae; genus Dysidea; species Dysidea avara. The sequence goes on along the minus strand of NC_089286.1, from coordinate 9,073,359 downwards.
ATAGTTGAAATACCTAAAACATTATATACGTAATTATACTTAATTATAAACAGCAAGAATAACTTAAGAATAATAGGCCTGATGTTTGGGAATAATGGGTAATAATTTTGAGAAATTCTTGAAAGAATAATAGGCAAATTTTTAAGCATAATAGGCTCAGGCCTATCTGCGGCCACAGAAGAAACTCGATCAGTTCATAAACCAAAACCTAGGGGCAGATATATGTGCTGTGTTCCTGGCTGCTACTCGAATTCTATGAAGGATACAACGCTTTCTTTCCATAAGATTCCTAAAGATGAACCGTACAGAACGAAGTGGATCAATGGTATAAAGAGGAAAGGGTTTACTCCAGGTGAGCACCACTGTGTGTGCTCTGCACACTTTAGAAATGGAAGAAAATGGGTATGACTGATGTTCCAGTGTTATTTCCTTTACTACCCACACCTTCTTTTAGAAAACCACCCACAGCATGACAAGCTCCAGCCAAAAAGCATAAAGCAAGCTCCCAGTCAATAGCCACAAGTTATAGTAGTAGTACCTCAACACTGGCAGATTCTGACACCACTGAAACCTTGACATCTGAATCCATTACTGAAGAGCTTCAACAAGAGATAGCTGACCTTAAGATAAAGGTTGAAGCCCTAACAGCTGAGAAGTTTTATTTGCAACGTTTCACTGGTAGTGATAATGATATACGGTTTTATACAGGATTTTCTTCATACGCTATTCTCTGTACTTTTTATGAATTTTTGGGCCCGGCAGTAACTCAAATTAAATTATTGGGGATCTGATTTCAAAAGTGACCGACCAGTTGGAACAGATAAATGTAGTCCAAGCCGAAAAGTCCAGGCTACTGATGAATTTATTGTTCTGTACCGACTTTGTTGCAATCCATTAGAGAAGGACATTGGTGATAGATTTAATTTACATCCAAGCACTGTTTCTCGTATTGTAATAACCTTTCTTTATTTCAAACTGTTCAAAGCAGTTGCCAATATGGGCCACTAAACAGACAGTGAATGACACAATGTCAGCTTGTTGTAAAGCTCATTATCCACAAACACAAGTTATTATTGATTGCACTGAGATTTTTATACAGATGCCTTCATCATTTAGAGCTCAATCTCAAATGTACACTCAATACAAAAGTCATACACAGCTAAAGGTTTAGTGGGCATATCTCCAAGTGGAATGGTTACATTTGTATCATATTTATATGGTGGACACGTATCAGACAAGGCCATAACCCAAAGCTGTGGGTTAATTGAGCTTCTCGAGGGAGGTGATGTTACAATGGCAGATAGAGGCTTTGATGTGCAGGATTTGCTAGTAGAAGAGAGTCATTTCACCATTTTTAAGGGATAGAGAACAGCTAACGATTGAAGAAGAAACAGAAACAAGGCATATTGCCTCAGTGCGGATACATGTTGAAAGGGCCATAGAACGAATTAAAAATTTTTGGATTCTTCAGGGTGTTATCCCCTTGTCGTTACATAATCAGTTGGACCAAATTTGGTTTATTTGTTGTATATCGACAAATTTCTTATCTCAGCTGGTCACTGTGAGAATGTAGCTACACTGGTTTCTTTGCATGTTAGTCTGGTGGTTCAAGTATTATATTTTGTGGTAATGTAAGGTATGTGGGTGGGTTGGGCACAAAATTAGAGTACCAGCAATAAGTTTGTGTACCTACATGCCTAATCATTTATATGATGAACTGTTGATATTAACCGATAATACTCTGAATATGACAATGGACTTTACATCGTATGCAACTTTTTCTCCAATATAGGTATCAGTTCCCATAGAAGTCCTTCAGTTTTGGTCACATTGTCATCCAGTGAGATTCATCAAAACTGATACGTTCAACTGACACTTTCTTGTTTGCATATATTACAAAGTCACACCACTTTCTGGAGCTAATGGCCATCTGCCCTTGAATCTGATAAAAATAATTGTGGTTCCTTTTGAGTGTAATGGTGTCACCTGCCAGAGTTCACAACAGAAGTCTCTGTTTGCTGCAGCTTCACAAGGGTCTATATCATGGTATTTGTAGGAGCATTATATTTCTAATATGCCATTTGGATCAGTGTTGCTAGAGTCTGTCAGCAACCCATCTGGAGACGCACCCAAATAGGGAAAGCTTGGATTGATTATAAGACCTGTTTGACCAACTGTAATGATTTTATTTAGCATTGCCATATGCTGAATGTAAGTTTCTATAGCCAGTGGCTCCTTGTCTTTTTCCCAAGCACATGCCAATGGGATAAATTGTTTTTTTTACATTGACTGATAATGGTAGTTGCTAATTTATTACCAGATGTTGTTTGCCGCATTTTACAGACTCGGCCAAAGTAGGAGGCTGTTATTCTACACTGACGTTCCTTATACCATGCTGAAGATTTTGATTGCTCTTTCGTTTCTACCTGAATCCTTTCAGCTTCTAATTGGTTCACACTAACATAAGCAAACACTGCTTCCTCAGTGCTTAACAGTTTCCTCTGTGCTTGCACTGTTTGTTTCAGGATTCATTTCTTCATCAATATAACTCTCCAATAGATCCTGTTCAACGTTGTTTGGTGCCATGCTGCTGTGTACTGTACTGTCATCTTTGACATCGTTACTTCTGTTGTCTTCTGTATGAGTACTGTGCTTTGGATTAGATGTTGATGAGGTGGATGAACAAGCTTCTCTTTCAACAAGTGGTATGCAGTCATTGCCCCTTAAAACTTTAGGAAATGGAGGATTATCTGTATGGGATTCAAGGCTTGTGCACAAAGCACGGATTTGACCTTCTGACACAGCTTGAAGTGATGTTGGACAAACATGGTATTCCTTACGTTTACTGGATCTGGTATATTCTTAGCTTTACGTTTACCGTATACATGATGCACAATTAATATGTCTGAGAATAAAATTGGACCGTCTGTAGAGTTTTTGGCTATATTCCATTGTTGAGGCTTATCTGTACAGGTTTTATGATCTGGAATCACTTGGAGCTGACGTTCAGAATAGTCTAACACACAGTACAACAGAGCTGCAACACGTTTGCAACAACCTCCACCTCTTGCCTTACATTTACAATGTGCACCACATACTGCACCATTTGATCTATATAAACAAATCAATGTAGAACGGTGTACTGATGTTTTGAAAGAAGCTTGCACCAGTGCACTAAAAAAGCATACATTTTGATCAATATTTCCTGGATTAAATTTTATTCTTTTGACATGGTCATCTTGGAAAAGTCTATATCCTGCCTCTTTGTGTTTCATAGCTCCTGTAGTCTTATATGTTTTCTTAGCTGATGACTTCTGGTTAGCTGCAACAGTTTTGGAGTTAGACACCAAGTGTGCAAACAAGTGATCATATGAAAATTGTGGTAGACTGTCTAAATTCTTATTCCAACCATCAGTTGGCAATTCCCAACTTGTCAACAACAGTTGTTGGTCAGTCTTAGCTCCAACATGCTGCCGGCCTCCATTAGGATCCACTAAACGAGTGGCTATACCAGTCATGTACTCTACACAAAAAGTAACAAACAAATCTACAACTGAATGACTCATCAACACTAATCATAATGTATTAAATGGATGGAGTTGTAATTTTAGTACTTAGGTATATAAGTAGAAGTAAAAACAGAAACTGGACAATTTAATGTACGTGTGGACACTGAATTATTTACCTCTTAACAAGGTCAGCTTTTCATCCTGAGAGCTTAGCTCCTCTACACTTCCACCAACACTTAAGCTCCTGCACATGAAGCTCGCTGGGATCCTGACCAGATAGAGAGGCACCTGGTATATCGTCCTCTGTTAGCTCTATGGGAGTGGATTGTAGGAATGGCCTAGTTAACAGGTATCCGTGTACCGATAGTTGATACAGTGACTACAGGGTCTGTCCCATTAGCAGCTTCCATAAGTCCGTTCTGTAAGAGGTATTAATGAGCGGTTTTCACAGTAAGATAGCTTTATGATTTGGCTTCAACCACACGAAATTTCATAGAAATATACGTTAGAATGTAGCCGTAGTGGCTCCTGAAGCAAGCGCCTGTGACAAACTTCAGTACATTTCATACAGAATTTATTTTACATGATACCATAAATGGGCATGTACCCTCATGCATGACATAATCATGCAAGTCCGCTATTCATTTACAAACAACTTATCAAGGCCCATCCCTTCTCCACCATACATCATGTCTCGTACACTATATCTCTGTACATTGTTGTGTTACAGACATGTCCACCCTCCAGTGACAACACAATAGCATACCTGTCTATCATCAGAGAATGATCTCCCATCCATGGGATTAAGTACACGTCTGCTAATGCCTTCGCATTGTCCTGGTACAGCTTACACGCGAACCCAAACACTAACAGATCGTCTCTGACTTCTTTATACGGAGGTCTACCATCTCTACTCTGTGCCAGTGGGGTGAGCCAAACTACATTTTTATATTGGACGTTCAGAAGTGTGTACGAACTGAAAAAGAAACATTCACAAATGCGCGCTTATTATGTATACAATAGTCACTTACTTTATCACTTATAAAGAAAACCCTCGAGAAAAACCTTCATATTTCTGTATTCTAATATTTTAGTTCAAGACCTCGTGGTCTCCTCTCACGATTGTCATGACAATGCTAATAAATAATGGAAATGTCCACCGTTGTGGAACCAGACTTAGGAAAACCTGAGGATGGAGAAATCCAGGTGACTTATATTGGAGTGCTGTTTGGTATAGTTGTATGTTGTGTGTAATTTTTGTGGGGAAGTGCCCTGTACAGGCTTATGCCTTTTGTGTGACCCTGTCATTGACACAAATTGATAATAAATAAATAAACTACTAAACTTAATGACATGCACATCATCAGTCTAGGTGGTGTGCATTTATACGAATTACCGATGTTTATTCATAGGAAGCCACGACAGCCCTGCAGGGCGAAATCACCACCTCGTTGGCTCAGAATTCATCAGATAGTATTACTGAAAATGCGACAGCTGGTGTAGCGACAGAGGAAGACCCTTCACAAGATCAAATCGAGGCAGGGTCTGAACATAGTGACACTGGATGGGAGACTGACCTGGAAATTGAAGGTGTGTCTGTGTGGTGTGTGTGTGTGCGTGCGCGCGCGCGCGTGCACTGAATACAGTACCTGTGTGTAGTGTAGTATCACTATGGGTACGTCTGTTTGAAGTTTGTGTATGCATCACTGAGCTTATTCACTTCAGAGGAGAAAGAATTTGATGTTTCTGGGAAGAAGATATACCTCAAGACTTGTGAGACAATGGGCATCATTCCAGCCTCCTACTTTGTACGTAGCATACAAGAGACAGATATCTTAATGCTACACCATGGGATTGGCAGTAAGGGTGCTAAAGCTATTGCTGTTGCTTTAGTGGTAAGATTTATTTAATGTACTATTATTTAGAGTATAGTAGTATGATAGTACTATCATTCCATAAAAAGTTGTCATGAGCAGAATAGCCGTTCTTGTTGAAAAGGGAGAGTAACTGATGATTTATGTTGTAAAGCATTTCTAATCATGCAATTTGCATATATTGTTTATTACATCAGTTGCTGTTGCAATATCTGTGTCAAACACATGGTCCTGTTCTGACCTGCAAGGCTATTGGCTGTGTGACACACAGTATGGCACTTAATTACTTGGTGCATAGCAATACATGTCATACAAGATTTCTATAGCATTTTAAAAATATGCATCAATAAACTTATCAGGTCTGCTTTCTGCGTTATTTCTGACAACAATTACAGTGTTACTTACATGTACATCAAGTGTCATTGTATCTTACCTTCTGGCTATAATGACACAATGGGTCTGCTGCATGACAATACTGTATCTTGGTCTGTAGTACTGATGCATGGCCTATTTTAATTTGGCCAAATAGCCAGATTATGCTGGCCATCAAACTACATAAAAAACCCTGTGTGTATAAGCAGCTGTGTAGTCTTTTGGTACACACATCTATTTCCACGTTGGCTAATGTAGTATCAACATGACCTCTAATACTCAGTTGCATAATTATATAAACAATCTTCTCATTTACAACAAAAATGTGATGCAAATGTCAAGCTATGTACGTTCATCAATTACAATGGTAAAAACACAAATTTATTTATAATGTACAATAACTCAAAGTTCTGTGTAGACCAATAATCAATGTCATGTAGGAGCTTTTTCGTTAATTAAATTTTTTCCAAGGGTATTTCCTGATTCTAATTTTTTATTAAAATATTGGTCGATGCTTTCGCATGCACAGTAGCCTCCAACTCCTACTAAAACAATGGGAACCAAATAGATATTGCAACCAGCATAAACACACATAGCAAGGGTACCCACAATACTAGCTAGTTTACCAATAAATGGCCCATTTTTGAAATACCAGATTCTATTTTCTAATTTTTTACAGTATTCATTAAATTTTTTTTGTAATTTTGGTAATGATCGACTAACTTCATTATCCATTTGATTGACCATGTCAGCCAAATATTTCATAAATGCATGGCAGACAGCAATTTCTTCAGCATTGAACCATGAAGACAGTGCATCATCTATAATGTCGACAATGATTTGCAGGTATGTTAGCAGTGTCCTTATAGCATCGTTCACTTCTGTTTTTGAGGACTGTGGGCCTAAATTATTTTTAATAGCTTGTAGCTCCATGATGCATTTATTTAATCTCTGTTCAAGTGGTCTTTGGTATGCTTGTTTGATCATTTCAATAATGGCATGGCAAAGCAGTTGCACACCACTGAATGAGTCCTGAAGGGCTTCTACAGCCTTGTTATAGATAGCCTCGGTTTCTTCCTGGAGTTTGCATCTTGTAGTTGACTGTAGTACCGACCTGTAGCGATCTGGATTGGTTTGGTCTGGAAGTTGCAACGTGTAGTCATCAATTAGCATCTGCGCTATTTTTTGGTACTGGGGGCACATCTTTAAAACTTCGCAGAACCGTACAAAGAAATCTTCTGGGCACTGCCTGGTGATCATTTGAGCAACCAATTGATCAAAAGAGTCGTATGTGTTTTCATCTTTGAGCAATTTGAATGTAACAAGGAGCCTTTTAACAGCATTATAATCCACAGCAGCTAATTCTTGTTCACAATTTTTAAGAGCTTTGATATGAGCAGGCAACTCAGTGCTCCCCTATGTGAAGGTAAACATTATTCTGTACATGTCTACATACAACCAGCTTACGTCAAGTACAAATGCCATATCACAATTCAGTCACTATAATATGCTGCTAAACTCCTTTGTGAATGCTTCAATGACAATCCTATTACAGCTTTTATATGCTATGCCATGACATCATATATTTTATAGGGCCATATATAGTACAAGCTTATTTTCAGTAACAGTATAAATTGCAAATGTGGGTTGATTTAATTGACAGGAGTTATAGTTTGTGGTTTCATTAAGAGCTATAACTCTTGGTTTCGTTAATCAGTTGGTATGTATATACATGTAGGTATTAACCATGGAGCATTGAAATCACAAAATTACGTACAAGGGTGATTGTTTTAGATGGGTTCTACTGTAGACAAGTTTGTAAATGGAACCGGTACAAAAAAAACCAACTTGCTATAAAAAAAAGAATGCATCAACAATCCACCAAATTAAATTCTTAACTGATTTACAGTACACACATTTGTAGTTTATTGTGAGGACCTGTACAGACCACAACTAGTCATAGGATTTAATGTGTTCATAACACCATATACAGTGGAACCTCTCTTAAAGGACCCTCCAAGACTCTGTATATTTAACTTCACTATAGAGGTCAGTTTCTGAAGTCCTTACAGACCTCTACCAAAATGATTTTACCTCTGAAAAAGGATCATGACAGTAAAATTCTGTCAAAATCAGCGCTATGGAGGTTCCAATGTGCATAAGTGTGAATAAGTGGTTATCTGAAAATTTATGTTGAAGGTGCATATTATAAGCAGTTATGAAATTATTTGCAGGCTCTAGGTTTCTTTGTTATGTGGTTACATATGTTTGCTAGCAGGGGATTCCTTACTGGACATATTGGTTATTTGTATAATAATAATAAATTTCATGCATTCATTTGGGAATTACCATAAAATTCCCTGGTCCTGCCCCATTACACCATAGATCTATATATGATTACACAAAATATCACCTGATCAATAATGCAAAACCTCAACTTCTCTTCTATGTTATGTCAGAGAAGTAGTGTGATTATGCAACCAAACATAATCCCAAGTATCTCATATTGGGTGTGCTTTTTGTTCTTAGTTTATCCACCATAATATCTTCCTACCTATGTTCTAGTCCAATACAACAATTACTACGCTTAATTTGGCTGATAATGGGATAGGTACAGAAGGAGTGGTAGCCATTGCTGATATGCTCAAGGATAACTGCTACATTACTAAACTGGTAAACCAAACCCCACAATCAGCCCTTTACTATCTTAACACACACAGGACATATCAGATAATGCTATTGGTGCAGCAGGGGCCTATGCCATCTCTGAGATGCTCAAGTATAATACAACCATCACTGAGTACTTCCTACAAAGCAACAACTTCGTGATAAGGCAGCAGAAATAATTGCTGAAATAATTAAAGCCTGTTGCTGTGTACATTGAGGTACATTATTATAATTATTGTGGTCTTGTATTATTCACTTGACCTCAGTTATAATGAACTAGGAGATGCTGCAGGAGTTATCATTGGTCCTGCAATAGGTTAGTGTGTACTGGGATAAGATTGTAAACTGGAGATTAGTGTTCATGTATATGTAAAGTATGTGTTTTACACTTCTGAAGAATAGCTTGTTACTTCAGATAATGGACACTTGTATTATAGCCCTCTTATGCAGCAACACAATATGTATGTGTACCTTCCCATCATCTGTATGAAGGCCAAATAAGGAAGCATATTAGTAGAGCATCCACTATATTTGCACTGTAGTTTATCACTGAGGCAGTCACTAATTGTTAACCTGTGTCACCTCTACAGCTGACAATGAAGCATTACGAGTACTAGATCTCAGCTGGAACCACATACGAAGGAAGGGTGCTGTAGCAGTGGTCTCTAGTCTGAAGGTGACTTAATTCTTACATAGGTTGGGTAGATTTGTATGTATGTGAATATACCATGACTACTGCATATCGTTACATACATGAAATGTAATGGGTTCAGTAATGATGGGGTGACTGCAATAGCTGATGCCCTCAAGATCAATTCTTCACTATTAGAACTGGATATCATGTATGTGTGTATGGATAGTGTAGTTCATACTCCGAACCCTTGATAATAGAACACTGACATCGGTAGTGATTGCTTTATTGGAGTAAATTAAGTGTTGCATTAATATGTTGCTGTACTTGTTAAGGTAGTAACTAGTTCTACATTGTTACATGTGTATTTGTTCATTTACAGTAATAATCGTTTCTACTCTGATGGGGTCACTGCACTGGCTAAGGCACTACAAGTCAATGAGACACTAAAACAGTTGAAGGTACATGCATACACAATGTTTATGTAAATCTCACAGGTTCAGTAATGGCTGGCTTTTGGTTGCCTGACTTGTCCCATTTAGCTTATTGAATCATTTTCAGACTCAGAATTACTGAAAACACATTGCCAGAAACATGTATGCTAACCCACATGCTCATGAAAATATTGGCCCTTGACTGTCCATAATATACTCTAATAGAATAGTCAGGAAGTTAGCATTCACTACAGTAATTTAACGTAGAAAGCTTGTAATGCACTGATGCTCTTTATATTCTGTACACTGTGGGAATTAAAGTCATAAGGTACACACAAATTTTAATCTCTAGAGAATTCTTTGACATTGTATTGTCATTGATATCAAAAACTGTACATTACAAACTATCCATTATGAGAGTGTAACTGCACATACACACTAACCACAGTACAATGTATATAGTACATACTGTCAATACAGTAAATTTCCTTTGGTGAATTGTGTGGTTTGAAGCAAGTCATGAAACAGACTCTTGATCACTTAATTTCTTATTAGAAACATTGTTACAAATGAGGCTTTAGCAATTTTATCCAGCTTGGGAAGTGCTATATTACATGTGAATGTTTCTGTATTTATTGTGTTGTTACCCTACAGCTGGGCAAGAACCCCATACAGGCTATTGGGGTGAGGACAATAGTCAGTGTGGTCAAGACAGTCACTAATACTGCCTTGGAACTATTGGAGTTCAAGGCAAGTGTTTATGTGGAGCTGTTATGAGCTAATGAAATTATGTGAAACAAGGTCACTAGTTTATAAAACAGTACAGTAGTACTGTTTAGTAGGGCTCCCCTTACGTAATGTAACGTAACTATGTCGTAAGCTTGTAATAGCTACCATGATTTTGTTTCTCTGCTTTTTCACTAGAACTCTACTTCATTTTTAAATTTATAATTTAAGATTGTTCCATTTAAGTAAATTTAGGATTAAAGTAACTGCTAAAATCCTTTGTGATTCTTTTTTTAGTTGAACTACTGAGGTTGAAACCCTCTTTACTGAAGTGTTTATCTGTGCTCTCTATACTGAGTGTACAATTAGAGTAGTTTGTGTCTTGTGGTACACCTACATAGACCTACTCGATATGGTCGTTATAATGTGAGTCGAATAGAATCAAAATAGTACCCATGTCAAGTAGGACTCCCTAACATAACTGACATGTATTTCATAATCTCACTAATAAAGACACTTGAAATCAGAAATACTGTTCTGTATATTTCAAGTGCAAGTGTATGTTCTATTAGAGTATTTCAAAGTTGTTCTGTGTATAAATGTGTGTGCTTCAGTTATCCAAACAGTTAACTTATCTAAGTGCCTTTACCATTACCTGAGACACATTGGGGCTCAGATAACCCAGGCTCCACTGTACCACATTATTAAGACTGCCTCATTTACAGTTAGCTGTGTGTTTGGTGGCCCAGTGTACCATACACATACTATGGTTTGCTTATGATATACACAGTCAGTTCACCTCATGATTACAGGATATTACTATTGATCCTGATGTGGAGAAGGAGATCACAGAGTTGAAGGAGGCACATCCAAACTTGTCAGTAATCCATGGAGGGTTAGGTGGCTATGTCAAGCCCAAGCCCAGACCAGAACCACTCAGTAGACTACATAAACACTTGGAGGAACACAACATTAAAATGATTGATGTGTTCAGAAAGTTTGATCCTGAAAATAACACTACTGTGTCTGAACCAAGCTTTAGAGAGGCCATAAAGGTGTGTATGCGTATATGTATGTATACAAATACTATGGACTCTAAGTCTTGTAATCATGTATACACATAACTTTATTTTATATTTCAGTTCTTAGGCCTTAAACTGTTAGAGAGTGAAGTACAGAAGTTGATGAAGCTATGTCATGAGGGATCGGACACTGCCAACTTGCATTATGAGTGAGTGAAATAGTCCCAGTTGTCATAAAACACATTATGTTTTTTGTAGAAAATTACTTGAAGTTGCCTCCACAGACACTCTCACAGATCAATCCAATACTTGAATTCACTTTTCATGGTATATGTGTATAGCAATAACATGATGTATAACTCTGTATAATAACTGTAACATGTAGAATTGATATCAACAGTAATAACAGTAAAATTTAATACTATACAGAGTATTTTGCTAGGTGGTACACAACAAATGGATCCAGCAATGTGATACTCATTGAGAACCATACTATTTGCATCTACACTTGTGTGTGTACATGTTACAGTCAGTGTAGGTGTGCGCGTTGTTTAATGAAGGTAGTACACATGCTAGAGACATAGCCAGTTAAAAATTGTTACTAAGAATGCTGTGTGAAAAGGTTAGCATATTCAAGTTATGAGAGACCTATAGCATGTTACATGATCAGGATCATATTGGATTTGAAGTGTTTCTATTAATAGTTTATTATGTAACCGAAATGAAGATTGTTGTTATGGTTACATATGTGCTGTTAGTGCTGCCAAATTGCTAAACAACTGTTTATGGTCCTGCTATTGGACAGGTGATCATTTTATTGGATGATGTGGAGCACACTTCTGAGATTTTTTGTTGTTTTTTTTTTAACTAGGAAATCCTCACAATACTTATACAAATAAAAATGTTAGCTACACACAAAACGCTGAATGTCTTTTAGTACAGTGCGCCAGCCAGAAACTTCTTGCAAAATCGTATCAGCTGGAAGGCCATTCCATATATCGGCAGCTGTAGCCAGCCAACTGCACTTGAATCTGTCTAGTGTTCTACAGTTACAGGGTATCAGTTTCCTGTTATAACTACACTGCACTGTTCTTGTCTTTTGTCTGTACCTTTGTGCATCCAAACTTTGATAGTTTGGTGTTTTCGTTCCAAGCCTGCAAGCTCAAATGTTAGAAGTTTGGTGTTTTTTTAGAATCCCAGGACCCCTTCCCTCTCCATATGCCCCTGGATACTTAACTGTATTCCTTGTATATCACAACTTTGTTGACTTTATATGTTTTTGTAGTTGAACACTGTTTATGTAGCTGTTTTAAAGCGGAGGATAGCAATTATGTTGATTATTGATATTAACTTGAGTATACCAAACTATATCAGACGTACTACTTTATCATTACATTTATTGTGTATGCATAGTTATACGGCAATACCATGCTTCATAAAATGCATATAATAAACTTTTCACAGTTTGAATTTAGTTTAATACCTTGATGTATCAGCAGACAAAGATGTTATCTTAAAAATATTTAGCAGCTGGCATAATCAAAGCTTGTTTAGCAGACAGTTATACTAAAATTCATTGAACCTTACACCCTTTTCACATGGTCACATTCAACCCTGTTACAGGTTTATATGGGCTTGTTGAACCTCAAAGTCATAAAATACCATAAGCGAGTTCAACCCTAGGGGTTCAACCTGGTTTGAACTCTGGTCTGCAGAGTAAAAACAAGAGTTCATAATAATATCACTCTTGGTAAAAGCAAGTTGCAGTTTTTTGGTGAATACATAAAATGCTTAGAAGACAATTATCACTCGATGAATACCATCATGTGATAATTGCTTGTGAACAGAACTGGGTTGAACCTGGGTTGAATGTGGGTTATTCAACTGGGGTTGAACTCACTTTTGAGTGTCCATGTAAAAATAATGTTAGATGTACATGGCTTCAAGCATACACAGAGATTTTCTCCATTTAAGGCCATAAATTAAAGCAGCCATTAAGTATTGTCAGTGCATGTAGTTAGAAATGAGATTGTATTGTAGCTTGGAAAATAGAGCAAACAAACATTTCAATCATATGTCTGGAGGTATTCACTAAACACGTTTTTTACCTGTTGTATTTTGAGGGCAAAAGTAGGGAAATTGAAAGTATTTTAAAAGTGCAGTCTGTAGTGTGAGGTTATATAACACTATTTTCTACCATTCGTGATCAGTGTTAACTTTTAGACTACTTTGCTCCACTGAATTTATGAAATCATATAAAAGTGCTCCTAATTGTCTCCCAACAAATATTGTTGTAGCGCAAGTATCAAGCTTTCACCGTATCTTCATTTGCTCTAGCTGGCACGTGTTTCTTTGCACCAAAACATTGATAGTACAATAAGCATACCACAAACATATTGCCTTCAAAGTCATGAAATGGGAATTTTATTAATATGGGGAATCTTCATTTGATTTCATGAGTAGTTTATGCATGACCTTAAATGGAAATCGTTGCTCTACTTTTTGTTGGGTAAAAGAGGGGGCATACTTGTTCGTAATTCCTTGTGCATCCTGTCTCTGAACTTGTATCTTTATGGGGAATCTTATTTTCATTTGATTTCATGAGTAGTTTATGTATGACCTTGTGGAAATGGTGGCTCTATTTGTTGGGTAAAATTAAGAGGGGTGTACTTTTTGTACATCCTGCCTCTGCATGTATAGGTAGAGATTGGCACAGTTCTTTGTTCGTGCAGAGGCAATATGTGGTATTTTGTCCGGCTACTAGTTAGGCCATAGGATGTGTGAAACTGCATGGCTGACACTATGTACAGGTATATGCTCTTAGTTTTCCATTATGTACAGTAAACTATTTAAAGGCTTACTTAAGTTATACAACTTCTTTGCATGGGCTTAGTGACACTTTCAGTGGTTAAATTTGTAAGGTAATATTCTAAATATAGACACTAGGATGATACAAAAAGGTGAGTATAAAAGCACAAGTTCCTGACCAGCTCATCATATCTGCAGGATTCAGTGTATATCAGTGGAGTTATAGAAAGTGAACAATGAGTGCTACTATATTGCTGTAATCATTTCACTACTAGCAGGGTGTTCTGTTGCAGTCAGTGGTTGTCCTATCCCAGAGTCTCCTAATGGAAGTTGCTGTGACATTAGTGGAGGAAGTGAACCATTTAAGTTCAGCCCAAATGCAATAAGCAGATCTGGTGTTTACAACATCTCAAATTTTTGTGGAGACTGTGAACATTGGGCTTATGGGTACTGTGATGCTACTTCAGGGGGTGGAGGATGGTTAGTTATTCAAAGAAGAATTCAGAGATACTCTACTGACTTCCATAAAAAGTGGGATGATTATGAAAATGGATTTGGTAATTTCAATCAAGAATTTTGGTACGGTCTTCGTCCAATGCACTGCTTGACAAACACTGGAACATGGGAGCTACGCATTGATCTTACCTTCACTAATGGAACTAAGACTTACATGCAGTATAAACAATTCAGTGTTGGGTCGGTATACGATCAATATCGATTAAGTGTATCAGGATTTGTTGGTGTTACTCCAACTGACCCATTTATTTTGCACAAATTAAATGGGAAACCATTTAGTACAGTTGACAGATTGAATCATAGAACCTGTACACGTCATGCACATGGCAGTAACTTCCCAGGAGGATGGTGGTACAACAGCTGCTTCTACATTAACCTGAACTATAACTATGGCGGTAACCAGGGGTTTATTTCATTTGATAGTGGTGGATTATGGCACTCTCCAAGCTTTATAGAAATGAAAGTACGCCCAGCTACTTGCAATGTCTAATGATAGCCATTTGTAAATTGTACTAGTTATGATTTCCCCTTTTTTTTTTGACTACTTACTTGCTCTCAGCTGTAAATTAGTTGCAATTGTAATGCATTTATTGTGATCATGAATAAAACAGTGTGCATGACAACCATATAGTTTACAATTATCTTGTCACAGACAAGAGCCTGCATATCGCTCTGTTTAGTGTATTAGGAAAATATGCACTCACTCCTTGCAAGTGCGCTATTCCACTAATCAAGTATGTGGTCAAGCCTTGTGCTGATGGAGAACAAATTGACTGCAGAAATCCTGATATGCACTATTTCCTGAGTGAGTGAAGCACCATACCTATATGCAGCAGATGGTTGTAATGCATGTGTTTATGTCTTGGAGGTAAAGAATCAAATGCACTGTGCAAATAGAGGGATATAATATGGTATTTCCAGTGGCTTATTGAATACAAATAAGCCTTAATATAAATCCTGTATTATACTCATTTTATACTTTAGTATAATCCATACTATACTATTGCATATATGGTTTCAGTTTATTTACCACATTACCTCAAATAGCTTATATCTAATATAATGCCCACACTATACCATCGCATATATGGTTTCAGTATATTTAACACATTAACTGAAGTCTTACATGAGATTGTTAGTATAATACAGGATATACCAAGCTTTTTTGTATTCAATAAGCCACTGGAAATACCATCTTATATCCCTCTTTTTTCACTAACCAATGTCACAACAAAAGAGCCAGAGCTGCCAGACACCTGCATGGTGCTGCTATTAGGTTATTGGAGTTTGTTGTGTGATCAAAACAATTCTATTTGTTATAATTATATTTTTGGAGGTATACAATATGTAATTAGTATATGACACTGCTCATTTTTTTATAGCACTGATGTTGCTTTAACCTTTAACTGAGATTTCATTTGTTACAGTGGTTATCTTGTTTGATTTGTGTACAGCTGGCAGATAGAAATAATTTTTTTAATTGCTCGCACTCTTGTGATACGACATTGCATTTGAGCAGTACCATATTTGTATGTTTGGGGTGTACAGTGCCATATACCTTGACTATTCTTCAGGCTATACAACTATATAGTCCTAATGTGACTGCTCTATTAGAGTAGTTTTGTAAAAGTGCCTAAAGTTTGTCTTAAATTTTACATCTATTGTGATATTCAATGCAGGATACAAACTTCTTATTCTGTTAACCTGTTGGTTGTACAGGCTAATCAGATGTTGAAGGTGGTCAACCTGTCCAGTAATGGGTTCAGTAATGATGGGGTGACTGCACTAGCTGATGCCCTCAAGATCAATTCTTCACTATTAGAACTGAATATCACGTATGTGTGTATGGATAGTGTAGTTCATACTCTGAACTCTTGATAACACTATGTTTGTTGTTAGAACTCGACATCATTAGTGATTGCATTATTGGAGTAAATTAAGTGTTGTATTAACGTGTTGCTGTACTTGTTAAGGTAGTAACTATTTGCATTGTTACTATCTGCATATTTGTTTATTTATGGTAATAATCATTTCTACTCTGATGGGGTCACTGCACTGGTTAAGGCACTACAAGTCAATGAGACACTAAAACAGTTGAAGGTACATATATATATGCATACACAATGTCAATGTAAATCTCACAGGTTCAGTAATGGCTGGCTTTTGGTTGCCTGTCTTGTCCCATTTAGCTTATTGAATCATTTTCAGACTCAGAATTACTGAAAACACATTGCCAGAAACATGTATGCTAACCCACATGCTCATGCAAATATTGGCCCTTAACATGTCCACAATATACTCTATTAGAATAGTCAGGAAGCTAGCGTTCACTACAGTAATTTAACTTAGAAACTTGTAATGCAGTAATGCTCTTTATATTCCTGTACACTGTGGGAAGTTAAAGTCATAAGGTACTCACAAATTTTAATCTCTAGAGAATTCCTTGACATTGTATTGTCATTGATATCAAAAACTGTACATTACAAACTATCCATTATGAGAGTGTAACTGCACATACACACACACTAACCACAGTATAATGTATATAGTACATATTGTCAATACAGTAAATTTCCTTTGGTGAATTATGTGGTTTGAAGCACTTCATGAAACAGACTTTTGATCGCTTAATCTCTTAATAGAAACATTGTTACAAATGAGACTTTAGCAATTTTATCCAGCTTGGGAAGTACTATATTACACGCAATCATTTCTGAATTTTACTGTGTTGTTACCTTACAGCTGGGCAAGAACCCCATACAGGCTATGGGGGTGAGGACAATAGTCAGTGTGGTCAAGACAGTCACTAACACTGCCCTGGAACTATTGGAGTTCAAGGTAGCTGTTTATGTGGAGCTGTTGTGAGCTAATGAAATTATGTAAAACAAGGTCACTTGTTTATAAAACAGTACAGTAGTACTGTTTAGTAGGGTTCCCCTTATGTAATGTAACGTAACTATGTCGTAAGCTTGTAATAGCTACCATGATTTTGTTTCTCTGCTTTTTTCGCTAGAACCCTACTTCATTTTTAAATTTATAATTTAAAATTGTTCCATTTAAGTAAATTTAGGGTTAAAGTAACTGCTAAAATCCTTTGTGATTCTTTTTTTAGTTGAACTACTGAGGTTGGAACCCTCTTTACTGAAGGATTTATCTGTGCCCTCTACTGAGTGTACAATTAGAGTAGTTTGTGTCTTGTAATACACCTACATAATTCTTGGGATTTACTCGACATGGTCATTATAATGAGGTGGGTATGAGTCAAATAGAGTTGAAATAGTGCCCATGTCAAGTAGGACTCCCTAACATAACTGACATATATTTCATAACCTCATTCATAAGACACTTGAAATCAGAAATACTGTTTTCAAGTACAGGTGTATGTTCTGTTAGAGTATTTCAATGGTGTAAATGTGTGAGCTTCAGTTATCCAAACAATTCACTTATCTGAACACTTTTACCATTACCTGAGACACATTGGGGTTTGGATAACTGAGGTTCCACTGTACCATATTATTAAGACTGCCTTATTTGTGGTTAGCTGTATGTTTGGTGGCCCAGTGTACCATACACATACTATGGTTGGCTTATGATACACAGTCAGTTCACCTCATGATTACAGGATATTACTATTGATCCTGACGTGGAGAAGGAGATTACAGAGTTGAAGGAGGCACATCCAAACTTGTCGATAATCCATGGAGGGTTAGGTGGCTATGTCACATTCAAGTAGCTGCACCAGTAGATGCATACATTTACTACCAATATTTCAGTCAAATACATTTTATTGCAAATCCACAAAAATAAATTAAAAATTTGGTACCATTGCTCAACCTCAAAAATATTTCCCCTCGGAATATTTAGGCTGTGGAGTATGCACCCATCAGTTATATTGATAATTTTTGGTATACTACCCCAAGAAGGCTGTTGTTTTATGACAAAACATTTTTTTTATAAATGACTATATACCATGCAATATACCATGGTTTTCTTCTTGCTCATAAAAAAATGATCAAGCAAGAGGATCATCATTTTAGATGGCAGCTGTCATGATTTGTTAATGTTTATATAGCAGTGGCTTTACATTGGTATTGAAACTTCATTTAACTTTGATGCATCAGGCTTCGATTGCAAGCAGCTTGGTGATAGCACATGGGTATGATACACATGCACTATGTAAAGTAAGCTATAATATGTTTGCTGCTATGATTTACACTGTTGTGAGCTTCAGATGAACCATTCCAGCCCCACGCACTGTACAGTATAGTAGGGACAATACATGTAGCATCTATTATAGTTATTTTGATACATATCCAGAAATCAACAATAACATACCTTCAAGATACAATAGAAACAACCAACTTATTTTTGTACAGTATGTGTGGTTTGTATATTAAGGCCATGCATGAAGCCATATGGTACTTATCTTTCACTTGGAAAGAAGCCATCACAGCAGTCATAGAATATCTTATCGACGCTCATCTTCCAGCTTCACCTCAGCCAGACTCATGTTGATAGTACTCCTGCTGTGATTATTATTATTATTATTATTATTATTAGTTAATGGATATACACAAGTGATACAAAAATAAAAGTTTAGGCACAGGGCCTTTGTTCGTATCCATATCCTGTGACAAGACAAGCCATAAGTTGTCTAACTTCTTTTTAAAAACTGATATGGTGGGTGCTGAAACCACTTCAGCTGGTAAACAGTTCCATTGATTTTTAACCCTCTGGGTGAAAAAGTTGGTTCTCAGTTCAGTCTACTTTGCTGTTTATAGAGTTTCAGATGGTGACCTCTTGTGTGGGAGATGGGGCTAAGTGTAAACAATTTCGACCAGTCAATATCATAGTAACCTTTCAGTAGTTTATATGTTTCAATAAGGTCACCACATTGTCTTCGACAATATAAAGAATAAATTCCAAGTTCTTTCAGTCTTGACTCATATGGCTGATTAACTAGAGCAGCTACAAGTTTAGTTGCACTCTCTCCAGGGTATCAATGTCCTGATATAACATATGTACAAGCTTACAAGCTGTATTAGGGATCATTATTTTCCTTGTACTTGTTTGTTAACTAGTATTTTTTTGGCAACATAATTCATGCTTCTGTATACGTTCCTATTACTGGTAGGAATTGGTGGTTTGTCACGAGCTATAAGAAGGTATGACTTGTTTGGAAAGAAAGTGAAGTGAGCTACTGTAATGTGAATCATAATCAGTCTTAGCATAAAACAAGATGGAAATATAAGTGGTAAACAGATTGTTTCACAGTTTCATAGTTATCAACTGTTTCTTCATCACTAGGTACTTACAACAATCTAATAAACTGTACGGTAGGGCTGGCTTTTTTGTGTTGTACAGGACTACATGCAGTATTCAAGTGCAGGGGCGTAGCCAGGGTTTTTTGAAGGGGGTTCCAGCACCAGCATTGAGTTACTAGAAGCAGGGGTCTGGGGGCGCAGCCCCCAGCTGCTGAGAGACTTTCAATATTTTAATAAATCAAAACTCAGCAAATTGCTATATTTTATGCAAAAGTACATTAATTATGATGCATTAAGTGCCCCTGGGATGAAGGTAGTACTAGATAAAGTCACCTAGTGGAAACAGACAGCATAACACATAGAGACACATATAGTAATCTGTAAGTGATGGTTATATCTCACTGTGGTATAGGAGCTAGGGCTGGGCGGTTTCTCGGTATTATAGTAATACCGCGGTATTGCAATGAAACGATATCTGTATCGCGTAGATTTCGGTGAAACGATAATATCACGATATCGATATTATTTTTAGTGTTTGTGACAGCTTATTAAGCCCTTAAGGTTGTTATAATGCACCTCAAATAATCACGTGATACTACTGCAAACAAGGACCTAGTACTAGCTAGTCAATTTTTTTTACAAAGATCGAGATACTCTAATAGAACAGTCAGCTAGGATCGAGATACCCTAATAAAGCAGTCAGCTACTCTAATATAGCAGTCATCTTTAATAACCGCGATAAATAGTAATATCGTGATATATTTCTGCACGATATATCGTGAAGCGAAACTCCAATACCGCCCAGCCCTAATAGGAGCCATGAATCCACTGATACAAATGACAATCAAAACAATATAACTATACAAATATGCATAGCATGAATTCATTTTGCATAACACAAGTGATAAATTACTGGAGCTCTATATCTTTAAACACTGCACACCAAAGCTATAGCAGTATAAGGTCATGCTAAGTTTGCATTTAATGTTGGAATGTCTGAAAAACTTCATATGGACATGGATATTTAAATGCATGTTTTATTAGAGTATACGTGACTGCTCTATTAGAGTATATACCTGACTGCTCTATTAGAGTATATCGATCTTTTTAACAAGTTTTGAAGAGGGCTCATGTTACCTCTGTAAATCCTTCCCTGAGAGATGAATGTAAGTTTTATCAATTGTTGTGCTGTGCCATTACACTATATTGCTCACTCATTTTGTCCTGCCACACTAAATGGTGTGTTAGGATCCTGCTTGCAGAAGTCTAAATTTTACAGGGGGGGTTCCTGAACCCCCCTGAACCCCCCGGAACCCCCCTCCCTACGCCCCTGAAGTGTTATAGAGAATCGACACAATTTTAAATTCAGATGTATGATTTTATCTATAACCCTTGTCATATAGCAAGAGTAAATACTACTTTACTTTGTTTTTTTACACATGTTTTAGTTTTCAGTGGTGCAACGTACATTTCCTGCTTGTGTATTGATCAGATAAGATTCTCTTATTCATATACAGTCGAACCTCTCTAATCTGACGCTCAATGGGAGCCATAAATTTTGCTGGATTAAGGAGGCTGTTGGATCATCAAGCCACCTCTGTAATCCAATATCTAGAATTATGTTGGTAAAACAAATCACACAGTGTTTTTAATTTAAGAATTTGCAAGTATTACAGCTTTTTTCTCTTGTTGTTAACCAATTAATTACTTTGGTTGCTTAAAAATATTTTCTGTGATTGTTTTTAATGCCGGTAAAGTTCGAAAACAATGTAATTCCAAGTTTAAGGGAATCAAATTTTGTGTCGGATTACGGAGTACAGAGGTGTCAGATCACAGAGGTTATTTTCTATACATAATGTTGGTAAATGACATTTTGGTTGGATTAGTGGATCATGTAGGTGTTGGATTAGAGAGGTTCAACT
Source organism: Dysidea avara (assembly GCF_963678975.1). Taxonomy (NCBI): domain Eukaryota; kingdom Metazoa; phylum Porifera; class Demospongiae; order Dictyoceratida; family Dysideidae; genus Dysidea; species Dysidea avara. The sequence goes on along the minus strand of NC_089286.1, from coordinate 9,051,614 downwards.
GTATGTATGTACAGCCACTTGAGTCATGGCTAGCTGTATATCATCTTTGAAACCTTGCATGGCTTTACTGTAATAATTTATTCTAAATATAGACAACACTAAGGACCTTATAAGGATATAAACATGGGTATATAAGGGCACTGGTTCATCATTACCTGTAGCATAATATCAGTTGAGCTAAGAAGTGATGAGAGTTACTACGTACACTGCTATCATTTTACTACTAACAGGGTGTTCTTTTGTAGCCCGTGGTTGTCCTATTCCAGTACCTCTTAATGGAAGTTGCTGTGAAACCAGAAGTGAAGAATTTAAGTTCAGCACAAAATTTAATGCAATAAGCAAATCTCGTGTTTACAACATTTCAAATTTTTGTGGAGATTGTGGACACTGGGCTGATGGGTACTGTGATACTACTTCAGGAGGAGGAGGCTGGTTGGTCATTCAAAGAAGAATTCAGAAAGATTCTACTGACTTTCACAAAAAGTGGGATGAATATGAAAATGGATTCGGTGATCTTAATCAATCCAATGCACTGCTTGACTAACACTGGGTCATGGGAACTACGCATTGATCTTACCTTTACTGATGGAGCTAAGACTTACATGCACTACAAAAATTTCAGTGTTGGATCTGCCTATCATCAATATCAATTAAACTTATCAGGATTTGTTGGTGTTACTCCAGTTGACCCATTTTCTGCACACAAATTGGATGGACAACCATTCAGTACAGTTGACAGATTGAATTATGGAACCTGTGCTCGTAATGGACATGGCAGTAACTCTCCTGGAGGATGGTGGTACAAAAGCTGCTTCCACATCAACCTGAACTATAACTATGGTGGGCCAGATGGGTTTGTTTATTTTGGTTCCAAATGGCAGAGTCCTAGCTTCATAGAAATGAAAATACGCCCGACTACTTGTAGTGCTTAGTGGTAGCTATAGCAAAATTTGCAAAACTACACAATGTTTCTTGTTCATGTGCTCTGTTTTATTTGTGTCAATTTTATTATTAGACTATGTACTGTCATGGAGTAAGCTACAGAATATACCGTATAGGGGGGAACACTGTAAATTCAGAAGTGTGATGTTCATACTGAAAGTATGACTCCTGCGGTTGCTTAGTGTGATGATGCCCATACTTCAGAAGTATGACAACCACACTAAGCGACCGCAGGAGTCACACCATCAGTATGAACTTCACACTTCTGAATTTACAGTGAAGTTTCGATGGGTGCGAGGATGGGCGAAACTTTCGCGGATTTCGCGGTTTTGTATGTTTATCAACAACCGCGAAAGTTTTCCCGCGATTTTTTTCTTCATTGTTAAATGAAATGAAACAAATAAGCAAAACCACAATTGCTGTAATCAACATGCAAGAATACTAAAAGCTGCTCAGTGGAGAATGCATGTGGAAAGTCCTGCAACAGCTGCTTATTTCGTGAGTCACGCCTACTAATTGGGATTATGCATCACTGTCTGTAGTTGGAGCCACAGTGTGTGTTGCTGCAGTCTGAAGACACGAAGCCATTGCTGTGTGTACGCCGAATGTAGAGCCACGCCCACTTTAATCGATCGTGTATGCATGCATCATAATCGTCGTGAGCCCTGCCCACTAAAGTGTATTTTTACATGCACGGCTTTTAAACGGGCGCCGCCATACTGTAGTTTACCGCGAAAGTTTAACCGCCGATAAGTTTGTTTACCCACTACCGCGAAACTTTGGCCCATTGAAACTTTTAGCATCAGGTAAGTTTTATTTTCATGCGGTCTGAATAAAAATGCATTTCAAGTTGTTTAAATTTTAGAATTGCATGCAATGGTAATGCTATTGTGCAGAATTGTCCTCTGCCCCATTGCATGCTATTGCAATGGTAAGGCCAATGAAACTTGATTACCAGTTTCTCGCTCAGATTTTTGAAAATTTGATGCGGGCGGGCGGTTATTATTCATTATACATTATTTTCCAAAAGCACAACACACATCCCAAACATGAAGATTTCTGCCAAAAAACAGTGAGATCTACATTGATTACTCTTGCATTAAATAGCTAAAGTACGTTACTAATCCACATAAGAATATTCAGCTATTTCTGTTCCTCCTAAACAAGTGATTTTTTTCCATTTAGAGTATAGCTGACTGCTCTATTAGAGTAGTTCGATCTGAATTACCAATAATGAAATTCCATGCGGGTATATAAAAACCATGCGGGCGATGACGCGAAACTGCTAATCAAGTTTCATTGGCCTAATGCTATTGTGCAGTCTGCAGGGCCGCTCACAGGGGAGCGGGGGGGGGGGGGGGGGGACTGGGGCATTCTGCCCCGGGCCACAGCCTGAAAGGGGCCCCATCAAGAGCCCCTTGAATACCTGTTTAAAAGATCGATATACTCTAATAGAGCAGTCAGGATCTAGATACTCTAATAGAGCAGTCACAGTATTCTTCAGAGGAGCAGTGTAGCAAGTTATAAGTAAGGAGATATGATTGGTGATGGGAATCTATTGTCGTTGTCAGTATGTAATGACCTTTTTTATTGGTCTTCAACTTACAGTTAGGCTGAAGTTGTGATTCAGAGTAGAACCCTTCCTTGCCCCTGGGCCCCTCTTTAACTCATTGCCCTGGGCCCCCTAATAACTCTGGGCAACCCTGACAATCTGTATCATCAGGAAATAGAAGTCAATGGATATTACCAGGTGGTCTGCAATTTTGGTGCATGGTTTCTGGAACTAGAATTTCGGATGCACACGTCTGTCTGTGCATGTGTGCAGCATGCGGTTGGTATATATACGAACATGAAAGTATATTTTTAGAGCAATGACCTCATCCCTAAAATGATCATAGCTATGTGCACAGCCATATAGCTAGTGGTCAATGAAAGCAGTGGGTACACTGTGGCTATAGATTGTCCACATCATTAAAAATATTCATGTACTTAAATGCATTCCTATCAACTTTACACTACATGCACTAACAAAGCAAAGCCTAACACACACACACACACACACACACACACACACACACACACACACACACACACACACACACACACACACACACACACACTACACAACATTAAAGAAACCATAATTGATACTCAGTTTAGAATGTCGTAGAATGTGCCTGTCACAGAAACTTGCAAATTCTTCCCTGTATCAAAAGCACTGATTGTGCCAACTAAAGGTAGTGAATTTGATAGTGACAGACTGTTAGCAGCTATAGTACTTTTTGTGATTCAAAATGTCTATAGGCCATGCTTGCATACATGGCTCAAAAGCAATAACAAAGTAAGTCCTTCCAAGCATTGGTGACACAAAGACTAACGGCTGTTGCTTCAAGCCACTTAATGCATTCATATGACCACCTTAACCAGGATTGAACCTTGAAGTCATTAACCAAGTTCAACCCTACAAAAAGCTGTAGGGTTGAACTCAGTTTATGGCTTCAAAAGTGGGCCATATGAAAAGGGTATAAGGTGATCATATGGAAGCGTTAACCCGGGTTGAATGTGAGTTCAACCTGGTTAAGTGACCATATGAAAGGGATATTATACAGTGTTCCCTCAGTAAAGAGGCCAAATGAGCAGGCAATGAAGGTATCAGTGCAAAGGTGCTGCTCTTAAGTGCATATTAATTTTTACTACTAATATAAAAGCTATACCCATTATTCTGGCAGTATACTTTTCCAACCATTATGTCTCAAGTAATACTGGAATAATTGGTACAGTGTATATTCCTACCTTTTTCTGTGATAAACTCTACACAGTGATCAATTGTAATATTGTTGTTACAACAACAAGGCAGTGGCTGGTTTGTCGAAAGCCTTATAATAGGTTAGTTGAAAACCTCCACTTTGTTTTATTGCCACATTAATGAGGTTTTCGGTAATAGGGCCATCTGAGTAATAGGGCCACTTATCATGGTTCCCATAGGTGGCAAGATTTCACTGTACTGATACTTTAATTATTGAATGTTCTATTAGAGTATCTGAACACTTTTTCATTGTGGTTACATGTGTACTCTTGTTCTCTCCTGAGGAATCAGTATACGTTTCTTGTTATAACTACGTGACTGTTCTTGTCTTTGTCTGTACCTTAGTTTGTGCATCCAAACTTTGATAGATTGGTGTTTTGCTCCAAGCCTACAAGTTCAAATTTAGAAGAGGGTTTTTTAGAACCCCAGGACCCCATGCATATGCCCCTGGCTACATCCTTGCTGTCTTCCTTGTATATTGCAACTTTTGTTGACTTTATAGTGCATTTGTATAGGTTTATGTAACTGCTTTAAAGCCTGTACCAGAGGATGGGACCATGCATTCACTACACTCATCAATTATGTTGACCTTGTCTTGAGTACCAAACTATATCAGAAACATTACTTTACTCTTTATTCATAAAAATGGCTAAGCATGCGGATAAACAACATAATTAATTTAATTTTCACAGCTTGACCAAAATTGGTTTGAATACCTTTGATGCATCAGGTTTCAAGATGTTATCTAATATTTAGCAGCTGTCATAATTCAGACAGTTACTAAAATTCATTGAACCTTAGATGTACAGGGCTTCAAGCAGACACAACAGAGACTTTCTCCTAACACTAGGGCTTCAAATTAAAGCGGCCAAGTAGTGCATGTAGTTAATGAAATGAGATTGTATTGTAGCTTGAAAAACAGGACAGACAAACACCTGGAGGTATTACTTAAGATAAATTATTAAGCACTTTAATCAGGATTATGATGTATTATGTATGCATGGAATATATATTTTATAAATCTCAAGGTATGGTATGTTGAGCCTCCATACGAGTTTTAAAGCCGTTCTATTTGAAGGGCAAAAGTACGGAAATTGAAGGTATTGTAAAAGTGAAGTCAGTAGTGTGATGGTATTGAGGTTATGAGTATACTGAAAGATGTAACACTATTTTCTACCATTCATGATCAGTGTTAACTTTATAGACAACTTTGCTCAGTGAAATCATATAAAAGTACTGCTAATCTTCTTTCAACAGATATTGTTATAGCACAAGTATCAAGCTTTCATCATATCTTCATTTGCTCTAGCTGGCACATGTTTCTTTGCACCAAAACATAGTTGGCGCAATAAGCACCACAAATATAATAATTATTACCTTCAAAGTAACTTAGTATGAAACGGAACTTTTATTGATATGGGGAATCTTCATTTGATTTCACGAGTAGCTTATGCATGACCTTAAAATACTTTGTGGCTTATATTATAGAAATAGTGGCTCTATTTGTAGGATAAAATTAAGAGGGAGGTCTATCATACTTGTTCGTAATTCCCTGGTTCTGCCTCTGCTTGCATAGGTAAAGATTGGCACAGTTCTTTCAAGTTCATGTATATATAGGAAATATATATGGTATTGTGTCCTACTAGGTATAGCTAGGCCATATGATTTGTAAAACTGATGGCTGACACTACATACAGATATTAGTATACTATGACATTAGCGGAGGAAGTGAACCATTTAAGATTAGCACAAATGCAATATAGCAGATCTGGTGTTTACAACATCTCATTTTTGTGGAGACTGTAAACGTTGGGCTTACGGATACTGTGATGCTACTTCAGGGGGAGGAGGATGGTTAGTTATTCAAAGAAGAATTCAGAGATACTCTACTGACTTCCATAAAAAGTGGGATGATTATGAAAATGGATTTGGTAATCTCAATCAAGAATTTTGTTGGTCTTCGTCCAATGCACTGCTTGACAAACACTGGAACATGGCAACTACACATTGATCTTACCTTCACTAATGGAACTAAGACTTACATGCAGTATAAACAATTCAGTGTTGGGTCTGTATATGATCAATATCGATTAAGTGTATCAGGATTTGTTGGTGTTACTCCAACTGACCCATTTGCTCCACACCCAATAAATGGACAACCATTCAGTACAGTTGACAGATTGAATTATGGAACTTGTGCACGTAATGGACATGGCAGTAACTCTCCAGAAGGATGGTGGTACAGAAATTACTTCCATATCAACCTCAACTATAACTATGGTGGGCCACAAGGGTTTGTTTATTTGGGTTCCAAATGGCAGAGTCCTAGCTTCATAGAAATGAAATGCGACTGCTGTATTAGAGTAGTTGACTGTTTTCTGCTATATTGCCTTAAAGTTCTCTGTAAGATGATTATTTTGCTGGAAAAAAGTTCCATATCTGATTATTTTGCTGGAAAAAAGTTCCATATCTGGGATACAATTATTAAAATCCTTTAAGTAGTCCCAGTGGTATTGGTAATTATTCATGTCAGAAACCTGTACATAGTGGCTACATCACACTTACTGTAACAGCTCTTTTTTTATCTTACTTCCACAGCGGAACAGCCCAAACTCTAGGTTGTGCATAAGCAAAGTTGCATTTACACTGTTCAGTCACCTCTACAATCAGTGACCACCACTATTTTATTGAGCTCTACTTTGAAATAACCTAAACTAAATCCCTGTAATACATTGCTCAAGTATACACCACTTTGTTGACCATTAGTTGGTCCCAAGATGGCCAAGTTAGAAATTAAACAGGTTACACTACCATACTATAGATGAATGCATCTGTTAAAGTGGTGACCTGATTTCCCAGGCCAGTTTATGTACTATTGGGTGCTTTGAGACCTTGACTAAGTGTCTGGATTATGTAAACGTATATACACAGGTGCTCACATTAACAGGCTCCAGTGTAGGACACTACATACTAGATCTACTACATACGAGCATCTAATATATGTTCAGGAAACTAATACATGTGTTGGATCGGCCTGTCACAGGCAGCTAAGCTCCACAGATGGCTCCAATAAACCAATCATTATTTCATTTGTTTTCCAATTGAGAAATAGAAAATGATATATATTAAGTGTGCAAATAAAAATAATAAATTAAATTAACCTGTAATTCAATGAAAACAAATGAAATAGATACACACAAGTCATGTAGTACAATGTTGGGTGACGCCAGATGTTCCTATACTGGTCTGCCAACACTTGTAGCCAGCTTGTTCTAGTTCAGCCATTAAACCAGTCAACTTCTGCTGAGAATAACCTACACAGGAGTAGTATAACCACTACAATAAATTGGTATCTCCTCTTAAATAAGCTACTAATTCACTACAAATCTTACAATAAACTTGTGCCCCAATAACAAGACCTACTACAGATGATGGAACTTGTGGCTTGCCAAAATGACACTGCTATGAAAGAGCGAACAGACTTTACAAATTAAAGGGTTTCATTGTCAACCCTGAAAAGCCAATTGTTGATGAAAACACAGAGGCAGACACACTGATGGATATGTAAAGTAAGCAAAGCTATCAGCTATGCATGCAAAACTCTGTTCTCCCTTTTAAATTTTGGAATGCACTGAAATTACAAAAAGATAGATAGTAGCTGACTGTTCCATTAGAGTTATTAGACTGAGCGCTCTATTAAAGTATCTTGATCTAGTATTTTCTAAGGAACTTGCCTATATAGATCAAAGTTGTTCGCCATACCTTGTTCACAGCAAAACATTTAGACTTCTGTGATAGTACGTATGGGTGTATCATAACAATGATACAAGCAAGAACCATCTGTTGTTTGCTTCTTGCAGGTCCTTAGTGGGAAAGTGATTTATAAATAAAAGGCTTAGTTATAAGTCAGTGATGGCATGCAGCAGTATATCCTTCCCCCTCCTCACCACACACACACACGTATGCACGCACACACACACACCCATGCACATACACGCGCACACACTTACACACACACACACTTCACCTGGTCTGATGACAGCAAATGCACATCCACCTCCTCCTGCACCGGTGAGTTTACAGCTGAGCTCATGTGATCGGCAGATGTGACAGACACGGGTGAGTGACTCATGCCCCACTCCCATCAAGTCTAGTAGTTGCTGGTTCATGGATACCATGTCCTGTGAATAAAACATGTTGAGTTGGGTAGACACATTGTACACATATAACTACTAAACCAACTCATTACCTTGTACTCAAGCTTTACCTTCAGCCTATATTTAGGCTTTAATGCATGCCTTTGTATAAACTACAATAAACTTGTATCTATTGGTCTATGGATAAAGTACTCGGCGCTTGGCCTCGATGCTAATAAAGCAATCGGCTTCACCTTGTGCTTTATTAGCATCTCGGCCGCACACCTCGTACTTTATTTTTCATATAGCACTCGCGGCTATGCTTTAAATGATTTATGGAACTTTCTAGTCATGTAGCTTCACCATACACTAGGACTTGTAATTAACACGCGTTGCATGAACTATCAGCAGCCTGAATGCACACAGACTAGTTTAACAAAGTACCTCACGCATAGTTCACCATAGTTTGGCATGGTAGACGTTCATTGCGTCTTTTGGCAGGTTTTGCTCACAACCAACAATTGATTCTATTGTGAGTCACATAGTGAAGTATTTCCGTGATACCTCCAGGACTTCTCCATTAACATTAACAAACGTAACAGCAACGTTACCTTCTCCCACCCATCATCTAAGCATTTAGGTATGTCTATAAAAGCAATCCAGTGCTAGAACTCGTATTGGCTGGGGTGATTGATCACTCAGCGTGGCGAGGCTATCAGCCTTCACCGGCTTGGGTGATTAGTTGTACTGGCGCGAGCCCCGTAGACTATTAGCCTACACTAAGGCACGTGGGCAACTGTGCTTTATTGCCCACAAAGAGTGCTTTATTAAACGAATAAAGCACTCTTTGCGGTGCAATAAAGCATTCTTTGTGGTAGATGAAGCAGTTGGCCGGCTGAGAGTATACTTTATGACATTTAAAGTACACCCTTTCCTTTGATCTCGCCCACGCAAAATTCTATAAAGTAAATTAAAAGATCTTTAAATGGATGTTTGTATCATTAAAAACTCCATCGTCAAGTTCTGCTGTCCATCGCTTTGTATCAAAAGTACTCTTTAGTGCTGTTTATATGCTATTGTAGTGCAAAGGTTCCATTTCATGTATAAAAATAACCCGGTGTACAGAAGGCTGACGCTAGCAGTTACGCATATTTTATGTTCGAAATTAATTTGGAAGCTATCAAATGTATTAATGCGATTCTAGTGAATTCTTTGCATGTAATATACGATGCAGTCAAACAGTGGGGTCTGTGCTAGGACATACACTTACAATACACATAAGTGGCATCCTAATTGTTAACTTTGTACTGGAAACTTGGGTAGAGTGGAATCCCTATGAAACAGGACATGTACATATTGTACACCCTGAAATGTGGACACCTGTTCAGGTGGTGTACATATATGCTTACACAAATAAGGAGACCAAAATTAACTTCAACATGATGTCTTGAATGGGCGTAAGGGACTCCAATGCCTCATTACAGTGGTATCCGCAGATAGTGTCAACTTTCCAGGTCAGTTATAGTTTGTGGCCTTGTGTAGGTGTCCCGTGTCCCATATCCAAATTAACAGATAGCTGCATGCACCCATACACACACACACATACACACCTCCAACTGATCATAGATTTCCCCTATACCATCACTACTATTAGATTGCTGTAGTGGTAGTAACTGATGTAGCTGGTCCCTACAGTGTAGTGTGATCCCCTCCACTGCATCTAGGATATGGTTCATTACCTCAGGATACTGTAGGATACAAACATGACACAGAACATTAAGATAACTGCTGTGGCAACCTTGTCATGTTTGGTCCGTACAGCAGTGATCAACTTCTTTGAGCTGCGAGGTACCCCAGTATTGATCAGTAAGATGTCCAGCTTGGCCATGCTACAGGTGTGAATTAGTATGGTATACAGAGATATGACCTATAGCAGTATGTGTGTTTTATTAGAGTAATAGTATGGGAGCTATAGTAGCAGTTATTGGTTTGTAGGTAACTAAATTCCAATGATTGATGCCCCTAATTATGTTAGGGGAGAGAGGGGTTGGGTTGACATCAATACGGAGATGTATGAAAAAGTAATACAATACTGTGTCCATTGTGGTCTAGTGTAACACATCTCTCACCTGTCAAGGTGCTCCATCTTACTTGATCTCAACATGATGGTCCCACCTGCAGGAAGACACAGCGAAAACACATCAATGTAGACGATGATTAATTGTATATCAGTGGATCACACTTCACAAAGTCATTTTTAGTCATGCGTAGTCTAATGCACAGTTTTTCTAGAGCCCTACAATGCCCATACTTCTTGTGAACGACACTGGTAACTGTGTTTAGCTGCACAACACATGTGCTATTATTACGTCACAAACTTATGACGAGGCAAATTTTAGCAGTTAAATGCCTGAAACCTCTCTTACGTACCAGTGTAGGTTCCTAAAGAAAAGCTCAGACTGGTAAATCTTACATATGCAAGTGGTCTTTTTTGTATGTCACTCACCATAGCAACTGATGGAGTTATCAATACCAGACGGAGTACCATGGATAATCTCTTCAACAGTAAACGCCCACTTGTTTATCAGATCAAGATCACTGCTTGTCCAATCACAAAATGATGGACAATCTTGTGAACTCCCTGTTATTCTTGCCCTTAGGCGTTCAGGGATTTCATGCTTATTTGTTGGTTTGATAGTAGAGTTCAGTTTGCCAGTAGCTGACAGCATTGCTCCAGCAAATGTCACTGCAAAGGCTGCAGAGGAGCCAAGTCCCGCCCCCATTGGGAGCTGTGATGTCATCACAAACTGCAACCCACCACATGTCCTGGGGCAACAATAGACATGCAGCATGTCAACATGTGCATACACAAGTACACCTAAGGGTGAAGCTATATAAGGTCAAATGAACCACAAGTATTTTTATTAAATTTATTTTAGTCTGCCCTTTATCATTTAAATTGTACCATTTTGATGTTAGTCATGGGGACACCATAGAATATTGAATGAATGACAATAAACTTTTGCACCATGACAGAAAATTTGATGGAAGAAAAGTTGACGAAAATCATGAAGTGATAGATAAAACACCTATCTATCATGGTTTGATGAATGAAAAAGGGCCTAATGTATTTCGCGGACTGGACTCACGCACTGGACTCACGCACTGAGCTGGAAAGTTTTTAAACAATAATCCAGACATTATCCATCTCTTGCAACACTGGAGACCCCACTATCGAGCTACAACTACTGATACTGCTCTTCCTTACAAGTCTACAAACTAGCGCATGCACTAATTAATGCAGTAGATATAACTTATTACAATTACAAACAACTATTACAACTACATAAACTACATAAACTACAGCTAGCTACAGGGGGAAAACTATTACTAGGGGGAAAACTATTACTAGGGGAAAAGGGGATTGTCATCATCATCCGAGCCCTGAAGGGCCCAGTACCTCAAGATCATCTTAGCATTGTTGGACCACAGTTGCACAGACAGTTGCTGTAACAAGTTCTTTCTAGCAACTTTCCGAGGGACACCGCTGCGAGGAGTGGTACGGTCAGCTATATTCTGTAAAGATTTTAGAGCAAAAGGTGTCCAAACTCCAAATGTTTCCACAACTAAAGGAATGAAATCTGACCCCACCTTCTCCACAGCTGCTAGAATACACTTACGATACATGAGTACTGGCAGTGATAAAGCGTGATAGAGGTTATTGTTGTAGCATAGATGTTTTCCTTTATTGTTTTGGCACTAGCGCTAGGGTTGTAGAGATGAGTCAGTTACAATTCTTAGCAGGGTAGCTATAGGTGGCACTGCCCAGCGAGGTGATGGGGCTATGCAAATAAACTGGCTCATCACTACAGCCCTAACACTAGTCCTAAGTACTGGAGTAACAAAGAAAAAACATCTAAGCTACAACAATGGCCTCTATCACGTTTTATCACTGCTAGTAATCGTGCATCGTAAGTGTATTCTAATTAATTAGTGCATGCGCTAGTTTGTTGACTTGTAAGGAAGAGTAGTATTAGCAGTTGTAGCTCTACAGTGGTGTCTCCAGTGTTGCAAGAGATGAATAATGTCTGGATTATTTTTGTTTAAAAAACTGTTTCCAGCTCAGTGCGTGAGTCCAGTCCGCAAAATACATTAGGCCATGAAAAAGTGGATAAATTCTATACTGCTTTGTGGTTTGCTACGTTTTTGTCAATTTTTTTGTGGCCTAATGTATTTCGCGGACTGGACTCACGCACTGAGCTGGAAACAACTTTTAAACAATAATCCAGGCATTATCCATCTCTTACAACCCTGGAGACACCACTATCGAGTTACAACTGCTGATACTGCTCTTCCTTACAAGTTAACAAACTAGCGCGTGCACTAATTTATTAGAATACACTTACGATACACGAGTACTAGCAGTGATAAAGTGTGATAGAGGCTATTGTTGTAGCTTAGATGCTTTTCCTTTGTTGCTTCAGTACTTAGCACTAGTGTTAGGACTGTAGTGATGAGTCAGTTTATTTGCATAGCCCCATCATCTCGCTGGGCGTTGCCACCTATAGCTACCCTGCTAAGAATTATTACTGGCTCATCTCTACAACCCTAGCACTAGTGCTAAAGCAATAAAGGAAAAACATCTAAGTTACAACAATAGCCTCTACCACGCTTTATCACTGCTAGTGCTCGTGTAACGTAAGTGTATTTTAATTAATTAGTGCACCGCTAGTTTGTTTACTTGTAAGGAAGAGCAGTATCAGCAGTTGTAGCTCGATAGTGGTGTCTCCAGTGTTGCAAGATATGGATAATGCCTGGATTATTGTTTAAAAGCTCTGTGCGTGAGTCCAGTCCGCGAAATACATTAGGCCATTTTTTGTCAGTCAAAATTTCTTGCATGTTATGTATGATAAGGCGATACACTGTATCACACAATACAAAGTGGAGTATAAACAACACATGTGCTTATAACTGTTTTGCCACTTCAATACTTACTTAGTTAAGACTACAAACAATAGCTCATCATGCAGCATAGTTCCTGTAGTGTAGTGGCTATCATGTGAGTCTAACACACTCAAGGTCCCTGGTTCAATTCCAGGTACGAACAATTGTTTTGTGTGTTTTTTTGTTTGTTGTTGTTATGAAGTTGTCTAGACACAACACCACTACCCTCACTGGCTTAAAAATAGTACTCGGGCAAACAATATTTTAAACTTACTACATATAATCAAGAGTTCTTTTCTATAATGGACTCTTGATATAAGATATTATACAGTACGGTAGAAAGCTTGTACATTCCAATTAAATATTGACCAGAAACAGCCTCACAATATCCTCACAGTGTCCTAGCAGTACAAGTTACCAACCGCAAAAACTTTTAAGAAACTTTTATTTAGTGGAATTTTCAGCTGATTGATTAACTTACCTTGTGCTGTCAATGGGACACAAAGGAGGACAAAGTTACAGTCCATGATCCATGCATTGTACATACTGTGTATGCCAAAAGGCACCCGTTGGCCTGAAGCGACATGTAACAATGAAAACTTAAACCCATAACCTTATCCGTTGTGACTTGTGAGCTACAGGTGTATGCTTGTCTGAAGGCAACAGTTTCAATTTGAAATAGTGTTATGGCTTCCTTGTGGCTTTGTCACAGTTATCAACCATATTTTCCATAGTGACTGGATTGATTGCAGAGACATTTCTTGTACTGTTCTTCATTTGAAATGCTGTGTAACGGGCTAAACATATGGCTTCTTCATTTCACATAGGGTAATATGCAAAATTAATGTCTACTGCTGTTCTTTCTTTTGATGCGAAATGCAAGGGTTCACCAGTCATAAGTATGTTACAAAAGAGCACAACTATGAGCTTTAAGTTCGATTAGGGAATAACTGATTTAGGGATTATATGGCCACTAGTATATCTGCAGGTATAGGCAACCTCCCTTGTTTCACTACTTGTTATTTCTGTAATCCCTCATCAAACTACCCTAATATTCCTTGTATAGTATGGAATACTATTGATCTATTTACAGATACACAGACATAGGCTACTACTTATATGGTACAGATTGATTGATTGATTGTTTATTATCTCTAAACAGTCGGACAAAGCCGCTCTTCCCTGCCAGAGGGGGCATACATACATACATACATACAACATAAAGTAGTATAGACGTGCACACACACGTACAACACACATACACTACACAAAACCTCTGAAGCCTCCTCCAGTAGCCATGCAAAACACAACTATTGCCACCCAGCGAACCCCACTAGGATGACTCTGCACTACTCAGACACTTGAGTCTTGGGGCAGGCTAGGACTGGTAACCAACAGGAGGACTGTCGGTCTCACACAGAACCTGAAGTTCCACAATGACACCAGGCCACAAGGTCCCCATTATATAGCTCGGTAGATTGGAGAAATGTGGGTCAAGTTTCTTGCTCAAGGAAACAACAACAACACCAAATTGGGCAACCTGGAAACTTTCGATTAGCAAGCCAATGCTCTAGCCACACACACACACACACACACACACACACACATGCATGTACGCACACACACACCTACATGCATACACCTATAGTACATGCACACACATGCACGTACACGCATGCACGTACACACAAACATACTTCAGGTAATCTCCACATATAGCCAGTAGCAGATGGAGAAATGATCGAGCAGCCAGCACCTTCAAGTCCCCCAGTACAGTTCCCACTTCAACACCAGCCATCCTCACAATATCCTCACTCATCTTCTCCTGCACATCTTTGTCAGCAGCTGCAGGTCCTCCAGCACTGAATAATGGTCTGTAGGCCTCTGTGAATACAATATCCACTGTGTGAGGTGACTAACAAATGTCTATATGTACTTGTGTGTGCTCTACACAATAGAGTGGAACCTCTATAAGACCAAAAAAAATTTGTCCCAACTTTTTGCTACAAAAATAGGTTTTCTTTGAAATATATGGAGCCAGACCAGAGCATGACACCAAAGCCTTGGTCCTTATTATGAAGGTTGTCTTTAATCCACACAGAGAGGTTATACACTATATGAGTTATCAGGGATTAGAACGTACATACATAAAAGACAAACTTGTATGGTTTAGTACTATCCTTTGGTACCTAAAGGACATATTTATGCTTTATGATGGTCAGCTAACACTAATGTAGAGAGCATAAAATACAACATGTTTAAAGTATTCATACACACATACATAATAGGAGACCACCTTTACACCATTGTGTTACACTAGCTTGAGAACATTGAATACCCCCTTGAAGTTTGGTATGTAGTATTGCACATTGAGACTCTGTCACAAAATGTCACACAATCTAACAACAAATTATTTACCAAGGAAAGGAGCCAAGTCATTTCTACTCCAGGAGAATTGAAACTCCAGATCCACCAGTTCTAATGAGATGATGTCTGCATCATGTGATCTACCCATCATTACATATGTCCTCACATCAAGACTGGTAGCCATAGCAGCCTGGAAACATAATTACAGTGACATCGTAAAAATATGCTTTAACCCATTAGCAGCTACTTGGCACCGCCTGCCCCTTCACGAAAGTGTCTGGTGAAATACAGATACTAAATCATTTCAATTAGACAGTGCTGGTTACGTCAGATGATTGCCCGTCAATTTGAACTAAAGTATTGCATTACCAAGGCAGTTTGCATGTGAACATCATTGGCATGCATTAATACAATTGGCTACTGTCGAATTTGAACGTTAGAAATGATTTTGTATCTGTAATTCACCCTTACTTTTTGCAAAGGGGCAGGTGGTGCCAGAATACTAGCCCCTGCATTAACACTCTTATCATTTACAACAAACAATATTGATGTACAACTACAATATACAGCTGCAGGTGAAACATATAAGTGGTTAGAAGAACCAGAAAATTTTCTAGCTAGCATACTACTGTAGCCTGTAGACCTTACTACTACTCACAGCAGTATGATCTGGAATAAAACAACAGCGTAATTCAGTATCTTAAATATCCCACAAAAAAAAAGGTCACAGCTAAAATACCTGCATTTATACTCACCTTCCCGTATACTACAGCATGCTCACCGTGTAGGATCACCTTGCCAGGAGCTGAAAACACTACTGTCAACTCCATACTAGCTACGCCGAGTAACCTAGATGAATTGCAGGAAATATAAGCACCACAATCGAATTCTAATTATCTATTTCTATTTTAAGCGCACCTTCAATGTTCGTGAAGTAAATTCCAATACTTCCTTGCAATGAACGAAGACCTGGTATTGGGGATTGATATTGGAACTAGTTCTGTAAAGACTTGCATTGTTCGACGAAGTAGCGAAGATGTACTGAGCGAGTTTTCTAGCCCTTCAAATGCCACGGTGAAGACGGAAGATTCCAGTGGCGATGAACAATCAGTGGAACAGATTTTCTCCTGCATAGAGTCGTGTATGAACCAGCTGCCTGAACAATTGTTGACTCGCGTGAGTTGTGTCGCCGTGTGTGGGCAAATGCATGGCTGCGTTTTATGGCAAAGTGACCGGATAACTCCGGTGTCTACAGATCATATTAAAGAAGCAACAAGCAATCTGATCACCTGGCAAGATGGAAGGTGTACAGAAGAGTTCCTTAGATCTCTCCCTTGTACAACACAACCAACGAAAATCTCCACTGGCTATGGTTGTGCATCACTGGCGTGGTTACATAGAAACAAGTTGGACCTGTTAAACCAGTTTGACACATCAGGTACCATCATGGACTTACTGGTTTGCGTACTGTGTGGTGCTGGTAGGCCACACATGTCCACTCATAATGCTAACAGTTGGGGATATTTTGATCTTCAAGCTAAACAATGGGAACTGGAATTGTTAGTGAGTTGCATGGGTAGTAACAGTGAAACGTCCATAGCTACCTCTGTATTATAGCCATCTCATTAGTGGAGGTCCCAAGCATAGCCAAAGTGTTCTTTGTGACCTCATTGATAAGATCACCTTTGTTCAGGTTGATGAGTCTGTGCTGACTAACAGTATGTCCAGCTCCTTAAATTGATGAAGTCATACTATGCACAGAATGCCTGAAATTAAATTTTTAGATTTGTCCCACACAAAACCTGTTCATGTACTTTAATTGTAACAATAAAATTTGTTGAACTGTACAGGAAACTTGTCTATTCAGATAAAATTACCTGAGCAGGTGGCTACATTTTTTGTGCACATATGGGGATTGTTACAGTGGCCACTTTAGACAGGTGACCTTATTACACAGTGGTCTGATTAGACATGTTTCATTATACAGATTTGAAGTCTATTCTAAGTGATATGAATGTGAACATTGTGAATTATGTTGTCTAGACTTTGTTGACACTGGAGATTTAACAGATGCAATCCTTGATGCTCTTTATTGTATTACTACTAGGTTGAAGAAGGAAGGTTTCCCTGTTGAGTATCTCCCAAAGGTAGTTGAGGCTGGAACAACGGTTGGTCATCTTGCTCAGTCATGGTATCATGTTCCCAAAGGAACTGCTGTGTTGGCCGCAATGGGAGACTTGCAGTGTTCAACTCTAGCAGTTTTGCCTGGACCTCATGATGCTGGTGTGTGGTGTGGTGTGGTGTAGTGTGTTTGTTGTTGTGTTGTGTGTTTGTTGTGTGTGTGTGTGTGTTTGTTGTGTGTTGTGTGTGTGTTTGTTGTTACATACAAGTGCACATTGTGTTAGAACCCTACCCTGGTAACTACAAGTTTGGTGTTTAGTGATGCCCAGTTGGTGTTATTTTTGTTTCCTTGACTAAGAAACTTTACTTAGTTGTATTTTTAGGTGTCAACCGGGAAGCAAACGATAAACTGTCCACGTCTCACATTACATAGCAGTGTTGGGGTCATTGTGTAACTTTAAAATTCTGTGACCTCTGACATGACACAGTCCTTCTGTTGATTACTGTTACTACCCTACTAGATTGGTGTAACACCACAGTGCTTTTCTAAAATTTATTTTGGTGTGGTTATATTTTTATTTATTTTTACAGTATAAGTGCTTCTTCAAATACAGGCAATTATATAGTTATAAGTAATAATATTACTTTGATGTTGGAAGCAAGGTAATACCTTTTACTGCTGTACTCCATTTTGATGGGACTTTAGGAGGAATTGCAAATGCTGACTCTAGTACCCAAGTGGTGCACAGGTATCCCAGTACTAGGCAGCAATAGGAGTGTTTCACACAACTGCTGAGGCTTTGCTTGTGTTTGGTGTGTATGCATACGTGTGTATATGGCATAGTCAAGTAGTTAGAGCACTCTCCTGTAAATTGAAATGCTCCAGGTTTGATGCCTAGTTATGTCCAGATGCTGTTGTTGTTTCTTTGAGCAAGGAATTTTACTCACATTGCTTTGGTCTAAGGGACCTGATGACTTGGTGTCAACTGAAAAAGCAGTCCGCCAGCTGTAACATTAATGGGTACCTGGTATTAACTGGGAGAGGAAATGCTAACTGTCTATGTCTCACACAGTGGGTGAAGCTCCAGGTGGGACTTTGGGTGCCCACATCTTCTGGAATTATACAGCCTCCTGCGGGTTATAGTCCTGCCACAGGAGGTTAACCCTAATAAAAGAACGCTGAACTATTGTTCTAGTCAACTCCAACAGTCCATTTGGAGAATTAAATGGTATTATGTCACTGATGCTGTGTGTTGGTACAAGAGATTTGTATGAGAGTTGTTATCCTTGCCAAGGCATACACGTTTGATTTCTGCTGCATGCATGAATAGCATTTCATGTTGTCTTTTCTTTTTAGTGCTCAACATTGGAACATCAAGTCAACTAGCAGTTGTAGCTACTGAAGGCAGCATATCCATCAAGGACCATCCTTCCTTGTTACAAGTACCGTATTTTGGTGGGAAGAATTTAATTGTTGCTGCTTCACTGACTGGAGGAAATGCTGTGGCCCAGTTTGTCGACCAGTTAGAAGGATGGTGTAGTGAGTTGGGTGTACCCACTCCAAATAAGGACAGCATATATCAACATTTGTTTGAGAGTGCTGCTAAGATTCATGAGAGCTCTCTCTGCTTAGATCCACTGTTTTGGGGTGAAAGACACTTTCCCAGTGGACGTGGGTCAGCGTCCAACATTCATACCAACAATGGCAGCTTGGGGGACATAACACATGCTCTCTGTAAGGGCATCATCGTCAACATCAAGAAAATGATGCCTGCTGATATCTTCCATGCTTGCAAAGTATGTGTGTATTTGTAGGGAGAACTCAGTAGCAGTGTAAAATCAAGGCATGCTTTTATGTGGTTATTGTATTGTTTGACATCCAACACTGTGCTTCTACTGATATTGGCCTCTGCCTGGAATAATGTGTAGCATGTAATGATGAAATCATGTGTTAGTTGGGAAGCCATTTGGTGACTTTATTGTTAAGTTATCCCATCATTGAGAAGCCTCATGATCAACCTTGTTAATATGACCACCTCATTATAGTAGCCACTTAAATAGGAACTTCATGACCTCATTAATCTGACACCTTGTTTATTGTTGTGGTCATACACAATTGATGATGTCATCAGTAAGAGGTTTAATTAGTCAGTACATGTGATATACTTGCTGTCAGGCATGTGCTTACAATATAATGAGACCTGTTGCCAGCTCCTATATACAGTGTGGTAACTGGGGTCTCGAGTTAGTAATGTTATAGTTTTTACCAGAAGTGAACAATACATTAATGTATTAGTGCTCCCAGTCTCCCTGCCACTTCATTGTGTATTGTTTGTATTATGGGATGTTTGTGTTGTAGGTGGACTGTATTGTGGGGTGTGGTTCAGCATTGCTGCGTAATGAGCTGTTACAGAGATACATCAGAGAAGTATTTGAACTGAAACTACAACTAAGAACCAGTGGCATCAGTGCAGCGTTCGGTGCTGCCTTGGCTGCCAAATCTGAACATGCCAAATCTCAGAATTAACACTGTATGTTCTAATAGAGTATTGATAGTTGAAAAAATTAAGATACACCCATATGTACTATCACAGTTGTGTTTGACATAATAAGAATGTTTAGTAGTACCAATAATTGTAAGACATGGAGTATAATAAATTACATAGAAATTCTTTGTATGTAAATAAATAAATAAACAAGTTTTATTGATATATTTAATACCTTGGAGGTCCACCCCAGTATCCCCCTCTTCTACTGTTCCAATTATGCCACTGGTACATGTGTGGCTGGGCATAAGGGTACATCATTTGTGGCTGGGGATGACGCAGTGGTGACCGGTACTTGCATGGACCAGCTTGATAGTGTGTGCGACCACTGTAAGGATTGTGCTTCCCACTGCCCTTGTTTGCATAGCTAGGGTTACTAGAGTTTGGTTTACCACTGCTTTTCTTTTCCTTGTCTTTTTCTGACGTATTTTTTTTGGATGTGTCTGTCACTTCAGCACCTGTGTCTCTGTCTGGTGTACTCTCAATTGAAGAGCTAGGGAGAGAGCTATTAGAGCTGATGTCCATGTCAATTATATCATGATCAGACTCTACAATAGTTTGATGCATGGGGCTTTGTGTTCCATAATCTGATGTTGTCAGTAATTCTAAAGTGCTTCCTTTCTCCTTGTCAGTTTTTGTGTCTACTGGTGGCTTTTCCCCATTGTACATTGCAACCTCCATATCATCTACCGAAGGAGTCTCATCTGAGCTTGGTGATCCTGCTGACTTGTGAGGAGAGTTCTTTGATTCTAGAGTGCTCCAATAATTATCATTCAGTGGTATTCCATCAAGTGCAGGTCTTTTTTTGGTAACTGAATTGCTGTCAGTAATAGGTGGTTTCTTTCTTTCCTCAGGTCGCACAACTGTAAGATGTGTAGAATCCTCAGGACATTTGCTATCATGCATAGCAGTATGTGGCTGTCCCTTAGCTGAATTACTACTAGTGTAATTGTGATCAGTGTGTATACCTGTGAATGCTTTAGTTGGTGACTCTGATGGTGACTGATATAACTTTGAATTAGCCGGCACAAAACTCATTTCAGTTTCACCATTCTCTTTCTTAATAGGCATACCTACCTCCTCCTCATGGGTAAACGGTTCATTACTAGATACACTACTAAATTCAGGTATGTGTTTTTCACTATTGTTCATTGTATCAATACCAGATGTATTATTACGTACATTATTATCGACTTCAGTTGACTGAGCAGATCCTTCAGCTGTTACTGTTGTACCATTGTTGTACTGAGACAACAGCTGGTTAATGTTTGGAACATTGTCATCACTTCCTTCTGAGTCACTCAAAATGTCACTGTTACTTAGTCCACTACTATCATACGCATCATCTACTGGTGTAGTGGTAGGAAGACACACTACTGGTTGGTTGTCATCCATCAATGGTGTACCAGGCCTATCAACATTGTCTGGTGCTGAATACATGCTACTAGCTTGTCTCTCTTTTGCCATAATTGAAGGCAGTTTTGTTCTTTTAAGCTTCCTCATGTAATCACATTCTAATACTCGCCTCAACTGTTTTGGGTATAAGGTAAGTGATTCCTGCTTTGTACCATCAGGATGGAACAACCTGGTTATTTCTTGATCCAGGTATTTGATAGAACTGGAAAGTATGTCATTAAAATGGAACACGTCACTTGGGTATGTCTCCAGATACTGAGCAAAGTTGTTGAAGAAAGCAGAACACATGGAGTTGTCTGTCTGTGCCTCTCTGCTGTTCTCAGGAATAGGATATGTCTGTGATGCTTTGCTGTGAACAAATAGTAACATGTCAGTTTGAACTTCTTTTTCATACACAAGTTTTGTTTGTTCAATGTTTATTTCGTCAACTGTTTGTGTACCCATACTCTTTACATTGGTAGAAGTGTGTGTGTCATGTTTCTGAGTATGGCGTTCCCTGCGCTTTTCTCCCCTGCTACTTCTTTTGTTACTTCTAAAGTGTCTTCTAAACTCTGTACTAGATTCTCGAGAGGAGGATCTATGACGATGGCGTGATCTGTATGACCTGTGTGATCTAGGAGACTTTGATCTTGATCGTGTCTGTTCACGATCAGAACCACGACAAGAGTCTAAGCTTTGAGAACGGGATGATGACTTCCTGGACCGATGTGGAGATCTCCCACGGCGTGACTTTCTC
The DNA here is from genome assembly GCF_963678975.1 of Dysidea avara. Lineage (NCBI taxonomy): Eukaryota > Metazoa > Porifera > Demospongiae > Dictyoceratida > Dysideidae > Dysidea > Dysidea avara. The sequence continues at coordinate 9,029,600 of NC_089286.1, read as the reverse complement.
AGACTTGGTGAAGGGCTTCTACTCAAAGACCTGCAACGCCTTGGCTGTGGAGATGAATCACGGCTACTTTCTGTAGAAGGAATAACACGCTTCAGTTCGTTCTGCAAAGTCTTGGTGAACCTTTCTCTCAAATCCTCAACCTGTGCCATTTCACTTTCAACGTTTGAGATAGTTGCAGTAGGCATAGGGTCATAAATAGGAGGTCCCATTAAAATGGATGATGGTGGTAGGTGTGGTGCATTAGCAGGATGTAATAAGTACGGCCTTGGTGGTGTTGGCAGCAGACTATTAAATACATTCGGATAGCTTGGCCATTCAGAGGGATAGCCATACTGAGATCCACCATAGAACTGTGCTGACAATTGCTGTAGATCAGTGGTCAAGTTAGTGGTAGTGTACTTGTGTGACAAGAAGGGACCACTTGTGGTCGGACCTGTCAGCACTGACATGGGATGTGGAGGAATCTTAATTGGACTCTTCATGGTAGATTGGCTCTTGCTGTACGTCACCACTTGTAGATCAGACTTAGATGGTGATGATGATTCTGGTTTGCTTTCCTCTTTAAATGATACAGAAACATTTGCTTTTGATGTGACTGTACCATCTGAAGAGGATGCCACATCATCTGATTTTGATTCCTTTACATCAGCAGCAGCAGCAGCAGCAGTTGTAGTCACTGCTGTTAATGCTTTTGTTGGTAAATCAATTGTCAATGCAATTTCCTCACTTTCTGTTGTACCTTTGTTAGTAGTAGAAACTGCTATTGATGTAGACTGGCTATCGTCCACAGTATCTTCACTATCTTTTCTGTCTTTGTGCCGCTTCTTGTATTCCGCTAATCCAATCTTTCTTGGAATCCTTGGCTCCCTGGTCATTGTTGGAGAATAGTCATCTAGTGGTGGAGGTGTGGCCACTTCACTGTCAATTTCACTTCTACTGCCACCTTTCAGAATAGACTTGGGCCTCTTGCGTGGCCCATCATAGACCACCTTAGGTACATTGAACCCTGGCTGCCCTATACCACCAGGTGACACAGCTGCGTCATCAGTTGTCGCTGCAGGTTCTGTATCTGAAAGTTTCTCAACTAGCGACTTTACTTCACTGGTGACAGGTGACTGACTCTTTACAGGTGAGCTACTTTCATAAATTTCCTTCACTAGTGGCTTGATAATACTGTGCAACTCCCTTGTACTGGTGGTCATCACACATTGCTGTGAGAGAACACCATAAACTAACCAACAGCACCACTACTACCTGTAACGGCTCACCTCAGCTGGTTGAAACACTTCATCAGCTATTGTAATATCATCAGTGTTAATGTCTATAGACACACACTATATTTAATCACTGCTTTCTGGCTAAATTACTAACCTGCTACAACATCTGCAGGATATGACTGGCTGTTAGTTGATGAGTTTCCACTATTCTTTCCTGCCAAAAGTTGTTGGAGACTACTGTGAATTGATGCACGTGTCCTTTTAGCTGGACTGGCACCTGTTGAATCACTAAGCTTCCGCTTTTGTCCAGGTTTCACCTCAAGCTCTTTGGATAACTGTTCTTTAGAAGCATCTCCTTCAGTACTTGTTGCGGGCTTTGCTTCAAGGTGATTTGCTGAGGAAAAACTGTCCGCTACCTTGTTAACAGCTGCTTCAATAATTTTATCACTAGTGGTAGCATCAAATGTTGGCTCAGTCTTTACAGCACCATTGTGCAGAGCATGGATGATCTCTTTGTCATTGTTGGTCTGTTTTGCTGTAGCTGGCTGGTAAACGGTAACTTTGTCCCTACTTATCTCTCGGTCAGGTTTAGCAAGACCAGCTTTGTAGAGACGGTCAACTGGTATGCCTTGAGATGTCCGAGCATCTAAATACAGAAATGTACAATTACAATATATTGAAGAGTAGATTGCCTGAATATCAATCAGCTGAAATTCCGATTATCCAAATGCTAAAATAACTATTCAATTAGAGTATTTTGTTAACAGGTGTGTGTTCTATTAGAACAACTGAACAAGCACTGTGTGTTTCTTTTATTTAATTATTGCTTTACAATGTATACCAAGATTATCACATAATTGGTGAGTACAAAACTAGGGGCGGTGTTTAGGGTCAGAATATGTATTGGGTTTTTATGAACATTTCAGGTACAACCATAATAGTTTGGATAACTAATTCTCCATTGTATAATTAACTAATTAGGGACAAAACACATATTTGTAGTGTGCAAATTATTCTGAATCACGTACCTTTGTTCACTAGAAACTTCACAAAAAGTCCGTGCAACATTTGTGGATGGTTTTTATGAGTTATTCCTACACAAATAACACTAGCCATTCAACATGCTCATTATATTGTATACCATATATGTACAAATTTTTGGGAACGTATATTTTGTGAATTAACAAGTTTTAGTAGTTTTATTTGCCTACCTATTGTATAGCCATTATTTTCAGGATGAAAATTTCGTGGGAGTCAAGCAACCATGAAATCAGTAAAAATTAGGTCCCTCAAATTTGTACATAAACAGTGTTTCTAGACCTACCAAGTTCATGTGACAATGAACACGTAGGGAAAATGTACATCTTAGTTTCCTTGCTTGTTTGTATAACAGCCACCTACATAAAGAAAGTACAATTTGAAATACAAACGTACAATGTATACTGTTAATATTACCCATTCTTGAGCTAGCAGAAATTCAGCTGTCTTGAAACCATTATTGCCGAGGTCATTAAATGGCCTCACCTCCGTGTAGAGATAAGCAAGGTTCTTGTATCGTACTAAATAAACAAAACCCAACCAACTAACATTTTGAATTAGCCAGCTAGCAATATATGGAATGCTTATAAAGTACAAGACACGTACAGTATAAAAATCATTCAACAAATTATGAAAAAATGTTGTGGGCGCAGTAAACTAAAAATCATTTTCCAAGATAAATTTAAAAATCATTAATACCCCCCCACACATGGATAGCCCATGTTATTAACACAGAGTAAACTAAATATACACTTATGACAACTGTTCTGGTTTATCAAAGGGTCTACATTCAAAGCTTTTTACAAAGGATACTTACATGGTTCTACGCAGGATATCATGGGATAGGCAGGATCAAACATTGGCTTCGGTAGTAGCTTCCTTGCTTTAGTAAATGGCATGCGTGTCTTGATGTTCAGAGACCCATCACTACAAAATAAAATGTGGCACTATCAACAATTACTAACATTTTGTTACTAAATGAGCCATCATGTGGTTCAGGGGTTAACACATTTTACTGTTGCATAGGTGATGTGTTGCTTTAGCCTTGTTGACAGCTTATTTGCACAGTAACTGAGAGGGAAACTTCTTAGTTCCAAGTTGACACATATCACCTTCTAAAGTGAAACCTTCTAACAAATTGAGGACTGGGCAGAAGCACCCACAAGGACAAAAGTTTTTGTTTCTCAAGGTTCCATACACATAAATCTCAATATCAAGTAAGAGATGGAAAGTTCTTGGTCAAAGATAAAGAGGTTATTTGTTTCACTACACTTTAGGCTAAATGGTATATTTGATTACATCAATTCACTAAGTTGTTGTAGCTACTGCGACTCACATTTCGAACGGCATCTCAGATCCATCGAAGAATGTTATCAGTTTCACCTGCGTTAGAAAACTGCCCTTGTTTACCAAGTCACCTGTCCATACGCTGGTGCCTTTGGAGTGAAAACCTGTCGTGTATTGAAGGGTACATAATCAGTACACAATTTGATAAAAACTACATACCCTCAATAGCCTCACGAGAGAGATCTTCATCTTCCATATCGACGCCGAGTTCCCTGCTGAATCAGCGCGTTTATTGCTAAAACAAACTTGCTTCTTTTTTAAAAGGCGTTGCTTTGATTACCTTGATATCACGTGACGCGTAACCTCAAAAGACAACCACCTCTTAAATGAAGTTACTTGTGGTTGGCGGAGGTGCTACTGGTAGCGTAATTGTTCACCTTCTCAGCAAGAGCAATGTTGCATCGAGAGTGGCGTTGTCTATTTGGGAGAAGGCCAGAGGAGTTGGCGGGAGGATGAGCACACACCGTTTTGAAGGTGACGCACTGGCAGACATGGGCGCTCAATACATAACTGTACCCTGGAATTCTAATAAACCATCTACAGGGTCATCTATTTTTAATGAATCACTACAAGAACTCTTGTATTCTAACATTTTAGTACCGTTTAATGGTAGCATAGAAAATGAAGTGAGCAGTAGCGAACTGCAGAGGAATTTTGTCGCGCCTGGTGGGATTAACACAATCGTGAAACATTTCATTAACAACTCGAAGGCCCAGATATCCGTTAATACAAAGCTGGTATCTCTCGATGTTTGTAAGGAGGGCGTAAAGTGTTCAACGGATGACGGATCAGAAATATTTGATGGTGTTGTATTGACCATACCGTTACCACAGGTCAGTGCTTTACAGGGAGATCTTCGTACATACTTGAAGGCACATGAGAAGGTATTCAGTGATGCAGAGTACTCTTCACGCTATGCAGTGGCATTCGCTTACAAGCAGAGTACCCATTTGCCTTTTACGTGGAGTTCCAAGTACTTTCAAGATGATGTCATAAGGTATGTTTCTTATGAGGCAAGGAAGAGAGGTGTAGTGGAAACATTGGCACCAGTGTTAATGATTCATACAGCAGTTCCTTTTGGAATGCATCATTTAGAAGATGACAAGCAAGAAATTATCAAAACAGTACAGTCTCGTCTTCTCATGCTAGTACCCGGTCTACCGCCACCTGTTGACAGCTATTGCGTACGCTGGAGGTACTCACAAGTGCGTCGACAGGTGTGCAGTAGTAATGGATACTCGATTGTTCACCAGAATCCCATGGTTGTTTTAACTGGAGACGCATTCACATATTCTAACTTGGAGGGGAGTTTCAAAGCAGCAGAAGCTACTGCCAGAATGATTGAAGAAAAACTGACTAAAGAAACCACAAAAACATAATATTATTGTTATTGATAGTACTAGTGTATTGAAGTGGAAATAGTGTAATGAGTTCAGCAGAGACAAGGTGCTATAAAAAGCATGTTCTGTTTGCATTGCTACAGGAAGTTTGCTGCATGCATGCATGTATCTCATACTTGAAGTCACTAAAAACATTAATTTTGATGGTAAAATTTTATAGGAATGCAATCTTTCACTTGTGTGTCAGCCAAAAAATGCTCAGTAATTTGTCTTGTGTGATCTAAATGTTGCACACTTGTATTATTCTGTCAGTACATGCAGTTGATTTGTGGTTCATGATCAGGTAATTTGTCTTGTCAGTACAATCAATTTGTGGTTTATAGCTGAGTATATCCATCAAAGCTGTGGTTGTAACCACACACAAAAATGTGGTTTTGTAATCTCACTGCATTGTCACATTAAAAGTCAGATAAGGTATAAGTAAATGAGTGTTTATCTATACTTTCATTATACACTTGAGTGTCATGTTTTTTTCTCCACTATAACACATTTGATTGCCATGTATGCTTACTGTTATAGAAATGCCAAATGCATTGACCATATAGTAATGTGTCTAGCTACTATCTTAATCTGTACGGTATACTACGATCTGTATATAACCTGTTGTTTGGTGTAAAGGATGCTCATGCTATATCTCATGCATAAATGAATAACCTCAAAAATTACTCATAACTGTATATTGTACATGTATGCACTCTAAGCATATAATGTGTGGTGTCATACTGCCCTGTGATAGGAGCATCAGGTATTCAGTCACAATAGTTGTATAGTGTCACTAACATGGTAGTCATCACAGTCTCAGTATGATGTTTCTCTGTGTGCTTGTGCATGCTGTTTAGATTTTAACACCTTTGAGCTCATCATCTTGTAAAGCAGTTAATCCGTTATAATCTAGTTGACAAAAGTTTATTTATAAGGACAGACAAACTTGATTACTTATTTCTCATCAACAAAAATTTGGATTTCCATGTGGGCAGGAGGTCATTTTTCATTATCCATCGTTGAATAAAATAAGTCAAGCTGTCTGTTACTGTAAAGGTTAGCTAAATTTAGCTTTTTAAGAACTAGTACTTACATTTTACCACCATTTCTGAGGTACAAGTGATATTTGCTGTGCTGTACAAAATATGTCACAGTGTACACGTGATTGATATTAACAGCAACAATGAAATTAACTGCCAGTACTTAAGCACTGACTGGCTGGCTGGCTGGCTGACTGGCTGCATGTGTAATTTGAACTGTCTGCATGCCGTTTACCTTCCTACATGTGGCATGCATGTGTAAGGCAGTTGAAGCTACATTATAGGCCTGTGCTGGAGCCAGTCAAAAGATTCATGAGCCATAAAAATTTCTTGCATGTCAAATTAATTGCTATATAACCACAACTTGCATGCATACCAAAATCGATTGCTATATATGCTTGCTGACTTACATACCAAACTCTTAATAGCCGTGTAATGGGGCATGGTATATGTACGGCCAGGGCTGCTATTTGTATGCACAATGCTGTGACCTGGCCAGTAAATCTGTTATAGCTATAGGTATATTGCCGCTGAACGGTTGATTGTTATTAATGTTACTAGTGTCAGTAAAGTCTCATGTGCCTCATTATGAGATTGTACAAAGCACACATTGACTTCCAACCAGCCAACCTCTTTTCATAATTTAATGGCCAGCCCTGAACTATGGCTTGGTGAAAGATAAACATGTAGCTACAATCCCTAGCCAGTGAGGTCCAACCCAGGTGCGGTTATTGCTAATTGAATACTACAATAGTAACAAATGTAATTGTAGTTTTTAACTAGTTCATACATTTGAAAGATGAATAATATGGTATAACGATATATAATCGGGCGCCGCGAGGCCTCTATTAACTGATCATACTCATATCACGTGCTCGCCAAACTGTCAAAAATGGACGAGATTACGGAGCAGAAAACATCAGAACTGCCGTAAGTGATTTGTATAACACTACGTATAGTATAATGAAAATGACCTAAGGCACCATACCGTAAGTCTAGTGTGAAAGAGTGGGAACGTGTCACGTGATCGCGCAGTGGGTAACATTTATCGTACTGAACGTCCCTCTCACTTATCCGCGCCCCTCTATTATCTCTGCACTTATTAACAGGAATCCCTCTAAACACCCGATATGCTGCCATAAAAGAGCAACAAAAGTCACAAAAAAGCTCGCATCTAGTTTCAAATCTAGCAGAAAACCCTTATACAAATTGAACACCGATATCTCCAAAAACTCTGTCTGATGGCTACAATACAAACTCATGTGGCATGTGCCTTTTAGGGTTTCGATGAGTGTCTACCCACCGTACCTTGCCTTTACCTTTTGTCTAATCACAGAGTACAACAACTACACATGTACTGGCACCCCTTTATTATCTAGTAGACTTATAACAATTAGTTTTGCTGCAGTAAAGTGACCACACAACCTTTATTTGACCTATCATTAGGCTACTTCTCATTCACAATCAAAGAGAAAACACCCTGACCACCTGGCAGATTCCTGTAAACGTTTGAGTGCATGTAAATCGGATGGCTGCAGGTTCAAGGCCCAGTTTTTTCCTTTCTGTACCTTTTCAAACATACTATATAACATTTATAAACTGGCTGCAGGACCAGGTGTCCTATAGGTCTTCAGCACTTGTACTGCAAAGCCTTAATAAATAAGAAAATCTAATAAAACAGTCACACATGTACAACATACTATAGCAATGTACAACATAGCAACATGACATGATAACATTTATGTAGGGCTTGGCATTAATTTAAAACCATGTCCATTTTATTAAAAATGTGACTGCTCTATTAGAATAGTTCATTATCAAAAACAAATTAGTCAGCTTGTATTGTAGTAACAGAAACTAGAGACCATTCTTTCTATAGTGAATATATGGCCACATCAACTTAGTCATTAGTTTCTGTACTACTGCTGTAGGTGGGTGGATTTATAGCTGATTTATGTAATTCACATGACCCAGAAATGGCCAGAATGCAACCGTTTTAGTCTCCTCTAGCTAGTTACCAACTTTATAAATTGCTAATAGCTATATTCAGCCACCGATAGTAATTTATACAGCAAGGAGAACAGTGACATGAGTGGGGATGAGAAATATGGCTTATAGCATTAAATGTAAAAGCTTTACAGAAAACTTTCCATATGCCTGCTACCTGTCCATATATGGCAACTTAAAAGAATGTACTTAGATTTAGATTCCTTGACTATTAAGCAGTATTGCAATAATAACCAATATTTGTGGGCATTCAGGCATGTTATCAGATGGTGAAGCTACATCTTGCTAGGAGTGAGTGAGAGTTAAACCTCCTGGAACCAAAACACAAATTGTGCCGATGCAATATAAGAAGACCATCAGATAGTTAGCAATCCTCTTCTTTGTACCATACATCAAGAGCTGAGCAAAGAGGCATTAATACACCATGCGAAAATTATCATGTATTATAACCAAGTCAGTGAAATTACACCTAATATGCCAGCATAATTTTGAGAATAATAGGTCACCAATTACAAATGGGTACCTTTGATCCATATGGCACTGTACCACAAAATAATTAATATCACACTATTTGTAAACAGTCTGCCTTGTAGCTTGCAGGCCTTGTACTTCATGTGTGTACATACTCACAGGTGACTTGGGTGTGTTTATAACTCTTACTTATTGGTATGTTTATCATGATTGTACTGAAACAGTAGGTGGCTTCAAGATACCACACTATAAAAAAGAGAATAACATCAGTTTTGCTTCAGTGGCTATTAAGCAGGACTGCTCCAATTGTTGCTCCATTTTACGATCCATGAAACTAGAGTTATTTATAGCAAACAGTATACACGTACTCGTCATATAAACACCCAGAGGTATTAAATGTATGATTAATCGTAAGGTTATTACAGTTGTTCATGTTGTGTTATAAGGCATATTCAAAGTGGAAATTAGGTGTCTTATTAATGAAAAACACCATGGCCTTATTATTATTAATTGATGCTTAGCAAATAGTGATAGAGTGACTATTTAATTAGAGCATTTCATGCCAGCTGTGTGCTCTATTAAAGTGATGTGTAATATGATTAAGTATTTGGACATAGCTAATGATAGGGACACTAAATTATGAGCAGACTTGAATTGGAGGTTTGGGAATAGAGTTGTTCAGATTAATGAGTGTGCACTATATAGACTGTATAGATGATGGGTTCTATGGTTAATTGTAATTGCTGAGTATTGATGCTCTCAGTTTGCTTGTTACTTTGCATATCTCTATTACCAGGATTATAGGTACTCTTGTTTAGAAATCCTGTTGAATGTCCAACTAACCAATATTAAGGGAAAATGTTTTAAAATTAGGTATGAAATTATTTATTAGCAGAGGGTGTGTGTGGAAGAAGGGCCATGTTTCCCTCTCCTCCCACCAACTTCTTTTCATTGGATGGACAATGTTTGCAAAAAAAAGTTTGAGATAATAGAAGTCACTTTAGTATTTCTTTTAAAAACTGATAGTAGCCACTTCATTTAGGCCATACCTATTTGAAAAGTTGTTGCTCGGATTTATTTTACAACAAAATGGGTCGGTCGGTAGGCAAGACAAAAAAAAAGAACAGCTAGCTACAGTGTAGCTATAATTTTAGATGTGTACATGCTTATGATTTCTGGTTACAAGCCATATAATAGATCAGTAAGTCATATTAAAGCTGTATGCAGACCTATCAAATCCCTTCTAATACATAACTATTAAAAACGGATAAACATACGTAGCTAGTAGTTCAATGAGCACTGCACTGCTGCTATCATAGATTTTTTTCGCCAAGGGTGAGGAACTCGCTGGTTTTACGTTTACAGATAGCTAGCATTATAATTTATTTGACATCAAAATTGTACTGACTGACTGTTCTATTAGAGTATCTTGATCTTTTGCAGCAATTTTTAAGGTGTCATGTAATCTAATTTTTTTTCTCTTCTTAATTAAAATCAGTGTAAAATTGGGTCGGTGGGGTCCAAGCAACAACTTTTCAAATAGGTATGGCCTTATCTGTAATAAAATACTCAGAGCTTCTTTTGGCAGGCCCCCATGAATAACATCAATAACTGTTGCATGCTTCAAATACCACTATGTAAATCTCTTTTGTCAAAGTTGGCCTCTGCACACATTCTTTGACTTACTCCCCTGCCTCTGTCAGGTAGTTGAAATAGCATCAACAAAAATCCACAAAATGTTGGCTGGTATTGATATTTAGAATTGCTGCTATTATTGCCTGACACATAGGTGATGAAGACAGGGAGGCAAGGCCCCCCCTCCCCACTTTTATGGGACAATGTTTACAAGAAAAGATCGAGATACTCTAATAGAACAGTCTAGATCTAGATACTCTAATAGAGCAGTCACAAGCTACTTAGCTACGTATGTGTGGCTATAAATAAGGAGATATAGTTGGTGGAGGGTAGCTATTGTCAGCAGGTAGTTACCTTTTTTTTGGGTCATCGCTTAAAGCTGGCCTGGCCCCCACACTCTTTGGCCTGCTCCACCTCCCCTGGCCTGACAAATCAATTGGTACATCATTACTCAATACTCACCATCGTTTGTAGGAGGATATATGGTTCTGCCAACAAAAGGAATTGCATGCGCAAGACATGACCACAAAAATGGGAACTTAAGGCTATACTTGGTTGATGAATGTGTGCATGTTTGTGTGTACATAATCCTGTGATGATATGTGGAAACATTCTAATATAGTACAAAAGTACCTTACATATAATGATTAATAGCAAACACAGTATTGTAACAATATGTTGACTCTTCACTTGTTGCAGTGCTAAAGTCACTACCAATTTGACAACCAAGTTAACACTCATCCAGATAACTCCTGATTCATTTTCTCCACCCACTGATGTAACCCTCAAGTTATCTGATGGTAGTATTGATGCTCACAGGATGATACTAGCTGCTGTGTCCCCTGTCTTTGAGAGGATGTTCTATGGAGACTTTAAGGAGGGAAAATCAAAGGAAGTGGGTTTGCCAAAGGACAGCTACAAAACCGTGCAACAGCTCATTGATATTATCTACAAAGGAAGTTGTGAGATTAATGATCTTGATGACTCTGTTCCACTGATGGAGATGTTCAACCGTTTCCAAATCAACAAGGTCCCACTGCAACATGTGTGGGGTGAAGCCGTCCTATCACAATTGGATTCCTGTAATTACCTTACCTTGTTACCAAAGTATGTAAGTGTGATGAGTGAGGAAAGTCACAAGAAAGCAGCTAATAAGGTCATGAGCTACACTAACAATGATTTTGTTACTACGTTTGATGAGACCAAAGATCTTCCTGAAGAAGTAATGCTTCAAGTTTTAAAATGCTTTGGTATTACATGTTACGACATAGACATTTTTGAATTTCTGATCAAATGGCATAATTATCAAACGAAAGATCTTGGAAAATCACTTCAGCTTACACCTCAAGTCTTCCAGTGTGTCAGGTATTCTCTGATCATTCCTCAGTTGTTGTACTCCAAAGTGGCTACAAGTGATCTCACAGACAAACAACTTTTAAATGAAGCTTATTGTTACTTGTACAATAGTAGCAGTCCACTGGGAGTATATGGTGACAATGACTGTAGGCACCCTCCTGAACAGTCTTCTAGAAAGCCTTTTGTTTCAACAAAAATTCATTGGGTTAACAATAAAAGTGTCTCATACAGTTCTAATGAAGCTGACAATTATGATGTCAGCTTTAATCCTTGCTCAGTACCTGGTCATGATTTTGTTATCAAATCTATGCCACTCGGGAATGGAATTTACTCATTTTATCTGTGCAACTTATCTTTTACGAGAACCAGTAATGCTGCCACAAATCTTGACCATTGCAATCAGATTTCATTTAACATTGCTGGTAGGAATCAACAGTTTTTACATATTAACGCTGTCATCTATACGAGTCTCTTAATCACGATTTACATACATGATGATAATTTATTTATAAAGTTCATTGAAGGTGGAACTGTCATATCAACCACCACCACTACTGGAACAAGGCCGTTCAGTATTTATATTTGTAATCTGATACAGCCACCATCATCTTCCAGTTATTCATTTTCATCAAGATTTAGTATTAGACATCTAAACTGAATTTACAACCATTGCATGCGTAATTGTAACATGTGCACACTTCAACCTACTGTACATTATCATACAGTACAATAGTACTGTTAGTAGGGACATTGAAGGTGTGGGGGCGATCTGTGATATAATATAACCCCAAAAACCTGCCGCGATTTTTCCTCACAATGACATGACAGTATTGATTGGGTAAAATCAAGCCCAAAGGTTTTTTAGATCGACCTGAAACGTTTCCGTCAAGTTGCTATAGAATTTTTTTTTTAAATTTATACAACAGAATTTTCTACTCCTGCCTGACGCCTTCAGCCAAGTGTAGTGGAAAACTGGCTACAGCTACAGGCCTAATTCTTTCGCAGAAACATTTCTAGTTCACTTAAGGAAAAACCTTTGGTATATTGATAAACATACAATGCTATATTTATTCAAACTAATTCAAATTATTTGCTATTCAGACTATTTGAGTAACAAATTTGATATTTGTTTCAGCTCTAGCATCAACGAATAATCCACAAAATGTCGGATAATGAAGCTGATATTGATTGATATTTAGAATTGCTGTTATTGCCTGTGGATCATTACTGTCGCCATGGTGTGGTACAACAATTCAGTTGTGAAGATACTATCCTACCTCCAGGAGGAATTGCATGCACAAGGAATCTGTGTTGGCATGACCAAAAAGATGGAAGCTAAATGCTTGATGAATGTGTGTTTGTGTGTACATAATACAAGCTTGTGCTATTATGTGAAAACATGTAGTAATGATTAATAGCAAATACCTGGTCATCCATTTTTTTCATTCTCTAAATGTTTGCATATAGAAAACATATGTAAGTACTTCGAATTGTGATTTGATAGGAATTGTAATAACATTATTTTAGTAACGTACTACAGTGGAACCTCTTTATTATGGACATTTTGGGACCAAGAATTTTTGGCCACTTATTACTGTAATATAGAGGTTTTCCTCTTTCAGAGGTAAAAAATGTATTAACTAGACCTGTTGAGACTAAATTTTTTTCCTGATTATGGAGGTTTTTCATACTGTGTCCTTAATCCAGGGAGTTTGTTAAGAGAGGTTCCACTGTAGTACAAAGTTTGGAAATTGCAATAATACTTAGCTGCACTTAAATGTTTATCCTATAGGCCACAAAATGTTGTAATAAAGCCTGCTTTGAGAGGTGATGTATCTTGCATGAAGTTCTGCAGCTGTTTATAGTATAAAAATTTTGATACCTCTGTCACCATAAATGTTGTTCAAGAGGTCTTAATTGTTTGCTTTGACTATAAGTTACATGCACATGGGGTCATAGACTTAATGGTCCTACATAATAATTATATAGCATGCAATATACATGTACACATGTACATTAGATACTGCATATTATAGCTATTATCTGGCTGATACCATGCAGTGCTTAGAATGTTGGGTAAATAAATAAATAAAAGTCGCAGATTATATTATTAATAATTTATGCAGCAAGGAAGATGAATGACACAAGATTAAGGTTAATTCTATGGTCTTTATGCACACAGAATTATGTCAATCACTTGTTTGCTGAATGATACCTGCTGTATACATGTGCCAGCTGCAGGTTTGTTGTGGCAGTAGTGTACTAATAATAGAACATTCCTTATAAAGAAAACGTTATTTTTAGCACAGCTGTGAAGTTATTTATACACTGCAAAGTGCTCAGTATTTGGCAGTTATAAACTTTCACTGATAACAGGCTCTTTGGTACTTAGCAATTTTAGCAGCAATATCCATTGTGAGTGCTGCAGTAAGTTGACTACAATGAGTATGGCTTGTGTGCTAAATAAACTTCCTGGGAAATCTTGTGGAGATATTTACCGGCTAAATCCAACAAGTCGTGGTAAATCTGGCTATTATGTTGTACAAGCTGGTGATAGGCCAATGTTTGTATACTGTGATATGGAACTGGAATGTGGTGGAGAGAAAGGTTGGATGAAAGTAGCTGATCTTGACATTGGAGATTCCTGTCCTCGTGGATGGAGTAAGATTACTAGTCCTGTTGCAGTTTGTAGAGCTCCTAGTGATAATGCTGGATGTTATTCTGCTCAATTCTCAACTCACCAAGTTTCTTACAGTAGAGTGTGTGGAATGATGATAGGTTACCAGAAGGGCACTACTGATGCATTCCATGCTGGAATAAAATCTATAGATGGTCCATATGTTGACGGAATTTCTATAACTTATGGTAATCAACGAAGACACATTTAATTTGGACCTATGCAATGGTTCCTCAAGGTATAGTCTTAGGCCCATTAATGTTTTTATTATACATCAATGACATTACTACTAACATCACATCCAGTGTCAGACTATTTGCAGATGACTGTGTACTATACCGTGTCATTCACTCAGAACAGGATCATCATCTTTTACAACAGGACTTAAACTACATCATCCAATGGACTAAGCGATGGCAGATGAGCCTAAATACCAACAAATGTGCTATACTCTCCTGTTCTAGATCTACCTCACCACCTGAGTTCCAGTATTACATAGACAATAAAGCACTTACTCGTACAAATCAGCATCTATATCTCGGAGTCCTATTTCACTCATCAATGTCATTCTCTCCACACATTAGCAACATCACTAGTAATGCAATAAAGTCACTAAACTTTGTGAGACGTAACTTAAACAGTTGTGATGAATCAGTTAAATCCGCTGCCTACCTGGGACTATAATTCGACCAAAACTAGAGTATGCATCCTCAGTTTGGGATCCTCACTTATCTAAAGATATCCAAGCCATTGAGAGGGTGCAGAGAATTGCTGCCAGATGGGTAAAATCTAACTACAACTGGGAAAACAGTGTGACCAGCATGCTTTCAGAGTTGCAATGGCCCGCATTGAACATTAGAAGACAAATTTCAAGGCTCTCTATCTTATACCAAGGACTACACAATTCAGTTTCACTAGAAATACCTACTTATATTACAGCCACTACCACTACACCCTTCACTAGATTTCAACATTATTTTTACTTCAATATACCTACTGCTAGAACTAATTACTATCATAATAGTTACTTTCTAAAATCCTTTCGTGATTGGAACTTGCTACCCATTTCTGCTATCGAAGCTGCTACTGTAGATAATTTTACTAATCAACTACGTAAGTTATTAATTGTATAATTATATTATCGTAACTTCTTTTTTTATTGTAATATATGCACTATAACTCACTGATTGATTATAACTAACAATTATATGTATGTACTGTATGCTGTAACTTATTATTTATGAATAGTAATTGTAATCAACACATGCACTGTTTATTATTAGTAACTGTAACATACACATTGTAGCATACATACTTTAACTTATTGATTGTAACGTGTTCTGTGATTTACATCCTAGGCAAACCAGCTGTGCTGCCTGCCTAGTAATTAATAATAAATAAAGAAAAAAAAATAGGGTATACTGAGTTTTATGTGTGTCCTTGTGCTCAAACTCCCAGTCTCCTGCCACCAACTTTTGTTCATGCATGAGAACTATTACTGTGAGTCTGGATCATATAGTAAACCAGGATGGGGTAATTACTTTACTAATGATACGGTTTGGGATGGTGAAGGTTGTTCCAATGAAAACGGTTGCTGTGCAGAACCCAACCTGCCATGGTTTTATCGTCAAATACCACTAACTACTAGCAGGAATCTTGAAGCTAGGATTTGCCGTAATGAAGTATTTGCAAATGAAGGTGTTTTAGTGAAAGAAATCAAACTGTATGTGCAGTGAATTAACTACTAACTATTATTGCTTTTGTTCTGGATCAAAATTAATATTGTATGTGTGCCATATAGCTATGTATGGTAGTTTAAGCAATGTACTAGCTTGTAATGCTATCAATGCATGTAACCACTACATGTAGTGTCACTCAGTGAACTTGTTTTACTTTTTGTGGCTTTTCATACTAGAACTATAATGCATACAGGCTGTTGGCTATACTGCTAGTCTGCTAGCTACTGACTAGCTGCTGCTGCTGCTAGCTAATGTGTGCGGCACGCCTAAGTAGTTTTCCCTTCGTATCATGTGTTTGAGGCATCCGCAGTCTTCACTTTAGCAAACATATCAAAACATATGTATGTGATTTGTCAAATGAGGCATTTTCAGGTGGTCAACATTAAAAGTTTTCAAACACTGGGTTAAACCTTTAAAAATTAAGAATTATGCATTAAACAAATCTAATATCTGTTTAATATCTTTTTTGAAACCTCAACTTGGTAAAACAGGCTGATCATAAAATCTCATCATTCCTTGTCCTTTGCTGTCCAATACAAAATACATGTATTTTACACTACACACAAAAACACTAATTTACAACCTTTAACTCACAAAATTTCTACAGCACACCATACAATAAAAGAAAGCCCTTGAATTTCTCTATCCAATTCCGACCGTACAAATGGGAAAATGTCGCTATAGCGACAGTTATTTACTGCTGATGATGACATAATACGCGCTCCATACATTAACCTATTGGAAAATTTAATTATCTCGCCGGGAAAATCCCAATTTACAAGTTGTTATCCTCAATGAAATTCGCTAAATTTGGTATCATTCTACGCAGCGAAGGATGCTTAATAAGACTCCGACCGTACAAATTGTTAAACAGATTAGTTTATAGAAATATGTTTAAAAACACGTGTTATTACGGGCATCCTGAACACGTAAATTTCGCGGTACAAGGCTCCTTTTTTAGCTTCCCCTTCGTTACTACACAAAGAACTTACACATGAATCGAATCGCCTTTCATCAAGGAATCTGATACACCAAACTTCGTGCCTGTCAACCAAAGTACGCGGAAGTTATGGCGCCTTGTTTAGAGGACGGTGTTATTTTATACGAAACGGGCGTAACCCATTCGGAAATCCGGAATATCTTACACAAGTTTTGATATGAACCATCACGTCCATCAGTGTGTTAACATGGAACAAGATTCACCGTATACTGAATCTTCATCTGATTCACCGTAAGTATTGCTCTAGCAATAGCTGCAAAACGGCCTTTGTGTAGTGCTATGATGTCTGTGGATCAAGTCCTGGCCTGGGATTTTTTACTGCATTCAGCATAGTTTTTGTTGTGTATCTACTGAACTTATAGTTATAATTGTAATTGTGATTTCTACTTGATTTGTAATTATCAATATGGTATTTATATCTGATTGTAATCGATGATCATGAGTGTGTGTACGCATGCGTGTTGTTGTATCATGGAACTTGTACATGTATGGCGTGCTTTGTTTGTTGATTTAAGATCCTTCCTGATCGTGTCTAGAAACATAATACTGGCGACGAGGACGGGATATAACAAAGATTAATGGCTTCTTTTGGGAAAATTGACATATTCCAGCCGGAATCTGAGGAGTTCTCGGCGTATCTAGAACGAGTAGAACTTTATTTCGAAGCAAACGGGATCAAAGAAGATAAACAAGTACCAGTTTTTCTTAGTCTGTTGGGAGCGAAGACGTACAGTCTTTTAAGGACGCTTGTTGCACCGGAGTCTCCAAGGAGCAAATCGTTTAAGACGCTAGCAGACTTGTTAAAAGATCATTACGAACCCAAGCCCTTGGTGATCGCCGAGAGATTTACGTTTCACAGAAGAAACCAACGTCGCGAAGAATCTGTCATGCAATACTTAGCGGAGCTTAGAAGATTGGCCACTCATTGCAAATTTAAGGATCATCTTGACGAAGCGTTGCGTGACCGCTTCGTCTGTGGTTTGATCAGCGAGACCATTCAGAAACGACTATTGACGGAAGATAACCTTGATCTCAAACGTGCACTGGAGCTAGCACAAGGAATGGAAGCAGCTCACAGAAATGCACAAGTGCTTCAGGACAACAGCGAAACTACTGAATTAACAGTAGCACACAGTGGTAGCAGGGGACCCAATACAGTTGCTCAGATGCAAGGAGAGGAGGAAATTGATCGGGTCAGCAGGTACCCCAGGACACAAGGAGCCAGTAACACAGGGAGGAGTTGCTATAGATGTGGTAGAAGTGATCACCTGGCACACAATTGTGTCCACAAAGACTCAGTTTGTCATCACTGTAAGAAAGTTGGACATTTAGCAAGAGTATGTCGAAGCCAACCACAAAGTAAAGTGCCAGTAACCAAGAACCATTGGGTGGAACAAACTACAAGTAAACCGGAAGAAGATGTCACAGACCTTGAAGAAGATGTGATATTTAACCTAACCTCAAGGACGACACCACCCTACCAAGTAGTAGTGGAAATCAATGGGCAACTGATCCCCATGGAGATTGATACTGGAGCAGCGGTGTCAGTGATGTCTCAAGAAGTTGGGAGGCCAGATTTGCAGAGTTAACCCTGGAGCAACCTTCACTGTGTCTCCGTACCTATACGGCAGAGAAAATGGCAGTTTTGGGAGAGACGTCGGTAGTGGTGAGGTATGGTAAATATAAGGGTACACATAAATTGTATGTTGTAGAGGGCACGGGTCCTACCTTACTAGGCCGAGACTGGTTGCGTTCCATACCTCTAGATTGGGCTAATATCAAGTCAGTATCGGGAATTGATTCCAATGTAGATAGGTTAATGGGAAAGTACCCTGAGGTTTTTCAAGAGGGGTTGGGCACATTGAAACACTTCAAGGCCACACTTCACTTGCTACCAGGTACCACTCCCCGCTTTTGTCGCCCTCGTCCCCTTCCTTTTGCAATTAGAGAGCAGGTAGAGGGGGAACTGGACCGTCTAGTTGAGCAAGGAATCCTGCAGAAGGTCGATTATAGTGATTGGGCAGCCCCAATTGTGCCAGTGCCAAAGAGTGATGGGGCAGTACGCATTTGTGGCGACTATAAAGTAACCATCAACCCCTCGCTGCAGGTGGACAAGTATCCCTTGCCCAGGCCTAATGACTTGTTTACATGCCTAACGGGGGGTAAGGTGTTTACCAAGCTTGACTTGACAGCCGCTTATCAACAAATGTTGTTGGATGAAACATCTAGTAAATTAGTAACCATCAATACCACTAAGGGTCTTTTTAGATACACGCGGCTTCCTTTTGGTGTAGCCTCGGCACCGGCAGTATTCCAAAAGACAATGGAAACCATCTTACAGGGTATGCCACAAGTTATTTGTTATTTAGATGACATTTTAGTTACTGGTCGTACAGAATCCGAGCACACTAAGAACTTAGAAGAGGTGTTGTGCCGATTGCAAGAGCATGGAGTCCGACTAAAGAGAGAGAAATGTTGTTTTTACAAAACTTCTGTGGAGTATTTAGGACATAGCATTGATGCTAAGGGGGTGCACACTACCAAGAGTAAGGTTAAGGCTATTCAGGAAGCACCTATACCTAGAAATGTACAAGAACTTCGCTCTTTTCTAGGGTTGTTGAATTACTATGCTAAATTTATTCCGAACCTGGCATCACTGTTGCGACCGCTGCATGTTCTTCTACAGGCAAAACAACCGTGGAGATGGACTAAGGATTGTACCACTACATTTAACAAGGCCAAGAACCGTCTGGTAGTGGCACCAGTGTTAGTGCATTACGACCCTGACCTGCCGCTGTGCCTAGCTGGGGATGCTTCTGCTTATGGTGTTGGGGCTGTATTGTCCCATGTCTTCCCAGATGGCTCAGAGCATCCCATTGCTTTTGCGTCACGCACCCTCACTTCCAGTGAGCGTAATTACGCTCAAGTAGAGAAGGAAGCCCTCTCCCTTATATTTGGGGTAAAGAAGTTCCATCAATATGTTTATGGCAGGGAGTTTACTCTGGTGACTGACCACAAGCCGCTTACCACCATACTGGGGCCCAAAGACTCTATTCCATCTCTGGCTGCTGCTCGGTTGCAACGCTGGGCATTATTACTAGCCGGGTACTCTTACAAACTCAAATTTAAGCCTACCAGTACACATGGCAATGCTGATGGCCTTTCAAGGCTACCGCTCAACGATTCTACTGCCGTGGGCTACTTACCAGATGCTGCAAACTTTAATATTGCACAAATTGATGCGTTGCCAGTGACATCCGCAGAGTTGGAAGTTGCTACACGAAAGGATGTTGTTCTCAGCAAAGTCTTGTATTACACTAGGACGAGGTGGCCAAATACCATTAAGGAGCCTTTCAAACCTTACTGGAATCGACGCTTGGAGTTGTCTATTGAAGGTAACACACTCTTGTGTGGGGTACGTGTAGTTGTACCACTAGCGCTTCGTCAGCGGATTATGGAGGATCTTCATCAAGGCCACCAAGGTGTAGTGCGCATGAAGGCACTGGCTCGAAGCCACTTTTGGTGGCCAGGAGTAGATAAGGACATTGAGGAGCTAGTGAAGAGTTGCTCTGCTTGTCAGTCAGTGAAGCATGCGCCTGTTAAGGCACCATTGCATCCTTGGGCTTGGCCCACAGTTCCATGGGATAGGGTACATGTAGATTTTGCTGGCCCTTTTGCCGGTAAGATGTTTTTATTAGTAGTGGATGCGCATTCTAAGTGGCCAGAAGTGTGCATTATGTCCACTACTACCGCTACCAAAACTGTTAATGTCCTTCGAGAAATCTTTGCTAGATATGGCTTACCGCAACAACTTGTTTCAGACAATGGCCCCCAATTTGTAGCCGAAGAATTTTCCTTGTTTTTGAAGTTAAATGGTGTCAAACATATCCGGTGTGCTCCATACCACCCTGCCTCCAATGGTGCTGTTGAGAGAATGGTCCAAACCATGAAACAATCTCTCAAGGCAGGGTTGAGTCAGGGAGTTCCAGTTGAGCAAGGTTTGATGAAGTTTTTGTTACAGTATCGTATTACCCCACATGCTGTTACTGGTGCATCGCCTAGTTCCTTATTTTTGGGCCGTACTATACGCACGCGTCTTGATCTTCTCCACCCTAATATAGGCTCAAGGGTGCAAGCTAAGCAACTACACCGGAAAGCTACTGTAGATACTCACCGGCGGTTACGCCAATTTGCTGCTGGGCAGCATATTATGACACGAGATTTCTACAATGGGGCAAGGTGGATACCGGGTACCGTAGTAGACCAGACAGGGCCAGTATCCTATAGAGTTCGGGTCCAAGGGGGGAGGGTATGGCGTAGGCATGTAGACCACTTGTTAGAAGCCAGTGGTGAAGGTGTTCACCGAGACCACTTACAACAGAATGCTGACAGTGAATTGGATGTCATGCCTGACAGTGAATTGGATGTCATGCCTGGGAATAACTCTGCCTTACGGCCTCCCACTACTGGACAATCTGACACTGCAGCTCAAGCTGATGAACAGTCTGAACCTGTTGCTGATGCAGACTCGCAAGGTCACGAGGTCACAGATGCTGGAACTGAGTCAACAGAGTCTCCCAGATATCCCACAAGACAGAGAAGACCTCCACCACGCTTCAAAGATTATGTTGACAGTCAAGGGGTGCATCAGATTTAGTGGGGGGGAGATGTTGTGTATCTACTGAACTTATAGTTATAATTGTAATTGTGATTTCTACTTGATTTGTAATTATCAATATGGTATTTATATCTGATTGTAATCGATGATCATGAGTGTGTGTACGCATGCGTGTTGTTGTATCATGGAACTTGTACATGTATGGCGTGCTTTGTTTGTTGATTTAAGATCCTTCCTGATCGTGTCTAGAAACATAATAGTTTTCAGTTACAGGTTTCTGACTCCCTGCTTCACAGGCTTACTGTTAGCCGCCTTGCAGGTCCCTAGAGGGAAAGTTGTCTAATAAATAAATAAATAAATGTTGTAAAGGGCGTGGCCCAAACCTCATGACTAGCAGATTGTATCATATCTACATAGCGGATGCAACCGGTACATAGTGATGTGCGTTAAATTTACCATTTCACAGGCAACTGATGTATGCAAAGCATCAAATGTTCTGTAGCTATGTATGTAGCTGGACACGTACACTCACAATCACTTTCCCAGTTTTCAATAATGATATGTCTGTACTCTCAGTTTGTGCGGTATTTTGCATATTATGTGCATGAACCTATAAGCACAATTCGGCACATAGACATTTGCTTCTCTCTGCAATTTCACTTTTGTTTGAATTTCACTTTTGTTTGTAGTAATTATAGATATTATATTTTATTTGTTTATCTTGTTAATATTTTTGCTATCGTATTTGTGTCTGTTTGTCATTGTACATTTATGAAGGTTACCTGTAGCTAATTCTGTATGTTTGTATGCTGTGGTAAGGAAGAACAACTATGCCAATTACCATGAGGACAAAACAAAATATCAATCAGTCAATTAATCAACAAAGGGTGACTTAATACCACAATCAAAACAGACACACCCAGTAGTGTACATAAGAGGAAGTACTTGGTTAATTAAAGGTGCATGATTCATAACCTTTAAAATCTTAATTCATGCACACTATACTACCACGCTTTATCAGATGCTATATAATCAGCACACATAACACACACACACTAACTTACTCTGTTGCTACCATTGAACAGCTATAAGGAAGCCAAAAATGGCAACTGGAAAAATGTCATAAATTATTCTGCATGTGTGTACTGATAGGAGGGAAGAAAGCCTGACATGCAAAGAGTGATGCCATCAAGTGAAATTTCTGCTGCAGCAACAGCCATAGCCACAGATAATGTTTGAAACCTGACATTAAAAGCAAAGCCCACTGCATTGTATCTGTCCTTATCAAGGTGAAAAGTGATATTGAAACTTTAAGATTGCCAACCACCTGTGTTCTCTGCTGCCAGTGGCACGGGACCTATCACTATTAACTTTTACAAATGTTTGGCTTCCTTTCATCAGAAAACTTCATCAGACATACAATCTTGTTGGCTTATTTCAGCTCATTCTCTCTGTTGTAGTCGATGATCATGCATGTGTTTATGAGGGGTAAGTTCTTCATGCTGCCAGTGATATTTCCCTGGTAATCGGTACAACTAAAATGCAACTGTATTAATTGTATTGTATTGTAAACTAAACTAGTACCAATCCCAATGTCAGGAGAAGGGACTTCAACCCTTGACTTCTCAATGAGTCAAGATGATAATTAATGAAATTGAGATACTCTAATCGAGCATTAATAAAACAGTCAGGTGCATGTAAGAATAATGAGCCTCCTGCCTGCATTGGTTTAGGCTAACTTTCTGATCTGAAACATAAAACTAGCAATAAGTAGCCAAAACAATAAATCTAATGTGATGCTGAAAGCAAATGCTCGTTTTAGGAACTAAATTTGTGTCAATACGCAGCATCTGAGCATTGAATAATTGAGTTCCAAACTAATAGGCATAGAATTCTAAACTAAATATTGTTACACAATATCAAGCATCAGCATCACTTTATGTTTTTGTTGTTGCACAAGAATGTATTGTAATTGTATTTATGTAATGTTTCAATGGGGAATTCACTCAGTGCCGAAACACTGATCTTCAGTGGAGCCCTGTGTACAAGCAACAAACACATATACACACATGCAATAATTAAGGGATACAAAAATATACTAAACAATGTAATCAATATATCATAGTACAGTTTCCTAAATGACGAAAATTGGTTGCTTCAGGATAGGAGAAGTATAGGTCTAAGTCATGCCTAGATTGTACGTTTTCTAGGGATGCAATTCACTGACATTATTATTATTGTCTGCATTTGGCAAAGCTTTCAGTATAAATTTTCTTGGCCCCCTTTGTATATAGGTAGTCAATCTTTATTTAGTGATATAATGGTTTAATATCATGTGACAAGTATACTGGAAAATATACTGTATTTATGTGGACACTTTTACCATGCAGAGCAAAAGTCACTAGCAGCTTGGCAACCAAAATAACGTTCATCCAGATATCACCGACCTCATTTTCTCCACCCACTGACGTAACCCTCAAGTTATCTGATGGTAGTATTGATGCTCACAAGATGATACTAGCTGCTGTGTCTCCTGTCTTTGAGAGGATGTTCTATGGAAACTTTAAGGAGGGACAATCAAAGGATGTTGATTTACCAAAGGACAGCTACAAAACAATGCGGCTACTCATTGATACTATTTACAAAGGAAGTTGTGAGGTGGATAACCTAGATGATACCATTCCACTGATGGAAGTGATGGACCGTTACCAAATCAACAAAGTCCCACTAAAGCATATGTGTGGTGAACCCGTTTTATCACAATTGGATTCCTCTAATTACCTTACCTTGTTACCAAAGTATGTTAGTGTGATGAGTGAGGAAAGTCACAAGAAAGCAGCTGATAAGGTCATGAGCTTCACTAACAATGATTTTGTTACTAAGTTTGATGAGACCAAAGATCTTCCTGAGGAGGTGATGTTACCTTTGCTGAAAAGCTATGGTATCACACAACCTGAAATCAATGTTTTTGAATTTCTAGTCAAGTGGCATAACTATCAAACTAAAGATCTTGGCATGTCCCTACAACTGACTACTCAGTTGTTCCAGTGTGTGCGGTACTTCCTGATTCTCCCCCAGTTGTTGTCTTCAAAAGTGATTGCAAACAGTCTTGCTGACAGGCAACTTGTAGCAAAGGCTTTTGATTATTTATACAACAGCCCCAGTCCATTGGGGTCTTATGGCGATGGCAGCCATCAACTTCCACCTGAGCAGTTTAGTGAACTATCTAGCTGTTCAATACGTACACAATGGATTAGCAATACGAACGTGTCACTGAAACCAGTACTGCTAGACAGGTACGATGTAAGCTTTTATCCCTGCAATGTAGCTGTTAATTCGTTTGCAGTCAAATCGATGCCTCTTAGTAGTGGCATGCATTCATTTTGTCTGTCTAATTTATCATTCACTGTAACCAGTGGACAGGGCCAGATTCTTAACATAAATAGCCAAATTTCAATTGCCATTTTTGACAAACACGACCGATATTTAGACATACATCCAGTCCTATGCAACGATATATTAATATCTCTGTACATACACGATGATGATCTATTTGTAAAGTTCATTGAAGGTGGTAAGGTTAAGTCAACCACTACAACTTCTGGAGAAAGTCCATTTGTGATTTGCATTTGCAATTCTGAGCCTTATTCAGGAGGCAACCATTTATCCAGTTTTAGCATTTGCCATTCACTCAACTGATGTGTCTCAAAATCGTTAAACATTAGTAGAAGCTAGGAACTTAATAGCAATGTACTACTACTTTGTCAATTGCGAATCATGTTTATTAATTGTATACATGCATGAAAGTAATTTTTAAGGAATTAAGCCACAAACAAGAGTTACCTTGTAAGAGATTAAATCTGAGGAGCAAAATTGCCCCACTAACATCTAGTTTTTGTAAAAACAACTTTTTGCACACATGCATAAGTATAACCCAAACCAGTTTAAACATACATGCCCAAGTGTGCATGCATGTATGCAAATTAAAGAAGGGTCTTAAATTTCACACAACGGTCTTACAAATGACTTCGTTTATCAATTGTAATATTATGCATGTATGGTTTATTGTTTTCTTTGCAACAGAGTGCAACCGAGAAACTTTATTTAGGATATGCACACTATCACTTTTACAAAGTAAAAAATGAAATTTTTTTCTAAATTTGCTTTCTACCTGTTGGACTAATGTTGCTAAAATGTTTCTCTATAACTTCTAGCATGCATATAATATTAATGTGCAATATTTGTGTATTTAGGCCCCTATTTGGTGATTATTAGTTTCTCATCCACCGCCCGCATCCTTCTTAAGCTACCGCATGGTAAGCCATTATTTACTCTGCGCATGCTCAGAAGAACACGTGATACCAAACTGTTATAATTTTTGTTGATGAACGCTACAATGCGCTATATATCACCAGGAGAACTGTTGTTTTCCTTAGCAAATTGCTGCAGTGCCAATTGCAATCGTGCTCTATCGACTTCATCAAAGCAGGCTTTCAGCTGACTGTCGAAAAACAGTTGGCGATCACGAAAAGTAGAATCAGCTGGTGAAGGAAATGTTTGTAGTAAGAAAGAAAGACAATTTGGACAAGGTCTGTACATCAGAGTGTTAATATTATAAAATAATGGCATAATGGTAATACCCTCCCGCCCGCATCATAATAATTAGAAAGGCTGGATGAGAAACTAATAATCACCGAATAGGGGCCTTAACGTGTTCGTATTATTTTCACCTGTGCATGTGTGTCTGTGTGATAGTGTATTACATGTATCCTCATTACTACAAAAGTAAAGTATAGTACTTCAAAATGCCATAATATATTTTCTTGATGATCTGATTCCGGATCCCATTTTCCCTTCCATACACGTCAGTATAGCCAAATGCAGGGCCGCCCACGGGGGGGGGCAACTGGGGCATTTTGCCCCGGGCTCCAGCCTGAAAGGGGCCCCAGGAGGCCCCATGAAGGGCCCCCTGACTACCTGTTTAAAAGATCGATATACTCTAATAGAACAGTCAGATCTAAATACTCTAATAGAGCAGTCACAGTATTCTTCAGAGGAGCAAGCTTATAGATAAGGAGATATGGTTGGTGATGGGTAGTTATTGTCATTGTCAGCAGGTTGTGACCTTTTTTTTTTTTTTTTTTTGGTCTTCAACTTACAGCTTGGGTGAAGGGCCCCACTTTAACTCTTTGCCCTGGGCCCCTTAATTTCTCTGGGCAGCCCTGGCCAAATGCACAACCAGATTTACTAATGCATGCAGACATGTGCCTGGTGCACTTCACTCTTTAGTGTTAATTTTGTCGAATAATTACCATATTATGTTTTGAGCGGTAGCTACTCGCCCCTAACATAATTATATACACTCAAAATTAACGTTTTATCTCAAGAGCTGACAGTTATATTATACATGTTTTTGACATTACCAATAGTATATCTACACTTTAATACTTTAGGCCCATTCAATTTAACATTAGTATCTTGAAAATAATCCCACTATGCTTGAAATTTCGTTAGCCTATTATACTCAAAATAACGCTGTATATATAGCTAACTATCAAGTTATATATGCTGTACCTCAATACACTATCATGCAATGCATAATAGTGTATTGAGGTATAGTTAATAAGTTTGCTAATTACTGAGTATTGTGTGTAGTTTTGTATTCCTTTCACTTAACAAGAAAAGGGAACTGGCTACTCCCCTCCAAGTAGCTATTCATAATTAGTTCCCTTATCAGAATAGAATTATTTGTGTAGCTATATAGCTTGTACGTCCTAGGTATAGGACTGATTATCATTTTTTATAATGATTGATTTGTATGCATGTAATTGAGCAGGATTTAAGGGCTGTGTCTTTTCCCTGCAATTAATAGAGCAGTTTCAAAACCATGGTAACCAAAATTACGCAATGGACCACACCCAAATTGCCATGTTTTTGTACCAGACTGTTTCATGTTGCAAGTTGAATTCCTCGCTAAATTCATGCCAAGACTTATTAATACGTAAGTAAAATAGTTGCCAGTGATAGAAAAAGTATGTAGGTGAGTTATTAGGCATTAAAAGATACGTACTGCCTTCCAACAGGGCAGTTTCGTAGGAAAGAGAAGTGCGTAAAGATGGGTTTGGCCAAATTGCGACCTATTCACCGCCCAAAGGTGGTTAAAACTAGGGGAAACGTACAGTACAGGTCTTTATCCAGCACCACAGTATCGTACAGCCACATCCAGCCATCCCCGAGTTAGCCAGAATCGCTCATGTGCTGGGATTCCCACTTCGTGTGAAAAAGCAGACAGCAAAATAAGACCGCTAAACTTTAACTGATGGTTGATTTCGACGATAAAACTTATCTCTAGCAAAATTCACCACTAAGAGTCTTTTGCTGCCGTTTTATCACAGTTTGGTAGTACGCCATCACCGGCCTCGTGCCTTTCAGGAGCTCTGGCTAATCCTGGGATAGCTGGATGTGGCTGTACGCTACTGTGGTGCTGGATAAAGACCTACACTTCAAGTTTCCCCTAGTTTTAACCACCTTTGGGCGGTGAATAGGTCGCAATTTGGCCAAATCGAGGGGTCCGCCACGCTTTAAATCTAACTTATCCGAGATTCAAATCTCTTGGAATCCCCATGCAATCTACAAGAATCTTCTCAAATCTCTGAATCTCTGTGAAATCTGCAAAATCCATTAAAATCCATGGAATCTTTAAAATCTTCCTAATCTTCGTGACAATCTTTTACAATCTTTAAAATCTCGCTGAAATCTTTGAATCTGAGACTACCACAATCAAATCTTAATCTTCTTGTTAGTAAATTTCAGTAAACGTTTGGATATTTTACTCAAGCTCTTGCTTGTTAACACGTATTCTTGCACCTAGGCCTGTTCGTCCACGTGTACTGTGTGATTATTGGGTTCTTGCAGTCTACGTATATTGCCAGAGATATAGCCAGTTGTTCCGCCCGAGGTTGTTTCTTCTTCGCAACGCCTTTAGCTACTTGACGAACTCGTTGGGACAAGCTAGTTAGTGACCCTGACTCGGATCTTTGTTAGGTGAGTCTACATACTGAATTCACACCTGTGAAAAGAGTGAGCATGGTGCATGTACGGATTCATATTGCTCCTGACATAATAGCCAAGATAAAACTCCAATAGCTAACAGCTACATCTCTTTAGTGAGCTCTTTAGCTAAATCAGGAGTAGCTAGCACGTCTCGTCAATATTCACATTCTTGAAAATCATCATGCAGTAATTATAATCAGCACATCTCAATCTCTATATTCTAGATATAGTATAGACCTCGATATAGACTAGCCAACATTCATGCAGCAAATGAAAAGTTTAGCTACACATGTGGGACCCCTGCTTTTAGTGATATGAGTAGTGATATTTGCTATGTAGTTTAATTTGTTATCCCACTCATATGGGACCTCAGCTGTGAAGGCTACTGAAAGCCTTTGTCAGTTTAGGGAGTCAGAGACATGCTGGCAAGAAGAATACAGAGAAGACTAATAATCCCTGCTATGGCTCCATAACCATAGGTACATGTCTTGATTGTATGTGGCTGTGGATCAAGTCACAACACGGCTGGCTGGAGTCTCTGAAATCTTAAGGTTTTGGTTACAAAGAATTTGCATGCTTTTGAATATTCCTGCACTGGTATCTTGTGCCAGCATCCCACAACATTAAGCTCAGGTATGAAAGCTTAGTCCAATTATAATTAGCTATGTAGCAACATGCACTATGTAATGTGTAAGCTTAACTCTACCATGCCAGCAAGTAATGTGTCCAAATGATATCACACTCTTAGCTGAACAGATTCGAGCAGATTAAATTACTATCTCATCTATTATTGTTTAGTGAAAGATAACAGGAGATGGAGCAGCAACCTCAGGAACTATCCACTACCAGTTTGGAAGTTGATATACTTGCGCTGAACGCATGAACGCATCTGATACCATCTGATACCTGATACCTTGAAATGCATGAACGCATCTGATGCCTTCGCTTAGCTGAGTTCATGTACGTATGTATATACATACAATTTACAATACACGCACAAACTTTAACAAGCATGCTAGCTAATCATTTATATCTCAATGGGTCAATGTCCATATCACTTTGCTAACTCAGGTAGACAGTCTCAAAGACAGTTGCACTATAAGTTATATTATATATAAGTGTGGAATCTATGTGTAAAATCTAATTGTGTGGTATATTCCACATTTGCTGAAGTCACCTACACCATTGATATGCTGAAGTTCCTGTACACAATTATCGAGACAATTATGCAGTCCAACTGTCAGCAGTTGCAAGAGATGTCTAAATAATGATATAGCTAAAATGTACACAACTTGCATGGACATGGCAAAACATGATGATTTTAGACATATTATTTGATGCATACAGTACTATAATACAGCTATACATGTGCGGCATGAAAATCTAGGGCAAAGTAGTAGTTAATAATAGTATAATTAAGCTTTGCCAACTCTAGTGTGAGATTTACTGAGCTTATGTGTGCATGCAGGGCTATTTGATTCGATTGGATGCTTTAGCTACAGTGACCAGCACTGAAGTAGTTTGCTATGTCACTATCTTGGTTGCTCAGTACAAATGAAGTATTTACAACTCAAGATCTAGGCATTTTCTCATCACTACTGAGATCACTACAAGGAGAGTTAGCTCTTAGTCATGATTTACTTACTATGTGAGGTAACTGTATAGATGCATTGGGAACAGTTCCATTAGCTATAGGCTAACTTGCTACGTGTCAGCAGGCAAAGCCGCCAATTTAACTAGGCAAATTAGCCACATATACTAAGCTCTATTGCTGGTAGTATGCAGTATTGCAATAGCTAAAGAGTAGCCTCTTCAGTAGACTCGTACCTCGACTCATACCAGGCACAGAACACGGCTCCACAACACTACAACATAGTATTTAAAAGTATTTCAAATCTTAACTGAAATCTTAAAATCTTTTCAAATCTCAGTCAAAATCTTGAATCTTTCTTAAGATTTCTCAAATCTCAAATCTAAGTACTGCGTTACGGACCCCTCGGGCCAAATCCATTTTTACGCATTTCTTCCCTACGAAACTGCCCTGTTGGGAGGCAGTACGTATCTTCCTGGTATCTTTTAATGCCTAAGAACTTACCTACATACTTCATTCTATCACTGGCATCTATTTTACTCATGTATTAATAAGTCTTGGCATGAATTTAGCGAGGAATTCAACTTGCAACATCAAGCAGTCTGGTACAAAAACATGGCGATTTGGGTGTGATCCACTACTATAGCTAGTAAACGATTAACACAAGCACCGTAAACTCAATCTTTGTAAAGTCTGTGGAAGCATAAAAATGTATTCGTTCTAAACGCATACCGTGGTGGAAGCTGTCAAGCAAGCAACCGTTTGTTATTATGGAGCAAGCTAGGATCATCGTCTAATGAATCTTCCCCAGATGCTCCGTAAGTATATACACTAGGGCGTGGCCCACCCATGGGATAACACGCACGTGATAGTACATAGGGCAAACAGTGGAAATGGAAAGTGGAAATGGAAAACGGAAATGGTCATATATCATTATATAAATGTACCCAGCCAGTGAGTGAAACCTTTGTTTAGTGGCCACCTCTTAAAGATCACCTCTTAAAGACCACCTCCGTACTGACAAAGACCACATTGTAATTATGCACTTGTCAATTTCATGCCCCACTCCCCACCCCTGGGCGTCCCCGCACCCTGCAGGTGGGGATTTGACATTACTTCTTGTCCCCACCCCTGGGGCAATTGACAGTTGTCCAATTCACTGACCGATTTTCGGTAGTTGCATTTCTAAACAATAAAATCGCACTTGCTATGATTTTACTAGCTACAGGGCAGGTTTAGGCCACTCCAAATAAATTCTCTGTTTCCTGTCCACCGCCTGCATCTGGTTACTGCCAGCTCTAAATATTCCATTATTCCGTATTCTTACATTATTTTCCGGTTAGCCAATCATGAAATAATGGAAATGAACCGTCCGCCCGCATGCAAATATGCCTGAATCCAGGACGGGAAACAGAGAATTTATTTGGAGTGGCCTTATTACTAGTCACATGCATGAGATAGCTATGCGCTTAGTCATCCTTGAGGTGTTGTCAAATCCCCTACTATGGGTGTGGGGACATAGTGGGGATTTGACAGCTGATTTTGCCCCAGTAGTTGACATCACGATTTGTCAAATCCCCTATATTCCCCCACCCTGGTGGGGCATGAAATTGACAAGTGCATTACCCAAATGGTCTCAAAGATGGCTAAGGCATACTGGGCACTTTGGCATGCCTGATGGTCACCTTTTATGAATACCACTCTACACTTTACATTGTAGCAAGGTCATCATCTCCTTACTGATACAGCAGGCTGTAGTGTACTCAGGGGCGGATCCAGACTTATGGAGAGGGGGGATCAAAAATGAACTGAGGCACTACATTGTCTCTGGTTTGATAGTGTGAGACCAAAAAAAAAAAAAAAAAGGAGGTCACAGCCAGCTGACAATAACTGCCCACCTCACCGACCACGCATTTATAGCATAAAGTACATAAAAATCCTTAAATAGCTCACTACACACTGTTCTAATACTCTGACTGCTTTATTAGAGTGACTGCTCTATTAGAGTATTTCGATCTTGGTATACTAAAAATTTTTGGAGGGTCAAGAGCCCCCTTTGACCCCCCCTGTATCCGCCCCTGAGTGTACTAGCTGCATTTCATGGACTATTTTTGTATGACACATTCTGGTACAAACTAAGTAATGATGGTGAGGGAAGTGTGGACCAAAATATGGGAGATGACATGAGCCATGGATTGCACTGACAGTGTTGGGACAGTTACTTTTTAAATGTAACTCGTTACATATTATTTACAACTGAACTATTTATAGTTACAGTTACATATTACCCATATAAGGTCAAAGCTTATCACAACGGTAGTCATACACTCCAGATTTTTGGTTACTACCTCTCCATTAGGGCTTAACCGGTTTTCTGGATTATGCGGGTTTAAGGGTTAGATAAGGATTTCATGGAATGTTTGAAATTACACTTTATATGGTAAGCATATCTACAAAGCGTGGTATATCAGTTATATACCACAGTGTACCGTTGTATATCAGTTATATACCACAGTACTGCACTTTTGATCTCCACCACAGGTGTATCATATTTAGGTACATAGTCCTCAAACCACAGGTGAGATATAATTATAATACACACCTATACCTGGGAACATTAGTATATATGTGACTGGATTTTGGGAAAACATTCCAAATTGCACATTAGAAGCTTTAAGATTAACGGTTTTAAAGAATTCAAGTCAGCATAACTTGCCAAGGATAACAAGCATGCATATGAAATTTACAGAAGAGATGCATCAATCTATTACCTTGCAGACCACTTTTAGTACTTGTAGCTGCTTGTAGAGTTTCAAATAAAACAGAAAATCTGAGCAGTTCCACCAGCAAAGTAGTATCACTAATGCTCACAAAGGCGAAGAAGGCGGGGGGTAGTAGGGTGGGCAAGAGATAAAAATGGAGACAGACCATGATTGAAGCCCAGACATGAGACAGAGGACTGTGCTGGCTTCTTAGTGGCTGATATGCAACAAAATCAGCAGAAAAATTATTTCACCAACATTATCAGGGCCATCCACCAGTAAACCACTGAATTGCCAAGCTAAGCCCTGTTATTTTGATTTTGCCTGATGTGTGATTTGGATCGGTTTTGTAAAATCTGGTCACTTGCAGTTAGGTAAGTACACCTCACCTGTGGTTTGAGGTATGTGACACTAATGCATGTCATGTCTATTAGCAAGCTAAAAGCCTGCGATGGGTGCCAGTAGAGTCAACTGCAAAAGCTATAGCCCTTGCCGTGCTGAATGATCAATCACCCCAATAATATTACATATTATATTACTTTGTGTCCACAGCCTTAAGCTGTCATGTGCGAAACTACCACCTTATGACGTGACATGATTGCGTTGTTGGACAATGTGCAAATCTTGGTTATAAGCAAGAAT
This sequence comes from Dysidea avara, assembly GCF_963678975.1. NCBI lineage: Eukaryota > Metazoa > Porifera > Demospongiae > Dictyoceratida > Dysideidae > Dysidea > Dysidea avara. The sequence goes on along the minus strand of NC_089286.1, from coordinate 8,996,025 downwards.
CTAGGTCTAGTGAATAAGTTTCATTCAGTAGGCTTCGTTACTTCGTAGTGGCTAGGTGTTACTCAGTGGATTATTAATGAGATTAGTAACTTCATTACTTAAAGTAATAATATTACATAATATTAGACTCGTTGTAGTAACTTCATTACTTAGGTAATGCATTACATTTGCAAGTAAATAACTTGAGTTGTATTACCTGTTTTACAGCATATTTTGTTATATAGTTACCACAAAAGTAATAATTATTACATAACGTGTTACTTATGTAACGCGTTACCCCCAACACTGTGCACTGATGTTTGAAGCTCATCATGTAAAGAGGTGGTCTTTATAAAAGGTGTAATCAATTAGATCAAGGTATGCCTTAGAACCTAATTGCATGTATAGAGGCGGTCTTTGTAAAAAGGTGATCTTTTAGAGATGACCACTAAGTGAGATTTTTACTCTAAGACACACATATAATATGATATGACCATTTCCGCTTTCCGTTTCCATTTCCACTGTTTCCAATTGCCACAATTTGAGGTATGCAATATAGCAAGTAGGGGTTGGATGCAGAAAGAATTGTATGGGTTTTAGGCTTGGATATTAGTTGCCTAGATTGTAGTGAGCTGTCTGGAGATGAAAGTCACCACCATATTGTTGATTCAGAGTTTGCACTATTAAGTTTTTAGACTCCCCAGTGCATGTACAGGATTTATTACCTGGTCTCTGTATAGTGGATAGTTCAATAGTTAACATCATGTGACAAGTATATATATATATATATATATATCAAGACACACGATAGTGTGTCGTGCGGCCCAAGAAGCCGGCGCGCCACACCGTGAGTATATTAACAGGAAGAAAGAAAACGCAATTTTCACACCTATGTAGCTCTGTGATCCCTTATCCGATTGGAACCAAATTTGCTGGAGACGTGCCGCCCAGTTAGGGTAGTCTACATACCAAATTTGAAGAAAATCGCTCCAGCCATTTCCGAGATACGAGCGAACAAAATTTCGTTTTAATTTCTTCGTTTTTTTCTTCTTCATCTTCTTCATTTCGCACACTTTGCAAAATTCGCCATAAAACACGAATGCGTGCTCGGATTTGGCTGAAATTTGGCACACTTAAAGGGCTCATTAAGGCGGATCTCCGTACCAACTTTGGTAGGAATCCGATGAACATTCACGGAGTTATGACCGATTATTTGCGTAAAATAAGGTCGAAGGTCTGTCACGCCTACAGGGTAAACGCCTTGGAGGAATCAGTTGACAATTGATATGTAGATGGAGCAACCATCGTAGGAGTGCCTTTTTGTGGTTTGAAAGGAATCGGGATAAAGACCATGGAGATATGACACGAAACCCAACCTGTGTCAAAATTACGCGATCGATTTTTATGAATAAAAAAACTATTAGTTTTCGTATCTACCAGGCAAACCGCTTAGAGCAACGAGCTGAAAATCAGTATGTAGCTGGAATAATCATCATAGAAAGTCCTTGCAGTAGTACAGAAGAATCGGATTACAAATCACTGAGTTATGATTCGAAAGGCAACTAGGTGCAGCAAATGCGAGATCGACATACTCTAATAGAACAGTCACCCTAATAAAGCATTCAGCTGCATTTATAATTTACTCAGTTATATTACATTGTAAGTTATTCTGTAGGGAATTCAGCTACAAACAAGTCACCCTGTAGTCAGATCAGCTAGAAGAAGGTACCTAATAGAGAGTTCAGCTACAAATAAGCCATCATGTAGAGAGTTCAGCTCAAATAAATCACCCTGTAGAGAATTCAGCTACAAACAAATTGTCCTGTAGAGAGATCAGCTAGAAGAAGTTACCTTGTAGAGAGTTCAGTTACAAAGAAACAATCATGCAAAGAGTTTAGCTACAAACAAATCACCCAGTAAAAAGTTCCGCTATGAACAGATCACACTGTAGAGAGTTCAGTTAGAAACAAGTCATCCTGTAGAGAAATCAGCTAGAAGAAGTCACCTTGTAGAAAACAATCATGCAAAGAGTTTAGCTGCAAACAAATCACCCAGTAGAAAGTTCCGCTATTAACAGATCACACTGTAGAGAGTTCAGTTAGAAACAAGTCATCCTGTAGATAGATCAGCTAGAAGAAGTCACTTTGTAGAGAGTTCAGCTACAAAGAAACCACCATGTAAAAGAGTTCAGCTGCAAACAAATCACCTGTAGAGAATTCAACTACAAACAAATCACCCTGTAGAAAGATCAGCTAGAAAAAGTTACCTTGTAGAGAGTTCAGCTACAAACAAATCACCCTGTAGAAAGTTCAGCTACAAACAAGTCACCCTGTAGAGAGATCAGCTAGAAACAAGTCAGCCTGTAGAGAGTTCAGCTAGAAGACGTTACGTTGTACAGAGTTCAGCTACAAAGAAACTACCATGTAGAGAGTTCAGCTGCAAATAAATCGCCCTGTAGAGAATTCAGCTACAAACAAATCACCCTGTAGAAAAGTAGATCAGCTAGAAGAAGTTACCTTGTAGAGAGTTCAGCTACAAACAAATCACCCTGTAGAGAGTTCAGCTACAAACAAGTCACCATGTAGAGAGTTCAGCTAGAAGAAGTTACATTGTAGAGAGTTCAGCTACAAAGAAACTACCATGTAGAGAGTTCAGCTGCAAACAAATCGCCCTGTAGAGAATTCAGCTACAAACAAATTACCCTGTAAAAAGATCAGCTAGAAGAAGTTACCTTGTAGAGAGTTCAGCTACAAACAAATCACCCTGTAGAGAGTTCAGCTAGAAACAAGATACTCTGTAGAAAGATCAGCTAGAAACAAGCCACCCGTAGAGAGTTCAGCTAGAATAAGTTACACTGTAGAGAGTTCGGCTACAAAGAAACTACCATGTAGAGAGTTCAGCTGCAAACAAATCGCCTGTAGAGAATTCAGCTACAAACAAATCACCCTGTAGAAAGACCAGCTAGAAGAAGTTACCTTGTAGAGAGTTCAGCTACAAACAAATCACCCTGTAGAGAGTTCAGCTACAAACAAGTCACCCTGTAGAGAGATCAGCTAGAAACAAGTCATCCTGTAGAGAGTTCAGCTAGAAGAAGTTACATTGTAGAGAGTTCAGCTACAAAGAACTACCATGTAGAGAGTTTAGCTGCAAAAAAATCGCCCTGTAGAGAATTCAGCTACAAACAAATCACCCTGTAGAAAGATCAGCTAGAAGAAGTTACCTTGTAGAGAGTTCAGCTACAAACAAATCACCTTGTAGAGAGTTCAGCTACAAACAAATCACCTTGTAGAGAGTTCAGCTACAAACAAGTCACCCTGTAGAGAGATCAGCTAGAAACAAGCCACCGTAGAGAGTTTAGCTAGAAGAAGTTACATTGTAGAGAGTTCAGCTACAAAGAACTACCATGTGGAGAGTTTAGCTGCAAAAAAATCGCCCTGTAGAGAATTCAGCTACAAATAAATCACCCTGTAGAAAGATCAGCTAGAAGAAGTTACCTTGTAGAGAGTTCAGCTACAAATAAATCACCTTGTAGAGAGTTCAGCTACAAACAAGTCACCCTGTAGAGAGATCAGCTAGAAACAAGCCATCCGTAGAGAGTTTAGCTAGAAGAAGTTACATTATAGAGAGTTCAGCAGTTTAGCTGCAAACAAATCTCCCTGTAGAGAATTCAGCCACAAACAAATCACCCTGTAGAAAGATCAGCTAGAAGAAGTTACCTTGTAGAGAGTTCAGCTACAAACAAATCACCTTGTATAGAGAGTTCAGCTACAAACAAGTCACCCTGTAGAGAGATCAGCTAGAAACAAGCCACCGTAGAGAGTTTAGCTAGAAGAAGTTACATTGTAGAGAGTTCAGCAGTTTAGCTGCAAACAAATCGCCCTGTAGAGAATTCAGCTACAAACAAATCACCCTGTAGAAAGATCAGCTAGAAGAAGTTACCTTGTAGAGAGTTCAGCTACAAACAAATCACCTTGTAGAGAGTTCAGCTACAAACAAGTCACCCTGTAGAGAGATCAGCTAGAAACAAGTCATCCTGTAGAGAGTTCAGCTAGAAGAAGTTACATTGTAGAGAGTTCAGCTACAAAGAACTACCATGTAGAGAGTTTAGCTGCAAAAAAATCGCCCTGTAGAGAATTCAGCTACAAACAAATCACCCTGTAGAAAGATCAGCTAGAAGAAGTTACCTTGTAGAGAGTTCAGCTACAAACAAATCACCTTGTAGAGAGTTCAGCTACAAACAAGTCACCCTGTAGAGAGATCAGTTAGAAACAAGCCATCCGTAGAGAGTTTAGCTAGAAGAAGTTACATTATAGAGAGTTCAGCAGTTTAGCTGCAAACAAATCTCCCTGTAGAGAATTCAGCTACAAACAAATCACCCTGTAGAAAGATCAGCTAGAAGAAGTTACCTTGTAGAGAGTTCAGCTACAAACAAATCACCTTGTAGAGAGTTCAGCTACAAACAAGTCACCCTGTAGAGAGATCAGCTAGAAACAAGCCACCGTAGAGAGTTTAGCTAGAAGAAGTTACATTGTAGAGAGTTCAGTAGTTTAGCTGCAAACAAATCGCCCTGTAGAGAATTCAGCTACAAACAAATCACCCTGTAGAAAGATCAGCTAGAAGCAGTTACCTTGTAGAGAGTTCAGCTACAAACAAATCACCCTGTAGAGAGTTCAGCTACAAACAAGTCATCCGGTAGAGGGATCAGCTAGAAGGATCACCTTGCAGAGAGGTCAGCTACAAAGAAATCACCCTGCTTCATCTTTTCTTCTTCCCGTAGTAAAGAAAAAAATGACAGGTTAAAAAGCCCTAAAGCCGGCCATAGGCCGGCGGCTTTGGGGTATACAAATGCAAAAAGAAGTGAAATCTAATCCAAAACAGCCAAGCTGTAAAAAAAGAGTGCGGCCCTGAGAAAGGCTATGGTGAAAAAAGATGTGAAATCCAAGGTGGCGGCCAAGAAATGGCTGTGATGGTAGGTTAATGGTAAAAATTTTAATAACAACAATTCAGTGAATTTGGTGCCACTTGGTCTTGGCACAAAATTCACTTGAATTGTCGTTATTAAAATTTTTACCATTAACCTACCATCACAGCCATTTCTTGGCCGCCACCTTGGATTTCACATCTTTTTTCACCATAGCCTTTCTCAGGGCCGCACTCTTTTTTTACAGCTTGGCTGTTTTGGATTAGATATATATATATATTGGATAAAGTACTGTCATTATGTGGAAACTTTTGCCAATTGCAGTGCTAAAGTGACTAGCAGCTTGACAACCAAGTTATCGTTCATGCAGATATCTCCTGGTTCATTTTCTCCACCCACTGATGTAACCTTCAAGTTATTTGATGGTAGTATTGATGCTCACAAGATGATACTAGCTGCTGTGTCCCCTGTCTTTGAGAGGATGTTCTATGGAGACTTTAAGGAGGGAAAATCAAAGGAAGTAGAATTACCGAAGGACAAGTACAAAGTCATGAAGCTACTTGTTGATACTGTTTACAGTGGAAGCTGTGAACTAGCTGATCTTGATGATACTATTCCACTGATTGAAGTGATGGATCGCTACCAAATTAACAAGGTTCTACTGCAACACATGTGTGGTGAAGCCATCCTATCACAATTGATTCCTCTTGTTACCAAAGTATGTTAGTGTGATGAGTGAGGAAAGTCACAAGAAAGCAGCTGATAAGGTCATGAGCTACACTAACAATGATTTTGTTACTAAGTTTGATGAGACCAAAGATCTTCCTGAAGAGGTGATGCTACACCTACTAAAACATGATGATGTCAGAGTACATGAAATAGATATCTTTAAATTTCTGGTGAAATGGCACGACTACCAAGCCAAAGAATTAAGCAAATCAATACTGCTAATAAAGGAGCTCTATCGTAGCATCAGATATTCTTTAATACCTCCTCGCCTTTTGATTGAAAAGGTGGCTAATTGCACCCACGTTGATAAGGAAGTTTTTGCCAAGGCATTTGATTGTATTTACCGTAACGGTGATAAGCCAAGAGTGACTCTAAATTTGTTGGGAACATTAAGCACAGGCAGAAAGGGTTTTAGTATAACCTGTGCTTCTGAAAATGAGTGTTCAGTTTCTTACACTTGGGAGCAGGATATTAATGCATGCAAAGATGTTGTTACATCAAATCCACTCAAAAATGGGATATATGCTCTTAAAATAACATGTGCACCAAATAACCTTTTCTTTCGTATCACTGACAGAGCACATCAACGGTTGCACTGTGATAGTATGATATACAACGGCTACTTGATTATCCTAAATGTTTATGACAATGATATATTTCTAAATATAGTGGAAAACGATAACAATGTCAAGCTAACTGTTAGTGCCACAGGAGCTCTGCCCTTTTACTGTTCCTTTGTCACTGCTTGAAGTTTCTTAGTTTACTAGAGTGGTATATCCCCAGTATATGGAACAGTTAATTGTTTGGAATTTTAGTAGCTTTTCAGTAAACCTGCATTCACTGATGTTTACTGAGAGTTTAAAACTTAGTAAAACAATTATGTTCCATATACTTAAAGTTACTGACATTTTACTATCAGTATAACTGCACACAACTACAGTAAAGCAGCTTAACAAATTAGTAAACTAAGAACCTTCAAGCAGTGTGTAGTGTTCAATTCAAACAGGCAAGGCAATGCGCACATATGCATGTCTTTTAAAATCCATTCTGCATTTTAATAGTACTGGTTATGTGTGCTGACAGTGTGACAATTGAACACAATAAAGTATTGTATTGTACTTTTGAATGTAGAACATTATATATATAGCTAATTAAAAATCAGGAACCACAAGCAGGGCTGCCCAGAGAAATTAAGGGACAGGGCAAAGATTTAAAGTGGGGCCCTAGGAGCAAGGAGGTTCCACTCTGAATCACAACTTCACTCGAGCTGAAAGTCAAACAGAAAAAGAAAAGGTCATTACATGCTGACAATGACAATAGCTACCCCTCACCAACCATATCTCCTTATTTATAAGCTTGCTAAACTGCTCCTCTGAAAAATACTGTGACTGCTCTATTAGAGTATCTAGATCTGACTGCTCTATTAGAGTATATCGATCTATTCAAGGGGCCCTTCATGGAGCCTCCTGGGGCCCCTTTCAGGCTGGGGCCCGGGGAATAATGCCCTGCCGGTCGCCTCCCCCCTGTGGGCGGCCCGGACCACAAGTGGATTATATTTAATCTACTAGCACTATATAATATAAATCTTAGTGAATGAATTCTAATCCAACCTTTGTGGCATACTATACAGCATTATATCATGTAGCTATATATACTTCATACAGTATCTCTCCTGTACAAATGTATATAAGACATAAAAGAATTACTATGAAGTTTAACTGTTTTCTAATTGGTTAGTTTGCTAAGTAAATTAATTTAGAATCTGGGTATATAGGCACCAAAACTATTATAATATGCTTTATGCACTGCTACAGTGTTTAAAGAGGTAATTACTGACTTTTGCTAGAGTATATGTCGATCATTTTCTGTGACAAGCATTTTCACATACAATCCTCAAAAAGACTACAACTACATAGATCAGTATAGCATAATTGTAGTCTCACCATGAGTTACCAGCCAGATTTTATTTATTGGAGAAAACAGTAGTTTCAAGTGACAAAACACAGTCTGGCAGGCAAGACTATAGCATAATTATGTGAAACAACGGTAGATTAATTAATCCCCACACTGTTAAAATGAAGAGTAACTACAACTCTTAAAGAGCTTCCATAATAGGGAGGATTTAACATCCCTGGAGAGTAACCATTACTCCAAAGGAGTAACTGGGGAATAACACATGCTCTGAAGGTGGTGTCACTTACTCTTCGGAGTAATGGTTATTCTCTTCAGAGTGTTGGTTACTCTCCAGGGGTGTTAAATCCTCCTTACACTGGGAACCTTTTTAAGAGTCATGTGGGGTTACTCTTCATTTTTAAGGTTTTAACAGTGCACTGCAAAGGGGCTGACACCAGATTGGTAGTAGTAAGAAAATGGAGGCCATGCCTATAATTATGGTAGATGTTTTTAGCTAGTGTGTTTGCAATTTGTTGAGTACAGCTCGATTACTAGCATGTATTAGAGTATGGGTAATCAATATCACAAACTCTACCAGTAGCTATTCCATGCATGTACTACACCACATCATGTAGATTCCCATTATTCTTGACAGCTGCATGATAGTACTTTATGGACCACAGATGATTAATGATATACTGGGACCTAGCTGTTTGTCTCAGTCCAGGTGTATAGCATTATAGAATAGTAGTTCCAGTAAAGATGGAGTAAATACAGAAGTTGCAGTGGAAACCGTAGTTGATCATGATAATGAATTAAGACCTTGTCTATTAAACCATACCCCCTCCTGTTTTTCTGGTGTCTACAGAATGAAGTTATATGATTTCATCAGTACTTATATTTAATTACATTTTAAACAATAAAACAGTACAACATGTTGCATTCATTGATTTAAAAATGGTGGCCATTTAATATTATTTGTACTTGAGACCCAAGAGGGTTCCTAGTTTCATAGGTGCTAAAGAAACTCTGTGCAAAATTAATGTTGATGCTTTTGTCCACTCAATAATGATATTTTCACTAAGCCACCTAACTTTAGTATTATGTTTAATTCTTCAGGCACCTGTTTATACTTAACAGCATGACCAGTAATTGCCAAAAGTTCATAATATTGTTATGTTTAAATCTGTGCAGCTGTTCCAAGTGTACATGCTTTGGTGGACTAACTCAAGGTTGTGCTACGTATAATCTGTGTCCTGTGTGTCAGTGTTAGGGGATACTCTCTTTAGCTTTAGGCTTCAATGACAAAAACCGAGAGTGAGTTTTACAAAGGAAGTATAGACCAGTGGTTTGGTGTATTATCTTCTGAAGGAAAAGTATTAGTAATATGTAGGGGATAATCTGTGTAATTAGTGCTTGCATTTATAACTTTATGATTTGTATGTGTATTGAAGTAGATTTTATGGACAAAGTTGTGTTCTGTGTCTGGATAGAGTTTGATCTGTAATTAACACTGACCTTCAATTCTTCTGTACATAGCTATATATGCCTTCAAAGAGACTGGATGATGACAACTTTCATGGCCTTACAAGTTTCTGACAAGGTTGGTTTGCTCTACATGACCACTTGTATTTCATATGCATTAGCACAAGTTATACGATACATCATCCATAAAGTCACTCTCAGTAGAGCTACCATACAGTGCAGTTCAGGGGGGAACTTTTTGCAAATGTTGGTAAATTGGCTGCTGCTATCTAAAATTTGCCCCCCCCCTCCCCCAAAATTTGCAAATTGATTAAAATGGCAGTTATCAATGCATAAAAGATCCTGAAGAAGTGAAAATTTCCCTCCTTGAAATTTTGGATGGTGATGATCCATGAAACTTTCATCTCTTGAGTAAATAACCTACTGTACAGTATGTCTTTTCATGGCTGTAAGGATGAGGACATTCATACACCAATCAAACAGCCTATTGTATATATAGAGCTTTGTTCCAATAGAGTATAAATCTGTTGACAAAACACTCTAATTGTACTGTCACTTTGGAGCTTTACATTTCTGACATTCTGATACCATAGCTGTACAAATTTTCGAGACATAATTTTTTTTGGATCTACACATTTCAGGATTTTCATGGTTTTATTTTCGAGGATTACTCGTTTTTCACTGAGGTCACCTTTTAGAAAACGTAGAGCTAACCTTGATAATCATTAATTTGTGAGGATGAAAATTTCGTGGACAGTCAAACAACCATGAAATCCACAGAAAATACATCCCTCAAAAATTTGTATGTATACAGTAATTAAAATTTCACTATATACCATGATTACTATCCAACATGTAATTGTAGCTATTTATCACTAAGTTGTTTTTATCGTAAATAACATTCATATACATAAATAATATACAAACTATAAAAGTTTCAAGTGTCCAGTAACTTTGTCAATATCACTTGATAGAGCTACAGCAAACAGAACAACACAGTAAACAGCTGCAATAGGATTCAGCTATAACACATATTAGGTACTTCCGTAGCAATTAAACTGACACTGTAATTCAATGGCCATTACATTGTAACAAAATTCTACAAAGCACTTAAAAAGCAAATGAAAAATGTTGTGAAGGTTATCTATAACTCATTGCATCATTTGTCGCGCATAGTCTGATACCCTAGCTACTTAGACGTGTGGATAGTGGGTAGTCTCTTGCCATAATTCTTTGACAGCCAAAGTGGATGCAACCACATAACAACGCAGTATTCACCATGAAATATCACACCAAGTAATACACTGTTCAAGGAAAATCTTTTACCACTAGGCTGCGTTAAAAAAGCAGCTTTTGCATTGCCATTGCTCTACATTCATTATTCTGATCGGCCATATCTTGATGGCACCTCGTCCTAAGCCATTAAACTAAATGCCATTAGACTCAGTATACGCGATGCGATTGACATACAAAGGATCACTTGAGATACCTCTGATAAAGAGAAAACAAAGGGAGTGTTTAGTGGAGGCAACATTGTGCATTCATCACTTCATATCACAAGTACTTTCCTTATAACACAAAGTAACACGTTTCTCCATACTTTAAAATTAATTTGGTACTCAAAGGGTTTATGGTTCAGTCAGACAAACTACCACACCTCAAGTAGTTTGTCTGAGTAAATCACTATCCCTTAGGAAACTATGAGAGGACTACAGCACCATATTAAGCAATCGCTACTTCACTCAATTAACAGTTGCTCTATTATGTATAGTTTCTACTGAGGTACAGTAGTAAGCATGATTTTGTAAGGTACCTGTAGATGCGAATGTCCGTGTGTGTGTGTGTGTGTGTGTGTGTGTGTGTGTGTGTGTGTGTGTGTGTGTGTGTGTGTGTGTGTGTGTGTGTGTGTGTGTGTGTGCACGCTTGTGTGTCTGTGCCTGTGAGCTTAATAGTATTATCCTGTGACAAGAGAAAGTATCATTAATAAGCCCTCTAGACCTCCCTTCCAATTGAATGCCCATACATTGCCAATGTTGAATCATATTTTGTATCACCCCAGAGACAGGGATCTATTGAGACATAAACAAGTGATCTACAGAATTTAGATACCTGTAAGTAGCCAATGAAATTTTAGCTAGCTGTAATCTAATTAGACTGCTTTATTAGAGTATTTTGCTTGTTATATAGAAGACTGCAGAAACTTGTTGCTACATCATTACAAACCAGAAACTCTACTCTTTCCACATAGTGGCCTGCTAAGTAAGGCTGAACAGTCCCAAAACTAAATATCTGGCACATGAGACTATAATGGCATCTGAAAAAAAACAACATGAAGACATATGATTTTACATTTGTGCCTTTGTTCGTCATTGAACTGATCCTGCCTCCATGTTTACAGGTTACACACCAATTCGTTATTTATAATGTAATCTCGACCACATTTTGCATTATTCTTAGTTATAATTTTGCATCCATATTTTAGACTTATTAGAATATCCATATAGTCCCAGCATAATTATACGAATGTATGTCCACACAACACAGCAGCACACACCTGGGCCAATACAGAGTACAGTTTGTGATCCAGGTGCGATCTGAGTCCTACCAGCGTCACATACCACATGAGAGTTCAGTCTAGCCTTCCTTACTTCACTTAGTAAACTATGACTGAACAACAACACAAAATTAGTACAGTACACCCAGATAGACAGTACAATCATACATGACTGAAAGTGCTATTGTGTTCCTACACATGTGGCTGAACACGTTATCTTAGAAACTCATCCTAGTTTTTGTACATAGGAAATAACTAGAAGTAATTAGTGAACACTGAGATATACAGGATAACAATGTTACCAATGGCCACACAACTTGTTTAGATACCTTTGGCATCCAAAGTAGAAACAGGTAGAGTACATTGATAATAGAGCTGTGAACCTGATAACAAATTCAAAACCGGTTAACCGGTAACCAATAACTGGCAGTTAACTGGGTTCTGTGTAATATAGCGGTATTGGCAGACATAATGATACTCAACATGCCTACTGGAAGCTTTAGGGTGGTACCAAAGTGACCATCAACATCCTGTCTTACAATAACAGTCATTACAATCACATATTTATACATACTTTGGTTCACCAAGTGGGTGGGAAAAACCGGTTATTGGCTGACCTAGACAATACCAGTTAATAACTGTTTTTTTTTTGCATACCGGTTCACAGCACTAATATAGTATGTAAGTGTTCTAATACAGCGACAACATGAAACACCAATGTTAGTGCTCCGCATGCCCTTCCAAAGTTGATAGTGCATAGGTACCCATTTTGATGTTTGCAAGTATTGTGTAAGGCCTGTGGCATTTTTCTAATGCAGACCGTCTGACAAAGAATCTCAGAGCACACACAGACATTTCACTGAGCCCACTGCTTAAATTCCTGCAACTATAGTGTGGTGAATTAACCACCTTATCAAAGCCTGTATATGCCCAGTATAACTTTTCACTGTTTCGTGAAACACATTGTCAATATAATACTCTAATAGAACAATCAGTTTATTCTCTGCAGCAACGTGATAATACTCGCGTGCCTTCACAGGTGGAAGGTGTACGTACTTTGTTTGCAAGCTACTACTTGACATAACAAGTTAACGGTATGCTATTTCTGAAATTTGGATGACCTGTTAACCCTATCCTTTGCTAAATTTGGAATTTATCAGCCAAGTATAAAATTTAGTAATCCATTATCTACTTATTCACTACATAAAACTTATGATTTATACAACACATACTCACAATTCTTCCAAGTCAGGTACTTTCAGTACAACCTTGGCACACCCTGTTGTCTCCCAGATACGAAGCATCTGTGGTGTGAAGGATGGCAGCAGTAGTTTGGGTCCCATCGGATAATTGCTGTACTCACCATTGGGTCTGTCTTCTGCATTTGTGAGTAAGCTCCAATTGCAGCATGTCCACACTGGATTGTAGAAGATAAGATAGTTGATTAAAGACACATGAATAAAAAACAAATACATGTTTTCATAAGTGTGTGTGTGTGTGTGTGTGTGTGTGTGTGTGTGTGTGTGTGTGTGTGTGTGTGTGTGTGTGTGTGTGTGTGTGTGTGTGAGTGAGTGTGTGTGTGAGTGTGTGCGTGTGTGTGTGCGTGTGTGTGCGCGAGTGAGTGTGTATGAGTGTGTGTGTGCGAGTGTGTGTGTGTGTGTGTGTGCGCGAGTGTGTGTGTGTGTGTGGCACCAATGTTGTTGTCATGCACCTGGTAGCACACTACTTGTTAATGGTGCAGCTAATGGCAGCACCCTAATCCTTGTGGACACCAGGGTTCTCTCACATTTGCCTCACAAGCCTTACATTAGTGGTGTGTGATATAGGATATTTTCCTATCACGATTATTGCACACAACATATCACGATATGATATATACCATGATATACAACTCATCACTCAGCTAGTGTATTTACACTAATGACACTTGCAGCAGTGATGTACTAGAAGTACAATGCAACATAGTACATGACTAGCATACAACATTGTAAGTTCTTTTATCAAAAAAGTACAGTGTACAATGACATCTTGGGGTATATTTTTCTCTAATTATAGCTAAAATCTATACCTAGGCTTATATCACGATATAAAGATTC